>NW_027362761.1:187447193-188647193 GCF_046119375.1 Phyllobates terribilis
GTATATTATAAACACACGGTGTTTCAAACAAGTGCAGACGAAAACACAGAGTCCATAAACACTCAGGGGAAAATGCAATTAGCAGAGCAGTTTGTAAAGCACTGTTCACACTAGAGGATGCTAGGAAACAAGGAAGTCTTTATCAAGTCCAAACAATATATATTATATAATCCAGGGAGGCCTGGGTAGGAAGTCCCAGATAATGCAGCACAGTCCCGTGCTCTAAATGTAATCAGCAAAGCAATCTGTAAAGCACAATTCACACTAAAGGATGCTAGAAAACAAGGAAGTCCTTATCAAGTCCATGCAAGGAAGTCCATACAATATTTAGATAATCCAGGGAGGCCTGGGTAGGAAGTCCCTGATAGTGCAGCACAGTCCCGTGCTCTGCAGCTATCTAATTCAGGTGAGTCAGAGCAGAAACCAGCTTACTTGTTAGCAGAATGCAGGTGAAGACTGAGGCTCAGAGGTAGCAGCAGGAGCAGCCAGGAGAAAGAGGAATACTGGTAACAACTGAATGCAGCAGTGTCTCTGAGAGCAGGTAACAGAAGATCCAAACAAGTCTGCAGGGCAGAGCAGGAAACTAGGAAACCACCAAGCGCAGATCACAGGCAGAATACTCTAGCACTGATTAGAGGCTCGGGTGGAGTTATAAAGCAGGAAGACAAGGGGCACATGAGACAAAAGACACTATCTTGAAAGAGGGCAAAAAGGGCCAAAATGTAATTAAAAATATTTGCAGTCCTGACACACTCTCTCAGCTCTCCTCAGGTCCACCTTCTCATGGTTTAACGGATTAAGCGCAATTTGTTTGCCCTTCTCCTTCTCCAAGGAGGCCTCGTTCACTGATTGGTACTATGCCAGACGACCTTTGAGCTCGACAACTTCTTCCTCTAGCTCAGCTACTCGCCTCTCTGCAACCCATCTCTGAATCTCTTCCGGCTTCAAATGGGCTTGTAGCAACTCCTTGAGCTCCCTTATCTCGGCTCTTACATCCACCAAATCACCCAAGCTTGCATTATTCAAAGAGGCATTTGCTTCATACCTCCCTTCTCCGATAGACTCCTCCATCCTGCAGATTCTATCCTTAAGGCACATCTCTGCCCTCTGGAGATCACCACAGAACGTCTGCAGCTCCTTCACCTGAGCTTCCAGTCCTGGAATCTTTCTGCGGAGATCATCATTCTCATCCTGGGTGTCCTGTAGAGTGGTCTCAATCACTTGGCGCATGTGTTCTGCATCCGCCTTATCATCCTCTAGTTTTTCCTTAACCTTGAGGAGATCCTCATAGTCTTTCTTAATTTGTTGCAGTTCCTTACTGAGTTCACCATACTCCTTCTTGGATTCACACAGCTCCCGGTTGAGCTGTTCGCGCAGTCGTTCTAGGTTTTGATCATGTCCAGAAACTTCATCCTGCAGCGCCTCTTTTAAGGCAGACAGCTTCCTATCCCTCTGGTGTAGACCCTCATCCAGCTTTTGCTTCACCTGCATCACCTCTAACTGTACCAGGGAGAAACGATCTTTCATCTCGCACAGCTCATCTTCAAACTCCTCTTTGTCAAGCTCTAACTGAAAAATCTCCTCTTTATTTTTCTGGAACTTTTCCTTCCAATTGTTGACTTCCTTGCTGCTTTCCTCCAGTTCTCGCTGTAAGTTCCTCATAACCTGGTTTATTTTCTGCCGTTCAGACTCCAGGCTCAGCTGGTCTGAGGACACGTTCTCCAGGTTTTTCCTTAGTTGCTGTACGTCACTCTGATACTGGCTCCAGCTCTTGTTCAGGATTGGCCACCTCCTCTTTCTGGCCTATCAGTTCCTGATCCTTCTGTCTCAGTAGATCATCCTGCTTGTAACTAATCTGCACAACTGCATCCAACTCTTCCTCCTGATCTTCTAAAGGAAGATCCACACTCGGAATAAAGGCACACAACATTGCATTTTCTTCATTTGCCCTTTCAGCAAAGGTTACAGGAGCAACTTTTTTGTGGCCCTTGCGCTGTCGACGACGAAAGGGGGACTTTCTCACCTCGTCTAGCTCCTCCTGACTGAACTCTCTTTCTACTTTCGTAGTGTCATCGTCAGCTATGGGGTCTGTGTCACTCCCCATGGTGTTGTGGACCAACAAGTCACCTCCCACTTTGACGTCAACCCCTTCTAATGGAGCTACCCCGTTATCAACGGTCAAATTATCATTTTTAGGCAGTACCAACCCACAACCAGTAACCAATTTTTGTTTTCTATACTCCACGCTCTTTTGAAACTCCGCCCCCTTTTGAGACTCCACCCTCTTTTGGACACCCACACCTGTAGGGGGATTTTTTTAAAAAAAAACACGCGATAGACTCAGGACCCAGTTCACAACATCTCTTACCACCTCCCCGGACACTCTGGGACAATACCGGCACCCCAGGAGAACTCACAGAATGGTCCGCTGCCACTATTCTATACAGTGCCAACAGCTCCTGCCATTCCTGCACCATGTCCTGTTGCTGTAACTTTAACAGGTACCTTAACTGCTCAGCAACTTCAGTCTCATCTGCTGTCCCTTCACAGCCATCTTTATCTGCTCCTGCATTTCTTCAGATAACTCTATTTTGCTGAAGAGCATTTGCAGCCGGTCATCTAACCACTTCTCCATTCCGTCTGGGGATATTGCTCCATTCATAGCCATCGCGGTACACTGTTCACACTGGACACTTCACACTGCTCTCTCCGGAAAATTTTCGTGGCCCCACCAAGTCACAGCAACCCAGGTTTGAGTGCAACGACAATTTTCGTAACCCCGCCGAGTTACAGCCAGATGCTTTAATCTTCGTGACCCCGCCGAGCCACAGCAAACCAGGTTTGAGTGTGACGACAATTTTCGTAACCGCGCCGAGTTACAGCCAGATGCTTTAATCTTCATGACCCCGCTGAGCCACCGCAAGATGCTTGCATCCACATTTGTTGTCCTGTGCTGTTACCCCTAGCAACCAGGCTGCAGTTGCCCCCATTCTCCACCACATGTAAGGTAGCGCTATTCATCACGCTGGGGGGTACTTGCTTCACCGGATCAATTAAAGCACACATGCAACGTTTTCCAGTAATATGAAGACCAGCAGATTATTACACATCATAAACCACTCATAACATAGACCATCTCAGTGGCTCGCTGGAATGTTACACATGTAATATCCTAGAGCCTTTTCAGCGGCAGCTATGCCCGCTTGGCTTCAAATACAGACTTCAGCAAGGTACAGCAACAATATTCACTTAAAGCGCCGATTTACCTTTGCCGGGTCTCAGCTGCTTCTATCAGCTCGGTTCTGCCACAGCCATGGCTTTAAGGCTTCCAGACGTAGTCTCCAAGTCACGTGCCTTCCAAGGCTTCTGGTATCCCAAACACAGGGATCCAGACTCAGCCTTCCAGGCTAATGGAGTTCCAGACACAGGGACCAGGCTTCTTGCCTTCCAAGGCTACTGGTATCCCAAACACAGGGATCCAGCATCTGCGTTTCGGGCTAGTGGAGTCCCAGACACAGGGACCAGGCTTCTTGCCTCACCAGGCCCCACCAGGCCTCTCTCTCTCTGTTTCAAAACCAACAGGATTTATATATCCTTCTGTGCACACAGGACCTGTGATGATGTCACAGTCATGTGATCAGTCACCTGAGGGGGAGGTAAATGGTCAGCCAGAACACACACCCTGGACATTTTAGCAATGCAGCAAGCCACTGCATTACAACAGGTACAATATATACATATTTCAGAAGGCCAAAGTAATACTTAATGGGTATGTATTTCTTAGGCTCAGTATATATTGCATCTGAGCCTTGGCTTATAAACTATACTCATATATGTTATTCTATTGGCTTCATTTACATGAAGGATGCCAAAAGAGTTACCAGGATACAGTTACACATTATAGATATGTTAAAGAAATTTCTGAGACTGTGCCATTAATTTTGAACTAGCGAAAATGCACATGATGCAGAAACAAGTCCATTTATATGTATGGAATGGGTTTTCAACTGCAGAAATGTCAGTAATAAATCTGCATTATGACTCGATTCCACCTCCACATTGTACACAGTAGTAACACCGAACCTCTAATAATCTGTTCGGCCATATTGTACTTCTGCATGCTTCTGATTTTACTCAGAGGGATAGAGTTTTTTTTCAGATGGACTTTTCAGTATGAATTGTGGCATGCTCATTTCCATGGTCTGATGTGGTGCCATGCAGAGGCACAGAAAATTCTTCTAGTACCGAGATATTGGGACTTCATGCACCGCTGTATGGGCTCCATGTATATTGCTATGCATGCAGTCTTACTGTAGATTGTTAGATTTTCTTGTAGCAGTGAACCTCACCTAACAAGAGCGGATTTAAAAATGCCTTCATATATAGTTCAAATGAGCAAATAAAGAGGACCAGTCACCGGGTCAAAGATGGCCAATTTTTTCTCTTATTATTGTAACAATAATATTGTTACAATAATTGTTATTGAGTATTTTTTTTTTTAAATCTGTCATATGGTTGCAGGGATATTTGCCTTTTTTATTTAGTTAGAATTTTTAGGATATTTATCAAGGGGGCGTTGCTCTCAGGATACTCTTCCAGCATGTCTTTAGGCTGATCTGCAATATCACCCTGTGAGCAATGCCCATTCGGTAAAGACCATAAAAAGCAGCACTAAATAATATCTCATAATAGCCCTTATCTCTAGAACCTTATGACAAATTTAAAATAAAAAAAAATGAAACAGGAAACAGAATACTCAGGTAAGAGACGGGAACAATTTAAGAGCAAAAACAGGCCACTTTTGACTTGGTGACAGGTACACTTTAGGCTTTTGCTCTGTTTTATGCCAAGATCTGTATTGTTTTATGCTTTAATATTTGCTGTGGATTGTATTACTATGCATGTTACTTTAAGAAGTATGATTAACCTCACCGTGTACATTTTCATCCTAAGTCGCTAATCAAAATATGAAGCAGTCTTAGGAGCTGAGTCTGCTTCAAACCAGGCAAATGTTGACTGTGTTACATAGCTAGTGTTGAGAGACCCAGCAAGACTGGCACCAAACCAGCAAAGGCACAGCCACAGACACACTTGGTGCAAGCTGCCCAGCTAGGCAAGCCCTTGAGGGCCGGGAATACTCTTCACCCAGCTCCCAGTAAAAATAAGGGGGACTTTGGCAGACTCCTTCCCAGGCGCACTGTCGCGGGACAGCTGGTGTTTGGTGACGTGGGTTAAATAGCCCGCCTAATGATCAGGTGTTGAATACCTCCCAATCATCTCCAGACAGCCACTCCCTGCTAGATAGCACAGCAGAATGGACATAATCCCACCATTGCCTAGTGCCAGACACAGTGTCTGGTGTTGCCTGGCAACCAGGGAAATCAGTGAGAGACAAGGCGTCCTGCATCCACGCACATCCTACAACACCAGAACGCGATGATTCATAAGATTGGGATGGTTTTCCCTGCACACGTAGTAGTTCCACCTCCTGGGTCAATACAATAGCCACGCCTGCGACCAGAATAGCATAGCACCGGACCAGATCCATTCCCAGGTGGGGGCACAGAACCAACCTTCCTAATAGTACCGTCCACCTTCTCTGGAAACCTATTATGGAACTCAGCGATGAGACGATTGGCTTGTATATTACCTCTCGAGACCCAGGACCTCTCCTCAGGACTGTACCCCTTACAATGAATCAAATACTGAATGGAGTTCCTAAGTCTATGAGAGTCCACAATACTCTCTATCTCAAATTCTTGAGTATTATTTACCAGAATAGGAGGAGGACGATCCTGGGTCACCAGCGGAGTAACCACCTTCTTTAATAATGTATTGTAAAAAACATTGGGAACCTGCATAGAAGAAGGCAGACCTATCTGGAAAGTCACCTTATTGACCTCGATAATGGTAAATGGTTCTATAAACCTGGGTGCGAGTGTCATGCAAGGTGTGGGAAAGACTAAGTGCAACACGAAGGGAAGAGGGGGAGGTAACCCAAACACTAGGGAAAGGGGGAGTGGAGACCCCTAGGTGATCTAATATCACCCTACCTATCCTACTGTCCCTATATAGGTTCCACACCTATCGCCGAGCAGGAAACCTAAGCTCTGTATATCCCTAGAGCTAGGACCTACATATGGAGGGGGAGGGGTGAGCACTGGTCAGGCCCCACTACAAACTAAAGACAAAAAGGAAGACCAACAAAGGGGAAAACTTAGCTTGAACAGACATCAGAGGAGTAACGCCAACTGTCATCCAAGGGCACCAGAGAAGAAGCTAGCCGACTGATGGAGCTCCAAGCCTGCACCCAGGAAGATAGAAATATCACCGGTGACTCCCTGGTGCAAACTGAGTGTATTTAAAACCCAGACCAGGGTGTGTCAATCAGCGGCAGAAGGAAGGTAGTCGCTGGGTCCTAAAGGAAGAAGGATTAAGAAGGCGTCTGCAATGCAAAGTGCAGTGACCTTCTACAGCCAGATGCAGAGCAAATGTTTATTATACCTGACACACCCGTGACAGTGAGCTTAGGAGATAGTACCTTCATTTTGAGATTCTTAGTAGACACCCAAACTCTGTCTCCTACTCTGAGTTTGCAACCTTACTGACGACGCTTATCAGCCTGCCTCTTCATGCTCTCCCCTGCTTTCTTGAGATGGATACGGGCTAGTAGCAGAGACCACCAGAAGTACATCGTCCCCTCCCTCAAAACATAGAGACCTAGGGTGGAATCCTAGATTACAGAAGAAGGGAGACATTCTCAATCCCTCGTAGTGTCTATTGTTTAGGGCAAACTCTGCCAAGGCTAAGCATGATCCCCAGTCATGCTAAGCTTGGGAGCAAAAACATCTTAGATAGAACTCAAGACTCTGGTTGGTTCACTCCGTTTGCCCATTAGTTTGAGTATGGTATGCAGATGAAAACGAGAGTTCCAACACAGAACCACACTTCCTAACAGCTAGCAACTGCCTATAGCTATATATGTTCCAATCACTGCAATTTAAATGACATCACAACATTTGTTCTAGCTCCCATTGGACAACTATGGCGCAATCGCGGGGAGCCGATGAGTTAATATGGCAGTGTTGAAGACCCCTGTAACTGCCATGTCTGTCCTCTTGGCAAGCGCAGCCACAGGCTGGACTTCACAGAACTGTGATTTTGCTATATACTAAAATACTGTGGTACTGCAGTATATACATTATTATAAGCAATTGCAGGTTTAAGTGCCCTAAAGGAAAAATATAAAATAAAAATAAATAAACTGTTTTTAGGGTATGTGCACACGATGCAGAAATGAAGCAGAAAATTTCTGCATCATTTCTGCATCTCCCTGGCAGAAAAAACGCATGCAGATTGTGCATGCGTTTTTCCTGCAGAATACATGCGGATCCACATGCAGATTCACATGCGTTTCCGCATGCAGATTGACAAGCGCTTTCCAGGCGATTTTAGCATCACCTGGAAAGTGCTTGATAACTAGGTCACACTGTATAAATCCATGCAAACAGCATGGATTTATACAGTGTGAACCGAGAGAGTGTATATACTTACCTCCGATGGCCCGCGCTGTCCTGCTCACTCCGTTCTCCCGGCTGCCGGCAACTTTGAATTGAAAGACCTGCCGACGTCAGCGTCACGTGACCCGTCACATGACTCTGACGTCACCGCAGGTCCTACAACTCACTGCAAGTGCCGGGAACCAAGCGGGAGCGCTGCGCGGGCCGACAGAAGGTAAGAATACATTTATTTTTTATTTTATTTATCTTCTTTTTACAGCTTTTTCAATGGTACCTGGGTGTGGATGAGACTCTCCTCTCCTCCACACCCGGGTACCATCCGCACATTAGAACGCACCAATTACGCAAGTACAAATGCTGTCTTGCGGAATTGGCGCGTTCTAATGCAAGTCAATGGCGGCGAAATCGCCGCGTTTCCGCAAAATTATTGACATGCTGCGGATTTTTGACCGCAGCGTTAACGCTGCGGAAAAATCCGCATCATGGGCACAGCACATGCGGATTTCCATTGGGGAACATTGCTGCCCTTCTACCATGCATTTTTCATGCGTTTCCGCGGCGTTTACGCAACTGCAAAAACGCCGCGGAAACGCATGAAATACGCATCGTGTGAACACAGCCTTAAAGTTTGAATCACACATTTCCCACTTCAAAAATAAAGAAATAAAAAACAAACATATTTGGTATTGTCATATCCAAAAAAGTCAGAGTTATGAAAATATAGACATATTTAAATCATACGTTAAACGCCTAAAAGAAAAAAAAATTGGAACTCTATAATTTTACTTTTGTTTGGCACACATACAAAAAAACTTTTGTAAAAAGCAATAAAAATGACATATGTACCCCAAAATTGTATCATTAAAAATGGCAGATTAGGGAGAAAAAAACAAACTTTCACATAGCTCCATCAACGTAAAATCAAAAACATAACAGGTCTCAGAAAATGGCAAAACAATTTTTTGTTTTACAAGTTTCTGAATTTTTTGGCACTACTAAAATAATTAAAAAAACTGGACAAGTTTGGCATCACTATAATCACACTGACCTCAAGAATCGTGATGCTAGGTCATCTTTACTACACAAATTCATTGTGTAGTAAGGATGACCTAGCATCATGAATGGTGTCATTCAAGACTACAACTTGTCCTAGAAAAATATATTATTAACATTCAGGAATTTCACTGTTGATCTGTAATATAAAATATATGCATAATTATTATATATTTTTCTATTTTTGTAGAAAGGTCTACAACTAGCAAAAATTAACAAGAATGACATTTTGTAACGCCTGTCTGGGGCCACAGGCTCAATTGGCTACCTTGGACAGACTTGGCACAAGCCACTCCATCCATCAGACTCCAGAGATATCCCAATACCCTTTAACTTGTGTACAGGGATCTGGTTTTACAACAGGACCCAGTGGAATGTTACCATGGAGTGGCTGCCATCCAGAGGCAGGAATGGTCACCAAACAGGGTCAGAGCCAAGAGGTCACATCAAGGACAAAATCAGGATCCGTAAGAATAGTCAGAAACATAAGCTGAGGTGAAAACAGGAAAACACTAAAGCCAAAATGGAGCAGAAGACACACACCTAACCAGGGAAACACAAAGCTATATCTGGCTGGACAGAGCCTGCTGTCCAGAGCTTCTGGTTCTGACATCTCCTCTGTCACCAGCGCCACCTGCAGAGTGAACATGGTGGCGTCTGACGACATAAGCAGAAGTCGCAGGAGAAGGCTTTATCTTTATTAAGATTTATCTTCAATCTTATTCAAAATTTGTACTAAAAACAACTGCTTTTAGTCTTATTTTGCCTTTCATTGGTCTTTGGTCCACATTCTTCATTAAATATGCTGTTCTCATGAAAACACTTGCAAAAGATCTTCTGGAGTTTTCATGACAAAGAATACTGTGTATTTTTCAGAACACTTTGACATCTGAAAATGGGGTTGCACGGTTACTGTATATCTGCAAATAACATGCATGAACTCTATCATAATACCCTGTCTCTGTTTTACTGCTGATTCATCCTCATCTTTTTGCTTACATGTTTATTTCATTTCTTTGTGATGATTATAGTCAAAGATGCACAAAAAAACATCTTTCTACAAATATACAGAATATACATACTGTGGTAGACCGGCTCACTCAACAGCACATGGAGGTAGACACGGGAACACTATCTCTTTAAATTCTTCCCAGGTTTATTATACAGGCAGCATAAACCATGGTGAAGTAAAAATAAACACGGCCCTTTGGGAAAAAAATAGGAAAATAAAACAAGTGGTAGCACAAAGCACAGTCTTGGTGATAGCGGGAATCCGCCCGCTCAGAGTTTAGCAAACAAACGGTTCAGCTTTTTCTTGTCAGGACACAAAACACTGGAGTTCCTCTCTCCAGCCCTACTGAACACTGAATGATTCAAAAGGCTGGCTATTTATAGCCCAGGCCACACCCTGGGGTGGAGATATGGTGAATAGCCTCCCACCCATTCTGCAGCAGTTCACATAAAATCCTAGCCCATTAAAAATGGCCGATCAACCCCTAGACACATAGTGTGAAGATGCAAACTTCTAGGTTTCAATTCACTGAAGCTAATAGCTAATATCTCACCTCCAATACTTTGCCAATGACTTTGTCACATATTTCCCCCCTCTGCCAAAAGCCGGGGGTTTTGGCACCTTCTGTCACGAAACAGGGAAGTCTTGATAGGGCATCTGCATTGCCGTGTAGCTTCCCGGGCCTGTGCTCCACATGAAAACTAAAGTCCTGGAGGGCTGGAAACCACCTTGTTACCTGGGCATTTTTCCCCTATCTTTCCCTCATCCATCTCAGGGCGCATGATCTAACACTAGCCTGAACTTTTCGCCTAACAGGTAGTACCTCAGGGTGTCAAATACCCACTTGATGGCCAAGAATTCCTTTTCCACGATGGTGTAGTTTTTTTCACAGTTAGGTTAGAGAGTTTTCTGCTCAAGTACAGGATGGGATGTTCCTCCCAGTTTACTTCTTGGGACAACACGGCTCCCAAGCCGACCTCTGAGGTGTCCGTCTGGACTATGAACTCCTTACTGAAGTCCAGTGCGACCAAGACTGGCTGCTTACACAAGACGAGCTTAAACTGTTGGAACGCCATCTCTGCTTCAGAAGACCATTTGGCCATTGATGTCTTCGTGCCATTAAGAAGGTCAGTTAAAGGTGCGGCTATCATGGCGAAATTTGGGATAAATCGCCGATAGTATCCCACAATTCGCAGAAATGCCCAAACCTGTTTTTTCGAGACCGGTTGCGGCCAATTTTGCATTGCCTCCGCCTTTTTCACTTGCGGCTTTATTTAGCTTCTTCTGAAAATGTAGCCCAAGTATCTTGCCTCTTCTTTTCCTATGGTGCACTTTTTTGGGTTTATAGTAAATGCTGCCTTCCTCAGTGCTTCCAGTACCGCCTGGACCTTCTGCAGGTGAGTTCCCCAATCTGGGCTGAAGATCACAATTTCATCCAGATTATCTGCAGCGTACTTTTTGTGAAAGACTAGGATCCGGTCCATGGCCCTCTGGAAGCTAGCTGGGGCTCCCTGCAGATCTGATGGCATCCTGGTGTATTGAAAGCACCTGTCAGGTGTAGGGAAGGCCATCTTCTCCTTGGCACTTGGAGATAAGAGATAGGTGAATTTGCCAGTACCCTTTTGCTAGGTCCAGGGTGGTGATGTATCAAACTGGACCTAGTCTCTCAATGAGTTCATCCATGCGGGGCAACGGATACATTTCGAACTTAGAATCCTCATTTAGCTTCCTGTAATCATTGAAAAAGTGCCACTCTCCATCAGGCGTCGGCACTAGGATAATGGGACTCGAACAGCCACTCTTTGATTCCTCGATGATGCCCAGGCTCAACATTCTCCTCACCTCCTTAGAGATTACCTCGCTGCGTGCTTCAGGAATTCGATATGGCTTGAGGTTCACCCGTACATGCGGTTCCGTCAGGATTTCATGCTCCACAACCTGCGTACATCCTGGCAACTCCAAAAACATGTCCCTGTTCCGCTGAAGCAGTTCTTGGCACTGTTGCTTCTGGGATGGTGACAGTATCTCAGCCACTGTGATATCCTAGATCCTGGCTTCAGTATTGGCCCCCAGACACAGAGTTTCCACCGATTCCGTGTCTCGCCACGGTTTAAGCAGGTTGATGTGGTATACCTGGTATGGCTTTCTTCTCCCTGGCTGCTGGATCTTGTAGTTGACATGACTCAACTTTTCAACCATCTCATATGGCCCTTGCCACTTGGCCATGAACTCACTCGCCACCGTGGGGATCAACACCAACACCTGGTCTCCAGGGCTAAACTGTCTCAGTCTCGCCGACCAGTTGTAGACCTTTGCCTGGGTCTCTTGGGATTGAAGGAGGCTCTCCCTCACAATCGGCATCACCGATTGGCGATTTTGTCCTGCATCTGGGCCACATGTTCAATGATGCTCCAGTGGGGTGTTACCTCGGCTTCCCAGGTCTCCTTCCCAATGTCCAGAAGTCCCCAAGCGTGCCGTCCGTAAAGCAGCTCAAAGGGGGAGAATCTTGTAGAGGCCTGGGGAACTTCACTAATCGAGAATAGCAGGTAGGGGAGTAGGCAATCCCAGTCTCGACCATCCTTCTCCACGACCTTCTTCAGAATGGATTTTAGGGTTTTGTTGAACCTCTCCACCAGGCCGTCTGTCTGCGGATGGTACACGGATGTCCTGAGCTGTGTAATTAGGAAAGCCACACACAATTCCCTCAACACTTTGGACATGTAAGGAGTTCCTTGGTCTGTCAGGATCTCCTTTGGCAGGCCCGACCGGGAGAAAATATGCACTAGCTCTCAAGCTATACTCCTGGCAGAGGAGTTTCTTAGGGGTACCGCCTCCGGTTACTGTGTTGCGTAGTTCATCACTACTAGAATGTACTGGTGCCCCCTGATGGACTTAACCAGGGGTCCGACAAGGTCCATGGCAATCCGGTCGAATGGGACCTCTATAATAGGCAACGGCACTAGGGGACTGCGGAAGTGGGATACTGGAGCAGATAGCTGACAGGTAGGGCAGGACTGGCAGAAATTAACAATGTCTCGGTGACATCCAAGTCAGTAGAACCTCTGCAGGACCCGCTCTTGGGTTTTCTCTACTCCCTGATGCCCACCTAAGACATGAGAATGGGCCAAATATAATACCCTACGCCTATTGGGACCCAGCACCAACAACTGCTCTATCACTTTTTCTCTTAGTTTAATGACCCAATATAGCAGCTCCTCATGTAAAGCTAAATGTGGAAACCTGGTGTCAGCCCCCGACTCTTGAGTGACCCATTTATCACAGACACATGTTTAAATGCCACTTTTAAAGTAAAATCCCGCATTTGAGCAGTCCCAAAATTCCCCCCCAGAAACCCCAATTCTGGAATCTCAGCCTGATCGGTCACAGTTTCATCCTCGTCACCAGCAAGGACACAAAGGGGGAACTCATCCGCCTCTGACTTCGATGGGGATTCCTCATGGGTGAACCAGCTCCTGTCTGAGTTACTTAGCATCACCCCTTCTGCCATAAGTCCCTGAACAAGCTAAAGTCCCGCCCTATCATCACTGGGTGTAGCAGATTTTTAACCACTCCAACCTCATGGGACTCAGCAACACAGTTCGTTTTTACAGTCACTCTGGCAACAGGTTAGTCCTTGGCATCCTCGTGAATACAGCAGACACCCACATTTTTCCCGGGATCAACAGGTGGAGAAGTGTGGCTCTTATCAGAGTCACGAAACTCCCCGAGTCCAAGAGTCCCATCACCGGTATCCAATTTATTGTTACAGGACATGACTGTGGCCCCTCGCCGGGCTGACAGTCCAAACTTCAGGCTGGATAAGCATAATACGAACAGTGCCTCCCCGTGCTGCAGTCCATCTGTTTGGACTGTGACATCTCCAACAGGTCAAGTCTTTACCAGCAGCTTTTGACAACCCCTCAGCGACCTATTGGGACCTCGAACTCCTCCCAGTTGTGGCTCTACTACCCCTCTTTTGAGATTTGGGCTCCTTCTGGGTATCCCAGTACGGGGATGCAACAATGCCCGGCTTCCTTAGGGACCTCTCGACCACCTGGTACCTTTCTACTAGGCCAACTAGGTCATCTGCATTTTGGGTGTCCCCATGGTCAACCCAGGCCTGCACCAGCCTTGGAAGGGAATGGATAAATCTGTCTTTAACCACTCGCTGAACCATCTGGGCTGGAGTGGAGGACTCAAGCTGCAACCACTTTTGTACCAGATGCAGTAAGTCGAACATATGGGAACGAGGGGGTTTGTCACCATAATACGCCCAATGGTGAACTCTTTGGGCTCTGACTGACATAGTCACTCCGGCTCGTGACAAAATTTCAGTTTTTAATTTGGCATACTCCTGTGCATCCTGTAATAAGCCTTTTGGGGCTTGACAGTTAGATAGGGGGCCAACCCCTCTGCCCACTGCTCTGGCGGCAGCTTCTCTTATTCTGCTACCCATTTAAAAACAGTCAAAAATGCCTCCACATAATCACCTGGGGTCATCTTTTGCATGGCTCGTCTTACTGCTTTCCGGACGTACGACTTTGGGTAGGGACAACTCTATCTGCTGCTGTTGGTACTGGTCTTGTTGCTGCTGCTGTTGTCAGTACTGGTCTTGTTGCTGCTGCTGTTGTCGGTACTTGTCTTGTTGCTGCTGCTGCTGTTGTCGGTACTGGTCTTGTTGCTGCTGCTGCTGTTGTCGGTACTGGTCTTGTTGCCACTGCTGCTGCTGTTGTCGGTACTGGTCTTGTTGCTGCAGCTGCTGCTGCTGTTGCTGCTGCTGTTGGATCTCTTGCATCAGCAGCTTACTTGTCTCCTGATGTGCCAGATGTTTGGCTAGCTTTTGCTGCTGCTGAGAAGGAACTCAAGAGTTGCAGACATAGGTAGACAAGGGAACACTGTCTCTTTAAATTCTTCCCAGGTTTATTATACAGGCAGCATAAACTGTGGAGAAGTAAAACTAAACACGGCCCTTTGGGCCCATTAAAAATGTCCGATTAACACCTAGACACATAGTGTGCTGGTGCAAACTTCTAGGTTTCAACTCACTGAAGCTAATAGCCTCAGTGAAACATATCTCACCTCCAGTACTTTGACAATGACTTTGTCACAATACGTATATACAGTCATGAGAAAAAGTAAGCACACTCTCTTTCAACTCTATGGTTATACTTATCAGGACAAAAAAATATGCTCATTATAAGGTCTTAACATTAGGTAAATACAACCTCAGATAAACATCACAAGACAAATTATACAATGTCATTCTTTATTTAACAAAAACTAGGCCAAAATTCAGAAGCAATGTGTGAAAAATTAAGTACACCCCATGAATCAATAGCTTGTAGAACCACCTATAGCAGCAACAACTTAAAGTAATTATTTTCTTAGTTACTTTATCAGCCTCTCTCATTATTCTGGAGGAATTTTGGCCTACTCCTCATTCCAAAGTTTGTCACCCTCATATCAAGCATAGCAGCATGGCTTTGCAATGAATTGTTAATCAGGGCTGTGGGAAGAAGAGCTGACAATTTCTTCCTCCCATTTGCTCAATAACCCCCCACTGAGCAGAGGGTCTGTGATGCAACCACCTCCTGTGGTGTGGTCAGCACAAATATAAAACAATAGGCTTGTGTGGTGACATTTTTCTGCCCCTTTGTAATTAGGTTCTTACTGACTTCAACGCAGCATGGCCAATGTCCAAGACTTTGCAGGGCCCTGTCAAGCAATGCACCAATTTGTCAGGGATTCCAACACAGGGATGACACCGGGGAGATCACGCGATATCTCACCATGCTATCACTGTGTCAGTATTTCTTCCAGAATCGCGAGCACACGATCCAGACTACTCACTACGTGGATATCGGCAAGCAACCAGTAAGAATATGGCATCACACCTCTGGGTCCCAAAGCTTGGAATCCGTGTTTACGCCCTCCGTACTGTCACTGTCAGCTTCACGATAGACAAATTATTATTATTCTCTGCCACCACCAACCGAGTTTGAAATATAATACAGGCCTGGCCGGACGCCTGCGTTTTGGTGGCGTATATGACTTCGGGGAAGGGAACGATTACAAGACAAAAAAAACAGAACTATTAAATTTTATATTTAATCCAAAAGGGAGGCAGTGCTTAGGAAAAATATATACAAGGATGTTACAAAAGAGACATTACAATACACAAATTACAATTACAATACACAAATAAAACAGGATAAAAGGAGAAACTTACACGAAAAAGACCGCTGCGACGATTCAATATAGGTGAAGGGGAGACGCTCCGTTTACTATTATCGAACAGGGTCCTCCGCTATGATAGACATATATTCCTGGGCAAAGAACAAGGCTTCAGCCTCAGCAAACTATTTAATGCTGAAAGGAGAGACCCCCCTGTGAGGACATCACAGGGGCTGGGCTCCACCCTTCAGATTTGTATTAAAAACCTGGTTCTTGGGATAACTCATCGCGTGTTGATCCCAGAAGCCCAAAAGTGATATCATATTTTCTATTATGATTTTACCTTCATATAGAGACCACACATCGCATAGCTGCAGCCTGCAATAATGGTGTTTTTGCGCTACAGATCCCTGATTTTGCTTACAGCCCTGGAAAACTATGGATACATTACTGTCCTGATTTGGTCACTAAAAATATGGGTCCCGTTATTGTCAGACCCATAGAACATACAATATTTCCTATTTCGTTTTGTAGTCGGATTGTCGGGAGATTTCTGTTAAACTCTCTTTGAAACTTGGGAAAGCAACTTTCCCAGTTACATGCGAATTAGTGCAACCCTGCCAGTAATTACCCCCTGCCTCTTCCAGGGACAAGATGCTTGCTTCTAAATGAAGTTACAACATTTCTTGCCTGCCATTTGTTTGTGTAAGGCCTTACTCATGACTGTGTTAATTGGGGCTTTGTGCTGAGCAAAAGGGGACAGCTTTGTACTGACAAGTGGTGAGGGGAATAAGGGAGGGGGGTGAATATCTATGTCAGGCAAATATGGAAGAACATTTTCCTGACATTAATATTTCCCTGACAAGCCCCATTACCAGATATGAATATAGGGGTTTTAGTGACAGGTGTAGGTTCCATAGACATAGATATAGGAGACATATTTACAGTTCACTGACTCGAAATTCTTTTCAAAATGGCCTTATCACCAATCATAGATTGACGTGCAGCAACAGCTGCTTCTCTAAGGTTATTGTTGACGTATTTTCTTCTTGGTATTGTGTTAACATACACCTGAATGCTCCAGACCAGCAAGGTGCCCAAACTTATAATTTTCTAGAGGTGGTCACACTTGCTGATAAACAGTTAATGAAAGGCATGATACTACTTACCCTCTTAATTCCTACGCAAGCAGCAATGCTGTTCTTAATGTTTTCACACATTACTTCTACATTTTGGCCCAGCTTTAGTTCAATAAATAATGAGTACAATTAAAAGCAGGGATCCAGTGTTTTACAAGTTCTTCAAGTCGTCTATCAGTTTAATAGCCAGCTCAGAGAATAGACAAATCCTACTCTAAGCGGCGACAAAATGCTGCCTTCAGGGAGACAGCTGAGATAATGATTCCACCCCTCACTGCTGAGCTGTCTATGCAGTGATTGACAGCTCAGTTATCCAGTCTGGTGCAGGGGTGTGCTGAGCTGTCTGTGCAGTGATTGACAGCTCGGCCATCCAGTTTGAGACTGGGAGGTGCTGAACTCTCATCAGGTGATAGTTTTAGGCCACTTTTATGCAGAAATATGGCAAATTGTGATGGGCTCACAAACTTTCAAGCACCACTTTGAGGCTAGGGTCATACAAGCGTATATTCTCTCATACGAGAAAAATAAAAACGCTATGGCTCTCAGAATACAGCGATACAAAAGCAATTTTTTTCTATGAAAATAATTTTTATTCTTTAAAAGCGACAAAACGTAAAAAAAGATAAAAATGTGGTATCGCTGTAATCGTACTGACCCAAAGAATAAAGTTGTCTTATCAATTTTACCACACGATGAACGGCATAAAAAAATCTTGAATTGCTGTTTTTTGTCCATTTGCCTCCGAAAAATCGGAATACAAAGCGATCAAAAAATGTCATGTGCCCGAAAATGGTACCAATAAAAGTCAACTCATCGGGCAAAAAACAAGCCCTCACATAAAAAAACGATATACCGTATTGTTCGGACTATAAGACGCACTTTTTCCCCCAAATTTGGTAGGAAAATAGGGGTCTGTCTTATAGTCTGAATTTAGCTTACTGGGGAGTGTGGAGGCGGCGGTAGAGCGGGAGGCAGGAGCAGGGTCGCTGCTGCAGGAGCCGACGGCAGGAGTGGAGCGATGCTACGGGCCCTGGGTTGAGAGGAGGGAATGTCCTGGTGGTGCAAGGCAGAAGCCATTGATCTTCCGGCTGTGGACTTCAGGAAAATGTTGGCAGTGCGAGGTAGAATCCCTATTTTCACATTAAAAAATATTTTTTTCCTATTTTCCTCCTCTAAATTTGGGGTGCGTTTTATGGTCCGGTGCTTCTTATAGTCTGAAAAATATGGTAAATCTGGTACCGCTGTAAGTGCACAAACCCGAAGAATAAAGTCGCCTAATCACTTATACCACACGAGGAATTCTTAACCTGTTGTTTATTCTTTCTCCCAAAGATTGCAGTAAGGCTCAGTTCACATTTATTCTGCGCTCTACACTGAGCGCTACCAGGGTTTCCGTGTAATTCTCTGAAATACAAAATTCAGATGGAATCCCCAGTAAAAGATTCCCTATACTGAGGCAGATTGAGACACTGTGGCCTATAACCCAGCAATGTCCATCTTTTAAAACGTTCATTAAAGCGGGGTTGGTCCACAGTTTTGTGCACTTCTGAAAAGAGGAACAATGCTGAACAGAAGCCAGACGGATTCTAGAGTAATGCTGCTGCCTCATTATAGTTAATGAATCTCTCGAGGGTTCCATTTTAATCATGTCATTCGGAGATTTAGATGGAAACCCCAATGTAAGTGCTCAGTGTAGAGCTTAGGATAAATGGGATCCAAAATATTATGTAAAATGTTCCCAATAAAAGCTTCAATTCAATCCACAAAAAAAGCAAGTCCCCACTCAGGTCCATCATCTGTCAATGGAAACATAGGAGGCTTCCACATTACTGGTAGCAAAAAGGCTGGAAAAGCGCTATTGCTCCTCGCCCCCCAAAAGAAATTCAGCTAATTCTTTGCTCTCAAATCCAAATGCCTGTGTCCCTTCTGAGCCCCAGTGTGCCTAAACCACATTTAGCATTCACATGTTTGGCATTTCTGTTGCGAAAAGAGCCTACTTAATTTACGAGTGCATGTCTCCAGAAGTACGAGCTGGACAGAATTTACTGGGCACTACAACATACTGGGCACTATTACGTACTGGACATTGCAATGTATGGTCACTACAATGACAGATTTACAATTTTTACTTAGCAAGATCCATTGCTGCTTGTTTCTGGAAAACACCTATGGAGTCAAAGTCAACACTACATCATAAATTCCCAGACGGGTGAAATTTCCAAAATGCGGTCACTTGAGGGGGGATTCTGCTATTCTGGCTCTTTGGGGCTCTGTGTATGGAGTCCGCAAACTATTCTAAGAAAACTGTGCTCCAAGAGTCTGACAGCGCTCTGTCCCGAGTCTTGCCGTGTGGCTAAGCAGTACTATACAGCCACATATGGAGTATTTCCATGTTCAGCTGAAATTTGATGCAATTTTTTCCTATTTCCACGTGTGAAAAAGTAAACTCTTGGGGTAAAACAACATTTTTGTGACAGAAATGTAATTATTTATTCTTCACTGTCCAAATGTATAAAAGTTTGTGACACACCCATGGTGTCAATATGATCACTTCAACCTTAGATGTATTCATTGAGAAGTGTCGTTTTTAAAATGGGATAACTTTTGGGGGGTTTGCTCTTCTGGCACCTCAGGGGCTCTTCCAGTGGGTCGTGGCACCCACAAACTAAAACAGCAAAATCTGCATTGTAATATGGAGCTCTTACACTTCTGAGCTTTGCATTCTGCCTGAAAAGTAGTTCCCGAGTACATGTAGGAGAAATTGAAAAACAAACTGTGATGTCCATTTTTTTCTATTAGCCCTGAAAAAAATAAAAATTTGGGGCTAAAACAACATTTTAGTGGTAAAAATGTTATTATTCTTTCTTCATCGCCCAATGGTATAAAATTCTGTGAGGCACATGTGGTGTCAACATGCTCACTGTACCCCTAGATGAATTTATTGGGGAGTGTAGTTTGCAAAATGATGTAATGTATGGGGGGTTCTTCTATTCTGGGACCTCATTGGCTCTGTCAATGTTAGATGGCAGCCTCAAATTATTCCAGCAAAATCTGAACTTCAACATGACATTTCTTCCTTGGCTTTGCACTGTGCCTCAAAAGAAGTTTTCGGCTACATATTGGGTATTGGCATATTCATACTCAGGAGAAATGGCATCTACAATCTATTCCAGCCAAAATTGAGCTCCAGAATTCAATTGGAACTCATTCCCTTCTGAGCCCTGCCATGTGCCCAAACATATGGGGTATTGGTGTACTCAGGAGAAATTGCATAACAAATCGTATGGTCCATTTTCTTCTGTTACCCTTGTGAAAATGAAAAATTTGGGGCTGAATCAACAATTTTTGGGGAAAAATTTATTTTTTCATTTTCATTGCTAAATGTTATAAAATTCTATGAAGCACCTGTGGGTTAAAGGTGCTCACCACACCTCTAAATAAATTCTTTGAGGTGTGTAGCTTCCAAAATGGGGTCACTTTTGGGGGATTCCACTGTTTTTGCTCATCAGGGACTCTGCAAAGGTTTTACACTCAAAAAGTCAAATGGTGTTCTTTCTTTTTCGAAGCCTGCTGTACGCCAAAAAAATTGTTTTCCACAGAAAATGGGGAATCTGTACACTCAGGAGAAATTGCACAACAAATTGTATGCTCCATTTTCTCCTATTACTCCTATGAAAATGAAAACTTTGGGGTAAACATAATATTTATGTGGGAAAAATTTATTTTTTCATTTTCATGGCTCAACATCATAAAATTCTGTGAAGAACCTGTGGGTTCACCACATCTCTAAATAAGTTCCATGAGGAGTGTAGTTTCCAAAATGGGGCCACTTTTGGGGGGTTTCTACTGTTTAGACACATCAGGGGCTCTGCAAACACGACATGACGTGTGCTATCGAGCCCATCGAGACTTTTGCATTCCAAAAGTAAAATGATGCTCCTTCCCTTCCAAGCCCTGCCGTGTCCCCAAACAGTAGTTTTCCACAACATATGGGGTATCAGCATACTCAGGAGAAAATGCACAACATATTGTCTGGTCCATTCCCTCCTGTTACCGTTGTGAAAATGCAAAATTTTGGGCTACAGCAAAATTTGTGGGAAAAAGTAAAATTTTCATTTTTTTCTCCCACATTGCTTTAATTCCTGTGAAGCACCTGCTGTTAGAACTCTCCTGTTAGGTTTTTTTTAGTTTGCTGGTCACATGACCATTTTTGCCTATTTAATCCGGCTCCGCCCTCCTGGTCTTGCTGGACTTCATTGTATTTACTACTCTTGAGCTAGCTTGGTGCTCTGTTGCCGTTCTCTGTTAGTTTTGCTAGGTCTTCTGACCTCTATGCTTTTTGTTGTGTGTTTGTCTTTGACTGCTACTATTTCTGCTAGGAGGTGTCCAAACTTATCCCAGCCCCTAGTTCTTGTAGGGATCCCTCCCTCACATCTATAGGTCTTCGTTCAGACTAGCCGAGGACTTTAGCGGGTCTGATCGCAGGATCAGGTTCCCCATTACATCGTAGGGATCTAGTTTAGTTCTATTGTAGGGACAGTTCTCCTGTCTTTCCTTAGTCCCTGTAGCAGATCATAACAGTAAGTCCAGCCCTAAAAGAAAAAAAAAAATTTTCTCTAAGGAAAGACCTCCAGTTTTCCATCATAGTCTCGGTTCAAGATTTGGCTCAACGCTTGCAGGGACTCTCTCTGGAGGTGGCCAAGCTGAAACAACACGTGAGTAGCTGTTCTGGAGCACATTTTGTGGAACCAAAGGTACGTCTGCCTGATTTATTTTTTGGCGAACAACAAGATTTTTTTTCTTTTAAAAATGCTTGTTTATTGCATTTTCGTTTGAGACCCGGATCCTCTGGTGATGAATCACAGCGCATAGGGTTCATAATGTCACTTTTGCGCAAAGATCCTCAGGGATGGGCCTTCTCTCTCCAACCTAGTGATCCGTGCTTTAGATCAGTGGATAGTTTTTTTTCTGCTTTGGGTTTGTTGTACGATGATCCTGATCGTGTCTCATCTGCTGAGTCTGAATTGAGACGTTTGAGGCAGGGATCAGGTAATGTGGAAAAATATTGTTCTCACTTCCGTCGGTGGTCTGCCCAGGTGGGATGGAACGATTCAGCTTTGAAAAACTTGTTTCTTGCAGGGCTAGGTGAAAGGGTTAAGGATTTACTGATTGCTTATCCCACACCTGGAAACTTGCAGGAGGCAATGCAATTAGCTATACGGGTGGACAGGAGACTGCGTGCAAGGGTTAATGAGAGCAAATCCTCTGCTATGTCAGCTCCGAGTCTTGAGAGGGTCTGTGCTGACAATGGAGAGCCGATGGAGATTGGGGCGATGGCACCCCGCTCTCAGGAAAAAGATCGCAGGCTTTCTGAAGGCTTGTGCTTCTATTGCAGAAATTCTGGTCATTTTATTAAGAACTGTGTGCTTCGTTTGAAGAAAGAAAAAAAAATGGTCAGTTATGCCCGTATTGCCTGTTTAAATTCTAAGGGAGTATTCCTATCTGCCACTACTGCTGCTCAGGATGAATTAATTGAATTTCGGGTATTTGTGGATTGTGGTTCTACTCTGAATGTGATTGATGGGGGATTCTTGGAAAAACTTAGATTAGAACCTAAAACTTTGTCATCCCCTATTGCTGTGGTTTCTGTTGATGGCTCTCCCTTGAAGAGTGTTACTCATAAGGTCTGTGAATTTCCCCTCACTATTAATGGTATTCACCAAGAAAATTTGGATTTGGTGGTATTGGATAATTTGCCTTCTCCAGTAATATTGGGGTTACCCTGGTTAAAATTGCACAATCCTGTACTGGATTGGTCTACCAATGAAATTAAGTCCTGGAGCCCTAAGTGTTATGACAAGTGTTGTAACGGACGTCTTGCTGCTGTGGATAAAGGGGAATTGCCTGTACCTATTCAGGATTTTTGGAGAGTTTTTTCTGAGGAGGAGTCACAAATTTTGCCTCCCCATAGAGACTATGATTGTACCATTGAATTTGTCCCTGGAGCGACTCTTCCTAAAAGTCGTTTATTTAATCTTACTATTCCTGAGAGAAAGGCTTTGGAGGAATACATAGAGACAAGCTTGGCCGCCGGTCACATTAGGCCTTCCAAGTCTCCTGTGGCTGTTGGATTTTTTTTTGTAAAAAAAAAAGATGGCGGTTTACGTCCTTGTCTGGACTTTCGTGAGATTAATAAAATTACTGTACACAATCCTTACCCACTGCCATTGATTCCTGATTTATTTAACCAGTTAGTGGGGGCCAAGTGGTTCTCTAAAATTGATCTCCGGGGGGCATACAATTTGTTGCGCATGAAGGAGGGTGATGAATGGAAGACTGCTTTTAACACTCCTGTGGGTCATTTTGAGAATCTGGTTATGCCTTTTGGTCTTACCAATGCTCCAGCATTTTTTCAGAATCTTATTAATGACATCCTTAGACCTTTAATCGGCAAAAATGTGGTTGTGTATTTGGATGACATTCTGATTTATTCGCCTGATCTGGAGTCTCATTAGCGGAGCGTACGTGAGGTATTACAGTTATTAATGGACAATTCGCTTTTTGCTAAGCTGGAGAAATGTGAGTTCGCTGTACAGAGAATTAGTTTTTTGGGCTACATTATCTCCAGTGAAGGTTTTGAGATGGACCCGGTTAAAGTTCAAGCTGTGCAGGAATGGCCTAGGCCTATTGGTTTGAAATCGATACAGAGGTTTTTGGCTTTCGCCAATTATTACAGAAAATTCATAAAAAAATTTTCTATTATTGTCAAACCGCTGACCGATCTCACCAGGAAAGGTGCTAATGCTGTTCAGTGGACTTCTGAGGCCATTGAAGCTTTTGTGTTTCTAAAGGAGAGGTTCACCTCTGCTCCCATCCTTATGCAGCCTGATGTGACTAAGCCGTTTTTGGTTGAGGTTGATGCTTCTTCGGTGGGGGTCGGTGCGGTGTTGTCTCAGGAAAACAAGGATGGAGTACATCCCTGTGCCTTTTTTTCAAAAAAATTTTCTGAGACTGAACTTAATTACGACATTGGTAATCGGGAATTGCTGGCGATTAAACTCGCATTTGAACACTGGCGTCACCTCTTGGAAGGTGCTGAATTTCCCATTCAGGTTTTCACTGATCATAAAAATCTGATCTATCTTGGGCTGCCAAGCGCTTGAATGCCCGTCAGGCTAGGTGGGCACTTTTTTTCTCGCGGTTTAATTTTTCTGTTACTTACATCCCGGGTACCAAGAATGTTAAAGCGGATGCTTTGTCTCGCAGCTTTTCTCCCATGGTCGGTGTTGAGGAGGAAGAGGAGAGCATCTTACAAGAAGGTGTTGTGATTGCTGCTTTGGACTCCGTTTTGGAGGATGAGATTCTTAAAGCTCAGGAGAATGCCCCATCTAACACTCCCCATGGGAGGTTGTTTGTGCCTAGGACCTTTAGGAGAGATTTGTTTGTTGAGTGTCATGAGTCTCGGTTGGCAGGTCATCCAGGAATTTCTGAGACCAAGAGACTTGTGTGTCACAGTTTTTGGTGGCCTGGATGGCAGAAGGAAGTCATTAAGTGGGTGCGCCAATGTACTGTATGTGCTAGATCCAAGTCTTCGCATGCTCCTTCTGCGGGGTTGCTTTGCCCTCTGGAGGTTCCTAGTGCACCTTGGACACATCTGGCTATGGACTTTATTACTGACCTTCCCCCCTCTGAAGGTTTCACGGTCATCTGGGTGGTCGTGGACCGTTTTAGCAAGATGTGTCACTTGGTTCCCTTCATCAAACTGCCTTGCGCTAAGACACTCGCTAAGGCCTTTGTCAAGGAAATTGTCAGACTACATGGTGTTCCTACTGACATTGTTTCTGATAGGGGACCTCAGTTCGTGGCTCGTTTTTGGCGTGCCTTTTGTGACAGGTTGGGAGTTCATTTGTCGTTTTCATCTGGATATCATCCTGAGTCTAATGGCCAGACAGAAAGGAAGAACCAGGATGTTGAGCAGTTCTTGCGTTGTTTTGTGGCAGACAATCAAGAGGGGTGGTCTGAGTTTCTGCCACTTGCTGAATTTGCTCTTAACAACCATACATCCTCTTCTGCTGGGTGTTCGCCTTTTTTATGTTGTTCTGGGAGACATCCGTCTTTTGGGTCATTCTCCAAATTGGTTTCGGCTGTGCCTGAGGAGGAGAGTTTTTCCGGTGATTTGGAGAGAGTTTGGACGGATGTGCGTGGTAATCTTCAGGAGGCTAACAAAAAATCTAAGAGGTACTTTGATAGGAAATGGCAAGAGGTTTTGTTTGCTGTTGGTGACATGGTTTGGTTGTCCTCTAAGAATCTGCGATTGAGGATTCCTTCTAAAAAATTGGGTCCCAAGTTCGTAGGGCCCTTTAAGGTGCTTCAGATAGTTAACCAATCTGCTGTTAGGTTGGAGGTTCCTACGTCCTGGAAGATTAACCCGGTGTTTCATGTTTCTCTGTTGAAAAAAGCTGATGTGTCTGATGGTGACGCCTCTGCCACTGTTCCTCCGGTGGTGGAGGACGGGGAATATGAAATTTCCCGCATCCTAAATTCTAGACGGTATAGAGGGAGTTTGCAGTATCTCGTCGCTTGGAAGGGTTTCGGACCTGAGGATAACTCATGGGTGAGGGCGGATGATGTTTCTGCTTCCAGACTTGTCAGAGCGTTTCACAGGAGGTTTCCTGGTAAGCCTGGGCCTAGGGGATCCGGAGGATCCTCTTAGAAGAGGGGGTACTGTTAGAACTCTCCTGTTAGGTTTTTTTTAGTTTGCTGGTCACATGACCATTTTTGCCTATTTAATCCGGCTCCGCCCTCCTGGTCTTGCTGGACTTCATTGTATTTACTACTCTTGAGCTAGCTTGGTGCTCTGTTGCCGTTCTCTGTTAGTTTTGCTAGGTCTTCTGACCTCTATGCTTTTTGTTGTGTGTTTGTCTTTGACTGCTACTATTTCTGCTAGGAGGTGTCCAAACTTATCCCAGTCCCTAGTTCTTGTAGGGATCCCTCCCTCACATCTATAGGTCTTCGTTCAGACTAGCCGAGGACTTTAGCGGGTCTGATCGCAGGATCAGGTTCCCCGTTACATCGTAGGGATCTAGTTTAGTTCTATTGTAGGGACAGTTCTCCTGTCTTTCCTTAGTCCCTGTAGCAGATCATAACACCTGCAGGGTTAACAAACTTCTTTAATGTGGTTTTGAGCACTTTGATGGGGTGCAGTTTTAAAATGGTGTCACTTTAAGGTATTTTCTATCATATAGGCCCCTGAAAGTCACTTCAAATGTGATATGGTCCCCAAAAAAATTGATTTTGTAAATCGTGTTGGAAAAATGAGAAATTGATGACAAATTTTAAGCCTTCTAACTTCCTAACAGAAAAAAATTCTGTTTCAAAAACGATGCTAATGTAAAGTAGACGTGGTAATTTTTCCACCTAACAAATGAGATATAAACACAAACTTGCATATCACTTTCATAAAAATGCAGCGATCACCATACTATAGATAGGACAATTAGAAAAATTGGGCAGACATAAGGGAATCGTCTTAGCAATATTGCGTTAGATTCTTTACCAATAATGTAGAAATCTGATGCTATTGCATTGTGGAATGTATACAAATTGCCTGAAGATATCCAAATATTTTATACTATTTCATATTTATGTTAATTTTCCACGATGAGTATTTGGTGTATTTTGACACTGCTTATTTTCGTTGCTCAAAAAATGCAGCATCTTACAGTTCCAGCAAAATGTATGGGATTTATAGAAATCGAATGCACACTGTGTAAACTGACCTGCGGAGGGTTTTGTTTTTGGAATACGCAACAAATCAATAACTCTTGCGGTAATTTTGCCTTTTTTTTCTGCATTTTCCCAATGGTTTTGAATGAATTGCAGAAAATCCATAAATAAAAATCATATAGGCGTACTTAAAGCGTTTCAGCTGTGAAAACACACTTAAATCGCCTGTAAACCACAAATGACAGTATCAATAAAGTGTTATCAAAGCCAAATACCAGGAAGTATCAAAACCAAAGCAGTTTTATTTAACCACTTCGCGCCAGAGCCTTTTTTTTGCCTTCGTGACCGGGCCAAATTTTTCAATTCTGACCACTGTCACTTTATGAAGTAATTACTCTGGAACGCTTCAACGGATCCCACTGATTCTGAGAATTTTTTTTCGTGACATATTGTACTTCATGATAGTGGTAAAATTTCTTTGATATCACTTGCGTTTATTTGTGAAAAAATCGGAAATTTGGCAAAAATTTTGAAAATTTTGCAATTTTCAAACTTTGAATTTTCATGCCCTTAAATCAGAGAGATATTTCACACAAAATAGTTAATAAATAACATTTCCCACATGTCTACTTTACATCAACACAATTTTGGAACCAAAATTTTTTTTGTTAGGGAGCTATAAGGGTTAAAAGTTGACCAGCGATTTCTCATTTTTACAACAAAATTTACAAAAACATTTTTTTAGGGACCACATCATATTTGAAGTCACTTTGAGGGGTCTTTATGACAGAAAATACCCAAAAGTGACACCAATCTAAAAACTGCACCCCTCAAGGTGCTCAAAACCACATTCAAGAACTTTATTAACCCTTCAGGTGCTTCACAGGAATTTTTGGAATGTGGAAGAAAAAAATTAACATTTAACTTTTGTCACAAAAATGTTACTTTAGACCCAATTTTTTTTATTTTCGCAGGGGTAACAGGAAAAAATGGACCCCAAAATTTTTTGTGCAATTTCTCTTGAGTGCTCTGATACCCCTTATGTGAGGGAAGACCACTGTTTGGGCGCACTGCAGGGTTCGGAAGGGAAGGAGCCCCATTTGACTTTTTGAATGTAAAATTTGTTTGAATAATTAGCGGACGCGATGTTGCGTTTGGAGAGCCCCTGATGTGCCTAAACAGTGGAAACCCCCCACAAGTAACACCATTTTGGAAACTAGACCCCTTAGGGAACTTATCTAGATGTGTGGTGAGCACCTTGAACCCCCAGGTGCTTCACAGAAGTTTACAATATTGAGCTGTAAAAATAAAATTTTCACATTTTTCCCACAAAAATGTTTTTCATCCCCTAATTTTGCATTATCATAAGGGTAACAGAAGAAATTGCAACATGAAATTTGTTGTGCAATTTCTCCTGAACACGCCGATACCCCATATGTGGAGGCAAACCACTGTTTGGGCGCACGGCAGGGTTTGGAAGGGAAGGAGCGCCATTTGACTTTTTGAATGTAAAATTTGCTTGAATAATTAGCGGGTGCCATGTTGCATTTGGGGAGCCCCTGATGTGCCTAAACAGTGGAAACCCCCCACAAGTGACACCATTTTGGAAACTAGATCCCTTAGTGAACTTATCTAGATGTGTTGTGCGCACCTTGCACCCCCAGGTGCTTCACAGAAGTTTATAATATTGAGCCGTAAAAATAAAATTTTCACATTTTTCCCACAAAAAATGTTTTTCATCCCCTAATTTTGCATTATCATAAGGGTAACAGGAGAAATTGCACCATTAAATTTGCTGTGCAATTTCTCCTGAGTATGCCGATACCCCATATGTGGGGGAAAACCACTATTTGGGTACACTGCAGGGTTCGGAAGGGAAGGAGCGCTATTTGACTTTTTGAATGTAAAATTTGTTTGAATAATTAGCAGACGCCATGTTGCGTTTGGAGAGCCCCTAATGTGCTTAAACAGTGGAAACCCCCCACAAGTGACACCATTTTGTAAACTAGACCCCTTAGGGAACTTATCTAGATGTGTGGTGAGCACATTGGGAGACATAATAAACAAATCAGTAGCAGGTGAAGAATTGGTTTTATTTATTTTTTACGCTGTTCCTCGTGCGGTATAAGTGATTAGACGACCTTATTCTTCGGGTCGGTGCGATTACAGAGATATCAGATTTATATCGAGTTTTTATGATTGACAGCTGTCACACACTAAAAGATGCTTTTTTTTGCAAAATCTAGTTTTTGCATCGCCATATTTTGAGAGCTATAATTTTTCCATATTTCGGCCGACAGAGTCATGTGACAGCTTGTTTTTTGCAGGACGAGTTGACATTTTTATTGGTACCATTTTTGGGTACGTGACATTTTTTGATCGCTTTCTATTCCGTTTTTTGGGAGGTAAAATTAACAAAATCTAGCAATTCAGGAATTGTTTTTTGAGGGGTTTTTTTATGCCGTTCTGCGTGTGGTAAAAGTGATTCTTCGGGTCAGTACATTTACAGCGATACTACACTTACTGTATATTTTTTTTATGTTTTGGCGCTTTTACACAATAAAACTATTTTATACAAAAAATATTTTTTTTGCATCGCTTTATTCTGAGCACTAGAACTTTTTTATTTTTCGGCTGATGGAGCTGTATGGCGGCTTGTTTTTTTGCGGAACAAGATGACATTTTCAGCGGTACCATTTTTATTTCCATTTTGCTTTTTGATCGCATTTTTTTCCACTTTTTGTTTGGCGATATGAGGAAAAAGCATAGTTTTTTGCTCCGTTTTTTATTTATTTTTATTACGGTGTGCACAGATGGAGTTAATTAGTGTGACAGTTTTATAGCTCGGGTTGTTTCGGACGCGGCGATACCAAATATGTGTACTTTTTTCATTTTTGCATAAATATACGGATTTATCGGTTTAATATTTTATTTATTTATTTTTATTTATTTTGTAATTTTTTTTTTAATAGTTTCAAAACATTTTTTTTACTTTTTTTTTACATTTTTACTTAGTCCCTGTATGGGACATTAATTTTTATTTTTCTGATCACTGATCACTGAATAGACATATATTACATTACATGAGATCTTCGCTGACTGTTTCACAGTCAGTCTCCTGCCTGGCTTCAGCTGCAGGCTGAGCCAGGCAGGACACCATATATGGCAGATCTGGAGGCGGTCATGTGACCTCCAGCTGCCATAGCAATGTCAGGTCCTGGAAGGTATAAGGGGGCCGTCGGAGAGGTAAGTGGACGACCCCCTCTCCTTCTGCTGTCTTCTATATGCCGCGATCACTATAGATCGCGGCATATAGAAGACAGCAAAGGGTTAACATCACTGGGACCTGATCCAATCAGGTCCCGATGATGTTCCCTGTCAGAGCTATCGCTCTGCACCACACCCGCAGCGCTTGCAGGACCCTGGGGGTCCTGAGCACTGCGGGACCACCCACCGTTTTTAAACGTCCGCGCTGCACAGAGCCCAGGCAGCGCGGACGTTTATCTACAGTGGACGGTTGGGAAGCGATTAAAACACATATCAAAAAGATACAAAAAAATACAGCAGAAAAAATATGATAAAAAGGCATGTAAAAACACAAGTAACTCTGCAACATCATACACTCACCAAATACTCATTGTGTGAACTTAAACTAAACTGAACATTTTTTATTAAATTACCTGAGAAAAAAAAACACAAGAAAAAAATAGCTAAAACAATGTAGTTGAATAATGCTGCTGTACGTGAAATTGTCAAGGACATGATAGAAGAATTCAAATGGAAATATGAAGATATTTTTTAAATCTAACAAGCTGTAAATATATCTAGATCTGTGATTTCAATATATGGGGGGCTCCCAAGATAGCTGTATATGTAAAATAATAGCCAAAAATATGACTTTAATAAAACACTAAGGGCCTGACTCATAAAGGTTTTTTTTGCCAATTTTCTGGCGTAAAATACATTAAAATGTTGCTAAATTTTGTGCAACTTAATGTTGTGCACAAATTTAGCGACTTCAGCAGTTTACACCACATCTAGACAGCTTTAGGTGCAGCTTGGGAGGGACAGAAGCCTGGCAAATTCATAAAAATTTACACCACTTTAGTGGCATTCATTTCATTAGAAATATACTATAGTTCCTGATTGGAGTAACATTTCTGGTTGAGACGTATGGCAATTGCTGGCAACACCTAATTCATTAACAGGTGTGTTCCTCTTAACGATTTAGATCATACATGTCAAACTCCGGCCCGTGGGCCAAATCTGGCCCGCAGAGTGATTATATTTGGCCCGCGACACCATAACCGTCATCCCTATGAGGGGCCCATTATTCTGTATGGAGGACTATGTGGGGGACATTATTCTGTATGGAGGACTATGTGAGACCCATTATACTGTATGGAGAAGTATGTCGGGCCCATTACACTGTATACTAGTTGGCCCGCGATTTTGTCCAAGTTTTTTATTTTAGCCCTCGGTATGTTTGAGTTTGTCATCCCATCCCTAGATGCATCTTACTCTAGCATTGCCTTCATTAAGACTGACGTACAAAACACCAGTCTTGCTTAACTGGGTCCTACACTATTTGTTGACTCTGTAGGTCTGTAGAATACTGTATTTAGGGTTCTCTCAACTGACGGGAAGTTATTATGTGATCTGATTCCGCCTCATTCTCTAGGGCTTAGCATATTCCTATGCTCCAAGACCTTCAAACATTTTAAGTGAGGAATGTCAATATTTGACCTAATGTGAAATGTACTTTCAGGAAAAAAGCAGTTACAATTTATATGAAAAGTAACAAGATTCATTGCATGTCAATTTGGCAAAATCCACATCTCAGGGAATATTACATGTAAAAAGAAAAAAAGATACAGTATATTTTGTTCAATTTAAAAGATGTGACAAAGATGTCCAAAAACTATTTTCTATGCTTCAAAGCCCATTTATTATTATTTTTTAAAGGGAATCTGTCACCCTCCTGGGTGATATCAGACCTCTACTATGGGCATACAGGTGATAGAAAAGTAAATCTATACTTACCTGTATGGCCCAGGGTAGAGGTCTGATTGCAGAGAAATCTGGTTTTATAAAGTCTTTTTTCCAGAGGTTTCCGGAACAGCAAGCAAACCCCTCCTAACTGCTTACTATTCCCCTAAATCGTCGCCTCTGTGCTAAATTACCATATTCCCCCCTCCCCAGTACGTCACAGGGCCCAGTGACAGGCCCTGTGACGTGCTCTGCTCTGCCTCCCCTCCCACGCCTGTGCAAAGCGCCGCTCCCATGGAGCACGCTTTGTTTCCCTCCGGCCTCGTTTGGCTGCGTACTGCCAGCGGAGCGGAAGTCTCAGTGACTCACCGTCGCTTGTGCAATACAAGGCTGCGGCGCAGTACGCAGCCAAACGGGGCTTTGCACATGCACGGGAGGGGAGGCAGAGCAGGGCACATCACAGGGCCCTGTGACGTGCAGGGGAGGGGGGGAATATGGTAATTTAGCACAGAGGCGGCGGTTTAGGGGAATGGTAAGCAGATAGGAGGGGTTTGCTTGGCATCCCCCGGACGCCAAGCCTCTGGAGAACAGACTTTATAAAACCAGATTATTCTACAATCAGACCTATGCTATGGGCCATAGAGGTAAGTATAGATTTACTTTTCTATACCCTGTATGGCCATAGTAGAGGTCTGATATTGCCCAGGGGTGTGACAGATTCCCTTTCATAAACAATGCAAAATTCATTATCTGGATTATCTATTATGGTTTAAAGGGTCATTTCTGGGGATTGACCATTATGAAGCCCTACCTATTGGCCTTGGCACCTTTTCCAGCAGTACCTGGTGCACACATAAAATGTATTATTCTATATTAAAATCATTAAAGAAGCACTCCCATCAAAATATTTATCGTCTTAATATATTGCAATCATCCTATTATATAGCACTGTGTACTTACAATTGCTCATTTTGAATTTATACCCAGATAATTCTTCTCTTTATCATTCGGTGTAGCGCTGGCGTCCCTGCCCTCTGCTAGGCAGGGACGCTGCTCCCCTCACCGCTCTGCTGTCAGCGCGCGCTCCGTCCCGGCGTTCTCTCCCCGCTCTGCTGTCAGCGCGCGCTCCGTCCCGGCGTCCTCCTCCTGCTCTACTGTCAGCGCGCGCTCCGTCCCGGCGTCCTCCTCCTGCTCTGCTCTCAGCGCGCGCTCCTTCCCGGCCCCTGTGCTTAGGGCGCGCGCGCGCGCGCTTCCCTCCTCTTAAAGGGGCCGCGCGCGCCGCCCTAAAGAGTCCCCGGCCAATGGCCGGAGGACTTCATCATATATAAGGCACCTCCTCCAAAATGGAGGTGCCCGAGCAATGTTGTTTGCACCTGTGTCTCACCTGTGCTTCAGCCCTCAGGTCCCGTTGCCAGTTACCTGCCAGTTACCTGCCAGTTACCTGCCAGTTACCTGCCAGTTTCCTGCCAGTTTCCTGCTAGTTACCTGCCTGATTCCTGCCTGAATACTTGTTACCTGCCTGCCTGCCTGAGGTCCGACGGTCTGCCTTACAACTCCGGTCAGTCTGTCTAAGGACCAACTTGTCCGCTCACCTGGGAGCGCACATCAGCTACCTGCCTGCTTGCCTGAGGTCCGACGGTCTGCCTTACAACTCCGGTCAGTCTGTCTATGGACCAGCTTGCCCGCTCACCTGGGAGCGCTTCTCCGCTACCTGCCTGCTTGCCAGCCCGGAGGCTCCGTTGTCACGTGCTGTGACCACCAGCTATCTCAGAGACTCTTGCCTGCTCACCTGGGAGCGCATCTCCGTTACCTGCCTGCTTGCCAGCCCGGAGGTCCCGTTGTCACGTGCGGTGACCACCAGCTATTCCAGAGACTCTTGCCCGCTCACCTGGGAGCGCTTCTCCGTTACCTACCTGCCTGCCAGCCCGGAGGTTCCGCCGTCACGTGCCGTGACCACCTGCTATTCCAGAGACTCTCGCTTGCTCACCTGGGAGCACACTTCTACCATCTGCCTGCTAGCCTACCCGGAGGCTCTGCCATCACAGGTCGTACCTACCCCTTACCCAGAGACTGCCCTGATCACTTGCCGTAACTCCCTGTCCGTTCACCCAGAGACTGCCACCCGCTCCCTTACAAGGGCCGCCCCCTTGTATAGTAGCTCAGAGGTTCCGCCTCCCGGACCCGTTACAGTTTGCTCGGGCCATGGAACCCGGTGGCACCCAAGCTCCCTCGCTCACGGACCTGTGTCATGAACTGTCCCGTCAAAGGTCCCAACAGGAGTCCATCCTGGGTCACCTGCGGAATGTCAATACTCGCCTGGACACTCTGACTGCACCACCTGCAGCCACTGCCAGTACCATGACTCGCAACCCGGCAGCTCCGCTACCCACTAATACCATGGTAACCTATCCCGGTCCCCGGCTGTCTGCACCTCCTCGCTTCGGAGGCGACTCCGTCCAGGCTCGGGGCTTCATAAATCAGTGCACCCTGCACTTTGAACTTTTGTCCCATCAGTTTAATTCCGACCGGGCCAAAATTGCCTTTATCATGTCCCATCTCACCGGGGAGGCCCTGGCCTGGCTAAATCCTCTATGGGAGAGAGGAGACCCCCTGGTGTCCAACTTGCCTGCTTTTCTCTCGGCTTTCCGGAAAGTCTTCGACGAACCCGGACGGAAGACCTCATCCGCATCCTCTCTGCTACGCCTCCGTCAGGAGGGTCTCACCGTGGGCCAATATGCCATACGGTTCCGCACCCTTGCCTCGGAGCTGGCCTGGGATAACGAAGCTTTGGTATCCGTCTTCTGGGAGGGTCTGTCCGGCCGTATTAAAGATGAACTTGCTGGTCGGGACATTCCTACCACTCTCGATGACCTAATAACTCTTGCCACCCGGATTGACCTACGGTTCCAGGAACGTGCCAAAGAGGTCACCCGTGAAAAGGGGCTTCCACGTCTGGTTCCTACTTTTCTGAAACCCGTCACTCCTTCCGTTTCTCCCCAGGTACACTCTCCTGAGCCTATGCAGGTCGACCAGACCAAGATGGTCAAATCCCGTCAGGACTTTCGCCGTGCCGAGGGGAGCTGCTTCTACTGTGGCAGTAAGGAGCATCGGATCCGTGCCTGCCCGGAGAGGTCGGGAGAACGCCTGTGTCTAGGTTCGCTCAGAGGACTTGATCTAGACAAAAATAAATCCTCTCCATCCCTGCTGCTGTCTGTCTCAATCATCTGCGGGGAGAATCGTTATTCCGAACTAGCCCAACTTGACTCTGGAGCAGCCGGAAATCTTATTTCACTGTCCCTGGTGGAGAAATACCGCATCCCCACCAAACCTCTGGCTGTACCCTTGTCTGTTGTTGCCGTGGATGGGGGCCTCTTATCTCGCCCCATCCAATTCATCACCGAATCCATTACTCTGCAAGTGGGTATGCTGCATTCAGAGAGTATCTCCCTTCACGTTCTGCCTGGACTCTCTCACGCCCTCTTGCTAGGTCTGCCTTGGCTCCAGAGACATGCACCCGTGCTTGACTGGCAAACCGGAGAGGTCCTTCGCTGGGGACAAGACTGTCATAAAACCTGTCTGGTTCCCGTCCATTCCATCCGTCCCTCTCCTATCCCAGCTAATCTACCTGGACTTCCGATTCCTTACTGGTCTTGTGCTGATGTCTTTGATATGGAGGAGGCAGAGACATTACCACCTCATAGACCATGTGACTGCCCCATCGATCCCGCCAGAGTAATGCAGGTGGCCCCCGTGAGTCTAAATTGTCTCCCTCCTGGTAAGACGTTCGTATCGGTACCTGATCGGGAGAGGATCCTACACTGGGGTCATTCGTCTAAACTAGCTGGCCACGCCGGTCAGAAAAAGACCCTCCAGCTTATTACCCGGCACTACTGGTGGCCTAACCTGCACAAGGATGTTATGGACTTTGTTTCTGCCTGTGTGTCCTGCGCCCGCAACAAGGTTCCGAGACACCTGTCGGCCGGCCGCCTTCTTCCTCTGCCAGCACCTGCTGCCCCCTGGCAGCATATAGCGATGGACTTCGTAACTGATCTGCCCGTCTCTGCCGGTTGTACGGTCATTTGGGTGGTCGCTGACCGCTTTTCCAAGATGGCTCACTTCATTCCCCTGCCAGGTCTTCCGTCTGCACCCGAGCTGGCTAGAGTCTTTATCCGCCACATCTTCCGTCTTCATGGCCTGCCCCGTCACATCGTGTCGGATCGAGGAGTACAGTTCACTTCTCGTTTCTGGAGAGCCACTTGTAAATTGCTAGACGTCACTCTGGACTTCTCCTCCGCTTACCACCCACAGTCTAATGGTCAAGTGGAGCGGATCAATCAGAACCTGACCAGTTACCTCCGGCACTTCGTTAATGCTCACCATTCTGACTGGGTGGATCTCCTGCCATGGGCCGAATTCTCGTACAACAATCACAAGAGCGAGTCTTCCTCCATATGGGAGAGTACCCGGTCCGCACTCCTTCTGTCATCCGAGCGTATGAAAAGGCACGCTGACAAAGGACGTCTGGATCCTCCTCAATTCCGTCCTGGGGATAAAGTCTGGCTCTCGTCCAAATATGTCCGGCTCAAGATCCCTTCCTATAAGTTGGGGCCTCGGTTCATCGGCCCACTGGAGGTTATCAGTCAGATCAACCCGGTGGCCTATAAATTGAAACTCCCGGCCAACTTACGGATCCCTAACTCCTTCCATGTATCTCTCCTCAAACCTGTGGTACTTAACTCTTTTTCTAAGTCTACAGGTACGCCTCTTGCTCCGGTTTCTGCTGAGGACGAGTTTGAGGTAGAGAACATTCTTGCCACCAAAAGGGTAAGAGGAAAGACCTTTTTCTTGGTAGATTGGAGGGGGTTTGGTCCTGAGGAGAGAACGTGGGAGCCCCGGGAGAATATCCATGCCCCTCTCATCCTAGCTAAATTTCTGTCTGGCCTAAAAAAGGGGGGGCCTAAAGGGGGGGGTACTGTAGCGCTGGCGTCCCTGCCCTCTGCTAGGCAGGGACGCTGCTCCCCTCACCGCTCTGCTGTCAGCGTGCGCTCCGTCCCGGCGTTCTCTCCCCGCTCTGCTGTCAGCGCGCGCTCCGTCCCGGCGTCCTCCTCCTGCTCTACTGTCAGCGCGCGCTCCGTCCCGGCGTCCTCCTCCTGCTCTGCTCTCAGCGCGCGCTCCTTCCCGGCCCCTGTGCTTAGGGCGCGCGCGCGCTTCCCTCCTCTTAAAGGGGCCGCGCGCGCCGCCCTAAAGAGTCCCCGGCCAATGGCCGGAGGACTTCATCATATATAAGGCACCTCCTCCAAAATGGAGGTGCCCGAGCAATGTTGTTTGCACCTGTGTCTCACCTGTGCTTCAGCCCTCAGGTCCCGTTGCCAGTTACCTGCCAGTTACCTGCCAGTTACCTGCCAGTTACCTGCCAGTTTCCTGCCAGTTTCCTGCTAGTTACCTGCCTGATTCCTGCCTGAATACTTGTTACCTGCCTGCCTGCCTGAGGTCCGACGGTCTGCCTTACAACTCCGGTCAGTCTGTCTAAGGACCAACTTGTCCGCTCACCTGGGAGCGCACATCAGCTACCTGCCTGCTTGCCTGAGGTCCGACGGTCTGCCTTACAACTCCGGTCAGTCTGTCTATGGACCAGCTTGCCCGCTCACCTGGGAGCGCTTCTCCGCTACCTGCCTGCTTGCCAGCCCGGAGGCTCCGTTGTCACGTGCTGTGACCACCAGCTATCTCAGAGACTCTTGCCTGCTCACCTGGGAGCGCATCTCCGTTACCTGCCTGCTTGCCAGCCCGGAGGTCCCGTTGTCACGTGCGGTGACCACCAGCTATTCCAGAGACTCTTGCCCGCTCACCTGGGAGCGCTTCTCCGTTACCTACCTGCCTGCCAGCCCGGAGGTTCCGCCGTCACGTGCCGTGACCACCTGCTATTCCAGAGACTCTCGCTTGCTCACCTGGGAGCACACTTCTACCATCTGCCTGCTAGCCTACCCGGAGGCTCTGCCATCACAGGTCGTACCTACCCCTTACCCAGAGACTGCCCTGATCACTTGCCGTAACTCCCTGTCCGTTCACCCAGAGACTGCCACCCGCTCCCTTACAAGGGCCGCCCCCTTGTATAGTAGCTCAGAGGTTCCGCCTCCCGGACCCGTTACAGTTTGCTCGGGCCATGGAACCCGGTGGCACCCAAGCTCCCTCGCTCACGGACCTGTGTCATGAACTGTCCCGTCAAAGGTCCCAACAGGAGTCCATCCTGGGTCACCTGCGGAATGTCAATACTCGCCTGGACACTCTGACTGCACCACCTGCAGCCACTGCCAGTACCATGACTCGCAACCCGGCAGCTCCGCTACCCACTAATACCATGGTAACCTATCCCGGTCCCCGGCTGTCTGCACCTCCTCGCTTCGGAGGCGACTCCGTCCAGGCTCGGGGCTTCATAAATCAGTGCACCCTGCACTTTGAACTTTTGTCCCATCAGTTTAATTCCGACCGGGCCAAAATTGCCTTTATCATGTCCCATCTCACCGGGGAGGCCCTGGCCTGGCTAAATCCTCTATGGGAGAGAGGAGACCCCCTGGTGTCCAACTTGCCTGCTTTTCTCTCGGCTTTCCGGAAAGTCTTCGACGAACCCGGACGGAAGACCTCATCCGCATCCTCTCTGCTACGCCTCCGTCAGGAGGGTCTCACCGTGGGCCAATATGCCATACGGTTCCGCACCCTTGCCTCGGAGCTGGCCTGGGATAACGAAGCTTTGGTATCCGTCTTCTGGGAGGGTCTGTCCGGCCGTATTAAAGATGAACTTGCTGGTCGGGACATTCCTACCACTCTCGATGACCTAATAACTCTTGCCACCCGGATTGACCTACGGTTCCAGGAACGTGCCAAAGAGGTCACCCGTGAAAAGGGGCTTCCACGTCTGGTTCCTACTTTTCTGAAACCCGTCACTCCTTCCGTTTCTCCCCAGGTACACTCTCCTGAGCCTATGCAGGTCGACCAGACCAAGATGGTCAAATCCCGTCAGGACTTTCGCCGTGCCGAGGGGAGCTGCTTCTACTGTGGCAGTAAGGAGCATCGGATCCGTGCCTGCCCGGAGAGGTCGGGAGAACGCCTGTGTCTAGGTTCGCTCAGAGGACTTGATCTAGACAAAAATAAATCCTCTCCATCCCTGCTGCTGTCTGTCTCAATCATCTGCGGGGAGAATCGTTATTCCGAACTAGCCCAACTTGACTCTGGAGCAGCCGGAAATCTTATTTCACTGTCCCTGGTGGAGAAATACCGCATCCCCACCAAACCTCTGGCTGTACCCTTGTCTGTTGTTGCCGTGGATGGGGGCCTCTTATCTCGCCCCATCCAATTCATCACCGAATCCATTACTCTGCAAGTGGGTATGCTGCATTCAGAGAGTATCTCCCTTCACGTTCTGCCTGGACTCTCTCACGCCCTCTTGCTAGGTCTGCCTTGGCTCCAGAGACATGCACCCGTGCTTGACTGGCAAACCGGAGAGGTCCTTCGCTGGGGACAAGACTGTCATAAAACCTGTCTGGTTCCCGTCCATTCCGTCCGTCCCTCTCCTATCCCAGCTAATCTACCTGGACTTCCGATTCCTTACTGGTCTTGTGCTGATGTCTTTGATATGGAGGAGGCAGAGACATTACCACCTCATAGACCATGTGACTGCCCCATCGATCCCGCCAGAGTAATGCAGGTGGCCCCCGTGAGTCTAAATTGTCTCCCTCCTGGTAAGACGTTCGTATCGGTACCTGATCGGGAGAGGATCCTACACTGGGGTCATTCGTCTAAACTAGCTGGCCACGCCGGTCAGAAAAAGACCCTCCAGCTTATTACCCGGCACTACTGGTGGCCTAACCTGCACAAGGATGTTATGGACTTTGTTTCTGCCTGTGTGTCCTGCGCCCGCAACAAGGTTCCGAGACACCTGTCGGCCGGCCGCCTTCTTCCTCTGCCAGCACCTGCTGCCCCCTGGCAGCATATAGCGATGGACTTCGTAACTGATCTGCCCGTCTCTGCCGGTTGTACGGTCATTTGGGTGGTCGCTGACCGCTTTTCCAAGATGGCTCACTTCATTCCCCTGCCAGGTCTTCCGTCTGCACCCGAGCTGGCTAGAGTCTTTATCCGCCACATCTTCCGTCTTCATGGCCTGCCCCGTCACATCGTGTCGGATCGAGGAGTACAGTTCACTTCTCGTTTCTGGAGAGCCACTTGTAAATTGCTAGACGTCACTCTGGACTTCTCCTCCGCTTACCACCCACAGTCTAATGGTCAAGTGGAGCGGATCAATCAGAACCTGACCAGTTACCTCCGGCACTTCGTTAATGCTCACCATTCTGACTGGGTGGATCTCCTGCCATGGGCCGAATTCTCGTACAACAATCACAAGAGCGAGTCTTCCTCCATATGGGAGAGTACCCGGTCCGCACTCCTTCTGTCATCCGAGCGTATGAAAAGGCACGCTGACAAAGGACGTCTGGATCCTCCTCAATTCCGTCCTGGGGATAAAGTCTGGCTCTCGTCCAAATATGTCCGGCTCAAGATCCCTTCCTATAAGTTGGGGCCTCGGTTCATCGGCCCACTGGAGGTTATCAGTCAGATCAACCCGGTGGCCTATAAATTGAAACTCCCGGCCAACTTACGGATCCCTAACTCCTTCCATGTATCTCTCCTCAAACCTGTGGTACTTAACTCTTTTTCTAAGTCTACAGGTACGCCTCTTGCTCCGGTTTCTGCTGAGGACGAGTTTGAGGTAGAGAACATTCTTGCCACCAAAAGGGTAAGAGGAAAGACCTTTTTCTTGGTAGATTGGAGGGGGTTTGGTCCTGAGGAGAGAACGTGGGAGCCCCGGGAGAATATCCATGCCCCTCTCATCCTAGCTAAATTTCTGTCTGGCCTAAAAAAGGGGGGGCCTAAAGGGGGGGGTACTGTAGCGCTGGCGTCCCTGCCCTCTGCTAGGCAGGGACGCTGCTCCCCTCACCGCTCTGCTGTCAGCGCGCGCTCCGTCCCGGCGTTCTCTCCCCGCTCTGCTGTCAGCGCGCGCTCCGTCCCGGCGTCCTCCTCCTGCTCTACTGTCAGCGCGCGCTCCGTCCCGGCGTCCTCCTCCTGCTCTGCTCTCAGCGCGCGCTCCTTCCCGGCCCCTGTGCTTAGGGCGCGCGCGCGCGCGCTTCCCTCCTCTTAAAGGGGCCGCGCGCGCCGCCCTAAAGAGTCCCCGGCCAATGGCCGGAGGACTTCATCATATATAAGGCACCTCCTCCAAAATGGAGGTGCCCGAGCAATGTTGTTTGCACCTGTGTCTCACCTGTGCTTCAGCCCTCAGGTCCCGTTGCCAGTTACCTGCCAGTTACCTGCCAGTTACCTGCCAGTTTCCTGCCAGTTTCCTGCTAGTTACCTGCCTGATTCCTGCCTGAATACTTGTTACCTGCCTGCCTGCCTGAGGTCCGACGGTCTGCCTTACAACTCCGGTCAGTCTGTGTAAGGACCAACTTGTCCGCTCACCTGGGAGCGCACATCAGCTACCTGCCTGCTTGCCTGAGGTCCGACGGTCTGCCTTACAACTCCGGTCAGTCTGTCTATGGACCAGCTTGCCCGCTCACCTGGGAGCGCTTCTCCGCTACCTGCCTGCTTGCCAGCCCGGAGGCTCCGTTGTCACGTGCTGTGACCACCAGCTATCTCAGAGACTCTTGCCTGCTCACCTGGGAGCGCATCTCCGTTACCTGCCTGCTTGCCAGCCCGGAGGTCCCGTTGTCACGTGCGGTGACCACCAGCTATTCCAGAGACTCTTGCCCGCTCACCTGGGAGCGCTTCTCCGTTACCTACCTGCCTGCCAGCCCGGAGGTTCCGCCGTCACGTGCCGTGACCACCTGCTATTCCAGAGACTCTCGCTTGCTCACCTGGGAGCACACTTCTACCATCTGCCTGCTAGCCTACCCGGAGGCTCTGCCATCACAGGTCGTACCTACCCCTTACCCAGAGACTGCCCTGATCACTTGCCGTAACTCCCTGTCCATTCACCCAGAGACTGCCACCCGCTCCCTTACAAGGGCCGCCCCCTTGTATAGTAGCTCAGAGGTTCCGCCTCCCGGACCCGTTACAGTTTGCTCGGGCCATGGAACCCGGTGGCACCCAAGCTCCCTCGCTCACGGACCTGTGTCATGAACTGTCCCGTCAAAGGTCCCAACAGGAGTCCATCCTGGGTCACCTGCGGAATGTCAATACTCGCCTGGACACTCTGACTGCACCACCTGCAGCCACTGCCAGTACCATGACTCGCAACCCGGCAGCTCCGCTACCCACTAATACCATGGTAACCTATCCCGGTCCCCGGCTGTCTGCACCTCCTCGCTTCGGAGGCGACTCCGTCCAGGCTCGGGGCTTCATAAATCAGTGCACCCTGCACTTTGAACTTTTGTCCCATCAGTTTAATTCCGACCGGGCCAAAATTGCCTTTATCATGTCCCATCTCACCGGGGAGGCCCTGGCCTGGCTAAATCCTCTATGGGAGAGAGGAGACCCCCTGGTGTCCAACTTGCCTGCTTTTCTCTCGGCTTTCCGGAAAGTCTTCGACGAACCCGGACGGAAGACCTCATCCGCATCCTCTCTGCTACGCCTCCGTCAGGAGGGTCTCACCGTGGGCCAATATGCCATACGGTTCCGCACCCTTGCCTCGGAGCTGGCCTGGGATAACGAAGCTTTGGTATCCGTCTTCTGGGAGGGTCTGTCCGGCCGTATTAAAGATGAACTTGCTGGTCGGGACATTCCTACCACTCTCGATGACCTAATAACTCTTGCCACCCGGATTGACCTACGGTTCCAGGAACGTGCCAAAGAGGTCACCCGTGAAAAGGGGCTTCCACGTCTGGTTCCTACTTTTCTGAAACCCGTCACTCCTTCCGTTTCTCCCCAGGTACACTCTCCTGAGCCTATGCAGGTCGACCAGACCAAGATGGTCAAATCCCGTCAGGACTTTCGCCGTGCCGAGGGGAGCTGCTTCTACTGTGGCAGTAAGGAGCATCGGATCCGTGCCTGCCCGGAGAGGTCGGGAGAACGCCTGTGTCTAGGTTCGCTCAGAGGACTTGATCTAGACAAAAATAAATCCTCTCCATCCCTGCTGCTGTCTGTCTCAATCATCTGCGGGGAGAATCGCTATTCCGAACTAGCCCAACTTGACTCTGGAGCAGCCGGAAATCTTATTTCACTGTCCCTGGTGGAGAAATACCGCATCCCCACCAAACCTCTGGCTGTACCCTTGTCTGTTGTTGCCGTGGATGGGGGCCTCTTATCTCGCCCCATCCAATTCATCACCGAATCCATTACTCTGCAAGTGGGTATGCTGCATTCAGAGAGTATCTCCCTTCACGTTCTGCCTGGACTCTCTCACGCCCTCTTGCTAGGTCTGCCTTGGCTCCAGAGACATGCACCCGTGCTTGACTGGCAAACCGGAGAGGTCCTTCGCTGGGGACAAGACTGTCATAAAACCTGTCTGGTTCCCGTCCATTCCGTCCGTCCCTCTCCTATCCCAGCTAATCTACCTGGACTTCCGATTCCTTACTGGTCTTGTGCTGATGTCTTTGATATGGAGGAGGCAGAGACATTACCACCTCATAGACCATGTGACTGCCCCATCGATCCCGCCAGAGTAATGCAGGTGGCCCCCGTGAGTCTAAATTGTCTCCCTCCTGGTAAGACGTTCGTATCGGTACCTGATCGGGAGAGGATCCTACACTGGGGTCATTCGTCTAAACTAGCTGGCCACGCCGGTCAGAAAAAGACCCTCCAGCTTATTACCCGGCACTACTGGTGGCCTAACCTGCACAAGGATGTTATGGACTTTGTTTCTGCCTGTGTGTCCTGCGCCCGCAACAAGGTTCCGAGACACCTGTCGGCCGGCCGCCTTCTTCCTCTGCCAGCACCTGCTGCCCCCTGGCAGCATATAGCGATGGACTTCGTAACTGATCTGCCCGTCTCTGCCGGTTGTACGGTCATTTGGGTGGTCGCTGACCGCTTTTCCAAGATGGCTCACTTCATTCCCCTGCCAGGTCTTCCGTCTGCACCCGAGCTGGCTAGAGTCTTTATCCGCCACATCTTCCGTCTTCATGGCCTGCCCCGTCACATCGTGTCGGATCGAGGAGTACAGTTCACTTCTCGTTTCTGGAGAGCCACTTGTAAATTGCTAGACGTCACTCTGGACTTCTCCTCCGCTTACCACCCACAGTCTAATGGTCAAGTGGAGCGGATCAATCAGAACCTGACCAGTTACCTCCGGCACTTCGTTAATGCTCACCATTCTGACTGGGTGGATCTCCTGCCATGGGCCGAATTCTCGTACAACAATCACAAGAGCGAGTCTTCCTCCATATGGGAGAGTACCCGGTCCGCACTCCTTCTGTCATCCGAGCGTATGAAAAGGCACGCTGACAAAGGACGTCTGGATCCTCCTCAATTCCGTCCTGGGGATAAAGTCTGGCTCTCGTCCAAATATGTCCGGCTCAAGATCCCTTCCTATAAGTTGGGGCCTCGGTTCATCGGCCCACTGGAGGTTATCAGTCAGATCAACCCGGTGGCCTATAAATTGAAACTCCCGGCCAACTTACGGATCCCTAACTCCTTCCATGTATCTCTCCTCAAACCTGTGGTACTTAACTCTTTTTCTAAGTCTACAGGTACGCCTCTTGCTCCGGTTTCTGCTGAGGACGAGTTTGAGGTAGAGAACATTCTTGCCACCAAAAGGGTAAGAGGAAAGACCTTTTTCTTGGTAGATTGGAGGGGGTTTGGTCCTGAGGAGAGAACGTGGGAGCCCCGGGAGAATATCCATGCCCCTCTCATCCTAGCTAAATTTCTGTCTGGCCTAAAAAAGGGGGGGCCTAAAGGGGGGGGTACTGTAGCGCTGGCGTCCCTGCCCTCTGCTAGGCAGGGACGCTGCTCCCCTCACCGCTCTGCTGTCAGCGCGCGCTCCGTCCCGGCGTTCTCTCCCCGCTCTGCTGTCAGCGCGCGCTCCGTCCCGGCGTCCTCCTCCTGCTCTACTGTCAGCGCGCGCTCCGTCCCGGCGTCCTCCTCCTGCTCTGCTCTCAGCGCGCGCTCCTTCCCGGCCCCTGTGCTTAGGGCGCGCGCGCGCGCGCTTCCCTCCTCTTAAAGGGGCCGCGCGCGCCGCCCTAAAGAGTCCCCGGCCAATGGCCGGAGGACTTCATCATATATAAGGCACCTCCTCCAAAATGGAGGTGCCCGAGCAATGTTGTTTGCACCTGTGTCTCACCTGTGCTTCAGCCCTCAGGTCCCGTTGCCAGTTACCTGCCAGTTACCTGCCAGTTACCTGCCAGTTACCTGCCAGTTTCCTGCCAGTTTCCTGCTAGTTACCTGCCTGATTCCTGCCTGAATACTTGTTACCTGCCTGCCTGCCTGAGGTCCGACGGTCTGCCTTACAACTCCGGTCAGTCTGTCTAAGGACCAACTTGTCCGCTCACCTGGGAGCGCACATCAGCTACCTGCCTGCTTGCCTGAGGTCCGACGGTCTGCCTTACAACTCCGGTCAGTCTGTCTATGGACCAGCTTGCCCGCTCACCTGGGAGCGCTTCTCCGCTACCTGCCTGCTTGCCAGCCCGGAGGCTCCGTTGTCACGTGCTGTGACCACCAGCTATCTCAGAGACTCTTGCCTGCTCACCTGGGAGCGCATCTCCGTTACCTGCCTGCTTGCCAGCCCGGAGGTCCCGTTGTCACGTGCGGTGACCACCAGCTATTCCAGAGACTCTTGCCCGCTCACCTGGGAGCGCTTCTCCGTTACCTACCTGCCTGCCAGCCCGGAGGTTCCGCCGTCACGTGCCGTGACCACCTGCTATTCCAGAGACTCTCGCTTGCTCACCTGGGAGCACACTTCTACCATCTGCCTGCTAGCCTACCCGGAGGCTCTGCCATCACAGGTCGTACCTACCCCTTACCCAGAGACTGCCCTGATCACTTGCCGTAACTCCCTGTCCGTTCACCCAGAGACTGCCACCCGCTCCCTTACAAGGGCCGCCCCCTTGTATAGTAGCTCAGAGGTTCCGCCTCCCGGACCCGTTACAGTTTGCTCGGGCCATGGAACCCGGTGGCACCCAAGCTCCCTCGCTCACGGACCTGTGTCATGAACTGTCCCGTCAAAGGTCCCAACAGGAGTCCATCCTGGGTCACCTGCGGAATGTCAATACTCGCCTGGACACTCTGACTGCACCACCTGCAGCCACTGCCAGTACCATGACTCGCAACCCGGCAGCTCCGCTACCCACTAATACCATGGTAACCTATCCCGGTCCCCGGCTGTCTGCACCTCCTCGCTTCGGAGGCGACTCCGTCCAGGCTCGGGGCTTCATAAATCAGTGCACCCTGCACTTTGAACTTTTGTCCCATCAGTTTAATTCCGACCGGGCCAAAATTGCCTTTATCATGTCCCATCTCACCGGGGAGGCCCTGGCCTGGCTAAATCCTCTATGGGAGAGAGGAGACCCCCTGGTGTCCAACTTGCCTGCTTTTCTCTCGGCTTTCCGGAAAGTCTTCGACGAACCCGGACGGAAGACCTCATCCGCATCCTCTCTGCTACGCCTCCGTCAGGAGGGTCTCACCGTGGGCCAATATGCCATACGGTTCCGCACCCTTGCCTCGGAGCTGGCCTGGGATAACGAAGCTTTGGTATCCGTCTTCTGGGAGGGTCTGTCCGGCCGTATTAAAGATGAACTTGCTGGTCGGGACATTCCTACCACTCTCGATGACCTAATAACTCTTGCCACCCGGATTGACCTACGGTTCCAGGAACGTGCCAAAGAGGTCACCCGTGAAAAGGGGCTTCCACGTCTGGTTCCTACTTTTCTGAAACCCGTCACTCCTTCCGTTTCTCCCCAGGTACACTCTCCTGAGCCTATGCAGGTCGACCAGACCAAGATGGTCAAATCCCGTCAGGACTTTCGCCGTGCCGAGGGGAGCTGCTTCTACTGTGGCAGTAAGGAGCATCGGATCCGTGCCTGCCCGGAGAGGTCGGGAGAACGCCTGTGTCTAGGTTCGCTCAGAGGACTTGATCTAGACAAAAATAAATCCTCTCCATCCCTGCTGCTGTCTGTCTCAATCATCTGCGGGGAGAATCGTTATTCCGAACTAGCCCAACTTGACTCTGGAGCAGCCGGAAATCTTATTTCACTGTCCCTGGTGGAGAAATACCGCATCCCCACCAAACCTCTGGCTGTACCCTTGTCTGTTGTTGCCGTGGATGGGGGCCTCTTATCTCGCCCCATCCAATTCATCACCGAATCCATTACTCTGCAAGTGGGTATGCTGCATTCAGAGAGTATCTCCCTTCACGTTCTGCCTGGACTCTCTCACGCCCTCTTGCTAGGTCTGCCTTGGCTCCAGAGACATGCACCCGTGCTTGACTGGCAAACCGGAGAGGTCCTTCGCTGGGGACAAGACTGTCATAAAACCTGTCTGGTTCCCGTCCATTCCGTCCGTCCCTCTCCTATCCCAGCTAATCTACCTGGACTTCCGATTCCTTACTGGTCTTGTGCTGATGTCTTTGATATGGAGGAGGCAGAGACATTACCACCTCATAGACCATGTGACTGCCCCATCGATCCCGCCAGAGTAATGCAGGTGGCCCCCGTGAGTCTAAATTGTCTCCCTCCTGGTAAGACGTTCGTATCGGTACCTGATCGGGAGAGGATCCTACACTGGGGTCATTCGTCTAAACTAGCTGGCCACGCCGGTCAGAAAAAGACCCTCCAGCTTATTACCCGGCACTACTGGTGGCCTAACCTGCACAAGGATGTTATGGACTTTGTTTCTGCCTGTGTGTCCTGCGCCCGCAACAAGGTTCCGAGACACCTGTCGGCCGGCCGCCTTCTTCCTCTGCCAGCACCTGCTGCCCCCTGGCAGCATATAGCGATGGACTTCGTAACTGATCTGCCCGTCTCTGCCGGTTGTACGGTCATTTGGGTGGTCGCTGACCGCTTTTCCAAGATGGCTCACTTCATTCCCCTGCCAGGTCTTCCGTCTGCACCCGAGCTGGCTAGAGTCTTTATCCGCCACATCTTCCGTCTTCATGGCCTGCCCCGTCACATCGTGTCGGATCGAGGAGTACAGTTCACTTCTCGTTTCTGGAGAGCCACTTGTAAATTGCTAGACGTCACTCTGGACTTCTCCTCCGCTTACCACCCACAGTCTAATGGTCAAGTGGAGCGGATCAATCAGAACCTGACCAGTTACCTCCGGCACTTCGTTAATGCTCACCATTCTGACTGGGTGGATCTCCTGCCATGGGCCGAATTCTCGTACAACAATCACAAGAGCGAGTCTTCCTCCATATGGGAGAGTACCCGGTCCGCACTCCTTCTGTCATCCGAGCGTATGAAAAGGCACGCTGACAAAGGACGTCTGGATCCTCCTCAATTCCGTCCTGGGGATAAAGTCTGGCTCTCGTCCAAATATGTCCGGCTCAAGATCCCTTCCTATAAGTTGGGGCCTCGGTTCATCGGCCCACTGGAGGTTATCAGTCAGATCAACCCGGTGGCCTATAAATTGAAACTCCCGGCCAACTTACGGATCCCTAACTCCTTCCATGTATCTCTCCTCAAACCTGTGGTACTTAACTCTTTTTCTAAGTCTACAGGTACGCCTCTTGCTCCGGTTTCTGCTGAGGACGAGTTTGAGGTAGAGAACATTCTTGCCACCAAAAGGGTAAGAGGAAAGACCTTTTTCTTGGTAGATTGGAGGGGGTTTGGTCCTGAGGAGAGAACGTGGGAGCCCCGGGAGAATATCCATGCCCCTCTCATCCTAGCTAAATTTCTGTCTGGCCTAAAAAAGGGGGGGCCTAAAGGGGGGGGTACTGTAGCGCTGGCGTCCCTGCCCTCTGCTAGGCAGGGACGCTGCTCCCCTCACCGCTCTGCTGTCAGCGCGCGCTCCGTCCCGGCGTTCTCTCCCCGCTCTGCTGTCAGCGCGCGCTCCGTCCCGGCGTCCTCCTCCTGCTCTACTGTCAGCGCGCGCTCCGTCCCGGCGTCCTCCTCCTGCTCTGCTCTCAGCGCACGCTCCTTCCCGGCCCCTGTGCTTAGGGCGCGCGCGCGCGCGCTTCCCTCCTCTTAAAGGGGCCGCGCGCGCCGCCCTAAAGAGTCCCCGGCCAATGGCCGGAGGACTTCATCATATATAAGGCACCTCCTCCAAAATGGAGGTGCCCGAGCAATGTTGTTTGCACCTGTGTCTCACCTGTGCTTCAGCCCTCAGGTCCCGTTGCCAGTTACCTGCCAGTTACCTGCCAGTTACCTGCCAGTTACCTGCCAGTTTCCTGCCAGTTTCCTGCTAGTTACCTGCCTGATTCCTGCCTGAATACTTGTTACCTGCCTGCCTGCCTGAGGTCCGACGGTCTGCCTTACAACTCCGGTCAGTCTGTCTAAGGACCAACTTGTCCGCTCACCTGGGAGCGCACATCAGCTACCTGCCTGCTTGCCTGAGGTCCGACGGTCTGCCTTACAACTCCGGTCAGTCTGTCTATGGACCAGCTTGCCCGCTCACCTGGGAGCGCTTCTCCGCTACCTGCCTGCTTGCCAGCCCGGAGGCTCCGTTGTCACGTGCTGTGACCACCAGCTATCTCAGAGACTCTTGCCTGCTCACCTGGGAGCGCATCTCCGTTACCTGCCTGCTTGCCAGCCCGGAGGTCCCGTTGTCACGTGCGGTGACCACCAGCTATTCCAGAGACTCTTGCCCGCTCACCTGGGAGCGCTTCTCCGTTACCTACCTGCCTGCCAGCCCGGAGGTTCCGCCGTCACGTGCCGTGACCACCTGCTATTCCAGAGACTCTCGCTTGCTCACCTGGGAGCACACTTCTACCATCTGCCTGCTAGCCTACCCGGAGGCTCTGCCATCACAGGTCGTACCTACCCCTTACCCAGAGACTGCCCTGATCACTTGCCGTAACTCCCTGTCCGTTCACCCAGAGACTGCCACCCGCTCCCTTACAAGGGCCGCCCCCTTGTATAGTAGCTCAGAGGTTCCGCCTCCCGGACCCGTTACAGTTTGCTCGGGCCATGGAACCCGGTGGCACCCAAGCTCCCTCGCTCACGGACCTGTGTCATGAACTGTCCCGTCAAAGGTCCCAGCAGGAGTCCATCCTGGGTCACCTGCGGAATGTCAATACTCGCCTGGACACTCTGACTGCACCACCTGCAGCCACTGCCAGTACCATGACTCGCAACCCGGCAGCTCCGCTACCCACTAATACCATGGTAACCTATCCCGGTCCCCGGCTGTCTGCACCTCCTCGCTTCGGAGGCGACTCCGTCCAGGCTCGGGGCTTCATAAATCAGTGCACCCTGCACTTTGAACTTTTGTCCCATCAGTTTAATTCCGACCGGGCCAAAATTGCCTTTATCATGTCCCATCTCACCGGGGAGGCCCTGGCCTGGCTAAATCCTCTATGGGAGAGAGGAGACCCCCTGGTGTCCAACTTGCCTGCTTTTCTCTCGGCTTTCCGGAAAGTCTTCGACGAACCCGGACGGAAGACCTCATCCGCATCCTCTCTGCTATGCCTCCGTCAGGAGGGTCTCACCGTGGGCCAATATGCCATACGGTTCCGCACCCTTGCCTCGGAGCTGGCCTGGGATAACGAAGCTTTGGTATCCGTCTTCTGGGAGGGTCTGTCCGGCCGTATTAAAGATGAACTTGCTGGTCGGGACATTCCTACCACTCTCGATGACCTAATAACTCTTGCCACCCGGATTGACCTACGGTTCCAGGAACGTGCCAAAGAGGTCACCCGTGAAAAGGGGCTTCCACGTCTGGTTCCTACTTTTCTGAAACCCGTCACTCCTTCCGTTTCTCCCCAGGTACACTCTCCTGAGCCTATGCAGGTCGACCAGACCAAGATGGTCAAATCCCGTCAGGACTTTCGCCGTGCCGAGGGGAGCTGCTTCTACTGTGGCAGTAAGGAGCATCGGATCCGTGCCTGCCCGGAGAGGTCGGGAGAACGCCTGTGTCTAGGTTCGCTCAGAGGACTTGATCTAGACAAAAATAAATCCTCTCCATCCCTGCTGCTGTCTGTCTCAATCATCTGCGGGGAGAATCGTTATTCCGAACTAGCCCAACTTGACTCTGGAGCAGCCGGAAATCTTATTTCACTGTCCCTGGTGGAGAAATACCGCATCCCCACCAAACCTCTGGCTGTACCCTTGTCTGTTGTTGCCGTGGATGGGGGCCTCTTATCTCGCCCCATCCAATTCATCACCGAATCCATTACTCTGCAAGTGGGTATGCTGCATTCAGAGAGTATCTCCCTTCACGTTCTGCCTGGACTCTCTCACGCCCTCTTGCTAGGTCTGCCTTGGCTCCAGAGACATGCACCCGTGCTTGACTGGCAAACCGGAGAGGTCCTTCGCTGGGGACAAGACTGTCATAAAACCTGTCTGGTTCCCGTCCATTCCGTCCGTCCCTCTCCTATCCCAGCTAATCTACCTGGACTTCCGATTCCTTACTGGTCTTGTGCTGATGTCTTTGATATGGAGGAGGCAGAGACATTACCACCTCATAGACCATGTGACTGCCCCATCGATCCCGCCAGAGTAATGCAGGTGGCCCCCGTGAGTCTAAATTGTCTCCCTCCTGGTAAGACGTTCGTATCGGTACCTGATCGGGAGAGGATCCTACACTGGGGTCATTCGTCTAAACTAGCTGGCCACGCCGGTCAGAAAAAGACCCTCCAGCTTATTACCCGGCACTACTGGTGGCCTAACCTGCACAAGGATGTTATGGACTTTGTTTCTGCCTGTGTGTCCTGCGCCCGCAACAAGGTTCCGAGACACCTGTCGGCCGGCCGCCTTCTTCCTCTGCCAGCACCTGCTGCCCCCTGGCAGCATATAGCGATGGACTTCGTAACTGATCTGCCCGTCTCTGCCGGTTGTACGGTCATTTGGGTGGTCGCTGACCGCTTTTCCAAGATGGCTCACTTCATTCCCCTGCCAGGTCTTCCGTCTGCACCCGAGCTGGCTAGAGTCTTTATCCGCCACATCTTCCGTCTTCATGGCCTGCCCCGTCACATCGTGTCGGATCGAGGAGTACAGTTCACTTCTCGTTTCTGGAGAGCCACTTGTAAATTGCTAGACGTCACTCTGGACTTCTCCTCCGCTTACCACCCACAGTCTAATGGTCAAGTGGAGCGGATCAATCAGAACCTGACCAGTTACCTCCGGCACTTCGTTAATGCTCACCATTCTGACTGGGTGGATCTCCTGCCATGGGCCGAATTCTCGTACAACAATCACAAGAGCGAGTCTTCCTCCATATGGGAGAGTACCCGGTCCGCACTCCTTCTGTCATCCGAGCGTATGAAAAGGCACGCTGACAAAGGACGTCTGGATCCTCCTCAATTCCGTCCTGGGGATAAAGTCTGGCTCTCGTCCAAATATGTCCGGCTCAAGATCCCTTCCTATAAGTTGGGGCCTCGGTTCATCGGCCCACTGGAGGTTATCATTCAGATCAACCCGGTGGCCTATAAATTGAAACTCCCGGCCAACTTACGGATCCCTAACTCCTTCCATGTATCTCTCCTCAAACCTGTGGTACTTAACTCTTTTTCTAAGTCTACAGGTACGCCTCTTGCTCCGGTTTCTGCTGAGGACGAGTTTGAGGTAGAGAACATTCTTGCCACCAAAAGGGTAAGAGGAAAGACCTTTTTCTTGGTAGATTGGAGGGGGTTTGGTCCTGAGGAGAGAACGTGGGAGCCCCGGGAGAATATCCATGCCCCTCTCATCCTAGCTAAATTTCTGTCTGGCCTAAAAAAGGGGGGGCCTAAAGGGGGGGGTACTGTAGCGCTGGCGTCCCTGCCCTCTGCTAGGCAGGGACGCTGCTCCCCTCACCGCTCTGCTGTCAGCGCGCGCTCCGTCCCGGCGTTCTCTCCCCGCTCTGCTGTCAGCGCGCGCTCCGTCCCGGCGTCCTCCTCCTGCTCTACTGTCAGCGCGCGCTCCGTCCCGGCGTCCTCCTCCTGCTCTGCTCTCAGCGCGCGCTCCTTCCCGGCCCCTGTGCTTAGGGCGCGCGCGCGCTTCCCTCCTCTTAAAGGGGCCGCGCGCGCCGCCCTAAAGAGTCCCCGGCCAATGGCCGGAGGACTTCATCATATATAAGGCACCTCCTCCAAAATGGAGGTGCCCGAGCAATGTTGTTTGCACCTGTGTCTCACCTGTGCTTCAGCCCTCAGGTCCCGTTGCCAGTTACCTGCCAGTTACCTGCCAGTTACCTGCCAGTTTCCTGCCAGTTTCCTGCTAGTTACCTGCCTGATTCCTGCCTGAATACTTGTTACCTGCCTGCCTGCCTGAGGTCCGACGGTCTGCCTTACAACTCCGGTCAGTCTGTCTAAGGACCAACTTGTCCGCTCACCTGGGAGCGCACATCAGCTACCTGCCTGCTTGCCTGAGGTCCGACGGTCTGCCTTACAACTCCGGTCAGTCTGTCTATGGACCAGCTTGCCCGCTCACCTGGGAGCGCTTCTCCGCTACCTGCCTGCTTGCCAGCCCGGAGGCTCCGTTGTCACGTGCTGTGACCACCAGCTATCTCAGAGACTCTTGCCTGCTCACCTGGGAGCGCATCTCCGTTACCTGCCTGCTTGCCAGCCCGGAGGTCCCGTTGTCACGTGCGGTGACCACCAGCTATTCCAGAGACTCTTGCCCGCTCACCTGGGAGCGCTTCTCCGTTACCTACCTGCCTGCCAGCCCGGAGGTTCCGCCGTCACGTGCCGTGACCACCTGCTATTCCAGAGACTCTCGCTTGCTCACCTGGGAGCACACTTCTACCATCTGCCTGCTAGCCTACCCGGAGGCTCTGCCATCACAGGTCGTACCTACCCCTTACCCAGAGACTGCCCTGATCACTTGCCGTAACTCCCTGTCCGTTCACCCAGAGACTGCCACCCGCTCCCTTACAAGGGCCGCCCCCTTGTATAGTAGCTCAGAGGTTCCGCCTCCCGGACCCGTTACATTCGGTCTATGACATCACATGATTAAAAACTGACTAGCAGAATCCTTCTAAGTTTTATGTAGAAACAGGAGTCACTGGAACAGTTCTTGGCAGGGGGGAGGAACGGAGCAGCTGGGTCAGGAGTTTAAGAGGGAGACTATACAGTGGGTACGGAAAGTAATTAAATTTTACATTTTTCACTCTTTGTTTCATTGCAGCCATTTGGTAAATTCTAAAAAGTTCATTTTTTTCTCATTAATGTACACTCTGCACCCCATCTTGACTGAAAAAAAACAGAAATGTAGAAATTTTTGCAAATTTCTTAAAAAAGAAAAACTGAAATATCACATGGTCATAAGTATTCAGACCCTTTGCTCAGTATTGAGTAGAAGCACCCCTTTGAGCTAGTACAGCCATGAGTCTTCTTGGGAATGATGCAACAAGTTTTTTACACCTGGATTTGGGGATCCTCTGCCATTCTTCCTTGCAGATCCTCTCCAGTTTCGGCAGGTTGGATGGTGAACGTTGGTAGATAGCCATTTTCAGGTCTCTCCAGAGAGGCTCAATTGGGTTTAAGTCAGGGCTCTGGCTGGGCCAGTCAAGAATGGTCACAGAGTTGTTCTGAAGCCACTCCTTTGTTATTTTAGCTGTGTGCTTAGGGTCATTGTCTTGTTGGAAGGTGAACCTTTGACCAAGTCTGAGATCCAGAGCACTCTGGAAGAGGTTTTCATCCAGGATATCTCTGTACTTGGCCGCATTCATGTTTCCTTCAATTGCAACCAGTTGTTCTGTCCCTGCAGCTGAAAAACACCCCCATAGCATGATGCTGCCACCATGTTTCACCGTGGGGATTGTATTGGGCAGGTGATGAGCAGTGCCTGGTTTTCTCCACACATACCGCTTAGAATTATCACCAAAAAGTTCTATCTTTGTCTCATCAGACCAGAGAATCTTATTTCTCATAGTCTGGGAGTCATTCATGTGTTTTTGAGCAAACCTTATGCGGGCTTTCATGTGTATTGCACTGAGGATAGGCTTCCGTCGGGCCACTCTGCCATAAAGGCCCGACTGGTGGAGGGTTGCAGTGATAGTTGACTTTGTGGGACTTTCTCCCATCTCCCTACTCCATCTCTGGAGCTCAGTCACAGTGATCTTGGTGTTCTTCTTTACCTCTCTAACCAAGGCTCTTCTCCCACGATTGCTTAGTTTGGTGGATGGCCAGGTCTAGGAAGAGTTCTGGTGGTCCCAAACTTCTTTCATTTAAGGATTATTGAGGCCACTGTGTTCTTAGCAACCTTGAGTAATGCAGAAATTCTTTTGTAACCTTGGCCAGATCTGTGCCTTGCCACAATTCTGTCTCTGAGCTCCTTGGGCAGTTCCTTTGAGCTCATGATTCTCATTTGGTCTGACATGCACTGTGAGCTGTGAGGTCTTATATAGACAGGTGTGTGCCTTTCCAAATTAAGTCCTATCAGTTTAATTAAACACAGCTGGACTCCAATGAAGGAGTAATACCATCTCAAGGAGGATCACAAGGAAATGGAGAGCATGTGACTTAAATATGAGTGTCTGAGCAAAGGGTCTGAATACTTATGACCATGTGATATTTCAGTTTTTCTTTTTTAAGAAATTTGCAAAAATTTCGACATTTCTGTTTTTTTCAGTCAAGATGGGGTGCAGAGTGTACTTTAATGAGAAAAATGAACTTTTTAGAATTTACCAAATGGCTGCAATGAAACAAAGAGTGAAAAATGTAAAGGGGTTTGAATACTTTCCATACCCACTGTAAATGCAGGGACAAGAGACTTCCTGCTTCTTCATAGAGAAAAAGAGAGAAATTAGCTGGGTAGAATGGCAAAATGAGCAATTGTAAGTGCACAGTGCTATATAACAGGATGATTGCAATATAGTAAGAGGATAAAAACTTTCATGGGCGTGCTTCTTTAACTTTAGAAAAAAAAGCTCCTCTCAGCAGCAGCACGTGAAGAGCATATGGTTTTGTAATACAGATCTGTAGGTCCTCTTTGCAATGTCTTGCGGTGCCATACATATGGCAAAGCTGTACATGCGCTGTTAAATAAGTAGCTTTCAATTAATATTAGTTATTATTCATAGTTCTTAATAAACATGCCACATTGTAACCTAGTTCACAAACCTTGTCTCACAAGGAACTTGGCTCATTTAAAAAGTTTTACAAAAGGGTATTTTTAAATTGATCTTGAAAAGACTTATACATATAACACATAAAATATTCATTCATCCTTCAAGGTCAGAGTTTGTCAACCAGATGTTTAAAATCCTCAATAGACTTCGTCCAAACATTAATTACTAGATAATTGGCTTAGGGCTTTCCAAACTCACGCTATGCAGTAAAATGAGCTGAAATATGCATGTTGATTGTTCATGTAATGTCATTGTATGTGTGTACGACACAATATAATCAGAAGTACAAAATAGATTGGACAAACGTCAACTTCCCAACAGTATCCATTTAAGGGTGTGTCGCTAGTACTCATGATAGCCGTCAGTTCTCAATTTTCATATTTTCCCTTGTTTATTAATCATGTTTGCCAACTTTTTAGAGTAGCTATCTGGGAGGCAGGTGGTGGCAGCTTTTTTTTTAAAAGCAACATCGGGAATGAAGATGTGTGAAATAGTATCGGAAAGGAATATGAAATGTAATCTTTTATGCTTTTAATTATAAAGTGCCGTTAAGCAGTGGGCAGTCAGCTGTCAATCTACATGACGTTGGCAGTGATGACCCATCGATAGAGCAGTTCCTTCAATTCCGCTCTGCTCTATCAACGTGACATCACAGAAAGTAGGAGAATCTGTGGCAGGCGCAGTCCGTGGCCACATTGAGTCAGGAGAGATCATCACAGGTCTGAACAGGCAGATAGTTATCAAGTGCTTAGTCCCATAGTAAAAAAAAAGTCCCTTATAAACCCTTTAGCCTCTTACCTTCTTAAAATCTTATTTTTTTATTTTTACCTCCCCTTCTTCCAAACGTCAGAACTTTTTATATTTTCAGCGTTATAGCCATTATCTTTGCACAACAAGTTGAACTTTTGAATGACACTGTCTGTTTTACCATACAATATGTAAAAAAAGGAAAACAACATTCCAACAGGGATAAGATGCTGAAAAACAATGCAATTTTGACACTTTTTGTGTTTTGCTTTTACGGTTGTATTGTAAGGTTAAAATAACATGATTCACCAGGTGTGTATGATTACAGCGATACCAAACTTCCATGGACACTTGTTTTTTATTCAAGTGGTGAAAAAATTTTGGTTTGTGTTTCCATTTTCTGAGACCCGTAACATTTTTATTTTTCCAATAATGAAGCTTTGTGACGGCTTGTTTTTTGTATTCTGAGCTGACTGTACATATGATGTTTTGATCAATATTATGGCATTTTTTAGGGAGGTGTGGTGACAAAAAAGCACAAGTCTGGCTTTCTGATTTTTTTGCTCTTTATGGCATTTACCATATGGGTTAATTCAGATAAGACAATACCAAATATGTTTACTTTTTATTTTATTCATTTACTAATTTTTAATGGGAAAAAGGTGGGTGATTCGAGATTTAAAAAAAAAAAATATATATTTAATACTTTTTTTTATTTTTCACTTTTTTTTGTCCTCTTAACATTCTTTAACGTGTGCTCATCTGATGCCGTATACTATACACTAGTGTAATACCAAAGTATTGCAGTGTATTATTATATTACTGCAATCGTATTGCAGTAATATAATTTGCTACACCAAGGATGCCCCGTGTACCCTAATTATCATGCTTGATTAAACTTCAGTTTCTGCAGAACAAAGGCAATGATTAGATCGCTAAACGTGCGATTATTATAGGAGTTATATTCCCAAAAAGGCTTTATGCTTAGTTTGTACTGACCAGGGCTGGGACGAGGGGTAGGGAGGGTAAACACCTGCCTAGGGTGTTACGTCCTGCCTACCTGAGGTGTGCGCATTTCAGAGGAAAAAAAAACCCTGACACTGCTGAATGCCTGCAGATGCCCATCACCTTCCTCCGGCCGCAGGCATTCAGCAAAGTGATGGCCTGGGCGCAGGTACACAGGGGAGCAGTGTCAGTCACTGACACTGCTCAACCCTCTCTGCCTGCGCCCTGGCCTTGGCTCCTTCCCTGCACTCAATTGTATTTGCGTCTGTAAGATGTAAGTGTTTACTTGTTGATACTGGCTACATCTCATCAGTACTGTGGTTCCTGTATGGTCCACATAATAATAATAATAATAATAATAATAATAACTGATAACAACAACTCCCAGTATCTCCTTACTATTGTTAAGGACATACTGGGAGTTGTAGGTTCATGAGATACAAATGTATATGGGCCTGACTTGACATTACAATTGATTGCTGTAATAAGATTGGTGATGTATTCATGTACTGATGATGGTACTGGTGTTGTTTTTATTTATCTACAGTGGTTCTTGTGATGTATTAATGTACTGGTGGAGATTCTGGTGATGCATTAATGTACTGATAGTGGTTCTGGTGATGCATTTATCTTGTGATGATGGTTCTGGTGATATATTCATTGTAACGGGTCTGGGAGGTGGAACCTCTGAGCAACTATACAAAGGGGCAGTCCTTGTAAGGAAGCGGGTGGCTCCCAGGGAAGGCGGGCAGGTAGTCACGGCAAGTGACAGGGACAGTCTCTGGGTAGAAGGGCAGGAGGTCACGGCAAGTGACAGGGACAGTCTCTTGACAGGCGGATGGTCACGGCAAGTGACAGCAGGGTAAGAGTCTCTAGACGGGCAGGTGGTCACGGCAAGTGACAGCAGGGAAAGAGTCTCTAGACGGGCAGGTGGTCACGGCAAGTGACAGCAGGGAAAGAGTCTCTAGATAGGCTAGCAGGCAGGTAGCAGGTGAGCAGGCAAGAGTCTCTGGACAGGCAGGTGGTCACGGCCAGTGACGACAGAGCCTCCAGGTAGGCTAGCAGGCAGGTAGCAGGTGTTATGTTCTGCTACCAAAGCTAAGGAAAGAGAGGAGATCTGTCCCTACTATAGGACTCAGCTGAATCCCTACGATGTAACAGGGAACCTGATCCTGCGATCAGACCTGCTAAAGTCCTAATCTAGTCTGTACGGAGACCTATAGATGTGGGGAGGGAATCCCTACAAGTACTAAGGACTGGGAGGAATATGGGACACCTCCTAACAGAAATAGTAGCAGACAGACGAACAAACAAAATAGATAGAACATAGAGGTCCGTAGACCAAGCAAACTAACAGAGCTAGATACAGAGCACAGGCTAGCTAGAAAGTAGATATACAATGAAGTCCAGCAAAGCCAGAAGGGCGGAGCAGGATTAAATAGGCCAACAAGGTCATGTGACCAGCAAAGGAAAAAAAAACCTAACAGCAAGGTTCTAACAGTACCCCCCCTTCTAAGAGGATCCTCCGGATCCCCTAGGACCAGGCTTATCAGGAAATCTCCTGTGAAACGCTCTGATAAGTCTGGACGCGGAAACATCATCTGACCTCACCCAAGAGTTATCCTCGGGTCCGAAACCTTTCCAGGCCACAAGATACTGCAAACTACCTCTATACCGTCTAGAGTCAAGGATGCGAGAAATTTCATATTCCCCGTCCTCCACCACCGGAGGAACAGAGGCAGAGGCGTCACCATCCGACACAACAGCTTTTTTTAACAGAGAGACATGAAAGACCGGATTAATTCTCCAGGAGGTAGGAACCTCCAACCTAACAGCAGATTGGTTGACAACCTGAAGCACCTTAAAGGGCCCTACAAACTTGGGACCCAATTTCTTAGAAGGAATCCTCAACCGCAGATTCCTAGAGGACAACCAAACCATGTCACCAACAGCGAACAAAACCTCCTGTCGTTTCCTATCAAAGTAGTCTTTAGATTTTCTGTTGGCCTCCTGAAGATTACCACGCACATCCGTCCAAACTCTTTCCAAATCACCGGAAAAATTCTCCTCCTCAGGCACGGCAGATCCCAACTTGGAGAACGACCCAAACGACGGATGTCTCCCAGAACAACAAAAAAAAGGCGAACAACCAGCAGAAGAAGATGTATGATTGTTCAGAGCAAATTCGGCAAGTGGCAGAAACTCAGACCACCCCTCTTGATTGTCTGCCACAAAACAACGCAAGAACTGCTCAACATCCTGGTTTTTCCTTTCTGTCTGGCCATTAGATTCAGGATGATATCCGGACGAAAACGACAAATGAATTCCCAACCTGTCACAAAAGGCACGCCAAAAACGAGCCACGAACTGAGGACCCCTATCAGAAACAATGTCAGTAGGAACGCCATGAAGTCTGACAATTTCCTTGACAAAGGCCTTAGCGAGAGTTTTAGCGCAGGGCAGTTTGACGAAGGGAACCAAGTGACACATCTTGCTAAAACGGTCCACGACCACCCAGATGACAGTAAAACCCTCAGAGGGGGGAAGGTCAGTTATAAAGTCCATAGCCAAATGTGTCCAAGGAGCACTGGGGACCTCCAAAGGACAAAGTAACCCCGCAGCAGGAGTATGTGAGGACTTAGATCTAGCACATATAGTACATTGGCGCACCCACTTAATGACTTCCTTCTGCCATCCAGGCCACCAAAAACTGCGACCCACCAGTCTCTTGGTCTCAGAGATTCCGGGATGACCTGCCAACCGAGATTCGTGACACTCAACAAACAAATCTCTCCTAAAGGTCCCAGGCACAAACAACCTCCCATGAGGAGTGTTAGATGGGGCATTCTCCTGAGCTTTAAGAATCTCATCTTCCAAAACGGAGTCTAAAGCAGCTATCACAACACCTTCTTGTAAAATGTTTTCCTCTTTCTCAGCACCGACTATGGGAGAAAAACTGCGAGACAAGGCATCCGCCTTAACATTCTTAGTACCAGGGATGTAAGTAACGGAGAAATTAAACCGCGAGAAAAACAGTGCCCACCTAGCCTGACGGGCATTCAGGCGCTTGGCAGCATCAAGATATATCAGATTTTTATGATCCGTAAGAACCTGAACGGGAAATTCCGCACCTTCCAAGAAGTGGCGCCAGTGTTCAAATGCAAGTTTAATAGCCAATAATTCCCGATTACCAATATCGTAATTCAATTCAGTCTCCGAAAATTTTTTTGAAAAAAAGGCACAGGGATGTAATCCATCCCCGTTATCCTGAGACAATACTGCGCCAACCCCCACAGAGGAAGCATCAACCTCAACCAAAAACGGCCTATTAACATCAGGCTGCATAAGGATGGGAGCAGAGGTGAACCTCTCCTTGAGATACACAAAAGCTTCAATGGCCTCAGAAGACCACTGAACCGCATTAGCACCTTTCCTGGTGAGATCAGTCAGAGGTTTGACAATACTAGAAAAATTTTTTATGAATTTTCTATAGTAATTGGCGAAACCCAAAAACCTCTGTATCGATTTCAAACCAATAGGCCTAGGCCATTCCTGCACAGCCTGAACCTTAACCGGATCCATCTCAAAACCTTTGCTGGAGATAATGTAGCCCAAAAAACTAATTCTCTGTACAGCGAACTCACATTTCTCCAGCTTAGCAAAAAGCGAATTGTCCATTAATAACTGTAATACCTCACGCACGCTCCGCCAATGAGACTCCAGATCTGGCGAATAAATCAAAATGTCATCCAAATACACAACCACATTTTTACCGATCAAAGGTCTAAGGATGTCATTAATCAGATTCTGAAAAAATGCAGGAGCATTAGTAAGACCAAAAGGCATAACCAGATTCTCAAAATGACCCACAGGAGTGTTAAAAGCAGTCTTCCATTCATCACCCTCCTTCATGCGCAACAGATTGTATGCCCCCTTAAGGTCAATTTTAGAGAACCACTTGGCCCCCAATAACTGGTTAAACAGATCAGGAATCAATGGCAGTGGGTAAGGATTGCGTACCGTAATTTTGTTAATCTCACGAAAATCCAGACAAGGACGTAAACCGCCGTCCTTTTTTTTTACAAAAAAAAAATCCAACCGCCACAGGAGACTTAGATGGCCTAATGTGACCGGCGGCCAAACTTGTCTGTATGTATTCCTCCAAAGCCTTCCTCTCAGAAATAGTAAGGTTAAATAAACGACTTTTAGGAAGAGTCGCTCCAGGGACAAATTCAATAGAACAATCATAGTCTCTATGGGGAGGCAAAACCTGCGATTCTTTCTCAGAAAAAACTCTCCAAAAATCCTGAATAGGAACAGGCAATTCTCCCCTATCCAAAGCTGCAATACGCCCGTTACAACACTTGTCATAACATTTATGGCTCCAGGCTTTAATTTCACTGGTAGACCAATCCAGTACAGGATTGTGAAATTTTAACCAGGGCAAACCCAATATTACTGGAGAAGGCAAGTTATTCAACACTACCAAATCCAATTTCTCATGGTGAACACCATTAATAGTGAGAGGAAATTCACTGACCTTGAGAGTAATATTCTTCAAAGGGGAGCCATCCACAGAAACCACAGCAATGGGGGATGATAAAGGTTCAGGTTTTAAATTGAGTCTTTCCACGAATCCCCCATCAATTACATTCAGTGTAGACCCGCAATCAACAAACACCCGAAATTCCATTAATTTTTCCTGAGCAATCGTGGAAGCAGCTAAAAATATACCCTTGGAATTTAAACAGGCAATACGGGCGTGACTGACCATTTTTTTTTCTTTCTTCATACGAAGCTCACAGCCTTTAATCAAATGACCAGATTTTCCGCAATAGAAACACAAGCCTTCCGAAAAACGACGGTCTTTTTCTTGAGAGCGAGGTGCCACCGATTCAATCTCCATCGGTTCACCACTGTTAGTACACACATTATCATAACCAGAAACTGACATAGCAGAGGATTTGCTCTCATTAACCCTAGCACGCAGTCTTCTATCCACCCGTATAGCTAATTGCATAGCCTGTTGCAAATCCTCAGGTGTAGGATAAGCAATTAGCAGGTCTTTAACCCTTTCACTGAGCCCAGCAAGAAATAGACTTTTCAGAGCAGAATCGTTCCACCCTGTTTGAGTGGACCAACGACGAAAATGAGTACAATATTTTTCCACATTACCTGATCCTTGTTTTAGACGTCTCAACTCAGTCTCAGCTGATGCCACACGGTCAGGATCATCATATAATAATCCTAAAGCAGAAAAAAAACTATCCACTGATCTGAAGCATGTATCACTGGGTTGCAAAGAAAAGGCCCACTCCTGAGGCTCTTTGCGCAAAAGTGACATTATGAACCCTACGCGCTGGGATTCATCCCCAGAGGACTTGGGTCTCAAACGAAAATACAATAAGCAAGCATTTTTAAATGAAAAAAATTCTCGATGTTCACCAAAAAATAAATCCGGCAAACATACCTTAGGCTCCAAGAAATATGCTCCAGGACAGTTACTCACGTGCTGACGGAGCTCGGCCACTTCCAGAGAGAGTCCCTGCAGGTGTTTAGCCAAATCCTGAACCGACACCATGATGGAACAAAAAAAAAAAAAAAATCTTTCCTTAGAGAATTTGCAGGCTGGACTTACTGTTATGTTCTGCTACCAAAGCTAAGGAAAGAGAGGAGATCTGTCCCTACTATAGGACTCAGCTGAATCCCTACGATGTAACAGGGAACCTGATCCTGCGATCAGACCTGCTAAAGTCCTAATCTAGTCTGTACGGAGACCTATAGATGTGGGGAGGGAATCCCTACAAGTACTAAGGACTGGGAGGAATATGGGACACCTCCTAACAGAAATAGTAGCAGACAGACGAACAAACAAAATAGATAGAACATAGAGGTCCGTAGACCAAGCAAACTAACAGAGCTAGATACAGAGCACAGGCTAGCTAGAAAGTAGATATACAATGAAGTCCAGCAAAGCCAGAAGGGCGGAGCAGGATTAAATAGGCCAACAAGGTCATGTGACCAGCAAAGGAAAAAAAAACCTAACAGCAAGGTTCTAACAGCAGGTGAGCGCTCCCAGGTGAGCGGCCAAGAGTCTCTGGACAGGCAGGTGGTCACGACAAGTGACGGCAGAGCCTCCAGGTAGGCTAGCAGGCAGGTAGCAGGTGAGCGCTCCCAGGTGAGCGGGCAAGAGTCTCTGGACAGGCAGGTGGTCACGGCAAGTGACGGCAGAGCCTCCAGGTAGGCTAGCAGGCAGGTAGCAGGTGAGCGCTCCCAGGTGAGCGGGCAAGAGTCTCTGGACAGGCAGGTGGTCACGGCAAGTGACGGCAGAGCCTCCAGGTAGGCTAGCAGGCAGGTAGCAGGTGAGCGCTCCCAGGTGAGCGAGTAAGAGTCTCTGGACAGGCAGGCAAGTATCAGGCAGGTATCTGGCAGGTACTTCCTGGTCCGCAGGCGGACTGATCCATAGACAGACTGGCAGGTGCTGGTAGGCAGACTGTCGGACCACAGGATAGCAAGCAGGTAAGCAGATATCAGGCAGGTATCAGGCAGGTATCAAGCAGGACTCTGGCAGGTGACTGGCAGGTAACTGGTAACGGGACCTGAGGGCTGAAGCAGAGTTGAAAGGCTTTGCAACAACATTGCTCGGGCACCTCCATTTTGGAGGAGGTGCTTATATATGGTGAGGTCCTCCGGCCATTGGCCGGGGACTCCTTAGGACGGCGCGCGCGGCCCTTTTAAGAGAGGGGGAGCGCGCGTGCGCGCCCTAAGCACGGAGGCCGGGAAGCAGCACGCGCTGCCAGCAGAGTGGGAGGAAGACGCCGGGCACGGAGCGGAGAGGTGAGGGGAACGGCATCCCTGCCTAGCAGGAGGCAGGGACGCCGACGCTACAGTACCCCCCCCTTTAGGCCCCCCCTTTTTTAGGCCAGACAGAAATTTATCTAGGATGAGCGGGGCATGGATGTTGTCCCGGGGCTCCCATGTTCTCTCCTCAGGACCAAACCCCTTCCAATCCACTAGAAAAAAGGTCCTTCCTCTTACCCTTTTGGTGGCCAGAATGTTCTCTACCTCAAACTCATTTTCAGCGGAAACCGGAGCAGGAGGCGTACCTGTAGACTTGTAAAAAGAGTTAAGTATCACGGGTTTGAGTAGAGATACATGGAAGGAGTTGGGAATCCGCAAATTGGCCGGGAGTTTCAATTTATAGGCCACCGGGTTGATTTGTTTGATAACTTCCAGTGGGCCGATGAACCGAGGCCCTAACTTGTAGGAAGGAATCTTGAGCCGGACATATTTGGACGAGAGCCAGACTTTATCTCCAGGACGGAATTGTGGTGGATTCAGACGTCTCTTGTCAGCCTGTTTTTTCATCCGCTCGGATGATTGAAGAAGTGCGGATCAGGTACTTTCCCAAATGGAGGAAAATTCATTAACGAGAGATTCCGCAGCCGGATTGTCCACCGAGGTGGAGACGGGAAACGGGATCCGAGGATGCTGACCGAAGACTACAAAAAACGGGGATTTGGAGGAAGATTCGCTCTCGTGATTATTGTAAGAAAATTCGGCCCACGGTAAAAGATCCAACCAGTCGGAATGGTGAGCATTAACAAAGTGCCGGAGGTAACTGGTTAAAATTTGGTTGATCCGTTCTACTTGGCCATTGGACTGTGGGTGATAAGCGGAAGAAAAGTCCAAGGTGACTCCCAGCAGTTTACACATGGATCGCCAAAAATGAGAGGTGAACTGAACCCCTCGGTCGGATACGATGTGGAGAGGAAGACCATGAAGACGGAAGACATGATGGATAAAGTCTTTGGCTAACTCTGATGCAGACGGGAGATCCGGCAGGGGAATAAAGTGAGCCATTTTGGAAAAGCGGTCAGCGACCACCCATATGACCGTACAACCGGCAGAGACAGGGAGGTCCGTTATAAAGTCCATAGCTATATGCTGCCACGGGGCAGCAGGTACAGGAAGTGGAAGGAGACGGCCGGCTGGCAGATGTCTCGGAACCTTGTTCGGGCGCAGGACACACAGGCTGACACAAAGTCTATTACATCCTTGTGCAGGGTAGGCCACCAGTAATGGCGGATAATAAGCTGGAGGGTCTTTTTCTGACCAGCGTGGCCAGCTAGCTTGGACGAGTGTCCCCAGTGTAGAACCTTCTCACGATCAGGAACAGTTACGAACGTCTTACCGGGTGGAAGACGATTTAGATTCACGGGGGCCACCTGCATTACTTTGGCGGGGTCGATGATGTGTTTAGGCTCCTCTTCAAGATCAGAGACCAAAAAGGATCGGGATAAGGCATCAGCTTTGATGTTTTTGTCAGCCGGGCGAAAATGAAGAATGAAATTAAAGCGGGCGAAGAACAAGGACCACCGGGCTTGGCGCGGGTTAAGTCTCTGGGCACTCTGGAGGTAAGCCAAGTTCTTGTGGTCCGTGTAAATTATTACCGGGTGAAGAGCCCCCTCGAGCAGGTAACGCCACTCCTCTAGTGCCAGCTTAATGGCCAACAATTCTCGGTCTCCTATAGAATAATTACGCTCAGAAGAGGAGAAGAGTTTGGAGAAGAAGCCGCAAGTTACCATTCTTCCGGAAGACGACTTTTGGTTAAGTACTGCTCCGGCTCCGGAGGAGGAAGCGTCAACTTCTAGAAAGAATTGTTGTTGCCGTCCGGACAATGCAGCACAGGGGGGGAGGAAAAAGCTCTTTTTAAGGAAAGGAAGGCCTCCTCTGCTTCGGGCGGCCATTCTCTGGGATTAGTGCCCTTACGGGTGAGCGCCGAGATAGGGGCAGTCCGGGAAGAGAAGTGCGGAATGAAGAGGCGGTAGTAGTTGGCGAAGCCCAGGAACCGCTGAATAGCCTTCAACCCCTCTGGTTGGGGCCACTTCTGGATGGCAGACAGTTTCTCAGGGTCCATTTGTAGGCCGGTCTGAGAGATTATGTAGCCCAGAAACGGAAGCGAGGTCTGCTCAAAGAGGCACTTCTCATATTTAGCGTAGAGGTGGTTCTGCCTGAGCCTGAGCAGGACCTGACCAACGTCCCTCCGGTGAGTGAGAAGATCCGGAGAGAAGACCAAGATGTCGTCCAGGTACACCACCACGCAGGAGTAGAGAAGGTCACGGAAGATGTCATTGACCAAATCTTGAAAGACGGCGGGAGCGTTACAGAGACCGAAGGGCATTACAAGATATTCATAGTGGCCGTCCCGGGTGTTGAATGCCGTTTTCCATTCATCCTCCTGACGGATACGGACCAGATTATACGCCCCACGGAGGTCCAGCTTGGTGAAGATTCTAGCCCCCCTCAGACGGTCAAATAATTCAGGAATGAGCGGAAGGGGGTATTTATTCTTCACTGTGATCTGGTTAAGGCCTCTATAGTCTATACAGGGACGGAGTGAGCCGTCCTTCTTTTTGACGAAGAAGAAGCCTGTTCCCGCTGGGGAGGTAGATTTCCGGATAAATCCCCGGGCCAGATTCTCCTCAATATATTCAGACATGGACCGGGTCTCAGCAGCGGACAAAGGGTAAATACGCCCATGGGGAGGAGTAGCGCCGGGCATCAGGTCAATTGGGCAGTTGTATGGTCTATGAGGGGGTAATGTCTCTGCTTCTCTTTTATTAAAGACGTCCGCAAAAGACCAATAGGGAGCCGGTAGGCCGGGTAGATTGGCTGGGGTAGGAGAAGGACGAGCAGGATGAACGGGAACTAAACAAGTCTTATGGCAGTCCTGTCCCCAGCGAAGAACTTCTCCGGTCTGCCAATCAAGCACGGGCGCGTATTTCTGGAGCCAAGGTAGGCCTAGCAAGAGGGCGTGAGAGAGTCCAGGCAGAACATGGAAGCAGATGCTCTCAGAGTGCAGCATTCCCACCTGCAGAGTTATGGATTCGTTGATAAGTTGGATGGGATGTGGTAAGAGGCCCCCATCCACGGCGGCGACAGATAAGGGTACAGCCAGAGGTTTGGTGGGAATGCGGTATTTCTCTACCAGGGACTGAGAAATGAGATTTCCGGCAGCTCCAGAGTCAAGTTGAGCCAGTTCAAAATAACGGTTCTCCCCGCAGATGATAGAGACCGACAGCATTAGAGATGGAGAGGGTTTATTTCTGTCTAGGGCGACCTGTCTGAACGATCCTAGACACAGGAGTTTCCCGACCTCTCCGGACAGGAACGGATCCAGTGCTCCATACTGCCACAGTAGAAGCAGCTACCCTCGGCACGGCGTAATTCTTGACGGGTCTTGACCATCTTGGTCTGGTCGACCTGCATAGGCTCGGGTGACTGCGCCGGGGGAGTAACGGAGGAAGTGACGGGTCTCTGGAAGGTAGGGACAAGGCGTGGAAACCTCCTCTCATGGGTGACCTCTTTGGTGCGCTCCTGGAACCGGATGTCAATCCGGGTGGCAAGTGTAATTAAGTCGTCGAGAGTGGTAGGAATGTCCCGACCGGCGAGTTCATCTTTAATACGGCCGGACAGACCCTCCCAGAAGACGGACAACAGGGCGTCGTTATCCCAGGCAAGCTCCGAAGCAAGGGTACGGAACCGTATGGCATATTGGCCCACGGTGAGACTTCCTTGGCGGAGGCGTAGCAGAGATGAGGCGGATGAGGTCCTCCGTCCTGGTTCGTCGAAGACCTTCCGAAAAGCCGTGAGAAAGGCTGGCAGATTGGACACCAGGGGGTCTCCTCTCTCCCATAGAGGATTTAGCCAAGCCAGTGCCTCCCCCGTGAGATGGGACATGATGAAGGCTACTTTGGCTCGGTCGGTTGAAAACTGGTGTGCCAACAGTTCGAAGTGCAGAGTGCACAGGTTAATGAAGCCCCGTGCCTGACCGGGATCTCCGCCAAAACGAGGCGGGGCGGTGAGGCGGGGACCGGGAAGAGATGCCATGGAATTGATGGGCAGCGACGCTGCCGGGGTAGGAGTCGTGCGACTGGAAGCAGGTCCCGAAGAGGTAGTCAGTGTGTCCAGGCGGGAGTTAACACTACGCAGGTGGCTCAGGATGGACTCCTGTTGGGACCTCTGACGGGAAAGTTCATGACATAGGTCCCAGAGCAAGGGAGCTTGGGTGCCACCGGGTTCCATGGCCCGAGCAAACTGTAATGGTCTGGGAGGTGGAACCTCTGAGCAACTATACAAAGGGGCAGTCCTTGTAAGGAAGCGGGTGGCTCCCAGGGAAGGTGGGCAGGTAGTCACGGCAAGTGACAGGGACAGTCTCTGGGTAGAAGGGCAGGAGGTCACGGCAAGTGACGGGGACAGTCTCTTGACAAGCGGATGGTCACGGCAAGTGACAGCAGGGTAAGAGTCTCTAGACGGGCAGGTGGTCACGGCAAGTGACAGCAGGGAAAGAGTCTCTAGACGGGCAGGTGGTCACGGCAAGTGACAGCAGGGAAAGAGTCTCTAGATAGGCTAGCAGGCAGGTAGCAGGTGCGCGCTCCCAGGTGAGCGGGCAAGAGTCTCTGGACAGGCAGGTGGTCATGGCCAGTGACGACAGAGCCTCCAGGTAGGCTAGCAGGCAGGTAGCAGGTGAGTGCTCCCAGGTGAGCGGGCAAGAGTCTCTGGACAGGCAGGTGGTCACGGCAAGTGACGGCAGAGCCTCCAGGTAGGCTAGCAGGCAGGTAGCAGGTGAGCGCTCCCAGGTGAGCGGGCAAGAGTCTCTGGACAGGCAGGTGGTCACGGCAAGTGACGGCAGAGCCTCCAGGTAGGCTAGCAGGCAGGTAGCAGGTGAGCGCTCCCAGGTGAGCGGGCAAGAGTCTCTGGACAGGCAGGTGGTCACGGCAAGTGACGGCAGAGCCTCCAGGTAGGCTAGCAGGCAGGTAGCAGGTGAGCACTCCCAGGTGAGCGAGTAAGAGTTTCTGGACAGGCAGGCAGGTATCAGGCAGGCATCTGGCAGGTACTTCCTGGTCCGCAGGCGGACTGATCCATAGAGAGACTGGAAGGTGCTGGTAGGCAGACTGTCGGACCACAGGATAGCAAGCAGGTAAGCAGATATCAGGCAGGTATCAGGCAGGTATCAAGCAGGACTCTGGCAGGTGACTGGCAGGTAACTGGTAACGGGACCTGAGGGCTGAAGCAGAGTTGAAAGGCTTTGCAACAACATTGCTCGGGCACCTCCATTTTGGAGGAGGTGCCTTATATATGGTGAGGTCCTCCGGCCATTGGCCGGGGACTTCTTAGGACGGCGCACGCCCTAAGCACAGAGGCCGGGAAGCAGCGCGCGCTGCCAGCAGAGCGGGAGGAAGACGCCGGGCACGGAGCGGAGAGGTGAGGGGAACGGCATCCCTGCCTAGCAGGAGGCAGGGACGCCGACGCTACATTCATGCACCTATGGTAGTTCTAGTGACCTGTTAATTTACTGATGATGGTTCTGGTGCCATTATTTGTACTGTTGATGAATCTGGTGATGTATTCATGTACTGATGATGATTTTAGTTTCATATTCATGTAATGATGATGGTTCTTGTGATGAATACAGCACCAGAACAATTATCACTACATGAAAACATCACCGGAGCCATCAATAGCAAATGAATACAGCATCAGAACAACCATCACTACATGATGATGTCACCATCACCACCATCAGTACAGGAATACGAGACCAGAACCACCATCAAAACATGAATACGTTACCAGAACCACTAGCCATTCAGGAATGTGGCACCAGAACCACGATTGTTGCAAACTGTATTTGTTGCATGATGGATATAAAAAAACATCATGCGTATCCCTTTATAATGGAGTCTCTTTAGCTTAAATTGGAGTATCTACCAAATGCTTCACACCTTAATTGAAACCAAATGGCCCCCCATTATAGGTAAGCAATATTAGTTTCCATAACTGTCCTTGGGTTTTACATTTAAAATATAGGACATCAGGGATGAATATCGCTATTTTTCCCTGGTATCGTGTAAATGCTCTGCAAGCAATGAATGATTCCATAACTAACTATGAAAACACACTCTTCATTGAGTCTCACCTCTAAAGTACTTTTTTTACTTTTGCTGGTATTTTTTGGTGAAATAGGTAACAATTCTAGTGGCAGTGGTCGTCAGAGCTTGTTACGTGACCTATCGCAGGGGGAGGGGAGGTGAGTTAGGGGTCCTCTTACCTTAATTTCTTACCCATTCTTTTACATGTGGGCTAAGCATTCATGTGAGGGGGTAGTGCCAGTGGCTTCATCTGCCTAGGGCACCAAAGCAACTTGTCCAGGCACCAGGCCTGAGGGGCTGACAAACTCCCTTTAAGCATAGAACAACAGGAAAATAGAACATATAATAGTTCCAGCCACAGAGACACTATAGATGAATATGGCATAAGCAGAACGAGAAGTTGTAATTACTAGTGATGATCGAATATGCTCGCCGCTGCTCGGTACTCGCCCGAGCATCACTGTGCTCGACGAGTATTTCTGGGTTGCTCGGACGGGAACTCGGGTCCCCTCCCTGCATGTTTGGCGCTCTTTAGAGAGCCAATGAACATGCAGAGATTGCCTGCCATGCACTGTAATGCCGTAGCCATGTTGGTTGTGGTCATTACAGTGATTGGCTGGACGCACAGCATCATCAGGTGTATTTAAGACCGGGCACCGCCATGCTCGTCACAGTCTACTCTGGAACCAGGCAGAGTAGGGAGAGCTGCTGCTGCGTCAGGGAGAGATTTGCTTCTTCATAGTTAGTATAGGTATTCCACAACATATATATTGTATATCCAACTGAACTAACCGTCCTTCTGAGGACTAATGCAGCTGTATATATTCAGTGGTGATAGCAGGAGTTAGGCAGGCAGGCAGGCAGTGTATGTGTCAGATTGCAGTGCATGATACAGCACAAGAGGGTCCATTGAACGTCCTGTTAGTATAGGTATTCCACAACATACATATATATCCATCTGAACTAACAGTCCTTCTGAGGACTAATCCAGCTGCATATATTCAGTGCTGATAGCAGGAATTAGGCAGGCAGTGTAAGTGGCAGACTGCAGTGCATATAGCGTAAGAGGGTCCATTGAACATTCCTGCTGCTGCTGTTCCTACAGATATTTGTAGATATAGTCCCAGATATCAGGGGCCAGGGAAAAAAAAATTTGATCTTAATCCTGGTTATTTGCTTAAAAAGCAATCCAGAGTACCCCATTTTTCTGCTCCATTTGCTTGTTCTCACTGCAGAATAAAGCCAGATCTTTTCCATATTTCAGCAATAAAAATCCAGAAATTTGAACTGAACGTGGAAAATATTGGCTCCTTTTCCATTCTGTTGCAGTCTGTCGGTCAAGCTATACACACTAGGTTTCTGTGAAGGATAGCATATTGGCAAATAACATGCCTGCTATTTAAAACCGTGGTTCTCTGTCAGACATAACACCTATAAGAGTGTACCAAAATCAGACATTTCTTCCATTTTCATTCCGTTGCAGTGTGTTGGTCAAGCTATTCACACTAGGTGTCTGTGAAGGATAGTATTAGCAAATGACAACCCTGCTATCTAAAACCATGGTTTTCTGTCAGACATAACACCTATAAGAGTGTTCCATTATCAGACATTTCTTCCATTTTCATTCCGTTGCAGTGTGTCGATCAAGCTAGTCACACTAGGTGTCTATGAAGGATAGTACTTGCAAATAACAGGCCTGCTATTTAAAACCGTGGTTCTCTGTCAGACATAACACCTATAAGAGTGTTCCAAAATCAGACATTTCTTCCATTTTCATTCCGTTGCAGTGTGTCGATCAAGCTAGTCACACTAGGTGTCTATGAATGATAGTATTAGCAAATAACAGGCCTGCTATTTAAAACCGTGGTTCTCTGTCAGACATATAAGAGTGTTCCAAAATCAGACATTTCTTCCATTTTCATATTCTGTTGCAGTGTGTCGGTCAAGCTGTTCACACTAGGTGTCTGTGAAGGATAGTATTAGCAAATTACAGGCCTGCTATTTAAAATTGTGGTTCTCTGTCAGACGTATCACATAAAACTGTGTTCCAAAATAAGCCATTTCTCGTGAATGTGGAAAATATTGTCCTCCATTAAAAATGGGCAAGGTGGGAGGCAAGGGACGGGGAAGTGGACGTGATGGTTATGGTGAGGTTGAGGATGTGGCCGTGGGCAAGCTGAAATTGTACCACAACAAACACCAACATCTTGTCACTCGACCTTCCTGTCCCGCAGAACACCACTATTGAACATAGAGCAGTGTCAAAAGGTTATTGGTTGGATAGCAGATAATGCTTCCAGTCACTTAGCCACCATCACCACCACCCTGTCTTCCACACGGTCAAGTCTCAGTAGCCGTGAGTCTGGACCGCATATTCCTCACCCTGATCCTCCTTCCTCCCACCATACCGAGTGCCCGGAGACAACTGATCCCACACTTAGACACCCAGAAGAGCTGTTCACTTTTCCATTGGTAGATTCGGGCCTCTCGTCCGGACAGCTTCAACGAGTCAAGAGGAGAACGCGTGTAGAAATGCCCAAATATTGGAGCAGCCACGGTCACACGAAGGCGACGGTGGGAAAGTGAAATTACTGTCGCCAGAGGATGATGATGATGATGCTGGGACACAATTGCCAAAAAGTCAGGAGGAGGAACAGGATGCGGAAGTGTAAGACGAGGTGGATGATATAGTAACTGACCCAACCAGGCAGGAGGACATACAGAGCGAGGACAGCAGCACACAGGGGGAGGGAGGCGAAAACACCACAACATGCAGGAAGAAGCAGCATGGTAGCCACAGACACAAGGCGGGAAAGAGTTCCTCGTAACATCAACACGACGGAAGTTGCCAGTACAACTGTTTGTTCCACTGTTATGCGTGCACGCCAATCCCCTGTCCATGGCGCATGCCAAGATGCCTCCTGTCCTGCACCTGTCGTTGCACACTCTCAACTAGCACTATCAGCAAGCACGTCCACGTCCTTGTCCCAGCCCAGCGTTCAGTTGTCCCTACACCAGTCCTTGCAACACAAGCACAAATACGCAGCCAGTGCCTCACAGGCCACACTACTAAATGCACACATTTCGCACATGCTTGCGCTCGAAATGTTGCCTTTTAGGTCTCATGGAGACGGAAGCTCTCCGCAACCTGATGGAGGCGACCATCCCTCGGTACTTGGTCCTCCACATCACAATTTCCATTGGCACATTTCTCCTGGTGTGCCGTCCCCGCATAACACGAGCACGTGTACCACAACATTAGACGTTCCCTCAACAACGCAGTTACAGGGAAAGTCCACCTAACCACAGACACGTGGACAAGTGGTTGTGGGCAGACACGGTACATCTCGCTGACGGCACACTGGGATAATATAGTGGAAGCCGGGACCCAGTCAGACATTGGGACGGAACACTTCCTCCCGACGCCGAGGATTGCGGGTCCTGGATCAATCAGGGTTGCCCCCACATTCTACAGCTCCTGCACCTCCTCCTCCTCCTTCTCTTCAGCCTCCATCTCCGAAATGACCACATCAGTCACAAGCTGGAAGCACTGCAGCACTGCCTCGGCCAAGCGGCAACAGGCTGTGCTAAAGCTAATATGCTTAGGTGACAAACCGAACAACGCTGAAGAAAAGAAATACAAGTCCCATAGGCATAATAAAATACAAATAATTAGATCATCATAGATCATTCATGCATGTAAAGGAACCTAGAACACACCTAAATGAATACTTGAAAAGAGGAGGAGCAAAGGGAGTGTGCATAAAATATACATTTTTATTAAATACTGGTTAAAAAGATTTTTACAAATAACCTGGACAGGCAAAATAGCAACAAGAAAAAACCCTGGGGTAGGGAAAACACATGCAACATGCTAGTATAGAAGGTATTACATCATGACTGACAGGTGGAATCTTGACATGTATTCAAACTGTCCTATGTCACACATGTGTAAATGAAACTATGTCAGAAAAACCCCCATTGAGTAATTCAATAAAAAGAAACCTTACTCATGTGGCAGGTGAAGCCTCCCCAGGGAATGCACAAGCAGAAAGTGCAGAGCCCACACGTTTCGCGTGTTAACCACACACTTTCTCAAGGGTAAAAGGTGAAGAGTTGTGGACAGCTCTGAAAGAGCAGGCAGATCTGTGGCTGACACCACTGAACCTACAGCCAGGCATGGTCATGTGGGACAATGGCCGGAACCTGGTGGCGGCTCTGAGGCGAGGCTCACACATGTATCATGCCTGGCCCATGTACTTAACCTCGTGGTTCAGCGGTTTCTCAAAACCTACCCGGATCTGTCGGATCTGCTTGTCAAAGTATGCCGCCTGTGTGCCCATTTTAGAATGTCAGCTACAGCTTCCGCCGCCCTTGCTGTGCTTCAGCAGCGTTTGCAGCTTCCAGCTCACCGACTGATCTGCGATGTCTCCACATTTTGGAACTCTACATTGCAGATGTTGGGAAGGATTTGTGAGCAGAAGAGAGCAGTTGTTGACTACCAGCATCAACAAGGCCGTCGGTATTCAGACTTCACACATAAAACCTCAGGAGTGGACATGGATGTCAGACATTTGTATCATCCACCAAAACTTTGAGGACTCCACCAAGATGGTGAGCGGCTATGACGCCATAATTAGCGTCACCATCCCGCTTCTCTGTCTTCTAAAACGCTCTCTGCTCACAATTAAAGAGGATGAATTGCAAGCGGAGCACGATGAGATGGAGAAAGGAACCATGCAGGGTGATTACACACAGCCCAGCCTCATCTCATCCCAACGTGGATTAGGTGACAATGAGGAAGAGAAGGAGGAGGAGGAAGAACAGGAGCTAGTTTCCTGCGCTATAGATGGTACTACCTGCACAACTGTCATACCGTCTTTTCAGCGTGGATGGCCTGAGGACATTGACGAGGAGGAAGAGGAAGAAGATGAGGAGGAGAGCACGGTCAGTTGTACTCTTTGTGAGGACACGGAAGTCTAGCCTCTTTACAGTCTGGCACACATGGCTGAGTTTATGTTATGCTGCCTTTCCCCGTGACCCTCACGTTGTCCAAATTTTGGGTGACAGTCATTACTGGTTCGTGACACTTCTAGACCCATGCTACAAAGAGAACTTTCTGTCTCTTATTCCCTTGCAGTGCAGGCCTAATAAAATGGTGCAGTACGAAAAGGCCCTTGTTGCGGAATTATTAAAAAAAATCCCATCTGAAAATGCTGGCGGCAGAGGTCACAGTTCATTCGACAACCAAGAAGTACAGGCAAGAGAGACACAAATGCAATCTAGCAGAGGCAGGGGAACACTGTCAAAGTTCTGGGACAGTTTTCTCAGACCCTCCCATCGCACAGGCCCTGAGGCGCGGGGTATTCTCCCAAGGAAGGAAAAGTTTCAGAAGATGGTGAGGGAGTACCTTGCCGTCCGTACCAACGTCCTCCGTGATTCCTCTGTGCCATATAATTATTGGGTATCCAAGCTGGGCACGTGGCATGAACTGGCTCTCTACGCCTTGGAGGTTCAGGCCTGCCCTGCCACTAATGTTTTGTCAGAGCGGGTCTTTAGTGCCGCTAGTGGAATTATAACCGATAGGCGCATCCGCCTGTCAACTGAAAATGCTGACAGGCTTACTCTTATAAAAATGAACAAGGGCTGGATTGGGCGTAACAGGAACTCAAATACTGTGTCTTTTTTTTGGGAGGTCTAATTCTATTCCCATGCACCTCTGTCTTCACACCCAGACATGGGTATACGCTTCCTGATTTTGTCTATTTGATCTTGTCCTCCTCCTTCTCCGCATCCTCATCCTCCACCACCATATCACCACCATATGTACCATATCAACATATCTACGTCTCTTGCAAGGGGCATTGGAGTTCCTCAAAATTTTTGGCAGCTGTTGCTTCACTGCATAGGCAAACAGTATAGGAGACACACTTCCTAATAATGGGAACACTGTTTTCAGGAGGCCCTCCGACCTCTACGTCTCTTGCAAGGGGCATTGGAGTTCCTCAAAATTTTTGGCAGCCGTTGCTTCACTGCATAGGCAAACAGTATGGGAGACACACTTCCTAATAATGTGAACATTGTTTTCAGGAGGCCCTCCGACCTCTACGTCTCTTGCAAGGGGCATTGGAGTTCCTCCAAATTTTTGGCAGCCGTTGCTTCACTGCATAGGCAAACAGTATGGGAGACACACTTCCTAATAATGGGAACATTGTTTTCAGGAGGCCCTACGACCTCTAAGTCTCTTTCAAGGGGCATTCGAGTTCCTCCAAATTTTTGGCAGCTGTTGCTTCACTGCATAGGCAAACAGTATGGGAGACACACTTCCTAATAATGTGAACATTGTTTTCAGGAGGCCCTCTGACCTCTACGTCTCTTGCAAGGGGAATTGGAGTTGCTCCAAATTTTTGGCAGCCGTTGCTTCACTGCATAGGCAAACAGTATGGGAGACACACTTCCTAATAATGGGAACATTGTTTTCAAGAGGCCCTCCGACCTCTACGTCTCTTGCAAGAGGCATTGGAGTTCCTCCAAATTTTTGGCAGCCGTTGCTTCACTGCATAGGCAAACAGTATGGGAGACACACTTCCTAATAATGGGAGTATTTTTTGCAGGAGGCCCTCTGACCTCTACGTCTCTTGCAAGGGGTATTGGAGTTCCTCCAAATTTTTGGCAGCCATTGCAGTCACTGCATATGCAATAACAGTATAGGAGACCTACTCGATAATAATGGGAACAACAAAGCATAGCTGACTGCTGGCCCTTTATGAATAGTAAGGGCCACCTGATGGCCCTATAAAAATAGCCTTTGTGACCTTCAGAGTCCCTCCATCATAAATTAAACAGGATGTGTCTGATGATGTGTCACACACGACATGGCCAGATAAGGTAGTAAAATGTTAAAATGACATTTACTGGTAAATGTTTTTTCACCGTTGAAAGCAATGCAAAAGTGCAAAAATGCATGAAAAACACTACGTGTGAACATAGTCCGAGGTGTGGAGGAGCATTTTTGTTTTTGTTATTTATGTTGCCTTATACTGTATACAAATCATTACCTTGAAAAGGATGTTCCTTAGCATATTTCCCAGGAAAATCCATTTTGGTTTTGTTTTTGTATGTTTTATTGTGAGTCCGTAACAGTGGCGTAATACCTCTGACAACGTTGTTGACAGCAGTGACCTGGGAGTCAGAAATGCTTCCAGGGGTCTTCCCCATACTGTTCCCATGTCATTTGAGCACTGTTCCCATCGATTTGGGCAATTTTTAGTCCCTCTGCAGACCGCCGGGGGGAGCCGCCGGAAAAATGCTCGAGTTTCCCATAGACTTACATTGGGCTCATTACTCGGGTCGAGCACTCGAGCATTACAATTTGCTCGACTCGAACAACGAGTACCCGAGCATTTTAGTGCTTGCTCATCACTAGTAATTACATCTTTTAAGAACATGTTTAATGGGTCAAATTACTTAATCAAGTGAAACAAATGTTACTGCTAATATATTATGACAAAGTTGAACAATAGTTGAATATATTCTAAGTAAAGTTACTTAACCCCTATAAACCACAGAGCCACAGGATTAGGTTTGGGAGTACAGTTTCAACATTTGAGCTCTATTATGACATATAGGGCAGATACATAATTTCTTTGCAATAATTGTTGAAAGTAAATAAGTTGGGAAATATAAAAAAGGATGTCGACAATTTGAAAATTTACAAGTGAATATAATGATAAAATCTATGATGTTCACAGATGTTTTTTACCCTGACACAATGTACAGTATAAAGAAATCTAAGGGTTATATCAACTTCCTCTTTCAAGGTCCTGATAAATACATACTGAAAATAGGTTGTACTTTCAAACTTGTTTTGGAGGTGGATTACGGCTCTCCATACCCAAAAGTAAAATAAACATAGGGGAGGGGTTATGATTATAAAATGCATTATACTCACTTGTCTTGGACTTTTACCTGTCTTTATACTGCCATCTGCAGCCGCAGCTCTCTAAACCTCTGGGCCAGACTTTGGTTCTTCCAGCACTTACTTCCAGGGCTGAGGACAGTGACTGTCCTCGCACCATTACATGGGGGTAGGGATACACGTCATTGGGGTCAATGACCAGCATCTCTCCCACGTAACTGCATGAAGCCACTCACTGGCATCAGTGTTAGAAGGGAGTGCCAGAACATCCGAAGATCACCACAGCAGATAGGGGGGCTGTGACAGTGTCATAAGGACACATGAGGCCTAAGACAGGTGTGTATAATGTTTTTTAATATTCTTTAACACTGTCCTATTATGTTTTGGAGTCTGGAGAGACCTCAAAGAATAATGAATGTTTTTTCACAGCATCCATAGGTCGCTGCTGTTAGGAATCAATGTTATTCTATGGGGCCGTAGACATATCAGATTTTTTCTTTGGACCGAGCTGGTCAGAGGAAAAAATAGCAGGATGCCTGAATTGGATCTGATTATCGGATCGCAGCTTCCCATGCAACTCAATAAGTACAAAGAAAACATCGGACTGCACTGCAGACAAAATGGAGAAGATGGAGAATTTTTTTTTTCCATCCTTTCTTCATCTTAGAAAATCGAATCACACTCTGATCAAATTCTGGTCAGAGTGTTATTAGCATAACCGGCCCAATTTTCTCAGATGAGAGAATATACCCTGGTGTGACCCTAGCCTTATAGTAAGAACCTTCTTTGCTTTAGATACAGAAGATGTTTTGGATTTTAAACTGTAAATGCTCAACACAATTTTTACATCATTACTTCATAAATTTAAGAAATAATTTAGGCGTTTTTATTTTTTGGCCATTTTGTTAGATTACAGCCTTATTCTAAAATGGAAAACATTCTTTTTTTTAATCAACAAGCAATATCCCAACAAGTCAAGTTAAATGTGGTTTGCTAAATTGTCTGTGAATGTGATAAAAACAATAAAAAAAAATCTCATTAACAGTAGTATTCAGACCCTTTTCTATGACACTCAGGGTAGGATCAGCCATAGAAAGTGGCCATCATGCAGCCATAGAAAGTGGCCATCATGCAGCCATAGAAAGTGGCCATCATGCAGCCATAGAAAGTGGCCATCATGCAGCCATAGAAAGTGGCCATCATGCAGCCATAGAAAGTGGCCATCATGCAGCCATAGAAAGTGGCCATCATGCAGCCATAGAAAGTGGCCATCATGCAGCCCAGTCTTGACGGTCACAGCAGCTGTCAAATTTGAGTTGATCTCAGTCGAATTCTATTTTCATTGATCTTCCCTTAGATGTTTCTAGAACCTTAATAGAGTAAATCTGTGGTAAATACAGTTTATTGGAAATAATTTAGCTGACAATGCATACAAGGTTTACCACCGTCATATGTCCACTTTTTTTTTAAGAAGTATGAACTTAGTTTCTAGATAATAGTTATGGTATAAATCCTTATTTTCCAGGTGTCAGTGTGATAAATTCGTATCAGTATATTGGGCCGTAGACACATGTCACTTATAATCTCATTAGTTCGTTATGATTTTACAGTGTGTCCATCTTGGCTATCCTTAATTTTTGGATTAGTTGTCCAGAAAATAATAAAAAATCAAGTTGGCAGCCCTGAATGCAAAAAAAAAAAAAGCTATGAAGTAATAGCAATCTGTAGATCTCCCAGATAGGATTGTGTTGAAGCGCAGGTTAAGGTCATGCTTCTCCAATCACGAGGCTGGCCTCCCCAGTAAGACACCTCCTTAGTTGATGACTCATAGATTGGAAGGCCATATTCACACATGTGATTACAAGCTGCACATTTTTATGGCTGCAGAAATCTCTTAGCAACAAATCATACTTATTCTGTACTTATTTTAATGTTATACATAGTTCAGGAAACAATAAAACATACATTTAGCAGTATTTTGCATGTTGGCATAACATTGCACCACTAGTGGCGAGGTCTCCATGTAGTCTGTGTTGTGAAGTACATTTGTGGCATGTAGGTGCCCTAGAGTTTATGATGTTTCGAGACAAATAGGGAGTCTACTAACTATATAAAGTCCAAGGTACAGTGTCGGGCTGGGGTAACGACCGGAACGCCGGTCGAATGTGAATGAGGGATACGGCGCTGCTATGAATGACTCCGACCTCGTATAGTGGCAAATAACTTTCTTTATACTGGTCACACAAATGACAGGGTTAAACGATTCTACAAAATATGGGCCACAACAGCCACTAACACAAAATACAGCTTATGCAGCCCGAGAGAGCCCAAGTGCCAATCTCACGGGAATGAGCCAAACTACCCCAGGGCTATGCCGCTCCCACCCTTATTCAGTACAGGGCCTACCCAGGATGTTACTGCGGACGTGGCACGTGGTCCTCCCAGGAATATTACCTTACACCCCCCTCCCACACTAATACAATGGGATCTGGGTACCCTTGTTTTCCCCTTAGAGAACACTCATATATATATTTAGCCAACACGTTACCTATACAGTATACAGTTTCTTTTCTTACAAGAGCAAAGAGAAATCTCTCAGACTTAATACATATACAAACAGTTAACAAACTAAATCTTTTATTAGACCCTGATCTCCGGCCACAGGGTTTGATCAGCTTCTCCTTCTCACCAAGCTCTCCAGCACATCCAGGTGTAAGCAGGAATTAGAATCAATCTCAGTCTTAGGCTGTGTGCCCACGAAGCATTTTCCAAGCATTTATGCTGCGGAATTTCCGCAGCATAAACGCTTGGGAAACTCTTAGTAATCCGCCCCCCATGGTCCCCAATGACAAGCCGCAATGTTAATGCCCATGCTGCGGATTTTTCCGCAGCATTTATGCTGCGCTCAAAAATCCGCAGCATGTCCATTAATTTTGCGGACACGCAGCGTAATCGCCGGCACTGACTTGCATTGGACCGCGTGACATCCGCATCACTACATGTGCACAAGCAGATATCACACGGTTCAATGTGCGGATGATACCCAGGTCTGGAGGAGAAGAGACTCTCATCCAGACCTGGGTACCATAGAAACTGTAAAAAAAAAGAATTTAAAATAAAAAATAAAGATTATACTTACCGTCCTCCCAGTGTTTTCTCCCCTTAGTCCGGTCTCTTGAACTGCTCGCTCTGTTGTGAAGGACCTGCCATGACGTCATTGAGTCATGTGACCTGACACATGACTGAATGACATCACCGAAGGTCCTTCACAACAGTGCGAGCAATGCAAGAGACCGGACGCAGCGGAGAAAACACCGGGACGACACCGGAAGGTAAGTATAATCTTTTTTTTTTATTTTTCACCATTCTTATTCTTTTTTTTAACTATTACTTGGTCACACTATATAAATCCATGCCGGTTGCATGGATTTATATAGTGTGAACAAGTTGTCAAGCACTTTTCCAAGTGATGCTAAAATCGCTTGGAAAAGCGCTTGATAACCCACATACAGGAATGCATGCAAAAACTCTTGACAAACGCTTCTACCTGGCGGGAAAAACGCATGTAAAAACCGCATGCGTTTTTCCTGCCAGGGAGAAGCGTAAAAAATATGCAGCATTTCTGCATCGTGGGCACATAGCCTTAAAGTGTAGTTCACAACAGGGCTCCTTTGTATTATCCACGTACACAGTCTTAGTACTCAGTCCATCAGCAGTGATATACGCCAGGCAGTTCTCAGCACTACTGGAATCACTAACTGGCTTTCCCTAACTGACTGCACAGTTGGTGACGGGTCACATATCTCAGTTACTCACAAGGCACAGCTTCTTCTTGGACACACAGTCTGGCTGCAGTCTGTACAAGCTCCCAAACGTTCCCTAGGAATCTGTCACATCTCGTCTCTTCGGAGGACTTCGTGGTTCTGTGTTTCCCGGGCTTTTTTAAAGATCCCCGGGCTTTTTCTTTACTTGTTTCTTGCTGACCCCTAATGGCCGGACTAAGTCATTGCAGGAGAAATTTATACTGTCAGTAATATGAACTCATTACTAAAAAGACATGTCAACATGTTACACTGGTATGCCAGCAGCCCACCAGTAACATTGATACTTGAGGCCCACTGTTCAGCTACATGCAATATTGCCTGGCCCTCATTCATAAACTCGCCTATGTCACCCTTCCACTTCTACAAGATAAATTGGGTAGTTTGCTAAATGAATGATGAGATGCTGCCGTAGTCTGTAAATAATGCATTAAGTGAACTGTGCCAAACATTGCTCATGTGGGGTCCCACTTCTGCACAAAGGCCCACTGGGGGATTCCCCTGTACCCTTATGGGCTAGTCGGAGCCTGACAAAATATATTACTTAAATAATAATATCACAAACACACTGAGCAGCCGTAACATTTAATATATTGTTTATGTCCTCTTGTGCTGCCAAAACAGTTGTTACCCGTCAAGACATAACTCTGCAACTATGTGTCCTATAGAATCTGGCACCAAGGTCTTACCATAAAACTTTTTTTCCAGTATAGTACACAAATGCTTGATCAAACTAAAATCTAGAGGGTTAAGGAAACCAAGTCAACACTTTGAACACTGTTCTGTTAAAGTGTATCATGGCTCGACTCCGGGTCTCGGTCTGGTGATCTCTGGCTGTGGGTCAGTTTCCCTCTATGTTTGACCATAGTGTAACATACCTGGCGGCATCCTTGCATAGTGGTCCATCTCCCACTGTGCAAGAGCGCGCACTTGATCTCCAGTCCAGGGTGTCTCTCTGCCTTCCCTCCATGCTGTCTGTTTGCTTCTGTGTCTGCTGCTTATGGGCGGCGCCCGATCACTTCCTGCTTTTTGTACCTGCTGCAGGCACACCCTTTGTGCGTCCTCAGCCTATTGCTGTCTGTCACCTGGTATTTAAACCAGCTGCCCCATTAACCCATGCCTGAGCATCTTGCCCTGTCAGTTGGCTTTTGTCTCTGACATGCCAGGTCCTGTCTATGTTATCTGTCTTGCAGTATCTGTTCCCATGTCTGTACTGTGTCCTATCTGTGTACCTTAACCTGCAGTCTGTACTCGTTCCTTGCCTGTTCGTTCTGCGTTCCTGGAGGCTGTATTTCCAGGCCAGTCTGAACACACTCCTTGCCTGTTCGTCCCGCCTCTCTGGGGGCCGTATTCCCAGACCCGCTCCTGTATCCCGCTGCAGTGTCGGTCTCCTCCGTACACTCAGTTCCAGTCTGAACTCTCTCCTATCTTTTACCTGTTTTTTCTCTATGTCCGTTCCTTTCCTTTTTCTGCAGAGTCTGAACTCGTACCTACTCCTGCTCGTTGTCACTGTACTTCCGTTTGTGAGTTTGTGGTCCACTCGCTACTTCTCTGCAAGTACCCTGTGGGTATCTGGTTCTGCCTTTCCCTTCTAGTCTGTTCCGTGTGAACAGAGCCCTGTTCCTTCCGCGTCTGCGGTTTTCGCTTTGCTCTGCTCTGGCCACCGCGTCTGCGGTTTTCGCTTTGCTCAGCTCTGTCCGCCGCGTCTGCGGTTTTCGCTTTGCTCAGCTCTGTCCGCCGCGTCTGCGGTTTTCGCCTTGCTCAGCTCTGTCCGCCGCGTCTGCGGTTTTCGCTTTGCTCAGCTCTGTCCACCGCGTCTGCGGTTTTCGCTTTGCTCAGCTCTGTCCGCCACGTCTGCGGTTTTCGCTTTGCTCAGCTCTGTCCACCGTGTCTGCGGTTTTCGCTTTGCTCAGCTCTATCCACCGCGTCTGCGGTTTTCGCTTTGCTCAGCTCTGTCCACCGCGTCTGCGGTTTTCGCTTTGCTCAGCTCTGTCCACCGCGTCTGCGGTTTTCGCTTTGCTCAGCTCTGTCCACCGCGTCTACGGTTTTCGCTTTGCTCAGCTCTGTCCACCGCGTCTGCGGTTTTCGCTTTGCTCAGCTCTGTCCACCGCGTCTGCGGTTTTCGCTTTGCTCAGCTCTGTCCACCGCGTCTGCGGTTTTCGCTTTGCTCAGCTCTGTCCACCGCGTCTGCGGTTTTCGCTTTGCTCAGCTCTGTCCACCGCGTCTGCGGTTTTCGCTTTGCTCAGCTCTGTCCACCGCGTCTGCGGTTTTCGCTTTGCTCAGCTCTGTCCACCGCGTCTGCGGTTTTCGCTTTGCTCAGCTCTGTCCACCGCGTCTGCGGTTTTCGCTTTGCTCAGCTCTGTCCACCGCGTCTGCGGTTTTCGCTTTGCTCAGCTCTGTCTACCGCGTCTGCGGTTTCGAATTTGTCTCCCAGTCTGTACTGGACCCTACCCAGCTTGTGCTCTAGTCTGCCTGTTCCTGTATTCCCCGGTGTGGGTCAACAGCCGTGTCCGGAGTCTGACCTGGAGTAGACCCTGGTTCCTCTGCTCGGTTCCTCCCTGGTGCACTGGCGTCGTATGCCGTCGTGCGACCTTGGTCGGATCGGGCAGATACTTAGTTACGCCCCTCCAGGCACTCTCCGGTTCATGGCACAGTGGAATCACTACATAAACACGCACACGCCAGTCAGTCCGGGCGTGTGCATAACAGCATGCTCAGGCCATGGTTCCCGTTGAGCCCCACGGCCTTCGCTCTCTGAGAAGTTTTCCAGCGAATACATGCATTAAAATAAATAAATACATTTTTTTTTTCCTTAGCTGAGTTCCAGGCAATTACGCACCCGTCCAGATGGATCTATCAGCTCTCGTTCCTGCGGATCCGCCACGTTACTATGGGGATCCAAGACAGTGTCGTGCATTTGTGGAGCAATGCATGCTACACTTTAAGGCCTACCCTCTCTATTTTCCTTCCGATTGGGCTAAAGTGGCCTTTATGATTGACTACCTAGCGGGTGATGCCTTGAAATGGGTCACCCCCCTATGGGAAGCATGGGATCCTGTCGTCCTTGACCTGCAGGCCTTCCTGGTGGCCTTTCGTATGGTCTTCGAGGACCCTAACCCTGAAGCCCCTGCTGAAGCTTCACTTCCCAATATCCCAGAGCAGCCCCGACGGGTAATGTGTGTGGGTAGCGCAATAGTCCTCCAGCCCAATGAGACTACTGCCCACCCTGAATCTTCACAGGGTGACTACGCTTTCCGGAATACTTCTCCCAACCTCAAGAGGCAGTCTAGACGTAGAGGCAAGCCGTCACGCCAGGGTCTGTCCTCCCTGAGACCTCCTGACCCCAACCTTGAAGTCCCTACTGAAGCTTCATCTCCCTGTATCCCGGAGAAGCCTCAACGGGTAATGTGCGTGGGTAGTGCACCAGTTCTCCTGCCCGAAGAGACTTCTGCCCATCCAGACTCCACACAGGAGAACTTCCTGCACCCGGCATCAGATGCTTCACCCACTTTAACCGGTGTGCATGTCCAAGGATGCTCCAAAGCTGTGGTTACCTCAGAGTCTGTGCACCTCTACTACCTGGCGGAGGACCCCCTGTTGCCTCCTGAATCCTCCGGGATACCACTCGATGACAAATGGAGAGAGACTTCTCTACACCCGGTACTCGATACTTTGTCCGCTTCGTCCTGTGAGCCTGACAATGGGTACCCCAAAGTGGTAGTTACCTCCGAGTCTCTACACCCCTCCGACCAGGCGGAGGACCTCCAGTTGTCTCCAGAACCCTTCGGGGTGCTACCTGGTAGCGAAAGGACAGAGACTCTCCTATACTCTGTACCTGATACCTCGCTCGCTTCGTCCAGTGAGTCCAACCTAGTGTACTCCGAAGCAGAGGTTACTCCCGAGTCTCTACACCCCTCCGACCAGGCGGAGGACCTCCAGTTGTCTCCAGAACCCTTCGGGGTGCCACCTGGTGGTGAATGGATAGAGACTTTCCTATATCCTGGATCTGATACCTTGCTTGCTTCGTCCAGTGAGTCCGACCTAGTGTACTCTGAAGCAGAGGTTACCCCTGAGTCTCTACACCCCTCCGATCAGGCGGAGGATCTCCAGTTGTCTCCTGAACCCTTCCGGGTGCTACCTGGTAGCGAATGGACAGAGACTTTCCTATACTCGGTACCTGATATCTCGGCTGCTTCATCCAGTGAGTCCAACCTAGTGTACTCTGAAGCAGAGGTTACCCATGAGTCTCTTCACCCCTCCGACCTGGCGGAGGACCTCCAGTTGTCTCCTGAGCCCTTCGGGGTGCTACCTGGTAGCGAAAGGACAGAGACTCTCCTATACTCTGTACCTGATACCTTGCTCGCTTCGTCCAGTGAGTCCCACCTAGTGTACTCCGAAGCAGAGGTTACTCCCGAGTCTCTACATCCCTCCGACCAGGCGGAGGACCTCCAGTTGTCTCTAGAACCCTTCAGGGTGCCACCTGGTGGTGAATGGACAGAGACTTTCCTATATCCTGGATCTGATACCTCGCTTGCTTCGTCCAGTGAGTCCGACCTAGTGTACTCTGAAGCAGAGGTTACCCCCGAGTCTCTGCACTCCTTCAACCCGGCGGAGGACTTCCAGTTGTCTCCTGAACCCTCTGGGGTGCTACCTGAGAATAAGTGGAGAGAGACTTCCCTGTGTGCTGTTCCTGGTACTCCACCTGTTTCGTCTGTTGCTGAGGATGGCTGGATAGGAGGTAGCATCCTAGCTACCCAGATGAGACCAGTTTCTCCAGTGGACAGTGGAAGTGATCTCCTTGAAGTAAAGGATTGGCCCTCGAATTCCCTGCGGAACATTCTGGCAGGCCTGAAGAAGAGGGGGCGTAAGGGGAGGGGTACTGTAACATACCTGGCGGCATCCTTGCATAGTGGTCCATCTCCCACTGTGCAAGAGCGCGCACTTGATCTCCAGTCCAGGGTGTCTCTCTGCCTTCCCTCCATGCTGTCTGTTTGCTTCTGTGTCTGCTGCTTATGGGCGGCGCCCGATCACTTCCTGCTTTTTGTACCTGCTGCAGGCACACCCTTTGTGTGTCCTCAGCCTATTGCTGTCTGTCACCTGGTATTTAAACCAGCTGCCCCATTAACCCATGCCTGAGCATCTTGCCCTGTCAGTTGGCTTTTGTCTCTGACATGCCAGGTCCCGTCTATGTTACCTGTCTTGCAGTATCTGTTCCCATGTCTGTACTGTGTCCTATCTGTGTACCTTAACCTGCAGTCTGTACTCGTTCCTTGCCTGTTCGTTCTGCCTTCCTGGAGGCTGTATTTCCAGGCCAGTCTGAACACGCTCCTTGCCTGTTCGTCCCGCCTCTCTGGGGGCCGTATTCCCAGACCCGCTCCTGTATCCCGCTGCAGTGTCGGTCTCCTCCGTACACTCAGTTCCAGTCTGAACTCTCTCCTATCTTTTACCTGTTTTTTCTCTATGTCCGTTCCTTTCCTTTTTCTGCAGAGTCTGAACTCGTACCTACTCCTGCTCGTTGTCACTGTACTTCCGTTTGTGAGTTTGTGGTCCACTCGCTACTTCTCTGCAAGTACCCTGTGGGTATCTGGTTCTGCCTTTCCCTTCTAGTCTGTTCTGTGTGAACAGAGCCCTGTTCCTTCCGCGTCTGCGGTTTTCGCTTTGCTGTGCTCTGTCCACCGCGTCTGCGGTTTTCGCTTTGCTCAGCTCTGTCCGCCGCGTCTGCGGTTTTCGCTTTGCTCAGCTCTGTCCGCCGCGTCTGCGGTTTTCGCCTTGCTCAGCTCTGTCCGCCGCGTCTGCGGTTTTCGCTTTGCTCAGCTCTGTCCGCCGCGTCTGCGGTTTTCGCTTTGCTCAGCTCTGTCCACCGCGTCTGCGGTTTTCGCTTTGCTCAGCTCTGTCCACCGCGTCTGCGGTTTTCGCTTTGCTCAGCTCTGTCCACCGCGTCTGCGGTTTTCGCTTTGCTCAGCTCTGTCCACCGCGTCTGCGGTTTTCGCTTTGCTCAGCTCTGTCCACCGCGTCTGCGGTTTTTGCTTTGCTCAGCTCTGTCCACCGCGTCTGCGGTTTTCGCTTTGCTCAGCTCTGTCCACCGCGTCTGCGGTTTTCGCTTTGCTCAGCTCTGTCCACCGCGTCTGTGGTTTTCGCTTTGCTCAGCTCTGTCCACCGCGTCTGCGGTTTTCGCTTTGCTCAGCTCTGTCCACCGCGTCTGCGGTTTTCGCTTTGTTCAGCTCTGTCCACCGCGTCTGCGGTTTTCGCTTTGCTCAGCTCTGTCCACCGCGTCTGCGGTTTTCGCTTTGCTCAGCTCTGTCCACCGCGTCTGCGGTTTTCGCTCTGCTCAGCTCTGTCCACCGCGTCTGCGGTTTTCGCTTTGCTCAGCTCTGTCCACCGCGTCTGCGGTTTTCGCTTTGCTCAGCTCTGTCCACCGCGTCTGCGGTTTTCGCTTTGCTCACCTCTGTCCACCGCGTCTGCGGTTTTCGTTTTGCTCAGCTCTGTCCACCGCGTCTGCGGTTTTCGCTTTGCTCAGCTCTGTCTACCGCATCTGCGGTTTCGAATTTGTCTCCCAGTCTGTACTGGACCCTACCCAGCTTGTGCTCTAGTCTGCCTGTTCCTGTATTCCCCGGTGTGGGTCAACAGCCGTGTCCGGAGTCTGACCTGGAGTAGACCCTGGTTCCTCTGCTCGGTTCCTCCCTGGTGCACTGGCGTCGTATGCCGTCGTGCGACCTTGGTCGGATCGGGCAGATACTTAGTTACGCCCCTCCAGGCACTCTCCGGTTCATGGCACAGTGGAATCACTACATAAACACGCACACGCCAGTCAGTCCGGGCGTGTGCATAACACATAGCCTGTGTTGTATCTTTCCAATTGCTGGTAATGCTCTTGTCTTTGCTTTGCTGTGTTGCTTCTATGCAGGTATTTTCACTTCCATGTTTTGGTTTGTCCTATCACATCTTGGGAGGGGCTATTTATACTCTCCAGGCACATGCAGTCTTTGCTGGCTATATTCCAAGTTTGATGGATGTTTGGAGTCCCAGTTCCCCAGTGAAGGATTATCTTGTTGAGGTTTTCTCTATTACTTCTCCTGCGTTTTGTTTGCATATTCCTCTTCTCAGCTCTTTTTCCATTTTATCACATTCAGGGTCTGGAGGTTTTCACATATACCAAAGGTCTTTTTGGGTTCTTTTCTTTTCCTTCCGTCTTTCATGTATGACTGTGTGAACGCGTCTTTAGCCCTGTGTCTCACCCTCTGTCAGTGTGCACTCCGTTCTGTTGTTGAGGTTTTTGGGTTATAGTCTGTGTATAGTTGAGGACACAGTTAAGGACACTCAGGGTCAGCCGACGTTCGGTGCCAAGCTCCGTAGTCAGGCAGGGACAAATCAGGGTCAGGTTAGGGATGGCCTAGTCTGTATATGAAGTTGTGGTGTGCAGGTTTAACATCTCCCCTGGTTTGTTCATTCCTGTATGACTGTTAGGGCTTAGTCATAACAAGTGGTCACTGTCATTAGGGAATACAATTGCCATGAAGAGATGTATGTAGTCTGTACAATGTTCAGATAGGTGGAAGAAGTCAAAGTTAAATCCACATGAATGCCAGGACCCAGGAGCATCACATTGCCTCTGCCAGTCTCCCATATTCCATTGTGTTACATTGTGAATCCTGACACCATCTCTTCTTCATGTAAATGGAGCACATGCATCTGATTATCCACATGATGTGAAATAAAACATCATTCATTAGACCAGGTAACCTTCTTCCTTCTCTCTGTGGTCCAGTTGTGAAGCCCACATGATCATTGTCGGCACTTTAGGCATTAGAAAGGGCACTCTCACTGATCTCTAGCTCTGAGCCTAAGGGACCCAGAATGGTGGAAATTAGTACTAAAAGGGGCCGAGGATGGGGACATTATTCTAGGAAGGGGACAGGATGGGGAAATTATTACAGGAAGGGGCCCAGGATAGGAGACATTATTTCAGGATGGTGCCATCATCAGGGACATTATTAGAGGATGGGGGACATTATTACAAGAGGGGGCAAACAGGTACTGTACAGACCAAAAGTTTGGACACACCTTCTCATTTAAAGATTTTTCTGTATTTTCATGACTATGAAAATTGTACATTCACACTGAAGGCATCAAAACTATGAATTAACACATGTGGAATTATATACTTAACAAAAAAAGTGTGAAACAACTGAAAATATGTCTTATATTCTAGGTTCTTCAAAGTAGCCACCTTTTGCTTTGATGACTGCTTTGCACACTCTTGGCATTCTCTTGATGAGCTTCAAGAGGTAGTCACCGGAAATGGTCTTCCAACAATCTTGAAGGAGTTCCCAGAGATGCTTAGCACTTGTTGGCCCTTTTGCCTTCACTCTGCGGTCCAGCTCACCCCAAACCATCTCGATTGGGTTCAGGTCTGGTGACTGTGGAGGCCAGGTCATCTGACGTAGCACCCCATCACTCTCTTTCTTGGTCAAATAGCCCTTACACAGCCTAGAGGTGTGTTTGGGGTCATTGTCCTGTTAAAAAATAAATTATGGTCCAACTAAACGCAAACCGGATGGAATAGCATGCCGCTGCAAGATGCTGTAGTAGCCATGCTGGTTCAGTATGCCTTCAATTTTGAATAAATCCCCAACAGTGTCACCAGCAAAGCACCCCCACACCATCACACCTCCTCCTCCATGCTTCACGGTGGGAACCAGGCATGTAGAGTCCATCCGTTCACCTTTTCTGCGTCACACAAAGACACGGTGGTTGGAACCAAAGATCTCAAATTTGGACTCATCAGACCAAAGCACAGATTTCCACTGGTCTAATGTCCATTCCTTGTGTTCCTTAGCCCAAACAAGTCTCTTCTGCTTATTGCCTGTCCTTAGCAGTGGTTTCCTAGCAGCTATTTTACCATAAAGGCCTGCTGCACAAAGTCTCCTCTTAACAGTTGTTGAAGAGATGTGTCTGCTGCTAGAACTCTGTGTGGCATTGACCTGGTCTCTAATCTGAGCTGCTGTTAACCTGCGATTTCTGAGGCTGGTGACTCGGATAAACTTATCCTCAGAAGCAGAGGTGACTCTTGGTCTTCCTATCCTGGGGCAGTCCTCATGTGAGCCAGTTTCTTTGTAGCGCTTGATGATTTTGCAACTGCACTTTGGGACACTTTCAAAGTTTTCCCAATTTTGCAGACTGACTGACCTTCCTTTCTTAAAGTAATGATGGCCACTCGTTTTTCTTTACTTAGCTGCTTTTTTCTTGCCATAATACAAATTCTAACAGTCTATTCAGTAGGACTATCAGCTGTGTATCCACAAGACTTCTTCACAACACAACTGATGGTCCCAACCTCATTCATAAGGCAAGAAATCCCACTTATTAAACCTGACAGGGCACACCTGTAAAGTGAAAACCATTTCCGGTGACTACCTCTTGAAGCTCATCAAGAGAATGCCAAGAATGTGCAAAGCAGTCATCAAAGCAAAAGGTGGCTACTTTAAAGAACCTAGAATATAAGACATATTTTCAGTTGTTTCACACTTTTTTGTTAAGTATATAATTCCACATGTGTTAATTCATAGTTTTGATGCCTTCAGTGTGAATGTACAATTTTCATAGTCATGAAAATACAGAAAAATCTTTAAATGAGAAGGTGTGTCCAAACTTTTTGTCTGTACTGTATGTCTTCACGGGATCTGGAACACTACAAGGGCCTATACAGCTGATGAGCATGCAGGTGGGGGCCCTTAAGTCCAAATTTAGCTCTGGGGCCTATCGGACTATAGTTACGCTACTGCAGGCATGTAACATTTTCCTCTCATTTACCAAGCCGAAACTCGTTCATCAGTCTGCCTGAGAGATAGCAGTGATTTGTTATGTTATGTGAAGCATAGCATTGTACTTGGTGATGTAAGGCTTGCATGCAGCTGTTCAGCCACAATATCCAATGACATGAAGATTCGGTGTGCAGTTTTTGTGCTGATGTAAATGCAAGGAGAGGTTTGGAGCTCGGCAATTATTGAGTCAGCTGAGAGTTGGCGACTGTTATGCATTATGGGCCTCAGCACTCGGTTATCTCGCTCTTTTACTTTACATGGTCTTCCTCTTCGTGGCTGAGTTGCTGTGGTTAAAAAAACATATCTACTTCAATAATACATGCTCAAATTCCTATATTATCTATATATAAATGTTATTTTTCTGTGATGATAATGAGATGATTACTGAGAAGTGATCTGTACAGAACAGGAAGTATGAGCCTAATATTGAGCTTAATGGCCAAAGTAAAACAATGCAAAATTTTAGTATTTTTGTAAATATAGTAATATAGTAATATGTAAAAGTCAATTAAACATTACCCAAATGTTGGGGAAAATATGAAAATAAAAACTTTATGTAATCAGTAGGACATTTTACAATGACCATTCCCTTTCAGTTTGAAGACCAGCCATTTCTATGTACATTTAGGACATAAGGATATCAGAGAAGAGCGTCTATCACTTGGGAGCCACTGTATTAGCCAGAGCGAAGAGCTGCTAACAAAAAATGCATCCCGCTTAGTCGGGACCACTCTGTCCATGTATTACTTACGGTAGTTGCCTTGGCTGCTGCAGGAGAAATACTTAAACTGAGTAATATCAATAAATATACTGTATGAAATATGAATTCTTTTCACTTCTATAGTGCCATTAATTCCACAGCGCTCTCCAGGCATCATCATCACTGTCCCCTATGGGGCTCACAGTCTATACAGTTCCAAGCTTTTTGAAATGATAATATATCTCATATCTGCCCATGCCATACTTTGTAATCTCTTTTTCCTTTTTCTCCTGAAGTTTCTGAATGTGCTTTTGTGTTTCTTTCACAATTTTGAACACTATATTTCCATTTACTGACTAGAATAACAATATGGCCACTAGAGGGCGTATCTGTCTTTTCTGCGGCTTTTCCATTAGTCCGTACAATCCACATTAACCAACTCTCCTACAACGCCTATTATGATAAATGAGCTCCTATTTAATGATTGATGCAGAAGAGAACTACATGCTTTTTTATGTAGGTATATTTCAATAGATAGGATTATCCATGTTATGGTAGTCTATACACATAAACTATATGAGTAAAAATATTGCGAAAAGGGCTTTTTTTTTTTTTTTCAAAAGACCAAATTCCTCTTCAGCTACATCAGAAGGGGTTGATGTCAACTGGAATCTGGGTATTTGCTGATGGCAGTGGGGAAACGTGGTACCATAGGTCATACAATCAAGTGCAATTTATATAAGGACTTTGTATTTTTTATAATAATCATTTTTTCCCATACAATGGACAGGTTAGACAATGATAACAGATGGATTGGTGAGGGGCTCTGGCCGATGGTATGATTTCTAGCAGATACTTTATTATAGTTTTATATCTGTATGATCTCGATGCCCTTGACGCTTTATACTGGTAATACTTGATGCAACTGATTGCTGCACTTTATATATATTTATTGGATTATGCTGTCCTTTGCTGAATATATTAGCCAGCTTTTATTTTTCTATAACATGGTGGATTTGTTTTAATTTTTATATTTGTCGCTACCTGTATTATTTATTGTACCGGTATATATGTTGTAGAATTATCTGGAATGGGATGTGAGTGTCCCCATAGCTGAACTTTTCAAGTTCTAGTTTCTCCATGTCCTTTTTTATGTATTTTTCTATCTATGTCATTAAATTGCATTGTCAAATAAAGCATTTTTTAATAAAATGTTGTGATCAGTGTTTAATCATTTCTGAAGGTATTAGAATAACAGTGTGTTCCAAATTTTTGCTGGTAATTTTTACATTTTTTTTCTTTCTCAAAATGTTCCAGCTTGCACTCCGGCCGCCACTAGAGAAGGCATGCTGACAATGCCTGATTTCTTTAGTTTACTGCTCACCTGCTATATTTGGCACATTGCATGATCATAACGAGGGCTGTTAATTAAAGGTAACCTGTTAAAAAAAAATTAGCATGATGTGAATGTAAACGTAGCTATATATGTATCCACCAGACTTCTGCACAACACAACTGATGGTCCCAACCCCATTTATAAGGCAAGAAATCCCACTTATTAAACCTGACAGGGCACATCTGTGAAGTGAAAACCATTTCCGGTGACTACCTCTTGAAGCTCATCAAGAGAATGCCATGAGTGTGCAAAGCAGTCATCAAAGCAAAAGGTGGCTACTTTGAAGAACCTAGAATATAAGACATATTTTCAGTTGTTTCACACTTTTTTGTTAAGTATATAATTCCACATGTGTTAATTCATAGCTTTGATGCCTTCAGTGTGAATGTACAATTTTCATAGTCATGAAAATACAGAAAAATCTTTAAATGAGAAGGTGTGTCCAAACTTTTTGTCTGTACTGTATATATATATATATATATATATATATATATATACATATATATATATATATATATATATATATATATATACACTGCTCTAAAAAATAAAGGGAACACTCAAATAACACATCCTAGATCTGAATGAATGAAATATTCTCATTGAATACTTTGTTCTGTACAAAGTTGAATGTGCTGACAACAAAATCACACAAATCATCAATGGAAATCAAATTTATTAACCAATGGAGGCCTGGATTTGGAGTCGCCCCCTAACATTAAAGTTGAAAAACACACTACCGGCTGATCCAACTTTGATGTAATGTCCTTAAAACAAGTCAAAATGAGACTCAGTATTGTGTGTGACCTCCACGTGCCTGTATGACCTCCCTACAATGCCTGGGCATGCTCCTGATGTGGTTGAGGATGGTTTCCTGTGGGATCTCCTCCCAGACCTGGACTAAAGCATCCGCCAACTCCTGGACAATCTGTGGTGCAACGTGACATTGGTGACATTGATGGAGCGAGACATGATGTCCCAGATGTGCTCAATCGGATTCAGGTCTGGGGAACGGGCAGGCCAGTCAATAGCTTCAATGCCTTCATCTTGCAGGAACTGCTGACACACTCCAACCACATGAGGTCTGGCATTGTCCTGCATTAGGAGGAACCCAGGGCCAACCGCACCAGCATATGGTCTCACAAGGGCTCTGAGGATCTCATCTCGGTACCTAATGGCAGTCAGGCTACCTCTGGCGAGCACATGGAGGGCTGTGCAGCCCTCCAAAGAAATGCTACTCCACACCATTACTGACCCACTTCCAAACCGGTCAAGCTGAAGGATGTTGCAGGCAGCAGATCACTCTCTATGGCGTCTCCAGACTCTGTCACGTCTGTTACATGTGTTCAGTGTGACCCTGCTTTCATCTGAAAAGAGCACAGGGCGCCAGTGGCGCCTTTGCCAATCCTGGTGTTCTGTGGCAAATGCCAAGCATCCTGCACGGTGTTCGGCTGTGAGCACAACCCCCATCTGTGGACATCGGGCCCTCATACCACCCTCATAGAGTCGGTTTCTAACCGGTTGTGCAGACACATGCACATTTGTGGTCTGCTGGAGGTCATTTTGCAGGGCTCTAGTAGTGCTCCTCCTGTTCCTCCTTGCACAACGGTGGAGGTAGCGGTCCTGCTGCTGGGTTGTTGCCCTCCTACAGCCCCCTCCACGTCTCCTGGTGTACTGGCCTGTCTCCTGGTAGCACCTCCAGCTTCTGGACACTACGCTGACAGACGCAACAAACCTTCTTGCCACAGCTCGCATTGATGTGCCATCCTGGATGAGCTGCACTACCTGAGAAACTTCTGTGGGTTGTAGAGTCCGTCTCATGCTACCACGAGTGTGAAAGCACAACCAACATTCAAAAGTAACCAAAACATCAGCCAGAAAGCATTGGTACTGAGATGTGGTCTGTGGTCCCCACCTGCAGAACCACTCCTTTTTTGAGGGTGTCTTGATAATTGCCAATAATTTCCATCTATTGTCTATTCCATTTGGACAACAGCATGTGAAATTGAATGTCAATCAGTGTTGCTTCCTAAGTGGACAGTTTGATTTCACAGAAGTTTGATTTACTTGGAGATATATTCTGTTGTTTAAGTGTTCCCTTTATTTTTTGAGCAGTGTATTACACGGTACTGTGCAAACATTTTAGGCAGGTGTGGAGAAACAAAAAAACAAATGCTGCAAAGTAAGAATGCTTTTTAAAGTAGAAGTGTTAATAGTTTAATAGTTTATTTTTAGCAATTCACAAAATGCAAAGTAAATTTGATGCATCCTATGAAGCTGTTTCTGTTTCAGTTAATGAATGTATTTCAACATATATATGAAAATGATGATCATTATCACCTCAGTGTAAGTGGTTACACCCCCTACTGGTAAGATAGACTAAAAGAGCCCATACGCTTAAACTAACGTCATCCAAACATGCAGATATTGACGGGTTCAACATGTAGTCAAATGTGTATTGGAGCCTCTGACAGATGATTGTTGGGGAAGATAAGTACCCGGCAAATGCAATTTTGAACTGGAGATCCTTTTGTTCTGTAAAAGTTAAGCCGCCACCATAGATGTCTGGCAGTGTCTCTCTCATAGAGAGCTGAGGAGTGCTTGGCTGAGGGAATGTTCCTGTGTATAGTAGTGTTGGGCAAGACAGCTGCTGGCTGAATCATCAACCGAACCATCTTTTGGCCAACAGCTATCTATAGTGTATGGGGGGCTTTAGTCATACTCTTGTTCAGTTGACATAAAAGGCCTTGTTCATAAAGGTGTATTTTCAGTCTGTGTTAACCATGTGTGCAATGGCACACTGAACATATAATGATCTATTGTCAAGTCTGACGAATTGACGATTACGATTACCACATCTACACTAATGCAGCACTAGGGCCACCATCAGTACAGGAATACAGAATCATTACCATTATTAGTAAATGAATATATCACCATAACCACCATCAGTACATGAATACAGCACCAGAACCACCATCAATACATGACTACAGCACAAGAACAATCATCAGTACATGAATATACCACCATAACCACAATCAGTACATGAATATAGCAAAAGAATCACTATCCATACTGTGCCCCCTCTTTACACTGTCCTCCCCATGCTGCCTCCTTTCCATACTGAGCCCGCTTCATATGACTCTGATTATCATCTGATGGTGTAATTGGTTACAAATGGATCTGACTAAGCCTTAAAAATCCCTGATGTATGATAAATAAATAGCTTAAATAATTTTGTCAGCAGCGAATACAGACAGGACTAAACAAATAAATAAATGAATTTAACAGCAGTTACAATAGTGAATACAATTTTATCATAAAAAGACAACCAATGTACATTGAATTTATGTTGCATAAACTAGTTTTAGAAGTTTACAATAGTTTCCCTGTTACAAAATATATATATTTTTTAGGAAATCAACAAATTCAGCATAAATAAATCAAATTGGATGTGGATTAATACATCCCTGGATTTTTGTTAAAAATTCTGTTTGGTTTTCTTAGAAAAGGACCTAAGAGTGGATAAAGAATTCACACATACATTAAACCAGCACTCTCGATTTACTTGCTCCAATAATTCTGCTATGACAAAAAATGTGCAGAGACCTTTGAATTAATAAGGCTGAGTTTACAGGCTATTAATTTGCATGTATTTTATTAATTCTGACCACATTTTGCTATAATTGCAATGTGAAAATTGTCTGAAACTGTCATTATCACCTAATCCTTGCTATTACAACTGAAATTAATCTAACATGGCAACATTTTGTTTGTCAGGGAAACTGTAACATAGAGATCGCTGTATCAAGTAGTTTATTTCATACAACAGCATAGGAATAGCTAGCTTCACAAAAGCAGACTGCAAGAAATGTTAACACCTATAAGGAGGTATCTTGCATGAATCCAACTGACAAGAAATAGTGGCATGTTATATAGGACTAGCTATTGAGCCCGTTCTACGCCCGGGTGGAGAGCATTTTTATTGGTATACGGTCTCCCATGCTGGTATGTGCTGCCCCCATCCTGGTATTTGTGGTGATCCCATCCTGGTATTTGTGCTGCCCCCATCATGGTATTTGTGCTCCCAAATCCTGTTCCTCCATCCTGTTATGTGCTGTCCTCATCCCTATCCTGGTATGCATGGCACGCCTCATCCCTAATCCTGGTATGCATGGCACCCCTCACCCCCAATCCTGGTATGCATGGCACCTCTCACCCACAATCCTGGTATGCATGGAACCCCTCATCCCCCAATCCTGGTATGCATGGTACCCCTCATCCCCCAATCCTGGTATGCATAGTACCCCTCATCACCCAATCCTGGTATGAATAGAATTACTTTGATATTTCATAAGTGAATGATAGACTTTTGTGATCCACATTAAATTATTGCCAAGGCTGATAGAAGAATAGATGGATTGCACCACAGCTGCTGCAGCAAGAACTAGGGACATTTCACTCTTGCTTGTGCCAGTATTACGGAACATTATATATATATACAGTACAGACCAAAAGTTTGGACACACCTTCTAATTTAAAGATTTTTCTGTATTTTCATGACTATGAAAATTGTACATTCACACTGAAGGCATCAAAACTATGAATTAACACATGTGGAATTATATAGTTAACAAAAAAGTGTGAAACAACTGAAAATATGTCTTACATTCTAGGTTCTTCAAAGTAGCCACCTTTTGCTTTGATGACTGCTTTGCACACTCTTGGCATTCTCTTGATGAGCTTGAAGAGGTAGTCACCGTAAATGGTCTTACAACAATCTTGAAGGAGTTCCCAGAGATGCTTAGCACTTGTTGGCCCTTTTGCCTTCACTCTGTGGTCCAGCTCACCCCAAACCATCTCGATTGGGTTCGGGTCTGGTGACTGTGGAGGCCAGGTCATCTGGCGTAGCACCCCATCACTCTCCTTCTTGGTCAAATAGCCCTTACACAGCCTGGAGGTGTGTTTGGGGTCATTGTCCTGTTGAAAAATAAATGATGGTCCAACTAAACGCAAACCGGATGGAATAGCAAGCCGCTGCAAGATTCTGTGGTAGCCATGCTGGTTCAGTATGCCTTCAATTTTGAATAAATCCCCAACAGTCTCACCAGCAAAGCACCCCCACACCATCACACCTCCTCCTCCATGCTTCACGGTGGGAACCAGGCATGTAGAGTCCACCCGTTCACCTTTTCTGCGTCGCACAAAGACATGGTGGTTGGAACCAAAGATCTCAAATTTGGACTCATCAGACCAAAGCACAGATTTCCACTGGTCTAATGTCCATTCCTTGTGTTCTTTAGCCCAAACAAGTCTCTTCTGCTTGTTGCCTGTCCTTAGCAGTGGTTTCCTAGCAGCTATTTTACCATGAAGGCCTGCTGCACAAAGTCTCCTCTTAACAGTTGTTGAAGAGATGTGTCTGCTGCTAGAACTCTGTGTGGCATTAATCTGGTGTATAATCTGAGCTGCTGTTAACCTGTGATTTCTGAGGCTGGTGACTCGGATAAACTTATCCTCAGAAGCAGAGGTGACTCTTGGTCTTCCTTTCCTGGAGCGGTCCTCATGTGAGCCAATTTCTTTGTAGCGCTTGATGGTGTTTGCAACTGCACTTGGGGACGCTTTCAAAGTTTTCCCAATTTTTTGGACTGACTGACCTTCATTTCTTAAAGTAATGATGGCCACTCATTTTTCTTTACTTAGCTGCTTTTTTCTTGCCATAATACAAATTCTTACAGTCTATTCAGTAGGACTATCAGCTGTGTATCCACCAGACTTCTGCAGAATACAACTGATGGTCCCAACCCCATTTATAAGGCAAGAAATTCAACTTATTAAACCTGACAGGGCACACCTGTGAAGTGAAAACCATTTCCGGTGACTACCTCTTCAAGCTCATCAAGAGAATGCCAAGAGTGTGCAAAGCAGTCATCAAAGCAAAAGGTGGCTACTTTGAAGAACCTAGAATATAAGACATATTTTCAGTTGTTTCACACTTTTTTGTAAAGTATATAATTCCACATGTGTTAATTCATAGTTTTGCTGCCTTCAGTGTGAATGTACAATTTTCAAAGTCATGAAAATGCAGAAAAATCTTTAAATGAGAAGGTGTGTCCAAACTTTTGGTCTGTACTGTATATACAGTGGGTACGGAAAGTATTCAGACCCCTTTAAATTTTTCACTCTTTGTTTCATTGTAGCCATTTGGTCAATTCTAAAAAGTTCATTTTTTTCACATTAAAATACACTCTGCACCCCATCTTGACTGGAAAAAAACAGAAATGTAGAAATGTTTGCAAATTTATTAAAAAGAAAAAAACTGAAATATCACATGGTCATAAGTATTCAGACCCTTTGCTCAGTTTTGAGTAGAAGCACCCTTTTGAGCTAGTACAACCATGAGTCTTCTTGGGAATGATGCAACAGGTTTTTCACACCTGGATTTGGGGATCGTCTGCCATTCTACCTTGCAGATCCTCTTCAGTTCCGTCAGGTTGGATGGTGAACGTTGGTAGACAGCCATTTTCAAGTCTCTCCAGAGATGCTCAATTGGGTTTAGGTCAGGGCTCTGGCTGGGCCAGTCAAGAAAGGTCACAGAGTTGTTCTGAAGCCACTCCTTTGTTATTTTAGCTGTGTGCTTAGGGTCATTGTCTCGTTGGAAGGTGAACCTTTGGCCAAGTCTGAGATCCAGAGCACTCTGGAAGAGGTTTTCATCCAGGATATATCTGTACTTGGTCGCATTCATGTTTCCTTCAATTGCCACCAGTCGTCCTGTCCCTGCAGCTGATAAACACCCACATAGCATGATGCTGCCACCACCATGTTTCACTGTTGGGATTGTATTGGGCAGGTGATGAGCAGTGCCTGATTTTCTCCACACGTACCGCTTAGAATTATCACCAAAAAGTTCTATCTTCGTCTCATCAGACCAGAGAATCTTATTTCTCATAGTCTGGGAGTCGTTCATCTGTTTTTCAGGAAACTTTATCGGGCTTTCATATGTCTTGCACTGAGGAGAGGCTACCGTCGGGCCACTCTTCCATAAAGGCCCGACTGATGGAGGGCTGCAGTGATAGTTGACTTTGTGGAACTTTCTCCCATCTCCCTACTGCATCTCCGGAGCTCAGCCACATTGATCTTGGTGTTCTTCTTTACCTCTCTCATCAAGGCTCTTCTCCCACAATTGCTCAGTTTGGCTGGACGGCCAGGTCTAGGAAGACTTCTGGTGGTCCCAAACTTCTTCCATTTAAGGATTATGGAGGACACTGTGCTCTTAGGAACCTTGAGTAATGCAGAAATTCTTTTGTAACATTGGCCAGATCTGTGCCTTGCCAAAATTCTGTCTCTGAGCTCCTTGGGTAGTTCCTTTGAGCTCATGATTCTCATTTTGTCTTACATACACTGTGAGCTGTGAGTTCTGATATAGACAGGTGTGTGTCTTTCCAAATCAAGTCCTATCAGTTTAATTAAACACAGCTGGACTCCAATGAAGGAGTAGAACCATCTCAATGAGGATCACAAGGAAATGGACAGCATGTGACTTAAATATGAGTGTCTGAGCAAAGAGTCTGAATACTTATGACCATGTGATATTTCAGTTTTTCTTTTTTAATATATTTGCAAAAATTTCTACATTTCTGTATTTTTTCAGTCAAGATGGGGTACAAGAGTGTACTTTAATGAGAAAAAAATTGAACTTTTTAGAATTTACCAAATGGCTGCAATGAAACAAAGAGTGAAAAATTTAAAGGGGTCTGAATACTATCCGTACCCACTGTATGTACAATGCATTCTGAAAGTATTTTGACCCCTTGAACTTTTTTACCTTTTGCCACATTTCTTACTTCAAACATAAAGATATAAAATTCTAATTTTTTTGGGAAGAATCAATAACAAGTGGGACACAATCGTTAAGTGGAACGAAATTTATAGGATATTTTAAACTTTTTAACAAATTAAAAACTGAAAAGTGGGGCGTGCAATATTATTCGGTCCCTTTACTTTCAGTGCAGCAAACTCACTCCAGAAGTTCAGTGAGGATCTCTGAATGACCCAATGTGGTGCCACCTTTTGCTGCGATTACAGCTGCAAGTCGCTTGGGGTATGTCTCTATCAGTTTTGCACATCGAGAGGCTGAAATTCTTGCCCATTCTTCATTGCAAAACAGCTCGTGCTCATTGAGGTTGGATGGAGGGCGTTTGTGAATAGCAGTTTTCAGCTCTTTCCACAGATTCTTGATTGGATTCAGGTCTGTAATTTGACTTGGCCATTCTAACACCTGGATATGTTTATTTTGAACCATTCCATTGTAGATTTTGCTTTATGTTTGGGATCATTGTCTTGTTGGAAGATAAATCTCAGTCCCAGTCTCAGGTCTTTTGCAGACTCCAACAGGTTTTCTTCCAGAATGGTCCTGTATTTGGCTCCATCCATCTTCTCATCAATTTTAACCATCTTCCCTGTCCCTGCTGAAGAAAAGCAGGCCCAAACCATCATGCTGCCACCATGTTTGACAGTGGGGATGGTGTTTTGAGGGTGATGAGCTGTGGTGCTTTTACGCCAAACATATCTTTTGCATTGTGGCTTAAAAGTTTGATTTTGGTTTCATCTGACCAGAGCACCTTATTCCACATGTTTGGTGTGTCTCCCATGTGGCTTGTGGCAAACTTCAAACCAGACTTTTTATGGATATCTTTGAGAAATGGCTTTCTTCTTGCCACTCTTCCATAAAGGCCAGATTTGTGCAGTGTACGACTGATTGTTGTCCTATGGACAGACTCTCCCACCTCAGCTGTAGATCTCTGCAGTTCATCCAGATTGATCAAGGGCCTTTTGGCTGCATCTCTGATCAGTCTTCTCCTTGTTCGAGATGAAAGTTTAGAGGGACGACCGGGTCTTGGTAGATTTGCAGTGGTCTGATAATCCTTCCATTTCAATATGATCGCTTGCACAGTGCTCCTTGAGATGTTTAAAACTTGGGAAATCTTTTTGTATCCAAATCCAGCTTTAAACTTCGCCACAATAGTATCTCGGACCTGCCTGGTGTGTTCCTTGGTCTTCATGATGCTCTCTGCACTTGAAACAGAGCCCTGAGACTATCACAGAGCAGGTGCATTTATACGGAGATTGATTACACACAGGTGGATTCTATTTATCATTACCAGTCATTTAGGACAACATTGGATCATTCAGAGATCCTCACTGAACTTCTGGAGTGAGTTTGCTGCACTGAAAGTAAAGGGGCCGAATAATATTGCACGCCCCACTTTTCAGTTTTTAATTTGTTAAAAAAGTTTAAAATATCCTATAAATTTCGTTCTACTTAACGACTGTGTCCCACTTGTTGATTCTTCCCAAAAAAATTTGAATTTTATGTCTTTATGTTTGAAGCCAGAAATGTGGCAAAAGGCAGAAAAGTTCAAAGGGGGCCAAATACTTTCACAAGGCACTGTATATATATATATATATATATATATATATATATATATATATATATATATACATATATAAAGTACAGACCAAAAGTTTGGACACACCTTCTCATTTAAAGATTTTTCTGTATTTTCATGACTATGAAAATTGTACATTCACACTGAAGGCATCAAAACTATGAATTAACACATGTGGAATTATATACTTAACAAAAAAGTGTGAAACAACTGAAAATATGTCTTATATTCTAGGTTCTTCAAAGTAGCCACCTTTTGCTTTGATGACTGCTTTGCACATTCTTAGCATTCTCTTGATGAGCTTCAAGAGGTAGTCACCGGAAATGATCTTCCAACAATCTTGAAGGAGTTCCCAGTGTGGGCATCGTATTGGGTAAAAACATTTAAAATGTATTCCCACATTATTGTAAAAGTTATCGTCTGCTTTCAATGAGCATTGGCCACTAGGTGGTGCTATTCCATTAGTGTCTCAAAGCTGAAGGAATGATGTAGCACGCTCTACTCAACTTTTGAATGAAAGTATCTAAGGCTGTGTGCCCACGATGCGTTTTTTAAGCGTTTCCGCAGCGGCAAAAACGCTGCAGAAACGCTTAAAAAACGCATGGTAGAAGGCCTGCCATGTTCCCCAATGATAATCCCCATGTGCTGTGCACATGCTGCGGAAATTTCCGCTGCGGGTTATCATTGCGGAAAAAAACGCAGCACTACCAATTGTTTTGCGGAAGCGCTGCGTTTTTTCCGCCATTGACTTGCATTGGAATGCATGGATTACGCATCACTGCATATGTACAGTGGGTACGGAAAGTATTCAGATCCCTTTAATTTTTTCACTCTTTGTTTCATTGCAGCCATTTGGTAAATTCTAAAAAGTTTATTTTTTTTTCTCATTAAAGTACACTCTGCACCCCATCTTGACTGAAAAAAATACAGAAATGTAGAATTTTTGCAAATTTATTAAAAAAGAAAAACTGAAATATCACAAGGTCATAAGTATTCAGACCCTTTGCTCAGACACTCATATTTAAGTCACATGCTGTCCATTTCCTTGTGATCCTCCTTGAGATGGTTCCACTCCTTCATTGGAGTCCAACTGTGTTTAATTAAACTGATAGGACTTGATTTGGAAAGGCACACACCTGTCTATATAAGACCTCACAGCTCACAGTGCATGTCAGACCAAATGAGAATCATGAGCTCAAAGGAACTGCCCAAGGAGCTCAGAGACTGAATTGTGGCAAGGCACATATCTGGCCAAGGTTACAAAAGAATTTCTGCATTACTTAAGGCTCCTAAGAGCACAGTTGCCTCCATAATCCTTAAATTGAAGAAGCTGGGACTACCAGAAGTCTTCCTAGACCTGGCCGTCCAGCCAAAATGAGCAATCATGGGAGAAGAGCCTTGGTGAGAGAGGTAAAGAAGAACACCAAGATCACTGTGGCTTAGCTCCAGAGATGCAGTAGGGAGATGGGAGAAAGTTCCACAAAGTCAACTATCACTGCAGCCCTCCACCAGTTGGACCTTTATGGCACAGTGGCCCGATGGCAGCCTCTCCTCAGTGCAAGACATATGAAAGCCCGCTTAGAGTTTGCTCAAAAACACATGAAGCACTCCCAGATTATGAGAAATAAGATTCTCTGGTCTGATGAGACGAAGATAGAACATTTTGGTGATAATTTGAAGCGATATGTGTGGAGAAAACCAGGCACTGCTCATCACCTGCCCAATATAATCCCAACAGTGAAACATGGTGGTGGCAGCATTAAGCTATGGGGGTGTTTTTTAGCTGCATGGACAGGACGACTGTTTGCAATTGAAGGAAACATGAATGCGGCCAAGTACAGAGATATCCCGGATGAAAACCTCTTCCAGAGTGCTCTGGTCCTCAGACTTGGCTGAAGGTTCACCTTCCAACAAGACAATGACCCTAAGAACACAGCTAAAATAACAAAGGAGTGGATTCAGAACAACTCTATGACCATTCTTGACTGTCCCAGCCAGAGCCCTGACCTAAACCCAATTGAGCATCTCTGGAGAGACCTGAAAATGGCTGTCCACCAACGTTCACCATTCAACCTGACGGAACTGGAGAGGATCTGCAAGAATGAATGACAGAGGATCCCCAAATCCAGGTGTGAAAAACTTGTTGCATCATTCCCAAGAAGACTCATGGCTATACTAGCTCAAAAGGGTGCTTCTACTCAAAACTGAGCAAAGGGTCTGAATATTAATGACCATGTGATATTTCAGTTTTTCTTTTTTAATAAATTTGCAAAAATTTCTACATTTCTGTTTTTTTTCAGTCAAGATGGGGTGCAGAGTGTATATTAATGAGAAAAAAATGAACTTTTTAGAATTTACCAAATTGCTGTAATGAAACAGAGTGAAAAATTTAAAGGGGTCTGAATATTTTCCGTACCCACTGTACATGCGGAATCCATGTGTTTCAATGTGTGGATGGTTCCCGGGTCTGGAGGACAGGAGACTCTCCTCCGGACCCGGGTACCATAGAACCTGTAAAAAAAAGAATAAAATAAAAAATAAATATTATACTTACCTTCTGACGGCCCCCCGTGTGCTTGTCTTCACTTGACGGCAGATCGCGGTGGACTGAAGGACCTGCGCTGACGTCATAGTCATGTGACGGCAGGTCCTTCAGTGTAGTGTACCGTGATCTGCCGGCAAGGGAAGACGGAGCGAAGCAAGACTGCGGGGGCCATCAGAAGGTAAGTAAAGATTTATTTTTTTATTTTTTGCCATTCTTTAAGGTCACACTATATAAATCCATGCTGTTTGCATGGATTTATATAGTGTGACCAAGTTGACAAGCACTTTGCAAGTGATGCTAAAATCTCTTGGAAAGTTCTTGACAACCCGCATGCGGAAATGCATGTGAAAAACGAGGGACATCCGCATGTCACTGGCAGAAAAACGCATGTACAATCCACATGTACAATCCGCATGTACAATCCACATGTACAATCCACATGTACAATCCGCATGTGTTTTTTTCTGCCAGGGAGATGCAGAAACGCTCAGGAAAAAATCTGGAGCATTTCTGCATCGTGGGCACATAGCCTAAAAGTTTAGCTAGTATAGCTCCAACACATTCAACAGTGCTGTGCGCAGACTGTAATCTTTATCAGTATACCCTGACCTCATAGGCCTCGTAGTATAACTCCCCTATCTCTTACACACATACATTTTAAGACCAATTTCTCAGAAACCCAATTACCTATCAGTAAGTTTTTTGAGAACATTCATCAATGAAAGCAATAATAACCATTGGTGCTAACAACTGAATAATAACAAGTTTCCTTATCCATTGAAGACAAGAACATAACGAGAATATAACAGCATTATTAAAATGATGATGATATAATGCAAATAATGAAAATTATTCACTGCATGTCTCTAAATAATTGCAGTTTAATTCTAAGTTAGTAATAGATGTAACAATAATATCCTGTATTTACACAGGAACTCATATTATGTAAATACCATTTCATTATGAAGCTAATACAATTACTTTGATACTCAATTAAAATATATAAATTAATATGTATACAGGTCAGAGTGATATCTACATGCTAACTAGACAAATCAGTTTTCTAAAAATATAATGTTTATAGATGTGCCTATGGCTTAAATTGCCATTCTGTTCTACCTTAACCTAACATTTGCATATTCCACGGTTAAACAAATTACTTCATTACATATGTATGTGTCACTTTAAGGCACATATATTCACCAGGCATTTACATTTTTCACTTACAATGAATTAAGCAGCATTCATATGAAATAAGGTCTTCTGGCCACAAGCCACTGAGCACAATCATAGGCTGAATACGCCTTGGAGCTCTGGGTCCATTATTCTCCAAACTTCATTCATTGTCAGTAGATGGCTACACAAACAAAGTGTGTTAGTTTGTTCACATGACGTGTCCATTGACAAAAGAGATGTTTTCAAATTTTGCCTGAGGAAACGCATACTATCTTGGGAAGGAGGAATAAGTAACTAAGGCACAAAAGCGACTGCCCAAATATCTTTCTCATTGAGTGCACATTGCTATATCTTACACGGTGAACACAGAGACTGACAGGAATGAAGAATTCAGTCGACACTCGGAAGTCTCGTAGTGCTTGTGTCTAAGCATAGCGTCCCTCAAATATCTAAAAAAAAAAGATGACTGATGACTTACTCTTCAAAACTGTAGTTGTTAATCGATACTGAATAAATTATGATATTTCAAAAATTTTGTTTCCATTTTTTGATCATTTCCATACAATTAACAGGTCTATTTATTTTCCTAGTTCATGACTTTTCCTTCTTGGTCTTGCAATTTCAATGTTGAAGACTGTACAACCCCTGGCAAAAATTATGGAATCACCGGGCTCGGAGGATGTTCATTCAGTTGTTTAATGTTGTTGAAAAAAAAGCAGATCACAGACATGGCACAAAACTAAAGTCATTTCAAATGGCAACTTTAGGGCTTTAAGAAACACTAAAAGAAATAAAGATAAAAAATGTGGCACTCAGTAAGGGTAATTTATTTCAGACCAAGCAGAGGGAAAAAAATATAGAATCACTCAATTCTGAGGAAAAAAGTATGGAATCATGAAAAACAAACACACAAAAGAACACTCTAATACATCACTAGTATTTTGTTGCACCACCTCTGGCTTTAATAACAGCTTGCAGTCTCTGAGGCATGGACTTAATGAGTGACAAACAGTACTCTTCATCAATCTGGCTCCAACTTTCTCTGATTGCTGTTGCCAGATCAGCTTTGCAGGTTGGAGCCTTGTCATGGCCCATTTTCTTCAACTGCCACCAAAGATTTTCAATTGGATTGAGATCCGGACTATTTGCAGGCCATGACATTGACCTTATGTGTCTTCTTTCAAGGAATGTTTTCACAGTTTTTTCTCTATGGCAGGATGCATTATCATTTTGAAAAATGATGTCATCATCCCCAAACATCCTTTCAATTGATGGGATAAGAAAACTGTCCAAAATATCAATTTAAACTTGAGCATTTATTGAAGATGTAATGACAGCCATCTCCCCAGTGCCTTTACCTGACATGCAGCCCCAGATCATCAATGACTGTGTAAATTTGCATGTTCTCTTCATGCAGTCATCTTTATAAATCTCATTAGAACGGCACCAAACAAAAGTTCCAGCATCATCACCTTGCCCAATGCAGATTCGCAATTCATCACTGAATATGACTTTCATCCAGTCATCCACAGTACACGATTGCTTTTCCTTAGCCCATTGTAACCTTGTTTTTTTTCTGTTTAGGTGTTAATGATGGCTTTTGTTTAGCTTTTCTGTATGTAAATCCCATTTCCTTTAGGCGGTTTCTTACAGTTTTGTCACAGATATTGACTCCAGTTTCCTCCCATTCATTCCTCATTTGTTTTGTTGTGCAATTCCTGTTTGGGAGACATATTGCTTTAAGTTTCCGGTCTTGACACTTTGATGTCTTCCTTGGTCTACCAGTATGTTTGCCTTTAACAGCCTTCCCATGTTGTTTGTATTTGGTCCAGATTTTAGACACAGTTGACGGTGAAAAACCAACATCTTTTGCAACATTGCGTGATGATTTACCTTCTTTTAAGAGTTTGATAATCCTCTCCTTTTTTTCAATTGACATCTCTCGTGTTGGAGCCATGATTCATGTCAGTCCACTTGGTGCAACATCTCTCCAAGGTGTGATCACTCCTTTTTAGATGCAGACTAATGAGCAGATCGAATTTGATGCAGGTTTTAGTTATGGAAATGAAAATTTACAGGGTGATTCCATAATGTTTTCCTCAGAATTGAGTGATTCCATAATTTTTTCCCTCTGCTTGGTCTGAAAAAAAATTACCCTTACTGAGTACCACATTTTTTATCTTGATTTCTTTTAGTGTTTCTTAAAGCCATAAAGTTGGCATTTGAAATGACTTTAGTTTTGTGCCATGTCTGTGATCTGCTTTTCTTCAACAACATTAAACAACTGAATGAACATCCTCCGAGCCCGGTGATTCCATAATTTTTGCCAGGGGTTGTAGATTTATACACCACATTTACCAATGCAGAGATGAAACTACAAATTTACACTCATTAGGCTGCACTTAAGAAGCCCGGTCGCAGCAGTTAAATGCCGAGCCATGGGCAGCATGCAAGTCAATCAGCAATCGTTTGATAGTCTGTTTAGACAAGGCAACCACACTTCCATTCACACAGAACAATCATTAAAGCACCACGCTAGCTTTTTTTTCAGCGCTGGAGTGGTTCTTCTACTGTAAAGTCCCTGCCCTGGGTCTTATCTTAAAGTCACTCTCTGGCGTCTTCACCTTTTTTCGTCGCCGCTCCAGTCCCGCGGTACCATCTTGTGAACCCCAACTTCTGACTGGCCGGAAGTCAAAAGTTATGTCACAATCGCTTAATGCAAGTCTACGAGAGCCAGAAGTAGAGCCAGAACGAGGCTCTTCTAGACTTGTATTGAGTTGGAACCTCCATGAAACACTGGAACGATCCGGCAGGCCACAAACTGCTGGAGACTGACAGGGGCGGCAGTGATAGAAAATGAAGACGGCCACACGGATGTTACACATGGACACTCGGACACAGATAGATGGGTTCTAGTTTTTCCAGTACCGGAAATATCAGGACTTGTGAACGAGACCTAAGTGCTTCTAACACTTGGGCCTGGATTCATCATCGCCTTTGCCTTTATCCAGTTTGGTATGTTTTGCACCTTTTTTTGTTTGCACCCAATTCATTATTCTATTGGTGCCTTTTTTAAGTTAATTTTACATGTGCTCGCTTCTATTTTGCTTCTGCTTTGTGAGCGGAGTTTAGCAGATGTTGCAGAGTTGCATCTTTTGTTGCATTTTGAAAAAGATGTGACTTTTTGCTCAAAAATGTTTAATGACAGGAAAGAAACCCTTTTCTGAGTTTGCACCATATTCATGAACCGAGTGCGCCATTTTGATGAATAAACAATAAACATCAGCAAATACCTCAAGACAAAAAAAGAAAAGTGACTTAAAAAAAACACAAATGATGAATCAGGATCTTGGTTCAATCTCAGGCATTACGCAAACCTATTGATTAATTCATATATAAGCCCTGGAGGTCAAGTGTCTACAGTAATTCTGCAAGGAACAATTAATCTTTCTTTTAGGAAATAAGGTTTCCATATAGATTTAAATAAAATAAAGATTTGCCGTAGATGAATGGTGAATAGAAAAGAGATAAAGAAAAGAATAAAAAGGCAAATGACTGGGGATGTGGCAGAGGTCAATTGTACAAATCCTATACTATTGTTACACTGATTTAGATAACAACAGATAACCACTGCATGTGTATAAGTTGGGGTGTTAATAATCACGTGAACTGATAACTGCTTTTGTTTGCCATGTCAATGTTATTTTTTCAATGGGCATATAAACTATATTGGCAACCTTGTAGCTCCTATGAATCTTGAGGGAGTACAGCTATGTAGATTTTACCATTCCCCTAATGTATTAACCCTGTGATTATAAGACTTTTGGTAGTATTTATAACTTGTGAGCGGCGCTATCCTTGGCCGCTCACAAGCATCACGTGACCCCCCCCCCACTGATGTCACGTCAAGTTCCGGCTGCAGCCGGGCATCACTCAGTGGATGCCAGGCTGTGGGCGGGGTTACCCCGTGCGTTACACCCAGCATCCACCGCACATTTTCCCTCTCCTCATTCATTGGGAAAGGGCGCAGTAGATGCTGGGTGTGAAACGTGGGGTAACCCCACCCACAGCCCAGCATCCACTGAGTGACGCCCGGCTGCAGCCGGAACTTGACGTGACTTCAGCGGATGCCAGAGCCGGCTGCAGTCGGGGGTCACGTGATGCCTGTGAGTGGCCAAGGATAGCGCAGCTCACAGGTAATAAAGACTACCAAAGGTAATTACAAAAAGCCTTATAATCACAGGGTTAATACATTGGGGGAATCGTAAAAAGTAGTGGACAACTCTTTAAGGACCCATTTGCAGTGCTGGCTATTAGGCAACCGTTGATTTGCTATATACAATGCAATTGACAGTAGTTTAAAGGTTTGTTTAGACTGTGTGAACGAAATTCTATGCACAAAGAATGATCGTTAATACCATCCAGGGCCGGTTCCAGGTTTTTGTGGGCCCTGGGCGAAAGAGTCTCAGTGGGCTCCTTTAACACATACCATGATTCATGATGCACAGATACGGCAGAGAAATATATATATATAGTACAATGCCGAAGATTTCACTTCTTACATTACATGAGTGATATCTATTGTAATTTCTACAATAGCTCAGAAACCGGCGAATTCTCTTAACGCACAGTGCGAACCATACAGTATAGTCCTTCATACAGTATTATGGGCCCCATATATTACTCCATACAGGATACTGGTCCCCATATAACGCTCCATACAGGATACTGGTCTCCATATAAAGCTCCATGCAGAATACTGGTCCCCATATAATGCTCCATACAGGATACTAGTCCCCATATAATGCTCCATACAGGATACTGGTTTCCATATAATGCTCCATACAGGATACTGGTTCCCATATAATGCTCCATACAGGATACTGCCCCCATATAATGCTCCATACAGGATACTGGCCCCCATATAATGCTCCATAGAGGATACTGGCCCCCTTATAATGCTCCATACAGAATACTTTCTCCCACATAATGCCCCATGCAGGATGTCACCCCCCATATAATGCCCCATGCAGGATGTCACCTCCCCCCCCATATAATGCCCCATGCAGGATGTCACCTCCCCCCCATATAATGCCCCATGCAGGATGTCACCTCTCCCCCATATAATGCTCCATGCAGGATGTCACCTCTCCCCCCCATGTAATGCCCCATGCAGGATGTCACATCTCTCCCCATATAATGCCCCATGCAGGATGTCACCTCTCCCCCCCATATAATGCCCCATGCAGGATGTCACCTCCCCCCATATAATGCCCCATGCAGGATGTCACTTGTCCCCCCATATAATGCCCCATGCAGGATGTCACTTGTCCCCCCCATATAATGCCCCATGCAGGATGTCACCTCTCCCCCCCATATAATGCCCCATGCAGGATGTCACCTCCCCCCTATATAATTCCCTGTTCCCCCCACCATATAATGGCCCATGCCTCCATACATATATATAAAAAAAAATCAAATATTCACCTCACTTCTCACCTGCTGCCGCTGCTCCGGATCCCTCACCTGCGCCGGCGTCTTCCCGCTCTGCACTGCCTGTAACGGCTCAGGAGAGAGCGCGGTGTAAAGGCGTCACCGCACCCTCTGACCTGAGACGTCACAGTGCAGCAGCCGCGGAAGAGACCAGAGCTGCTGCGGAGGCACGCACCGCTCACGGGTCCCATAGCGCGCTGGGGTTCCCGACAGTGAGTGGGCCCCCCCGACTGCTCAGGGCCCCGGCTCTTGCCCTCTTGCCCGGGTGCGCTGGGTGCTGACGCCGGCCCTGATACCATCATTCTCTGCTCATAGAATATCATATTATCAGCAGCAGTTCACTCATTTACTTGGAGCGATATACCGCAGACAACAGTGATTTGACGACTGAGTGTTTTGCTAATTTGTCCGGTGTTTGCCTTTTTAGATAGGCCAGTAGTCGGAAATGAGCATTCCAATGAACATTTGTTCAATAATTATTGGCCCATTTGCATGGGCCTTTAGACCCTTGGTACATGTTCAATCATGTCTACATAAACTGCAGGCGCTTTAGGTCTAATTGTATATCCTATATGACAAACAAAAATAAGACACATCAAAGAATCCACACCTTAAAGCATATTAATATTTATGTTCTCTTATCTCAAAGTATGAACTGTGTCGTCATCAGTCTCTAGAAATCATGTTTCAGAAGACATCTTGTTATCATTACAGGCAGGATTGCACTGAAATCTATCACCTACATACAGATAACCCAGGATGCACCATATACAATATGTGACGGACACAGTTCACCCCCTCCACCCTGCACAAAGGCCTCTGTACAGGTCACAGAGCATGTCTAGAAAACTATCCAAAAGAAGTCAGTAAGTCAGAACCTGACTATAGCTTCCTATGTCAATGTGGCTTCTGTAATGCAAATCTCTAAATGCTGTCAACAGCAGCTCAGGCAAGAAAGCAGCCCCCATAATTATTTACAGAATAGAATAAAAAATTTGATTTGAAATAACAATGAACACTATCTGGTTTTATTTAGTAAAATAAAAAAAATTGATACATTCTCTTTAATGCGCTGTGGCAAGACGACTCACTCGGCTGCTTCCAGAAGTAGACTCAGGACTCGGTTTCCTCTGCAGGTTTATTGTACGGCATAAAACTCTGCAGATTCAACAAAATAAACACAACCTTCCTGGCATAACGGAAAAACAAAAGATAAACGATAGCAGAGTCCATAGGACTGTGGGGTTCGCCCACATAGGTTGTAGCACGTCCTTCAGCTCCTCCTGAGCTATAGCTTTCCAGTCTGGAGACCTTGCCTATCCAGACACATAACAACAGAAAAAAAAATAGTGACTGAGCATTTAACCTAGCTCAGCCACACCCTGAAGGGAGGTAGGGTGAATGATTTCCCACCCATCTCTATGCCATTCACAGAAAACCACACCCTTTTTAGGTGAATTAATCCCCAACATATAATATGCTGGAGAAAAGTTGTAGGTTAAGTTCACACAGGCTAGTAGCAGTAGCGACACATACTTCCCCTCGCACATAACACCAGTGACTCTGTAAAAGTGTTCATATATCTTCAATAACTCTTGGCTGAATACTTGTTTGGTGAACAGCTATTGTACTTCACCTTCCATACACAAAAAAATATGGCCTCGATTCATCAAAGCTTTCATGCCAGAAAATTAGCATAAAAAGCTTTGAAAAAAAAAAATTTGCACAAAATTGGAGTTGCACAAAAATGTTGTGACTTTTGGTGCTTTTGTCCAGCTCTGCCAAAAATGGGTGGAGCTGGGGCGTTACAAGGGCGCGACGCCACAGCGAATCCATGACCTCAAGACAGAAATCATACTCCAGTCCATGACTTAAGTAAGATTTGTGGCAAGAAACACGGAAGCGCACACCATTTGTCAGACGCGACTGATTCATTAGAAGGAGTGCACCTTTTAATGAATCAGGAGTGTCTGACTGCAACACACCCCCTCATCAAGACCAGCGTGAAAAGCGATCGCTGATTGCTGCTATCAGACACCTCTGGTAGTAACTTGTCTCACCTAAGAAGAAACAGATAATACAACCCCTGGCAAAAATTATGGATCACCGGGCTCAGAGGATGTTCATTCAGTTGTTTAATGTTGTTGAAAAAAAGCAGATCACAGACATGGCACAAAACTAAAGTCATTTCAAATGGCAACTTTATGGCTTTAAAAACACTAAAAGAAATCAAGATAAAAAATGTGGTACTCAGTAAGGGTAATTTATTTCAGACCAAGCAGAGGGAAAAAATTATAGAATCACTCAATTCTGAGGAAAAATTTATGGAATGACCCTGTAAATTTTCATTTCCAAAACTAACACCTGCATCAAATTAGATCTGCTCGTTAGTCTGCATCTAAAAAGGAGTGATCACACCTTGGAGAGCTGTTGCACCAAGTGGACTGACATGAATCATGGCTCCAATACGAGAGATGTCAATTGAAACAAAGGAGAGGATTATCAAACTCTTAAAAGAAGGTAAATCATCACGCAATGTTGCAAAAGATGTTGGTTGTTCACAGTCAGCTGTGTCTAAAATCTGTACCAAATACAAACAACATGGGAAGGTTGTTAAAGGTAAACATACTGGTAGACCAAGGAAGACATCAAAGCGTCAAGACCGGAAACTTAAAGCAATATGTCTCCAAAACAGGAATTGCACAACAAAACAAATGAGGAACGAATAGGAGGAAACTGGAGTCAATGTCTGTGACCAAACTGTAAGAAACCGCCTAAAGGAAATGGGATTTACATACAGAAAAGCTAAACAAAAGCCATCATTAACACCTAAACAGAAAAAAACAAGGTTACAATGGGCTAAGGAAAAGCAATTGTGGACTGTGGATGACTGGATGAAAGTCATATTCAGTGATGAATCACGAATCTGCATTGGGCAAGGTGATGATGCTGGAACTTTTGTTTGGTGCCGTTCCAATGAGATTTATAAAGATGACTGCATTAAGAGAACATGCAAATTTCCACAGTCATTGATGATATGGGGCTGCATGTCAGGTAAAGGCACTAGGGAGATGGCTGTCATTACATCTTCAATAAATGCCCAAGTTTACATTGATATTTTGGACAGTTTTCTTATCCTATCAATTGAAAGGATGTTTGGGGATGATGAAATCATTTTTCAAAATGATAATGCATCCTGCCATAGAGCAAAAACTGTGAAAACATTACTTGAAAGAAGACACATAAGGTCAATGTCATGGCCTGCAAATAGTCCGAATCTCAATCCAATTGAAAATCTTTGGTGGAAGTTGAAGAAAATGGGCCATGACAAGGCTCCAACCTGCAAAGCTGATCTGGCAACAGCAATCAGAGAAAGTTGGAGCCAGATTGATGAAGAGTAAGGGTTTGTCACTCATTAAGTCCATGCCTCAGAGACTGCAAGCTGTTATTAAAGCCAGAAGTGGTGCAACAAAATACTAGTGATGTATTGGAGTGTTCTTTTGTGTGTTTGTTTTTCATGATTCCATAATTTTTTCCTCAGAATTGAGTGATTCCATATTTTTTTCCCTCTGCTTGGTCTGAAAAAAATTACCCTTACTGAGTACCACATTTTTTATCTTGATTTCTTTTAGTGTTTCTTAAAGCCATAAAGTTGCCATTTGAAATGACTTTAGTTTTGAGCCATGTCTGTGATCTCCTTTTTTTCAACAACATTAAACAACTGAATGAACATCCTCCGAGCCCGGTGATTCCATAATTTTTGCCAGGGGTTGTATATTGAAATGGCTAGGGACATAATACTGTGCAAAGGGGCTGTATGAGGTACCATCTTACAGTTTGAGGAGTTGTGTTGGGATGTACTGTGTGGGGGGCTATGTGGAGATATTCTTTGTGGAGGGCTGTGTGGGGATACTATGTAAGGGGGTTGTGTGGGGACATAATGTTGTGCAAGGGGGCTTTTTGAGTGGACATCATACTGTTTGAGGGGGAACATCATACTGCATAGAGGGCTGTGTGGGGATATAATACTATGTAAGGGGGCTTTGTGGAGACATAATACTGTGCAAGGGGGCTGTATGGGGGCACTATTTTGTGAGAAGGGATGCGTGGTTACATACTGTATGAGGGGACATCATACTGTGTGAGAAGCTGTTTGGGACATTATACTGTGTGTGGGGACTGTGGGGGCATCATATTTTGTTGGGAGCTTTTAATCAAGGTACAATGGCTGAATAACAAGAGTAATGTGATTTACTGTTTTTATAAACTTTATTAAAAGCTGTAAATTACATGGTTTTAATTAGCTGCTACAGGTAAGAATATATGTTACAATAAGCTCTATTGTAACATGTATTAACAGTAGCATCTAGTCCTCAGGCTTAATTCTGCTCAATTAAGGGATAAAAATTAATATAGAAGCAATAATAATGATTAGAATTAAGTTTGGCTGGTTGGTTCGGCCCTCCACAACAGTCACAGTCTCTAATGGGGCCCCATGATAAAAATAATTGCCCACCCCTGTTCTACAGGATATAAATGGGTTGGTATGAAGCAAGACAGATTACTTGCTATTAATGAACAATGTAATGTTTGACATTCCTTCTTTTTTGATCTACTAATCACAGAAGAATTTGTCCATATGTGGGGGGCAGAAACTTGTTGGAAAGTCTTCATGCAATTAGAAGAATGTTTTGCTTTTTCTCATATATGAGGGAAGGACGGTATCCACTAATGATAAGCTGGGGACAAGGCCTCACAGCTGGCTGCACATAGGGTGTCAGGCACATTTCTTAGACTATTCAGTGGAATAAAAGCGCAGAGATGGAATTCTAATAAGGACATTTTCAATAGAATAATTGCTAGTAGCATTCCCCGGGGCTTGTATACTTATGATGCATGCCATCTCTAGAGGAAAATAGTGAGGAATCTAAATACAATAAGGCTGATGCTACATGCTTTATTATTACAAATCTTAAAACGAAGCGACAACCTCCAAGTAAAACAAAAGATTTCATCTGAGTAATTGCCACCAATGTGTTCCCTAACATATATACAGGGGGCATATTACCATAGCTGAAAGATCAAAAGGTTAGAATTTTCTAAGGACCAAAGTACATGGGTTATTTTCGGTACAGCGTTCATGCTACTAAGAGCGCCATGATCAATCATATCCCCCCCCTATTAGCCACAATGTAGTTTACTTTGTGAGTAATGATAATCCAATACAGGATTTGTATCTACAGAATGCTAGAATGCTCTTTCTGCAGTTACAGTCTATTTTTGTAGAAGATACATATATATATATATATATATACAGACCAAAAGTTTGGACACACCTTCTCATTTAAAGATTTTTCTGTATTTTCATGACTATGGAAATTGTACATTCACACTGAAGGCATCAAAACTATGAATTAACACATGTGGAATTATATACTTAACAAAAAAGTGTGAAATGACTGAAAATATGTCATATTCTAGGTTGTTCAAAGTAGCCACCTTTTGCTTTGATGACTGTTTTGCACACTCTTGGCATTCTCTTGATGAGCTTCAATAGGTAGTCACCGGAAATGGTCTTCCAACAATCTTGAAGGAGTTCCCAGAGATGCTTAGCACTTGCTGGCCCTTTTGCCTTCACTCTTCAGGCCAGCTCACCCCAAACCATCTCGATTGGGTTCAGGTCTGGTGACTGTGGAGGCCAGGTCATCTGGCGTAGCACCCCATCACCCTCCTTCTTTGTCAAATAGCCCTTACACAGCCTGGAGGTGTGTTTGGGGTCATTGTCCTGTTGAAAAATAAATGATGGTCCAACTAAACGCAAACCGGATTGAATAGCATGCCGCTGCAAGATGCTGTGGTAGCCATGCTGGTTCAGTATGCCTTAAATTTTGAATAAATCCCCAACAGTGTCACCAGCAAAGCACCCCCACACCATCACACCTCCTCCTCCATGCTTAACGATGGGAACCAGGCATGTAGAGTCCATCCCTTCACCTTTTCTGCGTCGCACAAAGACACGGTGGTTGGAACCAAAGATCTCAAAGTTGGACTCATCAGACCAAAGCACAGATTTCCACTGGTCTAATGTCCATTCCTTGTGTTCTTTAGCCCAAACAAGTCTCTTCTGCTTGTTGCCTGTCCTTAGCAGTGGTTTCCTAGCAGCTATTTTACCATGAAGGCCTGCTGCACAAAGTCTCCTCTTAACAGTTGTTGAAGAGATGTGTCTGCTGCTAGAAGTATGTGTGGCATTGACCTGGTCTCTAATCTGAGCTGCTGTTAACATGGGATTTCTGAGGCTGATGACTCGGATAAACTTATCCTCAGAAGCAGAGGTGACTCTTGGTCTTCCTTTCCTGGGGCGGTCCTCATGTGAGCCAGTTTCTTTGTAACGCTTGATGGTTTTTGCAACTGCACTTGGGGACACTTTCAAAGTTTGCCCAATTTTTCGCACTGACTGACCTACATTTCTTAAAGTAATGATGGCCACTCGTTTTTCTTTACTTAGCTTTTTTTTTCTTGCCATAATACAAATTCTAACAGTCTATTCAGTAGGACTAACAGCTGTGTATCCACGTGACTTCAGCACAACACAACTGATGGTCCCGACCCCATTTATAAGGCAAGAAATCCCACTTATTAAACCTGACAGGGCACACCTGTGGAGTGGAAACCATTTCTGGTGACTACCTCTTGAAGCTCATCAAGAGAATGCCAAGAGTGTGCAAAGCAGTCATCAAAGCAAAAGGTGGCTACTTTGAAGAACCTAGAATACAAGACATATTTTCAGTTGTTTCACACTTTTTTGTTAAATATATAATTCCACGTGTGTTAATTCATAGTTTTGATGCCTTCAGTGTGAATGTATAATTTTCAAAGTCATGAAAATACAGAAAAATCTTTAAATGAGAAGGTGTGTCCAAACTTTTGGTCTGTACTGTATACGTATATTTATATACAGTATATAAGAAAAATGGACTTGAGAAAGGCTCACAGTTTCAAGAGCTGAATCATCACACACACGGGTGAATAAAGACCGCAGTTATTTTTGCTATCCCACGTCTGGAGTGCTGCCATTTTTGTATATGGGGGATACCATGAGGTCCACTCTGGAATCTGCCTGTAAAAGTACTTGAAAAACTAATAATGAACACATGCATAGCAATTCAAAATGTAAAAACACCGCTGGCGTTTTCCTGATACGTCTTCTGCTTTACAAACTCAGTGGGAGCGCTGGCGTTTGAAAGACGTTCCATGCACATACCCTCAGACAGTTCTAATACATTAGCAAAATCTTGGTTCTTTTAAAGTAAGTATGTAATATTAAATGGAAAATCTGGGACATTCATTCCCAGAAACTATTGTTTTTTTGGGTGAAAGAACATGGAGCGTGAGGGCAGCTTAATATTATTTTAATGTGTATACTGCTGTTAGATGACTGGCAAGAAGTTCAGTACAAGGGTGTCTGGTGGAATGGGCAAAACACATCTGAGTGACCACCTAGCCCACATAACCATGTTTCGAATACGGAGGTGCACTCTAATTCCTTAATTATAGTGGGTATAATAGTCACTTCTGCAGATAACAATACAGTTACTGAATAAAATTCACTATACAAAGGCCAAAAGCAATATTACCATCTATGGCTCTGACTACTGTTCATAGTGGAAGAGCGGTCACTGTGCTGATCTGTCGTGCTGTGCTGGGCCTTATGGTGCCACAGACTTTTTCAAGCCTGTGCCATCACTGCTGGTGCTCCTGCTGAAGAAGAAAGAAGACATTTCTGATCCCTCCCTGAGCCGTTCTTGATCTTTCCTAATCCACCCCAATCCCCCTCTTCCAACCTTACCCACCTTTTTCCCCCTCCGCACCCCCACTTCTGCCCAGTGCTGATTAGTACTTTGATTGCTGATCAGTACTTGATCACTCTATTTTTGGCAGTTTTTTCTTTTTTTCTGCTTCCTGCAGCCGCCAAGCATTGATCAGTGACGCAAATCACTGATCGGCGTCCTTGCTCGCTGTTTTCCAGGACTTTTTTTGTCCCTGCTTGTTGTTTTTCTCCCCCGTTTGCACCACTCCACACATGCGTTCTACAGCCGCCGAGCGCTGATCAGTGACACAAATCACTGATCCGCACTCAAGCTCGGTGTTTTCCATGACTTTTTTTCACTAACTATTTTTCTCCCCCCTCCTTTGTACCACTCCACTTTTTCTCCTGTCTATTTTTTTTATCCCCTTTTTGCACCACATCCGTGCAGCAGTCGAGCGCTTTTCAGTGACGAATGTCCCTGAACGGCCATCGGTTGTTGTTGTTTTTTTCTGTGTGAAAAAATAAATAATTTAGATTAATTGATTAGATTAGGGACATTAAAAATATACTGTAGTAGCCGTGTTCTACTACAGTAATTTTTACTGAATTGAGTTAGGGTTAGTGTCAGCGCAGAAAAAAGAATTACATCCGTGCGTGTGTCCTACAACCTTCAGCAGCACATCACTGATCGACCTCTGGCTGTTTTTTTTGTTGTTTTTTTGTTTGTAAAAAGAATAAAAAAAAATTTGGATCAAACACGGTATTCAGCAAACGAGGCATACGCCTTCCTTGCCTCTGACACTGTTAGTGAAAGAGAAGATCCCACCTTCCTTTATTTTTAGGACTCATCCTCTTTCTCTAGTGATACAGAACCGCCACGTAGATGCCCTAGGACAGAAAATGAACCAGCACCCACTGTTACTGGCCCCAAATGGACCACATCCCCTGAATACTATAAGCCACAGATTCCTGATTTTGTGGCACAATCAGGAATCTAATTTGACATCACTGGCCTCACAAAAATAGATGTTTTCAAAGTCTTTTTCTCTGAGGATTTTGTAAACTTCATGGTGACCGAGACAAATTTGTACACCCAGCAATGAGGCATATTAATTTGAGTTAGGGTTAGTGTCAGCGCGGAAAAAAGAATCACATCCGTGCGTCTGTCCTACAGCCGTCAAGCGCTGATCACTGACGCACATCAGTGATCAACCTCCATTTTTTTTTTGTGATAAAAGAATAAATAATTTAGATTAGGGACAGAAAAAATATACCATAGTAATCGTCAACTACTACAGTATTTTTTGCTGAATTGAGTTAGGGTTAGTGTCAGAGCATAAAAAAAATCATATCCATGCGTGCATCCTACAACCATCGAGCACTGATCAGCAACACATCACTGATTGACCAGCTGGTTTTTTTTTTGCTGTTTTTTTATGTAAAAAGAATAAAAAAAATATTTAGATTAGTTGATAGGATTAGATTTTTTTTCTCTTCTAAATAAAAAAGTTTACACCAAGCACTCACACACACCTGAATAAAATATGGTACACATACAAACACCACATACGTGAAAAAAAGTTGTCACGCTCATCCCAATCACAGTATTCAGTGGACGAGGCATATGCCTTCCTTGCCTCTGACACTGATAGTGAGAGAGAAGATCCCACCTTCCTTTATTTTTCCCACTCATCCTCTTCCTCAATTGATACATAACCGCCATGTAGATGCCCCAGGACAGAAAATGAATCAACACCCACCGTTACTGACCCTATATGGACCTCATCCCCTGAAGACTATAAGCCACAGATTCCTGATTTTGTGGCGCAATCAGGATTCAATTTGACACCACCGGCCTCACAGAAATAGACTTTTTCAAAGTCTTTTTCTCTGAGGATTTTGTAAACCTCATGGTGGCAGAGACACATTTGTACACCCAGCAATTTTTGCTACATAACCGCCCTCCATCATTTTCTAACTGCACCCCTGTAGACGCAGCACAAATGATGACGTTTTGGGGCCTGATTCTTCACATGGGGTTAATAAAGAAGCCAGAACTTCGGCAATATTGGAGTCTTTATGTGTCATACAAAACTCCAGTGTTCCGCATGGCCATGACCCATAAACGTTTTGAAGCCATCCACCAATTTTTGCGATAAGGATAATGCATGGTGTCCTCCCCGAGAAGACTCCAACTTTGACCGACTTTTCAAAGTTTGGCCGGTCATTGATCACTTCAGCAACAAGTTTGCTGAGGTGTACGTGCCGCAAAGGTGCATCTGCGAGGATGTGTCCCTAATGCATTTCAAGGGGGGGCCAGGTACGGGGCCAGTAAGAGGGCCAGGTACGGAATTAAGCAGTACAAACTGTGTACCTCAGGGTACACCCACAGGTTTAGAGTTTATGAAGGGAAAGACACACGAACTCAACCCCCTGAATGCCCCCCTGTCCTGGAAGTGAGTGGAAACATTGTGTGGGATTTGGTGCACCCACTGCTGGATGATCAAGGTTATCACCTCTTCATAGATAACGTTTATACCAGCAACCCACTCTTCAAGTCCCTCTCTGCGTAAGTTACCACAGCCTGCGGTACTGTCCACAAAAAACAGAAAGGCCTCCCTAAGACGCTAATTGCGCAGCTGTTCAGAAAGGGTGAGAGCAAAGCCCAATGTAGCGACAACCTGCTGATGGTCAAGTACAAAGACATAAGGGATGTCCTTTTCTTGACCACCATAAATGGTGATGGCGGCACCCCCACCACTGTATGAGGTACCTCTATACAGGTCACCAAACCTGACTGTGTACTGGGGTACAACAAGTACATGGTGGGAGTTGATCTCTCTGATCAAGTCCTCCAGCCGTACAGTGCCATGCGAAAGGCCAAGGTGTGGTACAACAAGCTGGCCAGACCGGTACGTAAATTCAGTTCCAGGAGGTAGTGATTAAGGCCCTAATATTTAGCAGTCAGGAAGGAGCGGTCCCCAGTGCTTCCTGAACTAAAGGTGCTCGTATTGTATCAGTCCAACATTTCTTCGATGAAGTCCCTTAAACCTCAAAGAAACGAAGGGCACAAGAAAGGTGACGAGTGTGTTACAAAAGGGGGATACACAAGGACACCATTTGGCAATGCGATACCTGCCCCGACAAACCAGGCCTGTGTATAAAAGAATGCTTGAAACTGTAATACACATCCGTGGACTGCTAAATTAATTTCTAACTTACACAATTCACGTATGCCAACATAATGTACACTACACAGCTAATGTATGCCAAGCTGATGCACTCTACGCAATTTACGTATAATTAAACAATATCATCAGAGCAGAAAACATAGTATAGGCACATGCTGTGTACAATAGGCCCTATGCCAGTAAAAAGGCCTAATCAATTAGGTACATGGACACTCCCAACACAGAATTTTTATACTGAAAACATGGAGTCAAACGTTCAATAGTAAGTGATAAACTAAATTTATTAGAAAATAGACAAAAATTGGCATACATGTGATAATATGAATAAAGGATGAAACATAGCAAGGGGACTCAGGTGACAAGTAGCATGTAGTCCTCACAATTAAATACTGGAGAGGGCAGAAAAAAACTGTAAAGTGCCAGTGCTAAATGGAGATCATATTTAATGTGGAAATAAATGCATATGATTGTTCAGCAGGAAAGAATCAAGCAAGACCCTATAATGGATCTCATGAACATGTCAATAAAGCAGTATAGTCAATGCTCTCCCACTGAACTACAATCTTACAAATAGTAACTAATGACCTCAATGCATTTAAAAACACAATTTCATACCCACGTCTCTCCCTGTGGGACCCACTGCTCACAGCCCCGACGTGCGTTTCACGTGGGCTTCCTCAGGGGGCTGTTTATATATATGTTGGGGCTACAATTTACGTATATGTTACCACATTATAAAATTCACATACCAGTAAAACACTAGATTAAGTTCAATATAGGGTCACTTTTAGGGGGTTTCTACTTTTTAGGAAAATCAGGGGCTCTGCAAACGCGACATAACGCCTGCAGACCATTCCATCAAACTCTGCATTCCAAAACGTAACTCTTTCCCTTCCGAGCCCTGACGTGCGCCCAAACAGTAGTTTTCTACCACATATGGGGTATCTGTGTACTCGGGAAAAATTGCACAATTTTTGGGGTCCATTTTCTCCTGCTACCCTTGTGAAAAAAAAATTGGGGGCTAAAATTAACATTTTTGTGGTAAAAATTTTTAGTTTTTTATTTTCAAGACTAAACGTTATAATTTTTTGTGAAGCACCTGGGGGTTCAAAGTGCTCACCACATATCTAGATAAATTCCTTTGTGGGTCTAGTTTCTAAAATGGGATCAATTGTGAGGGGTCTCCACTGTTTAGGCACATCAGGGGCTTTCAAAACACGAAATGGCATCCACTCTCGATTCCACCCAATTTTGCGTTCAAAAAGTCAAACGGTGCTCCTTCCCTTCCGAGCCCTGCCATGCGCCCAAACAGTAGTTTTCTCCCCACATATGGGGTATCGTGTATACAGGAGAAATTGCACAACAATATTTGGGGTCAATTTTCTCTTTTTACCCTTGTGAAAATAAAAATTTTTGGGCTAAAAATAATTTTTGTGGAAAAAATGTGATCTTTTTTTATTTTCACGACCCTACGTTATAAACTTCTGTGAAGCACCTGGGGGTTTAAGGTGTTCATACCATATCTAGATAAGTTTCTTTGAGGGGTCTAGTTTCCAAAATGGGGTCACTTGTGTGTTTTTTTTTTACTGTTTAGGCATATCAGGGGCTCTCTAAATGCGACATGGCGTCAGTTCTCGATTCCAGACAATTTTGCGTTCAAATAGTTAAATGGGAAAAATTGGGGTCTAAAGTAAATTTTTTGTGTTCATTGTTTCCTTCCACATTCCATTAATTCCTGTGAAGCACCTGAAGGGTTACTAAACTTCTTGAATGTGGTTTTGAGCACCTTGAGTGGTGCAGTTTTTAGATTGGTGTCACTTTTCGGTATTTTCTGTCATATAGACCCCTCAAAGTCACTTCAAATGTGATGTGGTCCCTAAAAAAATGGTTTTGTAAATTTTGTTGGAAAAATTAGAAATCGCTTGTCAATTTTTATCCCTAATAACTTCGCAACAAAAAAAAAATTATGTTTCAAAAATTGTGCTGATGTAAAGTAGACACGTGGGAAATGTTATTTATTAACTATTTTGTGTGACATATCTCTCTGATTTAAGCGCATAAAAATTTAAATTTTGAAAATTGAAAAAATTTTGCCAAATTTCTGATTTTTTCACAAGTAAACACAAGTCATATTGAAGAATTTTTACCGCTATCATGATGTACAATATGTCACGAATAAAATCATCAAAATCTCAGGATCAGTGGGATCTGTTGAAGAATTCCAGAATTATTACCTCATAAAGTGACACTGGTCAGAATTGTAAAATTTGGCCTGGTCCTGAAGGTGAAAAAAGACTTGGGGGGTAAAGGGGTCAATGCCCCATTAAAATTTATGATGCTCCCTGAGCCCTCCACAAATATTAATAACTTTCTAACGCCCTAGAGAACCTATAAATATAGTCAAGGTGGAGGAAATTATGAACAGTTCCATATTTTATTAAAATTTTGCAACAAACCATTCAGGCCTCTGCTAAAAATCTGAATATGAAAGAAAGTTCACCATTTAGCATGACAACAACCCTAAATGCATCAAAATTAACAAAAGAATGGCTTCCCAAGGAAAAGAGCAAAGTCTTTAAAATGCCCATAGTCCAGACCTGAATCCAATTGAAAATCTGGTGGTTGACATGAAGAGGGCTGTACACAGAAGATGCTCTTATAATCTGACAGATTTGGAGTACTATTGCAAGAAAGAGTGGGGAAAGGATGCTTATTCTAGATGTGCCATGCTGATTTACTCCTGCCCAAAAGGACTGAATGTTGTCATAAATTCAAAGGGTACTTTAACAAAGCATTAGTTTGAGGGTGTGCATATTTATACAACCACATTATTTTAGTTCTTTATATTTCTTTTTCCACCTGAAAAGATTTCATTTTGTTTCCCAATTGAATTGTACAGATTATAGGCTCGCTCACACCAGCATATCCATCAGATGAGTGCCATCCCATTTTTTATTGGATAACACTTGGACCAATGTTATTCATTTGGAGAGTGCTGTGTAGGGGGTCAGCCCTTACTGGACATTGAATGACACTGTGGCTTTTAGAGACCATGCTCCCCTCTGATTATTGCTCTTGGACTAGTCGCCTCTCCCCCCTTTTGTTTTGGTGTGTGCTGTTGAAGGAAGAAGAACTAGGAAGTGAGAGACCTTGTGTGTGTGTGAGGTAACTGACAGGACATTTTGCCTGTGTCCTGATAAAGAGAAACAATAAGATGAACTGATGTTCTCTGGGGAAAAGATAAAGCTCTGACTATTGCAGGATTGGTTGTCAGGACTGTTTTAAAAAATAAATAGCTAAATCACTTCTCTAGAACAGCTTCTCTGAATACTGGTGACCTGAGGTAACAGATAACACAGTGTGTCAGCCATATCTCATCACTGAAAGTGAAACAAGACTTACCTGACCTGCAGAGGGAAAGAGATCCAATATACAGGAGAAAGAACTCAAGTGCAAGTCATCCGGCTCACCTACAACAGAAACAAGCAGCAGCAGCCTACCTTTTCTGCAGAATTGTGAGTGAAACACCGGTGTTGAACTGTGTTAGGGTATAGTGCAGTTTTCTTTAGCTAGGACACTGTAGTAGCATGGCCCAATTAGCGGAAAGCCAGATAGTGAATTAGCGGAGAGTAGTTTGTGAAACTTGATTTGTACTGTTTTTATTGAACTTTCAATGCCATAGATGGAGCACAGTTTGTGTGACACGCTTCAGCTATTTCTTCTTATATGCATGTTATTAATATTATCATTGTAAACACTGTTATTCTTATCTTCCGGCATAAAATCTCTTTTTTACACAATAAAGCTGGTGTTTTGTTTCTGCCTCCTTGTCTTCTATGTCGTACTTGAATCCTGCTTTGCAGTGTTCTTTGTTCACCGCTACAGCTGATTACTGATTTTTTTCACTGACAGAATTGGTCAGTGAAAAAAAATCGCAGCATGCTGTCATTTGAATCTGAAATTTAAAGACACTCACCCATTCAAGTCCATGGGTGCGTGGAAAACATTGGACTGCCTTCGGATGACATACTAAGTGCAGGCCGATTTCTGAACACTAACACAATGGAGAAGATGGAGTTTTGTTCTCCATCTTTTCCTCACAGTTTGCTCCGATTCTCTTATCTGAGAGAATCAGATCACACTATGCTGACACTCTGATCAAACTCTGATCAGAGTTTGATCGGAATGTCATTAGCATAATCGACGCGATTCTCTCGGGTAAGACCGTGACCCTATAGGTGACATTAAATGTGGAAAAAGTTCTGAAATTATTATTATTAGAAAGATTTTTTTCCATGACAAAAATTGGCATTTTTAACAGGGGTGTGTAGAGTTTTTGTAACCACTGTGTGTAATTATATATGAAAATATATATACAGTGGTGTGAAAAAGTATTTGTCCCTTCCTGATTTCTTATTCTTTTGCATGTTTGTCACACTTAAATGTTTCAGATCACAAAACAAATTTAAGTATATGACAAAGATAACACAACTAAGCACAAAATGAAGTTTTTAAGTGAAGGTCTTTATTATTAAGGGGAAAAAGTAGTCCAAACCTATAGGGCCCTGTGTGAAAAAGTGATTTCCCTCCTACTTTAACCCCTTACTTACCGGGGACGTATTAGTACGCATATTTGCGTACCCCCTGTTCAGTGAGGGCTGCTGCGCTGAGCCCTCACTGAATGGAGCACATGTCAGCTGATTCTTACAGCTGACATGTGCCCGCAACAGCCGCGGGTGGAATCGCGATCCACCCGCGGCTGTTAACCAGTTAAATGCTGCTGTCAATCTCCGACAGCAGCATTTAACGCGCGCTTCCGGGTAGCGCGTCATAAGCCCCGCCCACCGGCGACCCCGTCACGTGATCGCGGGTCGCCGATGGGCGTGCATGACAACCCAGGGTCTGCAGCAGACGCCTGTGGTTGTCATGATCTTGTCGCTATGAGCGCCACCTAGTGGTCGGCGCTCATAGCACAGGACCATTTCTGCTGCATGCAGGGGACCTGCTCGTCCCCTGTATGTAGCAGAGGCGATCGGATAGTTGCTGCTTCTAGTCTCCTATGGAGACTATAGAAGCATGCAAAAAGTAAAAAAAAAAAGTTTTTAAAAATATAAAAAAAAATAAAAAAATATAAAAGTTTAAATCACCCCCCTTTCGCCCCATTCAAAATAAAATATATATAAAAAAAAAAACCCACATACACATATTTGGTATCGCCGCGTTCAGAATCGCCCGATCTATCAATATAAGAAAAAAATTATTCCGATCGGTAAACGGCGTAGCGAGAAAAAAATTCTAAACGCCAGAATTACGTTTTTTGGTCGCCGCAAAATTGCAATAAAATGCAATAACGGGCGATCAAAACATCGGATCTACCCCAAATGTTATCAATAAAAACGTCAGCCTGGCACGCAAAAAATAAGCCATCAACCAGCCCCACATCACGAAAAATGGAGACGCTACGGGTCTTAGAAAATGGCGCTATTTTTTTATTTTTTTTTTTACCAAATTTTGGAATTTTTTTTCACCACTTAAATATAAAAGAACCTATACATGTTTGGTGTCTATGAACTCGTAATGACCTGTAGAATAAGAAGGGCAGGTCAGTTTTAGCATTCAGTGAACATGGTAAAAAAAATAAATAAAAAACAACTGTGGTATTGCACTTTTTTTGCAATTTTACCGCACTTGGAATTTTTTTCCCGTTTTCCCGTACAGGATATGATAAAACTAGTAATGGCGTTGAAAATTACAACTCGTCCTGCAAAAAATAAGCCCTCACATGGCCATATTGACCAAAAAATAAAAACGCTATGGCTCTGGGAACAAGGGGAGCAAAAACGAAAATGCAAAAACGAAAAATGCTCCGGGGCTTAAGGGGTTAAAACATAAATTAACTGTGGTTTATCACATCTTTGGGAAGCTGAGTTCAATTTCCTGACACACCTGTTCTCAATCAAGAAATCCCTTAAATAGGACCTGCCTGACAAAGTGAAGTAAACCAAAAGATCCTCAAAAGATAGACATCATGCTGCGATCCAAAGAAATTCAGGAACAAATGAGAAACAAAGTAATTGAGTTCTATCACTCTAAAAAGGTTATAAAGCCATTTCTAAAGATTTGGGACTCCAGCGAACCACATTATCCACAAATGGTAAAAACTTGCAACACTGGTATATTCTCTTCCTGATATCTTCACTGATTTCTTTAGACTTTCCCATTATGCTACACAAAGAAGCAGTGTGTTTAAGGTGTGCATTAAAATACATCCACAGGTTTGTCTCTAATTAACTCAGATCTTGCCCAAAAAAACTATCAAACACATGACATCATCATATGGGCAGTTCAGAATTGTTTAAAGACATAGTAATGTGTATGTAAACTTTTGACTTTTCAGTAAGTAATAACAATGCCTTAAAACATTCTCTCTCTCTCATTATTCTGGCATTTGGCAAATATTAAAAATTATGGTAATCCTAATTGACCTAAAACGGGAAAGGTTTATTCTGATTTCATGTCAGATATTGAGAAAAACATGCATATGTTTCTTTTTATATAGTGTATGTAAACTTCTGGTTTCAACTGTATAAATACAGTACATATTTTCTTTAAAAACGTCCAAGGCAGGTTTATTATACCTTTACATAGGTTTGTTTACCTTTACTTTAGAAGTAAACAAAAGACAGCCTTTTCCGGCACAGTGTAACAAAACAGAAAATAAACAGTCCATACAATATGGTGGGTTCGCCCGCTCACGGTCAGTGTCCTTTAGCACAAACACTCAGGAGGTCTCCACACCTCCAGCCACAGACACTGAATGAGACACTCGATCTCCATTTTATACACACGCCCTGAGGAGGGGATATGCGAGCAGCCAATCTCTCCCCTCTCTTATGACTGCTCATATAAACCGGCCCTATTAACCCTCTCAGCACTATGTGTGCTGAAGCATGCTTTCCTGATTTTACATTACTGAATGTAACATACCTGGCGGCGTCCTTGCATAGTGGTCCATCTCCCACTGTGCAAGAGCGCGCACTTGATCTCCTGTCCAGAATGTCTCTCTGGCTTCCCTCCATGCTGTCTGTTTGTGTCTGTTTCTGCTGCTTAAGGGCGGCGCCCGATCACTTCCTGCTTTTTGTACCTGCTGTGGGTCACACCTCTTGTGCGTCCTCAGCCTATTGCTGTCTGTCACCTGGTATATAGCTCAGCTGCGCCCATCTATCCCTGCCTGAGCATAGTGTTTCTTTCAGTGTGTGCTTGCACTCTGAAGGTGCCAGGTCCCGTTCTGTGTTCTCTTTTCTGCCTTTCCTGGAGGCTGTATTTCCAGGCCTGTCTGAACACGCTCCTAGCCTGTTCCTCCTGCCTTCTAGGGGCCGATTACCTAGACCTGTTCCTGTATCTTGTCTGACCTGTCTGAACACGCTCCTAGCCTGTTCCTCCTGCCTTCTAGGGGCCGATTACCTAGACCTGTTCCTGTATCTTGTCTGACCTGTCTGAACACGCTCCTAGCCTGTTCCTCCTGCCTTCTAGGGGCCGATTACCTAGACCTGTTCCTGTATCTTGTCTGACCTGTCTGAACACGCTCCTAGCCTGTTCCTCTCGCCTTCTAGGGGCTGATTTCCTAGACCCGCTTCTGTATCTTGTCTGTCCTGTCTGAACACGCTCCTTGCCTGTTCGTTCTGCCTCTCTGGGGGCCGTATTCCCAGACCCGCTCCTGTATCCCGCTGCAGTGTCGGTCTCCTCCGTACACTCAGTTCCAGTCTGAACTCTCTCCTATCCTTTACCTGTTTTGCCTCTATGTCCGTTCCCTTCCTTTTTCTGCAGAGTCTGAACTCGTACCTAACTCCTGCTTGTTGTCTCTGTACTCCCGTTTGTGAGTTTGTGGTCCACTCGCTACTTCACTGCAAGTACCCTGTGGGTGTCTGGCTCTGCCTTTCCCTTCCTGTCTGTTCCGTGTGAACAGAGCCCAGTCCCCCCTACTCAGCCTAGCCTGCTCTGACTCCTTTGCTCGCTGCTCCGGCAGTCCTGTCCTGCCCTGCTTCTGCCCGCTGCTCCGGCAGCCCTGTCCTGCCCTGCTTCTGCCCGCTGCTCCGGCAGTCCTGTCCTGCCCTGCTTCTGCCCACTGCTCCGGCAGTCCTGTCCTGCCCTGCTTCTGCCCGCTGCTCCGGCAGTCCTGTCCTGCCCTGCTTCTGCCCGCTGCTCCGGCAGTCCTGTCCTGCCCTGCTTCTGTCCGCTGCTCCGGCAGTCCTGTCCTGCCCTGCTTCTGCCCGCTGCTCCGGCAGTCCTGTCCTGCCCTGCTTGTGCTCGCTGCTCCTGCAGCCCTGTCCTGCTCTGTTCTTGCCCACCGCTTCGGGCGTTCCCTCTCTGCTGTGGTTGTCTACCGCATCTGCGGTTCTGTGACCCAGTCTGTACTGGGTCTTAACCTTTCTGTGCTCCAGCCCGTCCTTTCGGCCAGTACCTCCCTGCCTGCATACTCGCCTGTATCCACCCATCTGCATACCTGCCGTGTTTGCTTATATCCACCAGTCTGTGACAGCCTAACCTGCCTGTTCCTGAGTCCCAGTGTGTACTGGGTCCTATCCCGCCTGTGTTCCTACCTGCTAGTGCCTCCCTGTCTGCACTCTAGCTGTGCTTGCCTGTACCCCTCTACCTGTATTGTTCCTGAGTCCCAGTGTGTACTGGGTCCTATCCCGCCTGTGTTCCTACCTGCTAGTGCCTCCCTGTCTGCACTCTAGCTGCGCTTGCCTTTACCCGCCTGCCTGCATACCAGTCGTGCCTGCCTATACCCTCCAGTCTGTGCGCCAGCCTAACCAGCCTGATCCAGTAATCCCTGTGTGGGTCAACCCCCGTGTCCGGAGTTTGACCTGGAGTAGCACCTGGTCCCTCTGCCCGGTTTCTCCCTGGTGCACTGGCGTCGTATGCCGTCGTGCCATCTTGGTCGGATCGGCCAGATACTTAGTCACGCCCCTCCAGGCACTCTCCGGTTCATGGTCCAGTGGAATCACTACAATCACACGCACACGCCGCTCAGCCCGGGCGTGTGCATAACACTGAAGCTACCAACCTCAGCGATACATATCTCCCCTCAAGGACATGTCCAGCGGCCATCTTACATACCCCCCCTCTGCCCAAAGCCGGGGGGTTTGGCACCTTCTGCTAACATAGAGTGGACCCTCGACAATGCGACAGCATTGCCATGCAGTTTCCCAGACCTATGCTCTACATGGAAGCTAAAGTCCTGGAGGGCTAGGAACCACGGGGCCACTCGGGCATTGTTCCCCTTATTCTCGCTCATCCACCTTAGTGGGGCATGGTCTGATACCAGCCTGATCCGGCGTTGCAAAGGCCGTCTTCTCCTTGGCCTCTTGGGACTTACAGTAGGAATTTGCCAATACCCTTTTGAAAGGTCAAGGGTGGTAATATACCTGGCCGGCCCTAGCCTTTCAATTAGTTCATCTACCCTGGGCATTGGGTATGCATCAAACTTAGAGACCTCATTTAGTTTCCTATAGTCATTGCAGAACCGTCATTCTCCTTGTGGTTTTGGCACCAAGACTATGGGACTGGACCAGCCACTCTTGGACTCTTCAATGATACCTAGACTCAGCATGCGCCTCACGTCCTTCGAGATTACCTCTCGGCGGGCTTCAGGAATCCTATATGGCTTTAGATTCACTTGGACATGAGGCTCCGTAAGCACATCAAGTTCTACGATCTGAGTACACCCCGGTAAATCCGAGAACAGGTTCTTGTTCCGTTGCAGCAACTCTTGGCATTGTTGTTTCTGGGCATGTGACAGTGATTCTGCCACCTTGACATCTCCCATGTCGGCTTCCGACTTCGCCACCAAAAACGGAGCTTCCATGGGTTCCCTATCTCGCCATGGCTTTATCAGGTTGACGTGGTACACCTGGTAGGGCTTCCTTCTCCCAGGTTGGTTGACCCTATAGTTGACATCGCCAACCTTTTCAACCACTTCATAGGGGCCCTGCCATTTGGCCAGGAATTTGCTCTCCACCGTAGGTACTAGCACCAGTATCCGATCCCCAGGGTTGAAGTGTCTCACCCTCGCCGACCTGTTGTACACCCTCGACTGCACCTCTTGTGCTTTGAGGAGGTGTTATTTCACAATGGGCATCACCTCTGCAATCCTCTCTTGCATCTGGGCCACATGTTTGATTACACTGCTGTAGTGTATAGATTCTGCCTCCCAGGTCTCCTTTGCCACGTCCAGGAGTCCATGGAGATGTCGGACATACAACAGCTAGAAAGGGGAGAATCCAGTAGAGGCCTGTGGGACTTCTCTGATGGAAAATAGAAGGTATGGCAGTAGACAGTCTCAGTCCCGGCCGTCTTTCTCTACGACCTTCTTCAACATGGCCTTCAAGGTTTTATTAAAACTCTTCACCAAGCCATCTGTCTGTGGGTGGTAGACTGAGGTCCTGAGTTTTGTGATTGGCAGGATCTTTCACAACTCCCTCATTACCTTTGACATTAACGGAGTCCCTTGGTCTGTTAGGATCTCTTTAGGCAACCCCGTCCTGGAAAAGATATGGACCAACTCCCGGGCTATACACTTGGAGGAGGAGTTTCGGAGTGGTACTGCCTCCGGATACCGAGTAGCATAGTCCAGTAGCACCATGATGTACTGATGTCCTCTGGCGGTGATGCGATCAAACGGGACCTCAATGACAGGCAGAGGCACTAAAGGGCTATGGAAGTGAGCCACCGGGGAGGTCAGTTGACAGGTGGGACAGGACCTACAATAATTCACTATCTCTCGGTGACACCCGGGCCAGTAGAACCTCTGAAGGATCCTTTCTTGGGTTTTTTCTACCCCCAGATGACCACCTAAGACATGTGCATGGGCCATATCTAACACCCTGCGTCTGTACGGCCCTGGCACTAGTAACTGCTCGATAACATCCCCTCTGATCTTGGTGACCCGATAGAACAGCTCCCCATTTATGGCAAAGTGCGGATATCGGGTGTCAGCATTAAGAACAGTAACATTATCAAACGCCCCTCTTGCGGTTAGTTCCTGGGCTGGGCAGTTCCAAAGTTTCCTCTGGACACCTCCACTTCAGGGATGTTGGCCGCCAGGGATGCTGGCTCATCCTCACCCCCAACCAGCACACCTGATGAGGTTTCTTCAGGAGCGACCTGGTTGTTGTCCATACAACCTGGCTTCCTCTCTTTCTAACACAAGTCCCAAAACAAGGCAAAGTCCCGCCCTATTATAACAGGGTGCAACAGCTCCTTGACTATGCCCACCTCATGGGACTCGGCGCCATAGTTTATGTCTATGACCACTCGGGCCACAGGGTAGTCCTCAGCGTCCACATGGATACAACGGACACCGACCTTTATCCTCAGAACCAGCCGATGAGGAATTGTGGCCCTCACTAGGGTTACCAAACTCCCTGAGTTTAACAGAGCAGTCACTTGCACTCCATTCACTGACACGAGGCATGCCTGCGGTCCGTCGCCTGGTTGAGGGACAGCACTGCAGGCAAGATATGCAAAATATGAGCAACGCCGTCCTGCACTGCAGTCCATTGGCTCAGTTGTCATGGGGAAACGGGCGGCTATGTGACCTAGGGTGTGACATCTCCAACATACATTATGGGGCGGAACCTTTGGCAGCAACTCAGATCCAAAATGGGCTCTAGGACGCCCCCCAGATGTGGGTCTAGCTCCCATCTTTTGAGTGTCTGCCCCCTTTTGGGAACCCCATTATGGAGACGCTACAACCTCTTGTTTCCCCAAGGAACTCTCAACCGCCTGGTACCTTTCCACCAAGTCATCAGCATCGATCTCCTTGGGCAACGCAGGATTGCACCGACCTCGGAAGGCAGTGTATGAACCTGTCTATGACAACTTACTCAACCATTTGTGCTGGGGAAGAAGATTCAGGGTCCAACCACTTTTGGACCAGGTGTATGAGGTCGAACATTTGAGACCAGGGAGGTTTGTCATTGCAATAGGCCCAGTGGTGCACCCGTTGCGCCCTGACAGCCAAAGTCACTCCTAAGCGCGGCAAAATCTGTTTTCAATTTGGCGTACTCCTTTGCGTTCTGCAAGGCCAGGTCATAATAGGCTTTTTGCAGCTCCCCTGTTAAATATGGCGCCAGCACCTCCACCCACTGCTCGGAGGCAATTTCTCCGTTCCGCCACCCTTTCAAATACAGTCAGAAAGGTCTCGACCTCATTACCCGGGGTCATCTTTTGTAACGCTCTCCTTACCGTCTTCCTGATGTGTGAGTCATCACCTGGACTTGTTGGAGCCGTCGCCGTGCCACGGACTGCCTCTGCAAGTAACTCCATCTGCTGCTGCTTTTGACGATGCTGATCCTGTTGCTGCTGTTTCCGGAGCCTGATCTGCTACATCAACAGCTTAGTGGTCTCTTGTTGCGCCAGTTGTTGCTGCTGTAATAATTTATGGTGCTGCTGGTGTTGTGCTTGCTGCGCCTGTACCAAATGTTTCAGCAGGTCCTCCATTTTGTCTGGCGTCACTTGCTGGCTTGTGGCAGACTTCACCCAGGACATACAGTCCCTCTTGTAGCAGTCACACTGCCCCTTGGGATTCGTGCCCGTGCTTCTAGCACCAATTGTAGGGTTTGGTACTCACTCAGTCGCATTAGAGATAAGCACAGGATACTGTTTCTTTAAAAACATCCAAGGGAGGTTTATTATACCTTCATAAACTGCACTTTTAGAAGTAAACTAAAGACAGCCTTGTCTGGCACAGTGTAACAAAACAGAAAATAAACAGTCCATACAATATGGCGGGTTCGCCCGCTCACGGTCAGTGTCCTTTAGCACAAACACTCTGGAGGTCTCCACACCTCCAGCCACAGACACTAAATGAGACACTCGGTCTCCATTTTATACACACGCCCTGGGGGTGGGGATATTTGAGCAGCCAATCCCTCCCGTCTCTTATGACTGCTCGTATAACAGGCCCTGATGCGCCCTATTAACCCTCTCAGCACTATGTGTGATGGAGCATGCTTTCCTGGTTTTACATCACTGAAGCGACCAACCTCAGCGATACATATCTTCCCAGAGATCCTGACAAATTCACCAGCAGTCAGTATCCAAATGCAGATGGAGTTTCTTCATACTCACTTTTTCCTAGGTTTTAGGCCACGTTCACACGTTCAGTATTTGTTCAGTATGTTACATCAGTATTTGCAAGCCAAAACCAGGAGTGGGTGAAAAATGCAGAAGTGGTGACGTGTTTCTATTATACTTTACCTCTGATTGCTCCACTCCTGATTTTGGCTTATAAATACTGATGTAAAATACTGACCAAATACTGAATGTGTGATCGTGACATTAAGCACTTAGAAAAGCAACATGAATTTTAAACAATTTTTTGTAGTTTACGTTCGGTGGTTCAGTTTAAGTTACGATAAGTTGTTTTCTTAACCTGTTTAATTTGTGCAAGAATTTTTCAAGTCCTATCAGAAAGCCTAAAGAGCGATACCAAACAAAATGCCATACTCAGAACAATTAGATATTAAAGAAAACAAAATACACCACTGACTCCAAAATATGTGTTCGGATATATTGGGTACATAGATAGGACCCCGTTCTCATGTGTATACAATGCTATGTATACGGATATATTGGGTACATGGATAGGACACTGTTCCCATGTGTATACAATGCTATGCATATGGATATATTGGATACATATGGATAGGACACTGTTCTCATGTGTATACAATGCTATGTATACGGATATATTGGATACATATAGATAGGACACTGTTTCCATGTGTATACAATGCTATGTATATGGATATATTGGATACATATGCATTAGACACTGTTCTCATGTGTATACACTGCTATGTATACGGATATATTGGGTACATATGGATAGGACACCGGTCTCATGTGTATACAATGCTATGTATACTGATATATTGGGTACATGGATAGGACACCGGTCTCATGTGTATACAATGCTATGTATACAGATATATTGGGTACATGGATAGGACACTGTTCTCATGTGTATACAATGCTTTGTATACGGATATTTTGGGTACATGGATAGGACACCGGTCTCATGTGTATACAATGCTACGTATACTGATATATTGGGTACATGGATAGGACACTGTTCTCATGTGTATACAATGCTATGTATACAGATATATTGGGTACATGGATAGGACACTGTTCTCATGTGTATACAATGCTACGTATACTGATATATTGGGTACATGGATAGGACACTGCTCTCATGTGTATACAATGCTATGTATACAGATATATTGGATACATATGGATAGGACACTGTTCTCATGTGTATACAATGCTACGTATACGGATATATTGGATACATATAGATAGGACACTGTTTCCATGTGTATACAATGCTATGTATATGGATATATTGGATACATATGCATTAGACACTGTTCTCATGTGTATACACTGCTATGTATACGGATGTATTGGGTACATATGGATAGGACAACGGTCTCATGTGTATACAATGCTATGTATACGGATATATTGGGTACATATGGATAGGACACCGGTCTCATGTGTATACAATGCTATGTATACGGATATATTGGGTACATATGGATAAGACACCGTTCTCACGTGTATACAATGCTACATATATGGATATATTAGGTACATGGATAGGACACTGTTCTCATGTGTATGCAGTGCTATGTATACGGATATATTGGGTACATGGATAGGACACTGTTCTCATGTGTATGCAATGCTTTGTATACGGATATATTGGGTACATGGATAGGACACTGTTCTCATGTGTATACAATGCTATGTATACGGATATATTGGATACATATAGATAGAACACTGTTTCCATGTGTATGCAATCCTATGTATACTGATATATTGGGTACATGGATAGGATATTGTTCTCATGTGTATGCAATCCTATGTATACTGATATATTGGGTACATGGATAGGACACCGGTCTCATGTGTATACAACGCTATGTATACAGATATATTGGCTACATGGATAGGACACTGTTCTCATGTGTATACAATGCTATGTATGCGGATATTTTGGGTACATGGATAGGACACTGTTCTCATGTGTATACAATGCTATGTATACTGATATATTGGGTACATGGATAGGACACTGCTCTCATGTGTATACAATGCTATGTATGCGGATATATTGGGTACATGGATAGGACACTGCTCTCATGTGTATACAATGCTATGTATACGGATATATTGGATACATATAGATAGAACACTGTTTCCATGTGTATGCAATCCTATGTATACTGATATATTGGGTACATGGATAGGACACCGGTCTCATGTGTATACAATGCTATGTATACAGATATATTGGGTACATGGATAGGACACTGTTCTCATGTGTATACAATGCTATGTATACGGATATATTGGATACATATAGATAGAACACTGTTTCCATGTGTATGCAATCCTATGTATACTGATATATTGGGTACATGGATAGGATATTGTTCTCATGTGTATGCAATCCTATGTATACTGATATATTGGGTACATGGATTGGACATCGGTCTCATGTGTATACAATGCTATGTATACAGATATATTGGGTACATGGATAGGACACCGTTCTCATGTGTATACACTGCTATGTATATGGATATATTGGATACATATGGATAGGACACTGTTCTCATGTGTATACAATGCTATGTATACGGATATATTGGATACATATAGATAGGACACTGTTCTCATGTGTATACAATGCTATGTATACGGATATATTGGATACATATAGATAGGACACTGTTCCCATGTGTATACAATGCTATATATACGGATATATTAGGTACATGGATAGGACACTGTTCCCATGTGTATACAATGCTATGTATACGGATATATTGGGTACATGGATAGGACACCGGTCTCATGTGTATACAATGCTATGTATACGGATATATTGGGTACATGGATAGGACACTGTTCTCATGTGTATACAATGCTATGTATACGGATATATTGGGTACATGGATAGGACACTGTTCTCATGTGTATACAATGCTATGTATACTGATATATTGGACACATATGGATATGACACTGTTCCCATGTGTAAACAATGCTATGCATACAGATATATTGGATACATATGGATAGGACACCATTCTCATGAGTATACAATGCTATGTATACGGATATATTGGGTACATGGATAGGACACCGTTCTCATGTGTATACACTGCTATATATACGGATATATTAGGTACATGGATAGGACACTGTTCCCATGTGTATACAATGCTATGTATACGGATATATTGGGTACATGGATAGGACACCGGTCTCATGTGTATACAATGCTATGTATACAGATATATTGGGTACATGGATAGGACACAGTTCTCATGTGTATACAATGCTATGTATCAGTATATATTGGGTACATGGATAGGACACTGCTCTCATGTGTATACAATGCTATGTATACAGATATATTGGATACATATGGATAGGACACCGGTCTCGTGTGTATACAATGCTATGTATACAGATATATTGGGTACATGGATAGGACACTGTTCACATGTGTATACACTGCTTTGTATACGGATATATTGGATACATATAGATAGGACACCGTTCTCATGTGTATACAATGCTATGCATATGGATATATTGGATACATATGGATAGGACACTGTTTCCATGTGTATACAATGCAATGTATATGGATATATTGGATACATATGCATTAGACACTGTTCTCATGTGTATACACTGCTATGTATACGGATGTATTGGATACATATGGATAGGACACCGGTCTCATGTGTATACAATGCTATGTATACAGATATATTGGGTACATGGATAGGACACAGTTCTCATGTGTATACAATGCTATGTATAAGGATATATTGGGTACATGGATAGGACACTGCTCTCATGTGTATACAATGCTATGTATACAGATATATTGGATACATATGGATAGGACACCGGTCTCGTGTGTATACAATGCTATGTATACGGATATATTGGGTACATGGATAGGACACTGTTCACATGTGTATACACTGCTTTGTATACGGATATATTGGATACATATAGATAGGACACCGTTCTCATGTGTATACAATGCTATGCATATGGATATATTGGATACATATGGATAGGACACTGTTTCCATGTGTATACAATGCAATGTATATGGATATATTGGATACATATGCATTAGACACTGTTCTCATGTGTATACACTGCTATGTATACGGATGTATTGGATACATATGGATAGGACACCGGTCTCATGTGTATACAATGCTATGTATACAGATATATTGGATACATATAGATAGAACACTGTTTCCATGTGTATGCAATCCTATGTATACTGATATATTGGGTACATGGATAGGACACCGGTCTCATGTGTATACAACGCTATGTATACAGATATATTGGGTACATGGATAGGACACTGTTCTCATGTGTATACAATGCTATGTATGCGGATATTTTGGGTACATGGATAGGACACTGTTCTCATGTGTATACAATGCTATGTATACTGATATATTGGGTACATGGATAGGACACTGCTCTCATGTGTATACAATGCTATGTATGCGGATATATTGGGTTCATGGATAGGACACTGTTCTCATGTGTATACACTGCTATGTATACGGATATATTGGGTACATATGGATAGGACACCGGTCTCATGTGTATACAATGCTATGTATACGGATATATTGGATACATATAGATAGAACACTGTTTCCATGTGTATGCAATCCTATGTATACTGATATATTGGGTACATGGATAGGACACCGGTCTCATGTGTATACAACGCTATGTATGCGGATATTTTGGGTACATGGATAGGACACTGGTCTCATGTGTATACAATGCTATGTATGCGGATATATTGGGTACATGGATAGGACACTGCTCTCATGTGTATACAATGCTATGTATACGGATATATTGGATACATATAGATAGAACACTGTTTCCATGTGTATGCAATCCTATGTATACTGATATATTGGGTACATGGATAGGACACCGGTCTCATGTGTATACAATGCTATGTATACAGATATATTGGGTACATGGATAGGACACTGTTCTCATGTGTATACAATGCTATGTATACGGATATATTGGATACATATAGATAGAACACTGTTTCCATGTGTATGCAATCCTATGTATACTGATATATTGGGTACATGGATAGGATATTGTTCTCATGTGTATGCAATCCTATGTATACTGATATATTGGGTACATGGATTGGACATCGGTCTCATGTGTATACAATGCTATGTATACAGATATATTGGGTACATGGATAGGACACCGTTCTCATGTGTATACACTGCTATGTATATGGATATATTGGATACATATGGATAGGACACTGTTCTCATGTGTATACAATGCTATGTATACGGATATATTGGATACATATAGATAGGACACTGTTCTCATGTGTATACAATGCTATGTATACGGATATATTGGATACATATAGATAGGACACTGTTCCCATGTGTATACAATGCTATATATACGGATATATTAGGTACATGGATAGGACACTGTTCCCATGTGTATACAATGCTATGTATACGGATATATTGGGTACATGGATAGGACACCGGTCTCATGTGTATACAATGCTATGTATACGGATATATTGGGTACATGGATAGGACACTGTTCTCATGTGTATACAATGCTATGTATACGGATATATTGGGTACATGGATAGGACACTGTTCTCATGTGTATACAATGCTATGTATACTGATATATTGGACACATATGGATATGACACTGTTCCCATGTGTAAACAATGCTATGCATACAGATATATTGGATACATATGGATAGGACACCATTCTCATGAGTATACAATGCTATGTATACGGATATATTGGGTACATGGATAGGACACCGTTCTCATGTGTATACACTGCTATATATACGGATATATTAGGTACATGGATAGGACACTGTTCCCATGTGTATACAATGCTATGTATACGGATATATTGGGTACATGGATAGGACACCGGTCTCATGTGTATACAATGCTATGTATACAGATATATTGGGTACATGGATAGGACACAGTTCTCATGTGTATACAATGCTATGTATCAGTATATATTGGGTACATGGATAGGACACTGCTCTCATGTGTATACAATGCTATGTATACAGATATATTGGATACATATGGATAGGACACCGGTCTCGTGTGTATACAATGCTATGTATACAGATATATTGGGTACATGGATAGGACACTGTTCACATGTGTATACACTGCTTTGTATACGGATATATTGGATACATATAGATAGGACACCGTTCTCATGTGTATACAATGCTATGCATATGGATATATTGGATACATATGGATAGGACACTGTTTCCATGTGTATACAATGCAATGTATATGGATATATTGGATACATATGCATTAGACACTGTTCTCATGTGTATACACTGCTATGTATACGGATGTATTGGATACATATGGATAGGACACCGGTCTCATGTGTATACAATGCTATGTATACAGATATATTGGGTACATGGATAGGACACAGTTCTCATGTGTATACAATGCTATGTATAAGGATATATTGGGTACATGGATAGGACACTGCTCTCATGTGTATACAATGCTATGTATACAGATATATTGGATACATATGGATAGGACACCGGTCTCGTGTGTATACAATGCTATGTATACGGATATATTGGGTACATGGATAGGACACTGTTCACATGTGTATACACTGCTTTGTATACGGATATATTGGATACATATAGATAGGACACCGTTCTCATGTGTATACAATGCTATGCATATGGATATATTGGATACATATGGATAGGACACTGTTTCCATGTGTATACAATGCAATGTATATGGATATATTGGATACATATGCATTAGACACTGTTCTCATGTGTATACACTGCTATGTATACGGATGTATTGGATACATATGGATAGGACACCGGTCTCATGTGTATACAATGCTATGTATACAGATATATTGGATACATATAGATAGAACACTGTTTCCATGTGTATGCAATCCTATGTATACTGATATATTGGGTACATGGATAGGACACCGGTCTCATGTGTATACAACGCTATGTATACAGATATATTGGGTACATGGATAGGACACTGTTCTCATGTGTATACAATGCTATGTATGCGGATATTTTGGGTACATGGATAGGACACTGTTCTCATGTGTATACAATGCTATGTATACTGATATATTGGGTACATGGATAGGACACTGCTCTCATGTGTATACAATGCTATGTATGCGGATATATTGGGTTCATGGATAGGACACTGTTCTCATGTGTATACACTGCTATGTATACGGATATATTGGGTACATATGGATAGGACACCGGTCTCATGTGTATACAATGCTATGTATACGGATATATTGGATACATATAGATAGAACACTGTTTCCATGTGTATGCAATCCTATGTATACTGATATATTGGGTACATGGATAGGACACCGGTCTCATGTGTATACAACGCTATGTATGCGGATATTTTGGGTACATGGATAGGACACTGTTCTCATGTGTATACAATGCTATGTATGCGGATATTTTGGGTACATGGATAGGACACTGTTCTCATGTGTATACAATGCTATGTATACTGATATATTGGGTACAATGATAGGACACTGCTCTCATGTGTATACAATGCTATGTATGCGGATATATTGGGTTCATGGATAGGACACTGCTCTCATGTGTATACAATGCTATGTATACGGATATATTGGATACATATAGATAGGACACTGTTTCCATGTGTATACAATGCTATGTATATGGATATATTGGATACATATGCATTAGACACTGTTCTCATGTGTATACACTGCTATGTATACGGATGTATTGGGTACATATGGATAGGACACCGGTCTCATGTGTATACAATGCTATGTATACGGATATATTGGGTACATATGGATAAGACACCGTTCTCACGTGTATACAATGCTATATATATGGATATATTAGGTACATGGATAGGACACTGTTCTCATGTGTATACAATGCTATGTATACGGATATATTGGATACATATAGATAGAACACTGTTTCCATGTGTATGCAATCCTATGTATACTGATATATTTGGTACATGGATAGGATATTGTTCTCATGTGTATGCAATCCTATGTATACTGCTATATTGGGTACATGGATAGGACACCGGTCTCATGTGTATACAATGCTATGTATACAGATATATTGGGTACATGGATAGGACACCGTTCTCATGTGTATACACTGCTATGTATATGGATATATTGGATACATATGGATAGGACACTGTTCTCATGTGTATACAATGCTATGTATACGGATATATTGGATACATATAGATAGGACACTGTTCTCATGTGTATACAATGCTATGTATACGGATATATTGGATACATATAGATAGGACACTGTTCCCATGTGTATACAATGCTATATATACGGATATATTAGGTACATGGATAGGACACTGTTCCCATGTGTATACAATGCTATGTATACGGATATATTGGGTACATGGATAGGACACCGGTCTCATGTGTATACAATGCTATATATATGGATATATTAGGTACATGGATAGGACACTGTTCTCATGTGTATACTATGCTATGCATACAGATATATTGGATACATATGGATAGGACACCATTCTCATGAGTATACAATGCTATGTATACAGATATATTGGGTACATATGGATAGGACACCGGTCTCGTGTGTATACAATGCTATGTATACGGATATATTGGGTACATGGATAGGACACCGGTCTCATGTGTATACAATGCTATGTATACGGATATATTGGATACATATAGATAGGACACTGTTCCCATGTGTATACAATGCTATGTATACGGATATATTGGGTACATGGATAGGACACTGTTCCCATGTGTATACAATGCTATGTATACTGATATATTGGACACATATGGATATGACACTGTTCTCATGTGTATACAATGCTATGTATACGGATATATTGGGTACATGGATAGGACACTGTTCTCATGTGTATACAGTGCTATGTATACTGATATATTGGACACATATGGATATGACACTGTTCCCATGTGTAAACAATGCTATGCATACAGATATATTGGATACATATGGATAGGACACCATTCTCATGAGTATACAATGCTATGTATACAGATATATTGGGTACATATGGATAGGACACCGGTCTCATGTGTATACAGTGCTATGTATACGGATATATTGGGGACATGGATAGGACACCGGTCTCATGTGTATACAATGCCATGTATACAGATATATTGGGTACATGGATAGGACACAGTTCTCATGTGTATACAATGCTATGTATAAGTATATATTGGGTACATGGATAGGACACTGCTCTCATGTGTATACAATGCTATGTATACAGATATATTGGATACATATGGATAGGACACCGGTCTCGTGTGTATACAATGCTATGTATACAGATATATTGGGTACATGGATAGGACACTGTTCACATGTGTATACACTGCTTTGTATACGGATATATTGGATACATATAGATAGAACACCGTTCTCATGTGTATACAATGCTATGCATATGGATATATTGGATACATATGGATAGGACACTGTTTCCATGTGTATACAATGCAATGTATATGGATATATTGGATACATATGCATTAGACACTGTTCTCATGTGTATACACTGCTATGTATACGGATGTATTGGATACATATGGATAGGACACCGGTCTCATGTGTATACAATGCTATGTATACAGATATATTGGGTACATATGGATAGGACACCGGTCTCATGTGTATACAATGCTATGTATACGGATATATTGGGTACATATGGATAGGACACCGGTCTCGTGTGTATACAATGCTATGTATACGGATATATTGGGTACATGGATAGGACACTGTTCACATGTGTATACACTGCTTTGCATACGGATATATTGGATACATATAGATAGGACACCGTTCTCATGTGTATACAATGCTATGCATATGGATATATTGGATACATATGGATAGGACACTGTTTCCATGTGTATACAATGCAATGTATATGGATATATTGGATACATATGCATTAGACACTGTTCTCATGTGTATACACTGCTATGTATACGGATGTATTGGATACATATGGATAGGACACCGGTCTCATGTGTATACAATGCTATGTATACAGATATATTGGGTACATATGGATAGGACACCGGTCTCATGTGTATACAATGCTATGTATACGGATATATTGGGTACATATGGATAGGACACCGGTCTCATGTGTATACAATGCTATGTATACGGATATATTGGGTACATATGGATAGGACACCGGTCTCATGTGTATACAATGCTATGTATACAGATATATTGGGTACATGGATAGGACACAGTTCTCATGTGTATACAATGCTATGTATAAGTATATATTGGGTACATGGATAGGACACTGCTCTCATGTGTATACAATGCTATGTATACAGATATATTGGATACATATGGATAGGACACTGGTCTCATGTGTATACAATGCTTTGTACACGGATATATTGGGTACATGGATAGGACACTGTTCACATGTGTATACACTGCTTTGTATACGGATATATTGGATACATATAGATAGGACACCGTTCTCATGTGTATACAATGCTATGCATATGGATATATTGGATACATATGGATAGGACACTGTTTCCATGTGTATACAATGCAATGTATATGGATATATTGGATACATATGCATTAGACACTGTTCTCATGTGTATACACTGCTATGTATACGGATGTATTGGATACATATGGATAGGACACCGGTCTCATGTGTATACAATGCTATGTATACAGATATATTGGGTACATATGGATAGGACACCGGTCTCATGTGTATACAATGCTATGTATACGGATATATTGGGTACATATGGATAAGACACCGTTCTCACGTGTATACAATGCTATATATACGGATATATTAGGTACATGGATAGGACACTGTTCTCATGTGTATACAGTGCTATGTATACGGATATATTGGGTACATGGATAGGACACCGTTCTCATGTGTATACACTGCTATGTATATGGATATATTGGATACATATGGATAGGATACTGTTCTCATGTGTATACAATGCTATGTATACGGATATATTGGATACATATAGATAGGACACTGTTCTCATGTGTATACAATGCTATGTATACGGATATATTGGGTACATGGATAGGACACTGTTCTCATGTGTATACAATGCTATGTATACTGATATATTGGACACATATGGATATGACACTGTTCCCATGTGTAGACAATGCTATGGATACAGATATATTGGATACATATGGATAGGACACCATTCTCATGAGTATACAATGCTATGTATACAGATATATTGGGTACATATGGATAGGACACCGGTCTCATGTGTATACAATGCTATGTATACGGATATATTGGGGACATGGATAGGACACCGGTCTCATGTGTATACAATGCTATGTATATGGATGTATTGGATACATATGGATAGGACACAGTTCTCATGTGTATACAATGCTATGTATACAGATATATTGGGAACAAATGAATAGGACACCTGTCTCATGTGTATACAATGCTATGTATAAGGATATATTGGGTACATGGATAGGACACTGCTCTCATGTGTATACAATGCTATGTATACAGATATATTGGATACATATGGATAGAACACCGGTCTCGTGTGTATACAATGCTATGTATACGGATATATTGGGTACATGGATAGGACACTGTTCCCATGTGTATACACTGCTTTGTATACGGATATATTGGATACATATAGATAGGACACCGTTCTCATGTGTATACAATGCTATGCATATGGATATATTGGATACATATGGATAGGACACTGTTCTCATGTGTATACAATGCTACGTATACGGATATATTGGATACATATAGATAGGACACTGTTTCCATGTGTATACAATGCTATGTATATGGATATATTGGATACATATGCATTAGACACTGTTCTCATGTGTATACACTGCTATGTATACGGATGTATTGGATACATATGGATAGGACACCGGTCTCATGTGTATATGACGCGCCCCCTGGGCCATGTTTGGGGAATACCCGGAGCCGGATCTGTTGGGGGTGGTAGTCCTCGTGGCGGTGACCCGGTCCGTGCCCAGGGTGTCAAACTAAGTGGCGATGTTTTTAGTGGCAGATGTGATATTGTTCGACTACGCCACCCGTTGAATGCGGTTACGAAACCGCCGCTGCAGGGCAGACCGCTGAGGCCGATGGTACAGTTGTGCAGCGTGGGTAGTATAACCCCCAACGGGAGGGGTATGGCCTCAGGGCAGCCTACGTGGATGATGGGGATGGTAGAATTGCACGCAGGCACCAGGAACCACTCAGAGACGGTGCGGTGTAGTTCAGGGTCTTTACTGGTGACAAAGATAGACCCTCCCGGGAGTACTGGCTAGCGGTCGGGGTCTGGTCAGTCCGTGAGCAGACAGGATCTCCCCTGGCCAGGCGGAGTTGTAGGCCTCCCCAACTAACTGTACTCTTCTTGGCTACCTTGCTAGAAGCGGGTAAAAGTAGCCCACGTCCCTGAGTGTACCGTGTGGTGCTCACCCGTATGGCCGGTGACTCGGGGCCTTCTGGTAGCCTCCGCTCCACGACGGCGGTGCTGGTCCCTTGCGTGTGACCGTGCCTTCGGGTTTCTTGGCCAGAGGACCTGAAATCCCCTGCCGGTCGGTTTCTGCTGCTGGGTATGGAACAGTCCCCACAGCCTCGGACTCCGTGTCCGGTGATACCTCTTCAGTCAGGACGAGCTCTACAGCTTCCAGTCTCTGACCCTTTTATCACTGCTCCCACAGAGCTCCTGATGTCACTTTCCCTGCAACTGCTCCACACCAGACCAGACTGTGTCTCTGTCTCTGTCTGTGTTCTTTCTAACCCCACCTCAGCCCCAGTTTATATAGGGGAAGTTCTTCCCCTCCCAGGACTGGGCAGGAGGTGTGGCATGCTTAGGATTCCTGACCAGGAGACCTCCCACCTGCTCACAGACGTAATATTGCTATTACTGTGGTAACCAGACCCCTGTGGTTCCACATTTTCCCCTAGTAAAATTTAGTACTTCGGGACTAAACATATTTTTTTGAAAACATAACAGGGTATAAACAGGAACAATACAATAAGGAAAAACATGTTAAAGTGGTCACGGCATGTCCGCAACCGGGTGCAATTTTTGAAACAAAAAGGGTGTCCATTTCACCAAAGAACAGGGAGCCGTAACCAGGTAGGGGTCTGTCCTGCCCCGAGTCTTTAACAGTCTTTAGTCCGTTCCTGGGTTACGCTCCAAACATATATACAATAGAGTTCTAGTAAATCCACAAAAGATGCCTATAAAATAACTGGAAAAACATAATTATTTACAAGCAACAGTAAACAGGTAAATACCAATAAAACAGTCTGAACACTTTAAATCCTCCAACGTACGGGCAACTGGCCTCTAGTGGCTCTAGTGGACCTACGGAGCTCACTAACTGGTCCTGCACTACAGGGTGTAGGAGCTGTTAAAGGTAAGCTGGGCAGCTGTCTACGGACTCTTTGGCTCACTAGGGGCACGGCAGGCTCACTATAAGCAGAGGGTCGATTCTCCTGGTCTGCTTGTGTGGGGTCTTCTGCCTCCTGGACCGGCTGCTCTTCCAGCTCTACCTGTTTTTCCATAGGCACTTGGGATGCTGGCTGGAGGAAGGTGAGGACGGGTACTACAACAGCGCCATTTACTTGTGTCCAAGATCGAGGGAAGTCTCCGAGTACAGTACTGACCATCTCTTCCCTTTCCTCTGCGGGTCGAGGGTTTTCTTGATCTTCTTCAGGGTTTCGTAGCTGCTCGGGACACTTCTTCAGGTGATCTCGGGAGACAATGGCTGTGGTTTCTCCTCCATCCTTACTGATTGTGCAGACTTTCGGGTTTTCATGGCTTGAGGGCAGTACGGTGTACGGGTCCTTCTCCCACTGGTCGTCCAACTTGTGGAGCCGTCTTTTCCTCTTCAAGACCTGCTCTCCAGGTACCAGGGGAACAGCGGGAGCATACTGGTTGTAAGTCTTCTCCTGTCTTTCTCTTGCTTGACGGAGACTTCGCTCAACGCTCTCCTGTACTTTCCGGTACTGCTGCTGCCTCTCTGTGTCCCAGTCTGCTTCTGGTGAAGTGTCCTCGGGTGTCAGGACTCCCATATCCAGATCAACAGGCAGCTTACCAGGTCTTGCTCTCATTAGGTAAGCCGGGGTACAGTTGGTAGAACCTACAGGGATGTGGTTGTATAGGTCCACCAGATCAGGCAGTTTCTCAGGCCATAGACTGCGTTCTTCCAGGGGCAATGTTTTCAGAAGGTCTATCACCACCTGGTTCATCTTCTCGCAGAGTCCATTGGTTTGCGGATGATAGGGTGTTGTTCTTATCTTCCGGCAGCCATACAGGGTGCAGAACTCCTGGAAGACTTCCGCTTCAAAGGCAGGTCCTTGGTCCGTCAGCACCTGCTCTGGGTATCCGTGTGGACGGCAGAAGTGCTGCTGGAAGGCTCTAGCTGCTGTTTGAGCCGTTAAGTCCTTGACGGGGACTACAACCAAGAACCGGGAATAGTGATCCACGATGGTCAACTCATAGACGTAGCCACTTCTGCTGGGGGTCAGTTTTACATGGTCCAAGGCTACCAGTTCCAACGGCTGCCTGGTGACGATGGACTGCAGGGGAGTCTTCTGGCTGGCACGGTCCTTCCTTCTTAGGTTGCATGGGCCACAGTCTCTGCACCACCTCTCGATGGTTCCTCTCATGCCTACCCAGTGGAACCGCCCGCGCAGCAGGAACTCCAGCTTCTTCCATCCGAAGTGCCCAGCTCCGTCGTGGTATGCCTCCAGTACCATAGCCGCGTCTCTTCTTGGCACCACTACTTGCCAGATCAGTTCATGCGTCCGGGAGTTAACCATTCTGCGGCACAACTTCCCCTTGTAAAGGAACAGTCCACTCTTCTCAGCCCACAGTTGCTTGGTCTCCTCCGGAGCGTCTGGGTCAAGGCGGGCATCTGGCTGAGTCAGCATCTCCTTCACCCGTCGGACGGCGGGGTCACTGTCTTGCGTTTCCGCCCAGTTGTAATGAGGTAAGGGGTTGAACGTAGTGGATTGCTTACCCCTTACACGGTGGGAATACTGGGTAGTCCCATGACGGTGGAACGCGGGGAGTTCAACTTCTTCCAGTTCCTCTGGATCTTCCCCTACGTCCGGTAGGTTTGGCATTCTGGACAAGGCATCCGCGTTGGTATTCGAGCGTCCTGCCCGGTATTTGATCGTGAACTCATAGTTGGACAGGCGGGCCATCCATCTCTGCTCCAGGGCACCGAGTCTTGCAGTGTCCAGGTGTGTCAACGGGTTGTTATCCGTGTACACAGTGAACCGGGAAGAGGCGAGGTAGTGCTTAAAGCGTTCGGTGACTGCCCACACCACTGCCAGGAACTCTAGCTTGAATGAGCTGTAATTCTCAGGGTTTCTTTCGGTGGGTCGCAGTTTTCGGCTGGCGTAAGCAATTACCCGTTCTCTCCCCTGCTGGATCTGGGACAGTACGGCTCCTAGCCCGATGTTACTTGCGTCGGTGTAGAGGATAAAGGGCTGGCTGTAATCAGGGTACGCCAGGATTTCATCCCCCGTGAGGGCCATCTTCAGCTGGCGGAAGGACTCTTCTTCCAACTTCTCCCATCTGAAGGGCGGCTTCTGGTTCTTGGCCTTCCTGGACTGGCCTATCAGGAGGTCCTGCATAGGAGCTGCCTTTTTGGTGAAACCGGGAATGAATCTTCGGTAGTAGCCTACCAACCCGAGGAACTGCCGCACTTCCTTTACGCTGGAGGGTCTTGGCCATTCCTTAATCGCGGTGATCTTATCAGGGTAGGGAGCCACTCCATCAGCACTCACCACGTGTCCCAGGTACTGCACTTTTGGTTTTAGCAGGTGACACTTCGACGGTTTCACATTCAGACCGTAGTTTGCCAGGGCTTCAAACACTTCCGCCAGGTGTTTCAGGTGGTCCTCGTAGGTTTTGGAATAAACTATAACATCGTCCAGGTACAGCAGGACCGTCTCAAAGTTCCGGTGTCCCAGACAGCATTCCATCAATCGTTGGAAGGTTCCTGGTGCGTTGCAGAGTCCGAACGGCATGCAGGTAAACTCGCTAAGTCCCATCGGGGTGGTGAATGCGGTCTTCTCCCGGTCCGCCTCTGCTACAGGAACCTGCCAGTACCCGCTAGTGAGATCCAAAGTGGAGAAGAAGTTAGCAGATTTTAAAGCAGCCAAAGACTCCTCTAACCTTGGTAAGGGGTACGCATCTTTGTGTGTGATACGGTTGATTTTCCGGTAATCTACACACATTCTCATGGTGTTGTCTTTCTTTTTAACCAAGACTAGTGGAGCTGCCCAGGGGCTACAGCTATCCCTGATTACCCCAGCCTCCTTCATGTCTCTAAGCATCCCCTTGGCGTGTTGGTAGTGTGCAGGGGGTACGGGACGATACCTCTCCTTTATGGGAGGATGGTCTCCCGTGGGGATGTGATGTTCCACTCCCTTTACTCGCCCGAAGTCTAGCGGGTGTTTACTGAACACTCTCTCATATTCCTGGATCACCCGATAGACTCCCTGCTTTTGGTGAGCGGGTGTGGAGTCAGTACCCAAATGCAGTTGCTGACACCAGTCCTCCATTTGTTGCTTAGAGCCGTTACCTTCCTCTGGATGAGATGGAGGCAAGGGTTCCACGGACTGTACAGAATTTTGGTTGATGGTATACAATTTGGCTAGCGTAGCATACCGGGGCAGGTACACTTCCCTCTTCCCGATATTTATTATGCGAACGGGCACCCTCCCATGGCATACATCAACCACCCCCCATGCCGTCAAAATGGTGGGCCTACTATCTGAGTAGACTGGTTCTACCATTGCCTGGTAATCTCTACCTCTCAGACCAATAGCTGCCCGGCACCAAATCATCATTTCACTTTTCGGGGGCATGGCAATAGGGAAAGGGTCACACATTCTCACGCTACCAATCTCACCACCGGAGAGTTCCACCTGTTGCCGTCGCATCAGTGCCCGGATCTCTTTTTGGAGCACTCGCTGCTGGCCGGAGCTGTCGTTCTTGGCAACCTGCTGTAAAATGAGAATCACCTCTGCAAGACAATTTTCAATCACATTAGTTCCTAGAGTTATCTTTGGGTGACTCTCGCGCTTGTCAATGTCCACAATGATCAGTCCCTGTGCTGCAAGTTCGACTTTACCGATTTTAATGGTCATCTCTTTAAATCCGATCTGTGGCACGGGCTGACCATTGCTGGCGATGATACTCAAGTCGTCGTCTGGGTAGCGGGTTATATCCGAGTCATTCCAGTACTGCTTGAAGAGCACGTACAGGATGGTGGTGACCTGTGACCCGGTGTCAAGTAGGGCACTCATAGGAATGCCATCCAGTACTACAGGCAAGACTGGACGTCCTCCCACGTATTTGTCACGCCAGTTCGATGGGCCTGGTGATCTTATTCCTAGGGGTTGGCCCTCTACCCCAGGTTGTGCCAGTTTAAAGGACAGTACCTTGCCATATGTCCGGGTTGATTGCAGCGGCGGCAGATGGGTTGTCCGTCCTCGTTGTATCGGTCGCTGGGTCTTCCTCTGGCCGGTGGGGTCCTCCTTGGTCGGCGCCACAGGATATCCTCCGGTCCGGATGCCAGCTGGATCTTCCCTGGAGTAGAAACCTGTAAAGACTGCACAGTTCGGGTTAGCGCGGCAACGCTTTTAGTTAGCTCTTGGACCTGATGGTGCAGGTCTGTAGCCGGGTCATTGTTTAAAGCCTGCGCATCAGCTCCCACAGGCCCTGCCGACAAGGGCGCCGCCTCCTGGTGGTAAGTGGTAGCAGGGCGTTTGTGGGTCACAGCGCCACCTGGTGCCGGTTCTCGGAGCACCCGGATGGCTCTGTCCTTGAACTGTGCAAAGTCCAGATGAGGGTCCTGTAAGGCCATTGCCCGCAACTGGGTTCGGTGGGCATTGCAATGTAGACCCTCTATAAATTGTTCAGTCAACAGCTTGTCTTCGTTTCCCACGCCGTCAGGGTCGGCCTGCTTAATGGCTCTCAGGGCCTCTTGTAGGTTTAGCGCATAGTCCCTTATATTCTCATGTGCTCGCTGCTTGCACCCGTAGAATCTAAGCTTGATCTCGGCTGAGGTACGGGTATCAAAGGTGTCCTTCAGCCGGGCTAGTATCTCTGCGACAGTCCTCCTCCTCCCCAGTGGCCAGGACTTTACCTCCCTTTGGGCTGCCCCTGTTAATTGAGCCACCAGGATGCTCACTTTTTGCTCTTCTGTGAGGGGGTACACCTGGAAGAGGCTATCCAGCCTTTCTCTGAAGTCATTTAGGGTATGTGACTCCCCTGAGTACTGGGGTAGCCAGGCTGCCCCCGGGATGTAGGGCTTGGTGAAAGGCATGACCGCAGCAGCGGTGGTGCTGGCGGTGGCTGTGGCAGTAAAGCTCTCCTCCGTATCCGACATCCTCCTCCCCCCTAGTGGACCGTGGCCTATCTTGCGATGATCCTCTTCCGTAGGCCGCGGCTCCGCAGTGGATCGTCAGGGTTGAGGACCTTCCGTCGCGCTCCTGTGACGTCGGCGTCTGCTGGGCTCCTTCCAGGACCTTACGCAACGTCCGGACGTGAGGCGGGGCTTCAGTTCTCGCGCGCTTTCGGAGTCCACGCCCCTCTTCTTCCCGCGCGGCGTCCTCAAGATGGCGTCCAATGGCGGGAAGGCTCCACGGATGGCGGGAAGAAGGCAGAAGATGGCGTCGGATGGCGGGAAAACTCCACGGATGGCGGGAAGAAGGCAAAAGATGGCGTCGGATGGCGGGAATCTTCACCACAGGTAAGTTTAACAGTCTTTTTCAGGCACGCAGTACCCGGTGGTTGCGGGCACGAAATCCTGCCGACTACGCCAAAAGTTGACGCGCCCCCTGGGCCATGTTTGGGGAATACCCGGAGCCGGATCTGTTGGGGGTGGTAGTCCTCGTGGCGGTGACCCGGTCCGTGCCCAGGGTGTCAAACTAAGTGGCAATGTTTTTAGTGGCAGATGTGATATTGTTCGACTACGCCACCCGTTGAATGCGGTTACGAAACCGCCGCTGCAGGGCAGACCGCTGAGGCCGGTGGTACAGTTGTGCAGCGTGGGTAGTATAACCCCCAACGGGAGGGGTATGGCCTCAGGGCTGCCTACGTGGATGATGGGGATGGTAGAATTGCACGCAGGCACCAGGAACCACTCAGAGACGGTGCGGTGTAGTTCAGGGTCTTTACTGGTGACAAAGATAGACCCTCCCGGGAGTACTGGCTAGCGGTCGGGGTCTGGTCAGTCCGTGAGCAGACAGGATCTCCCCTGGCCAGGCGGAGTTGTAGGCCTCCCCAACTAACTGTACTCTTCTTGGCTACCTTGCTAGAAGCGGGTAAAAGTAGCCCACGTCCCTGAGTGTACCGTGTGGTGCTCACCCGTATGGCCGGTGACTCGGGGCCTTCTGGTAGCCTCCGCTCCACGACGGCGGTGCTGGTCCCTTGCGTGTGACCGTGCCTTCGGGTTTCTTGGCCAGAGGACCTGAAATCCCCTGCCGGTCGGTTTCTGCTGCTGGGTATGGAACAGTCCCCACAGCCTCGGACTCCGTGTCCGGTGATACCTCTTCAGTCAGGACGAGCTCTACAGCTTCCAGTCTCTGACCCTTTTATCACTGCTCCCACAGAGCTCCTGATGTCACTTTCCCTGCAACTGCTCCACACCAGACCAGACTGTGTCTCTGTCTGTGTTCTTTCTAACCCCACCTCAGCCCCAGTTTATATAGGGGAAGTTCTTCCCCTCCCAGGACTGGGCAGGAGGTGTGGCATGCTTAGGATTCCTGACCAGGAGACCTCCCACCTGCTCACAGACGTAATATTGCTATTACTGTGGTAACCAGACCCCTGGGGTTCCACATATACAATGCTATGTATACAGATATATTGGGTACATATGGATAGGACACCGGTCTCATGTGTATACAATGCTATGTATACGGATATATTGGATATATGGATAGGACACCGGTCTCATGTGTATACAATGCTATGTATACGGATATATTGGGTACATATGGATAAGACATCGTTCTCACGTGTATACAATGCTACGTATACGGATATATTGGATACATATAGATAGAACACTGTTTCCATGTGTATACAATACTATGTATACGGATATATTGGGTACATATGGATAGGACACCGGTCTCATGTGTATACACTGCTATGTATACTGATATATTGGGTACATGGATAGGACACTGTTCTAATGTGCATACACTGCTATGTATACAGATATATTGGGTACATGGATAGGACATCGTTCCCATGTGTATACAATGCTACGTATACTGATATATTGGGTACATGGATAGGACACCGGTCTCATGTGTATATACTGCTATGTATATGGATATATAGGATACATATGGATAGGACACTGCTCTCATGTGTATACAATGCTATGTATACGGATATATTGGATACATATAGATAGGACACTGTTCTCATGTGTATACAATGCTATGTATATGTAGCACCCCGAGGGCTCGGCTGCTACAGGGGTATTGCACCTCGACCCAGAGGTGTGATATTCCACTCCCGGGTAAGGATGGATTGTGGACCAGGACTCGTTAGGCTGCATGCACCACACACACCCCATTTCCGAGGGACAGCTCAACGGTGCTCCCACAGAAGTGCAGGCACGACAGCATCTGTCCCTGGCTGGAGTGGGGAGGGGGAGGAAAACCCAGTGGTGTAGGAGCAGATAGGGGTGGGTCTCTGGGCATAGGTAGGAGCCCATTGGTTGCTAGTCACCTGGGCTCGGGTGCTAGAGGGAGGTATATAAGGTGGGCACCATCTTAGAACAGAGTTCAGTCAGAAGAGAGGAGTGAGAGAGGAGTTCAGCCAGAGAGGGCTGACAGGGAGCTGTGGCTCAGTCTGGGCCCAGCTCTACGAGGCAGGCCTAGGGTGAAGGCCGGAGCCAGAGAGAAGGAACAGCAAAGGAAGTAAGAAAGGAAACAAGGAACAGGAACACAGAGAAAGGCCCAGAGACACGAAGGTAGAAGGAACCCCATATGCCCAGGAGATTGCGGGTGAAGGGTTGGCAGAGCAGGGTACCGGAACCCAAATTGGTGGAGGCAACAGATTCCTCAGCCAAAGACCGGAGGTTGTGACCACATCTTGGTGCGACCCCTCACTACATCCACCAGGAAAGCAAACCACATAGGGTCAGGGAAACCGGAGATAGGTTTCGCCAAGAGAAGGCCCGAGGGAGCTGGACAAAGGTGGGTCACTGGTGAGGACGGCCAGAGAAGGGAAGAGAAGGGAGCCCTGTGCCACGCTCTGGAATTGCCTGGGAGTTGGTCGAGTCCCCTGCCTGGTGGACGCAGCACGGCTTGGGCAGTCATCGCCTGCAGGATTGACACGAATAACAACTGTGAGTAAAGCATTGGAAACTGCAACCCCACGTCTCTGTGTTTCATCGCCGCACCAGCACCATCAGTACTGGGACGCTCACACCATCACTCCCATCATCCACACTAGCTGCCCTGAGGCAATACTTCTCCCGTGGGGAGTTATCTCATACTTGGCTGCGCATACAACATCAGCCTCAGCGGTCTGCAGCGCAGCGGCGGTCCCCACTGACCGCAATCCACGGGTGGCGTAGTCGGACATTTGTCACGTTACTAAGACTGCCACTGGTTTGACCGCCCTGGGCACGGACCGGGTCATAGCCACGGAGGACTACATCCCACCAGAGGCACGGTTCCGGGTTCCCCACGCGGCCCAGGGGGCGCATCAACTTTTGGCGTAGTCGGCAGGATCTTTACCAACCCGCCACAAGCGGGTATTGCGTGCCTGAAGAAGATTGTACATGTACCTTGAAAAGAAGTCTCCCGCCATTTCCAGAAGTTTCCCGCCATCCGGAGCCGATTCCCGCCATCAGACGCCATCTTGGACCGTCTCCCCCCATCTTCATCCGTTTTTCCCGCTCTGGCAGAGCGGACGCCATTATGTGCGCACCAAAAGACAGCAGTAAGCCACCTCCCATCGTGGGTCAGGTCCCAGAATGGCGCCAAAGAAGGGGCCTGCCCCCAGCAACTATGAGTGCAGCAGTGGAAATGTCCATCAAAGTGGGGGGGGCTGCCCCTAAGGGTGATTGTCAGCAGATGCCCCCAAGACCACCCCCCATGGGGGCGGATAGGAAAGAAAACTGTGGGGCCGGGCGCGGCCTGGATCAGTCTGGACCTGCTGCACCCGGAGATGGAGGGAGCAGCGAACCCCACTAGCACGCTGGCCCGCAGCCTGCTGCAAGCTGAGCCACCTTGCAGCCTGACAGAGTTGCTGGCCCAGCTGCCTAGAGACACGGACTGTGCACGAGCTGCGCTAGAGGACCTAAACCAGAGGATGGTCCGGGCGCAGCGAGATGTGTTTGCCGGGTGGAAGGAGGAGTTGGCCCGGCAGCACGAAAACAGCCAGCGGAGGATCCCGCAAGGACCGAGCAGCGTGCCTGCCGCTGAGCGCGGTAAAGAAGGACCGGCGGTGGCAGACGACGACGCGGAGGAGGCCGTCAAGACCAAGGCAGGTAACGGGGACGACACCACCCCAAGCCCTGAGGCTGCAAGCCTGCCCCCACCCTCCGCTGCGGGACCCGAAGCCCCAGGGACCGAACCTGACACCACGCCTCCACCGCCGCCAGCTAGGCCTCAGGCTGCAAGCGTCGCTGACACGCCCCGCCCCGCGCTGTGCCCTCTGAACCCGGGCGCCGTAAAGCAGGAGACGTCACAGGCCGGGACGCAGGGCCTAGTACACCCGGGCGCCGCTGCCCCACCAGCGCCCCCTACCGTGACTGTGCCATCCCCGGGCGCGACCATCAGACGACCACCGGCCTGGTCGCAAGGCCGAGTGCCCCCGGGCGCTGCTCCCCAAAGGTGGTCCCGTGCCATACCACCTCTGGGCGCGGATCTCTTCGCCCAGCATACGGGCCCAGATGGAATGCCCCTGGTGTGGCCGGCCGAACTGACCAGCGGTCAGCCCTGGAGAGTTCCACCCCCGCGCGAGCCTCTGATACCGGCTCCGGAGCCCGCGGAAGTCGCCCAGCCCGCACTTCAAGAAACACAGGTGGACGCAGCTCGTCACCTGGATTGCTGCCGTCAACAGCTGGCCACCTTTGAAAGGGAGCGGCGGCAGAGGCGCATCAGGGAGGAGCGACTCCAAGCCCGGAGCGCGGAGCAGAAGAGGAGAGCCCGTCAGGACTCCCAAGCCATCCGCGGTCCCCGAGCCACCGGGACCGTAGTAAAGTTCCAGCTGGAGCACGGCTGGGGCTTCATAAGAGACCCGGAGGCTGACACCGACGTCTTCGTCACTAGAAGGGACGTTGAAAGCCACTTGCCCGAGGGACATCACGGCCGTGACCTGTACCCCGGCGACGTGGTCACCTACACCCGGCACAAGGGCGCAAAGGGACTGTACGCCCTCCATGTCCACCGTCTAACGGAAGAGGAACTGCGGTACCGCCCAGACACTGCGTACCCTGAGGAAGACTACCCAGAGGAGCAAGGAGGACGCCGTTACCAGTGAATGGTAAAATGGAACTGTATATAGTTACCCGTAAGGGTATAGAAACTATTGCTGAGTGGAGTGTGGTCCCCATTGGGACTAATGTGGACTGTTATCTGTGTGCCCCTTATCCCTAACCAGGCTGAGGACTGTGAGCAGCCATTCCCCTATCCCCACTGGCCGAGGACTGAGAGCGGCCACCCTTGTACATAGTTGCGCTTCTTAAAGCGCCTCCTATTGGTTTTATATAAAAACTGCAACGTCTACCTCAGGACGAATTAACTGGACTGTTGCACCTTTACCTGGTCGCAAGTTGCACGGCGGCCACAGCTCAAGAATGTGTTTTTGAAGAAAATGTTTTACTTGAAAATGTCTTATATTGGAAAGTTTAATTTGCTGCTAAAAGAGCCTATAGTATTTTCCATGTATGAAGAAAGTCTTATAATGTTTTATGAAAATGTAACCAGTAACGTTAAAAAGAGAAGAGTACCTCCCATAAAGGGATGAGCTTTTGGTTAATGTCTTATATGCGAGTGCACTTTAAAAAAATTTGTATGTTTTAAATTGTTTTGCTCTTTTCCAGCCCGAGGACGTGCTGTCGTTTACCAGGGGGGAATGTAGCACCCCAAGGGCTCGGCTGCTACAGGGGTATTGCACCTCGACCCAGAGGTGTGATATTCCACTCCCGGGTAAGGATGGATTGTGGACCAGGACTCGTTAGGCTGCATGCACCACACACACCCCATTTCCGAGGGACAGCTCAACGGTGCTCCCACAGAAGTGCAGGCACGACAGCATCTGTCCCTGGCTGGAGTGGGGAGGGGGAGGAAAACCCAGTGGTGTAGGAGCAGATAGGGGTGGGTCTCTGGGCATAGGTAGGAGCCCATTGGTTGCTAGTCACCTGGGCTCAGGTGCTAGAGGGAGGTATATAAGGTGGGCACCATCTTAGAACAGAGTTCAGTCAGAAGAGAGGAGTGAGAGAGGAGTTCAGCCAGAGAGGGTTGACAGGGAGCTGTGGCTCAGTCTGGGCCCAGCTCTACGAGGCAGGCCTAGGGTGAAGGCCGGAGCCAGAGAGAAGGAACAGCAAAGGAAGTAAGAAAGGAAACAAGGAAAAGGAACACAGAGAAAGGCCCAGAGACACGAAGGTAGAAGGAACCTCAAAGGCCCAGGAGATTGCGGGTGAAGGGTTGGCAGAGCAGGGTACCGGAACCCAAATTGGTGGAGGCAACAGATTCCTCAGCCAAAGACCGGAGGTTGTGACCACATCTTGGTGCGACCCCTCACTACATCCACCAGGAAAGCAAACCACATAGGGTCAGGGAAACCGGAGATAGGTTTCGCCAAGAGAAGGCCCAAGGGAGCTGGACAAAGGTGAGTCACTGGTGAGGACGGCCAGAGAAGATAAGAGAAGGGAGCCCTGTGCCACGCTCTGGAATTGCCTGGGAGTTGGTCGAGTCCCCTGCCTGGTGGACGCAGCACGGCTTGGGCAGTCATCGCCTGCAGGATTGACACGAATAACAACTGTGAGTAAAGCATTGGAAACGGCAACCCCACGTCTCTGTGTTTCATCGCCGCACCAGCACCATCAGTACTGGGACGCTCACACCATCACTCCCATCATCCACACTAGCTGCCCTGAGGCAATACTTCTCCCGTGGGGAGTTATCTCATACTTGGCTGCGCATACAACATCAGCCTCAGCGTTCTGCAGCGCAGCGGCGGTCCCCACTGACCGCAATCCACGGGTGGCGTAGTTGGACATTTGTCACGTTACTAAGACTGCCACTGGTTTGACCGCCCTGGGCACAGACCGGGTCACAGCCACGGAGGACTACATCCCACCAGAGGCACGGTTCCGGGTTCCCCACGCGGCCCAGGGGGCGGGTCATATACGGATATATTGGATACATATAGATAGGACACTGTTCTCATGTGTATACAATGCTATGTATACGGATATATTGGATACATATAGATAGGACACTGTTCCCATGTGTATACAATGCTATGTATTCTGATATATTGGACACATATGGATATGACACTGTTCCCATGTGTATACAATGCTATGCATACAGATATATTGGATACATATGGATAGGACACCATTCTCATGAGTATACAGTGCTATGTATATGGATGTATTGGATACATATGGATAGGACACAGTTCTCATGTGTATACAATGCTATGTATATTGATATATTGGGAATATATGAATAGGACACCTGCCTCATGTGTATACAATGCTATATATACGGATATATTGGGCACATGGATAGGACACTGTTCTCATGTGTATACAATGCTGTGTATACAGATATATTGGGAACATATGAATAGGACACCTGTCTCATGTGTATACAATGTATATTCCAATGTATATTCCAAGGATATCCACCCATTTCTTCTGATACATGTTGGCACCAATGACACGGCAAAGAAGGACCTACCGACAATCTGCAAGGACTTTGAAGCATTGGGGAAGAAAGTAAAAGAACTGGATGCGCAGGTAGTTTTTTCTTCTATCCTTCCAGTAGACGGGCATGGCGTCAGGAGATGGAACAGGATCCTTGATGTGAACAACTGGCTGAGACGATGGTGCAGACAACAAGGATTTGGATTCCTGGACCACGGTGTGAATTACCTCTATGACGGACTCCTTGCCAGAGACGGACTACACCTCAACAAACCCGGGAAACACACATTCGCCAGGAGACTCGCAACACTCATCAGGAGGGCGTTAAACTAGAAGAAGAGGGGATGGGAAGAAAAACGCCGGACACGAACATGCAACCAGAGAACATACTAATGAAAGATATGAAGTGCGACAAAGAAGGTCCAAGACAAGATACTTGGAAGGGAGGTAAGAAAATTTCTAATACAATCCACAGGGAGAAGATTGGAACAAAACAAAATCGTGTAAACTGCATGCTAGCAAATGCCAGGAGCCTGACAAACAAGATGGATGAACTGGAAGCAGAAATATCTACAGGTAACTATGACATAGTGGGAATAACCGAGACATGGTTAGATGAAAGCTATGACTGGGCAGTTAACTTACAGGGTTATAGTCTGTTTAGAAGGGATCGAAGAAGTCGGAAAGGGGGTGGAGTCTGTCTATATGTAAAGACGTGTCTAAAGCCTACAATACGGGAGGATGTATGGGAGGGAAATGAGGAGGTCGAGTCCTTATGGGTGGAGATACATGGGGCAAAAAACAATAATAAAATTATCATAGGAGTCTGTTATAAACCACCAAATATAGCAGAAGCCACGGAAAGTCTATTAATGAGACAAATAGACGAAGTAGCAAAAAATAACGAGGTGATTATTATGGGGGACTTCAAGTACCCCGATATAGACTGGGAAACCGAAAGCTGTAGATCTCAGAAAGGAAACAGGTTTCTGTCAATTATCAAAGACAATTATTTGTCACAACTTGTGCAGGAACCAACTAGAGGGACGGCCCTTTTAGACTTAATATTAACTAACAGGCCAGACAGAATAACTGAGGTGCAGGTCGGGGGGCACCTGGGAAATAGTGACCACAACATTATACAATTCCACATGTGCTTCAGTAGGGTGCCCAGCAAGGGAGTCACAAAAACACTGAACTTCAGGAGGGCAAAGTTTGATCAGCTAAGAGATGCCCTTCACCTTATAGACTGGGATAGTATCTTTAGTAATAGGAGCACAGATAGAAAATGGGAAATTTTCAAAACAGTCCTACATAGTCACTGTAGAAGGTACATACCTTATGGGAATAAAAGGGCTAGGAATAGGAGGAAGCCAATGTGGCTAAATAAGGAAGTCAAGAGGGCAATGAAAAACAAAAAAAGGGCTTTCGGTAAACTTAAACAAGAGGACAGCGAGAAAGCGCTAATATCTTAGAGGGAAAAAAACAAAATCTGTAAGAAACAAATAAGAATAGCAAAAGAGGAGACAGAGAGACTAATTGCCAAGGAAAGTAAAACGAATCCCAAACTGTTCTCTAACTATATAAACAGTAAAAGGATTAAAACTGATGGCGTTGGCCCATTGAAAAATAACCTAGGTAAAATCATAGAGGGCGATGAGGGTAAAGCAAACCTACTCAATAGCTTCTTCTCCACTGTTTTCACAAAAGAAAACAATTTATCGGAGGAAATGCAGAGTGATAAAGTAAACCCTCCGCTAAATATCAACCACCTAACCCAAGAGGAAGTTCAGAAACGCCTAAATAATATCAAAATAGACAAGTCACCAGGCCCACATGGCATACACCCCCGGGTACTAAAAGAATTAAGTAATGTGATAGACAGGCCGCTGTATCTTATATTCAAGCACTCTTTATGGACAGGGACTGTCCCACTAGACTGGCGCCAAGCAAATGTGGTACCAATATTCAAAAAGGGGTCTAAAAGTGACCCTGGGAACTATAGACCAGTCAGCTTAACGTCTGTTGTGGGTAAATTGTTTGAAGGATTTCTTAGAGATGCTATTGTAGAATATCTTAATGATAATAACTGTCTAACTCCATATCAACATGGATTCATGAGGGATCGCTCCTGCCAAACAAACCTGATCGCCTTCTAGGAGGAGGTGAGCTCACAGCTGGACTGGGGAGAGTCAGTGGATGTTGTATACCTTGACTTCTCCAAAGCGTTTGATACCGTGCCACACAAAAGGTTGGTATATAAAATGAGAATGCTTGGTCTGGGGGATAATGTGTGCAAGTGGGTAAATAGCTGGCTGAGTGATAGAAAGCAGAGGGTGGTTATCAATGGAGTAAGCTCAGGGTGTGTCAGGGTTACTAGCGGGGTGCCTCAAGGGTCTGTCTTGGGCCCTATATTATTTAATATATTTATTAATGATCTAGTGGAAGGGTTGCATAGTAAAATAGCAATATTTGCAGATGATACTAAACTTTGTAAAGTAGTTAATACAGATGAGGATAGGGCACAGCTACAGGAGGATTTAGATAAATTGGGGAGTTGGGCCAAAAAATGGCAAATGGGGTTCAATGCCGATAAATGTAAGGTCATGCACATGGGAAAGAAAAACAGCAGTCACCCATACATATTAAATGGGAAACCGTTGGGGAAATCTGACATGGAGAAGGACCTGGGCGTCTTGGTTAATAGCAAATTAAATTGGAGTGCCCAGTGTCAGGCAGCAGCTGCGAAGGCAAATAGAGTCATGGCATGCATCAGAAGAGGAATAGGGGCATATGATGAGAACATTGTTCTTCCTCTGTATAAAGCGCTGGTAAGGCCGCACTTAGAATATTGTGCACAGTTCTGGGCTCCGGTGCTCAGGAAAGGCATATTGGAGCTAGAGAGGGTACAAAGGAGGGCGACTAAGGTAATAAAGGGAATGGAGGGACTAGAATACCCAGAGAGGTTGTCAAAATTAGGCCAGTTTACATTGGAAAAGAGAAGGCTTAGGGGAGACCTCATAAACATGTATAAATACATCAGGGGGCAGTACAGAGATCTCTCCCATGACCAAGGATGGTCTCTCACCAAGGATGGTGACAAAGACGAGGGGGCACACTATTCGTCTGGAGGAAAGGAGGTTCCTGCACCAGCATAGAAGGGGATTCTTTACGGTCAGAGCCGTGAGACTCTGGAACTCTCTGGAAGAGGAAGTGGTGATGTCCAACTCACTTAAAGAGTTCAAGAGAGGCCTGGACGCCTTTCTTGAGAACAATAAAATTACATCTTAGGCTTAATTAATCCACGGATTTAATCTGACTGCCAGATTGGTGTCGGGAAGTGAATTTTTCCTCAATGATGTAAATTGGCCTATACCGCATGGTTTTTTGTTGCCTTCCCCTGGATCAACGCTGCGGAATAGCTGTAGTGCACAAGAAATAGGCGGAACTGGATGGACGCTTGTCTTTTTTCGGCCTTATAAACTATGTAACTATGTAATATATACGGCTATATTGGGCACATGGATAGGACACTGTTCTCATGTGTATACAATGCTATGTATACAGATATATTGGGTACATGGATAGGACACCGTTCTCATGTGTATACACTGCTATGTATACAGATATATTGGGTACATGGATAGGACACCGGTCTCATGTGTATACAATGCTATGTATACGGATATATTGGGTACATGGATAGGACACCGTTCTCATGTGTATACACTGCTATGTATACGGATATATTAGGTACATGGATAGGACACTGTTCCCATGTGTATACACTGCTATGTATACGGATATATTGGGTACATGGATAGGACACCGTTCTCAAGTGTATACACTGCTTTGTATACGGATATATTGGACATATGGATAGGACACTGTTCTCATGTGTATACAATGCTACGTATACGGATATATTGGATACATATAGATAGGACACTGTTTCCATGTGTATATACACTGCTATGTATACGGATATATTGGGTACATGGATAGGACACTGTTCTCATGTGTATACACTGCTATGTATACGGATATATTGGGTACATGGATAGGACACTGTTCCCGTGTATGCAATGATATGTATACGGATATATTGGATACATGGATAGGTCACTGTTCTCATGAGTATACAGTGCTATGTATACTGATATATTGGGTACATGGATAGGATACTGTTCCCATGTGTATACAATGCTATGTATACGGATATGTTGGGTACATGGATAGGATATTGTTCCCGTGTATGCAATGCTATGTATACGGATATATTGGATACATGGATAGGTCACTGTTCTCATGAGTATACAATGCTGTGTATACTGATATATTGGGTGCATGGATAGGACACTGTTCCCATGTGTATACAATGCTATGTATACGGATATGTTGGGTACATGGATAGGATATTGTTCCCATGTGTATACAATGCTATGTATACGGATATATTGGATACATATAGATAGGACACTGTTCTCATGTGTATACAATGCTATGTATACGGATATATTGGGGACATATGGATATAACACTGTTCCCATGTGTATACTATGCTATGTATACGGATATATTGGGTACATGGATAGGACACTGTTCCCATGTGTATACAATGCTATGTATACCGATATATTGGGTACATATGGATAGGACACCGGTCTCATGTGTATACAGTGCTATGTATACGGATATATTGGGGACATGGATAGGACACTTTTCCCATGTGTATACAGTGCTATGTATACGGATATATTGGGTTCATGGATAGGACACCGGTCTCATGTGTATACAATGCTATGTATACGGATATATTGGGTTCATGGATAGGACACTGTTCTCATGTGTATACAATGCTATGTATATGGATATATTGGGTACATGGATAGGACACTGTTCCCATGAGTATACACTGCTATGTATACGGATATATTGGGTACATGGATAGGACACTGTTCTCATGTGTATGCAATGCTATGTATAAGGATATATTGGGTACATGGATAGTACACTGTTCTCATGTGTATACAGTGCTATGTATACAGATTTATTGGGTACATATGGATAGTACACTGTTCCCATGTGTATACAATGCTATGTATACGGATATATTGGGTGCATGGATAGGACACTCTTCCTATGTGTATATAGTGCTATGTATGAGGATATATTGGGTACATGGATAGGACACTGTTCCCATGTGTATACACTGCTATGTATACGGATATATTGGGTACATGGATAGGACACTGTTCTCATGTGTATACAATGCTATGTATACGGATATATTGGGGACATATGGATAGAACATTGTTCCCATGTGTATACAGTGCTATGTATACAGATTTATTGGGTACATATGGATAGGACACCGGTCTTATGTGTACAGTCATGGCCAAAAGTTTTGAGAATGACACGAAAATTATATTTTCACATGATCTGCTGGCCTCTGGTTTTTATTAGTGTTTGTCTGATGTTTATATCACATACAGAAATATAATTGCAATCATATTATGAGTACCAATAGGTTATATTGACAGTTAGAATGAGTTAATGCAGCAAGTCAATATTTGCAGTGTTGCCCCTTCTTCTTCAAGACCTCTGTAATTCTCCCTGGCATGCTCTCAATCAACTTTTGGACCAAATCCTGACTGATAGCAGTCCATTCTTGCATGATCAATGCTTGCATTTTGCCAGAATTTGTTGGTTTTTGTTTGTCCACCCGTCTCTTGATGATTGACCACAAGTTCTCAATGGGATTAAGATCTGGGGAGTTTCCAGGCCATGGACCCAAAATCTCTATGTTTTGTTCCATGAGCCATTTAGTTATCACCTTTGCTTTATGGCAAGGTGCTCCATCATGCTGGAAAATGCATTGTTGGGCGCCAAACTGCTCTTGGACGGTTGGGAGAAGTTGCTCTTGGAGGACATTCTGGTACCATTCTTTATTCATGGCTGTGTTTTTAGGCAAGACTGTGAGTGAGCCGATTCCCTTGGCTGAGAAGCAACCCCACACATGAATGGTTTCAGGATGCTTTACAGTTGGCATGAGACAAGACTGGTGGTAGCGCTCACCTCTTCTTCTCCGAATAAGCTGTTTTCCAGATGTCCCAAACAATCGAAAAGGGGATTCATCAGAGAAAATGACTTTGCCCCAGTCCTCAGCAGTCCACTCCCTGTACCTTTTGCAGAATATCAGTTGGTCCCTGATGTTTTTTCTGGAGAGAAGTGGCTTCTTTGCTGCCCTCCTTGAAACCAGCCCTTGCTCAAAGAGTCTCCGCCTCACAGTGCGTGCAGAAGCACTCACACCAGCCTGCTGCCATTCCTGAGCAAGCTCGGCACTGATGGTAGTCCGATCCCGCAGCTAAAACAGTTTTAAGATACGGTCCTGGCGCTTGCTGGTCTTTCTTGGGCGCCCTGGAGCCTTTTTGACAACAATGGAAGCTCTTTCCTTGAAGTTCTTGATGATGCGATAGATTGTTGACTGAGGTGCAATCTTTGTAGCTGCGATACTCTTCCCTGTTAGGCCATTTTTGTGCAGTGCAATGATGGCTGCATGTGTTTCTTTAGAGATAACCATGGTTAACTGAAGAGAAACAATGATACCAAGAACCAGCCTCCTTTTAAAGTGTCCAGTGATGTCATTCTTACTTAATCATGACTGATTGATCGCCAGCCCTGTCCTCATCAACATCCACACCTGTGTTAATGGATCAATCACTAAAACGATGTTAGCTGCTCCTTTTAAGGCAGGACTCCAATGATGTTGAAATGTGTTTTGGGGGTTAAAGTTCATTTTCTGGGCAAATACTGACTTTGCAAGTACAGTAATAGCTGTTAAGCTGATCACTCTTTGACATTCAGGAGTATATGCAAATTGCCATTACAAAAAATGAAGCAGTAAACTTTGGAAAAATTACTATTTGTCTCATTCTCAATACTTTTGGCCATGACTGTATACAATGCTATGTATACGGATATATTGGGTACATGGATAGGACACCGGTCTCATGTGTATACAATGCTTTGTATACGGATATATTGGGTACATGGATAGGACACTGTTCTCATGTGTATACAGTGCTATGTATGCGGATATTTTGGGTACATGGATAGGACACTGTTCTCATGTGTATACAGTGCTATGTATGCGGATATATTGGGTACATGGATAGGACACCGGTCTCATGTGTATACAATGCTTTGTATACGGATATATTGGGTACATGGATAGGACACTGTTCTCATGTGTATACAGTGCTATGTATGCGGATATTTTGGGTACATGGATAGGACACCGGTCTCATGTGTATACAATGCTATGTATGCGGATATATTGGATATATGGATAGGATACGGTTCTCATGTGTATACAGAGCTATGTATGCGGATATTTTGGGTACATGGATAGGACACCGGTCTCATGTGTATACAATGCTATGTATACGGATATATTGGGTACATGGATAGGACACTGTTCTCATGTGTATACACTGCTATGTATACGGATATATTGGGTACATGGATAGGACACTGTTCCCATGTGTATACACTGCTATGTATACGGATATATTGGGTACATGGATAGGACACTGTTCCCATGTGTATGCAATGCTATGTATACTAATATATTGGGTACATGGATAGTACACTGTTCCCATGTGTATACAATGCTATGTATACGGATATATTGGGTGCATGGATAGGACACTCTTCCTATGTGTATATAGTGCTATGTATGAGGATATATTGGGTACATGGATAGGACACTGTTCCCATTTGTATACAGTGCTATGTATACGTATATATTGGGTACATGGATAGGACACTGTTCTCATGTGTATACAATGCTATGTATACGGATATATTGGGGACATATGGATAGAACATTGTTCCCATGTGTATACAGTGCTATGTATACAGATTTATTGGGTACATATGGATAGGACACTGTTCTCATGTGTATACAATGCTATGTATACGGATATATTGGGTACATAGATAGGACACCGGTCTCATGTGTATACAGTGCTATGTATACGGATATATTGGGTACATGGCTAGGACACTGGACTCATGTGTATACACGGCTATGTATACGGATATATTGAGGACATGGATAGGACACAGTTCCCATGTGTATACAGTGCTATGTATACGGATATATTGGGTACATGGATAGGACACCGGTCTCATGTGTATACAGTGCTATGTATGCGGATATATTGGGTACATGGATAGGACACCGGTCTTATGTGTATACAATGCTATGTATATGGATATATTGGGTACATGGATAGGACACCGGTCTCATGTGTATACAATGCTATGTATGCAGATATTTTGGCGATATGGATATGACACTGTTCGCATGTGTATACAATGCTATGTATGCAGAGATTTTGGGTACATGGATAGGACACCGGCCTCATGTGTATACAGTGCTGCGTATGCGGATATATTGGATATATGGATAGGACACCGGTCTCATGTGTATACAATGCTATGTATACGGATATATTGGGTACATGGATAGGACACCGGTCTCCTGTGTATACAGTGCTATGTATGCGGATATATTGGGTACATGGATAGGACACCGGTCTTATGTGTATACAATGCTATGTATACGGATATATTGGGTATATGGATAGGACACTGTTCTCATGTGTATACAGTGCTATGTATGCGGATATTTTGAGTACATGGATAGGACACTGGTCTCATGTGTATACAATGCTATGTATGCGGATATATTGGATATATGGATAGGACACTGTTCTCATGTGTATACAATGCTATGTATGCGGATATATTGGGTACATATGGATAGGACACTGGTCTCATGTGTATACAATGATATGTATACGGATATATTGGGTACATGGATAGGACACCGGTCTCATGTGTATACAATGCTTTGTATACGGATATATTGGGTACATGGATAGGACACTGTTCTCATGTGTATACAATGCTATGTATGCGGATATATTGGATATATTGATAGGACACTGTTCTCATGTGTATACAGTGCTAAGTATGCGGAGATTTTTGGCACATGGATAGGACACAGGTCTCATGTGTATACATTGCTATGTATGCGGATATATTGGATATTTGGGTAGGACACTGTTCCCATGTGTATACAGTGCTATGTATGCGGATATTTTGGGTACATGGATAGGACACCAGTCTCATGTGTATACAATGCTTTGTATACAGACATATTGGGTACATGGATATGACACTGTTCTCATGTGTATACAATGCTATGTATGCAGAGATTTTGGGTACATGGATAGGACACTGTTCTCATGTGTATACAATGCTATGTATGCAGATATTTTGGGGATATGGATATGACACTGTTCGCATGTGTATACAATGCTATGTATGCAGAGATTTTGGGTACATGGATAGGACACCGGTCTCATGTGTATACAATGCTATGTATGCGGATATTTGGGTACATGGATAGGACACTGGTCTCATGTGTATACAATGCTATGTATACGGATATTTTGGGTACATGGATAGGACACTGTTCTCATGTGTATACAATGCTATGTGTGCAGATATTTTGGGTACATGGATAGGACACTGGTCTCATGTGTATACAATGCTATGTATACGGATATTTTGGGTACATGGATAGGACACTGTTCTCATGTGTATACAATGCTATGTATGCAGATATTTTGGGGATATGGATATGACACTGTTCCCATGTGTATGCAATGCTATGTATACTAATATATTGGGTACATGGATAGTACACTGTTCCCATGTGTATACAATGCTATGTATACGGATATATTGGGGACATATGGATAGAACATTGTTCCCATGTGTATACAGTGCTATGTATACAGATTTATTGGGTACATATGGATAGGACACTGTTCTCATGTGTATACAGTGCTATGTATGCGGATATATTGGATACATGGATAGGACACCGGTCTCATGTGTATACAATGCTATGTATACAGATATATTGGGTACATGGATAGGACACCAGTCTCATGTGTATGCAATGCTTTGTATACGGATATATTGGGTACATGGATATGACACTCTTCTCATGTGTATATAATGCTATGTATACGGATATATTGGGTACATGGATAGGACACCGGTCTCATGTGTATACAAAGCTATGTATGCGGATATTTTGGGTACATGGATAGGACAATGGTCTCATGTGTATACAATGCTATGTGTGCAGATATTTTGGGTACATGGATAGGACACCGGTCTCATGTGTATACAATGCTATGTATGCGGATATATTGGGTACATGGATAGGACACTGGTCTCATGTGTATACAATGCTATGTATACGGATATTTTGGGTACATGGATAGGACACTGTTCTCATGTGTATACAATGCTATGTGTGCAGTTATTTTGGGTACATGTATAGGACACTGGTCTCATGTGTATACAATGCTATGTATACGGATATTTTGGGTACATGGATAGGACTCTGTTCTCTTGTGTATACAATGCTATGTATGCAGATATTTTGGGGATATGGATATGACACTGTTCCCATGTGTATACACTGCTATGTATACGGATATATTGGGTACATGGATATGACACTCTTCTCATGTGTATATAATGCTATGTATACGGATATATTGGGTACATGGATAGGACACCGGTCTCATGTGTATACAATGCTATGTATGTGGATATTTTGGGTACATGGATAGGACACTGTTCTCATGTGTATACAATGCTATGTGTGCAGATATTTTGGGTACATGGATAGGACACTGTTCCCATGTGTATGCAATGCTATGTATACTAATATATTGGGTACATGGATAGTACACTGTTCCCACGTGTATATACTGCTATGTATACGGATATATGGGGGACATATGGATAGAACATTGTTCTCATGTGTATACAATGCTATGTATACGGATATATTGGGTACATAGATAGGACATCGGTCTCATGTGTATACATTGCTATGTATACGGATATATTGGGTACATGGCTAGGACACTGGACTCATGTGTATACACGGCTATGTATATGGATATATTGGGGACATGGATAGGACACAGTTCCCATGTGTATACAGTGCTATGTATACGGATATATTGGGTACATGGATAGGACACCGGTCTCATGTGTATACAGTGCTATGTATGCGGATATATTGGGTACATGGATAGGACACCGGTCCTATGTGTATACAATGCTATGTATACGGATATATTGGGTACATGGATAGGACACCGGTCTCATGTGTATACAATGCTATGTATACGGATATATTGGGTACATGGATAGGACACCGGTCTCATGTGTATACAATGCTATGTATACGGATATATTGGGTACATGGATAGGACACCGGTCTCATGTGTATACAGTGCTATGTATGCGGATATATTGGGTACATGGATAGGACACTGTTCTCATGTGTATACAATGCTTTGTATACGGATACATTGGGTACATGGATAGGACACTGTTCTCATGTGTATACAGTGCTATGTATGCGGATATTTTGGGTACATGGATAGGACACCGGTCTCATGTGTATACAATGTTATGTATGCGGATATATTGGATATATGGATAGGACACTGTTCTCATGTGTATACAATGCTATGTATGCGGATATATTGGGTACATATGGATAGGACACCGGTCTCATGTGTATACAATGCTATGTATACAGATATATTGGGTACATGGATAGGACACCAGTCTCATGTGTATACAATGCTTTGTATACGGATATATTGGGTACATGGATATGACACTGTTCTCATGTGTATACAATGCTATGTATGCAGAGATTTTGGGTACATGGAGAGGACACTGTTCTCATGTGTATACAATGCTATGTATGCAGATATTTTTGGGATATGGATATGACACTGTTCGCATATGTATACAATGCTATGTATGCAGAGATTTTGGGTACATGGATAGGACACCGGTCTCATGTGTATACAGTGCTGCGTATGCGGATATATTGGATATATGGATAGGACACCGGTCTCATGTGTATATAATGCTATGTATACGGATATATTGGGTACATGGATAGGACACTGTTCCCATGTGTATACACTGCTATGTATGCAGAGATTTTGGGTACATGGATAGGACACCGGTCTCATGTGTATACAATGCTATGTATGTGGATATATTGGGTACATATGGATAGGACACCGGTCTCATGTGTATACAATGCTATGTATACGGATATATTGGGTACATGGATAGGACACCGGTCTCATGTGTATACAATGCTTTGTATACGGATATATTGGGTACATGGATAGGACACTGTTCGCATGTGTATACAATGCTATGTATACGGATATATTGGGTACATGGATAGGACACCGGTCTCATGTGTATACAGTGCTGCGTATGCGGATATATTGGATATATGGATAGGACACCGGTCTCATGTGTATATAATGCTATGTATACGGATATATTGGGTACATGGATAGGACACTGTTCCCATGTGTATACACTGCTATGTATGCAGAGATTTTGGGTACATGGATAGGACACCGGTCTCATGTGTATACAATGCTATGTATGCAGATATTTTGGGCACATGGATAGGACACCGGTCTCATGTGTATACAATGCTATGTATGCGGATATTTTGGGTACATGGATAGGACACTGGTCTCATGTGTATACAATGCTATGTATACGGATATTTTGGGTACATGGATAGGACACTGTTCTCATGTGTATACAATGCTATGTGTGCAGTTATTTTGGGTACATGGATAGGACACTGGTCTCATTTGTATACAATGCTATGTATACGGATATTTTGGGTACATGGATAGGACACTGTTCTCATGTGTATACAATGCTATGTATGCAGATATTTTGGGGATATGGATATGACACTGTTTGCATGTGTATACAATGCTATGTATGCAGAGATTTTGGGTACATGGATAGGACACCGGTCTCATGTGTATACAGTGCTGCGTATGCGGATATATTGGATATATGGATAGGACACCGGTCTCATGTGTATATAATTCTGTGTATACGGATATATTGGGTACATGGATAGGACACCGGTCTCATGTGTATACAGTGCTGCGTATGCGGATATATTGGATGTATGGATAGGACACCGGTCTCATGTGTATATAATGCTATGTATACGGATATATTGGGTACATGGATAGGACACTGTTCCCATGTGTATACACTGCTATGTATGCAGAGATTTTGGGTACATGGATAGGACACCGGTCTCATGTGTATACAATGCTATGTATGCGGATATTTTGGGTACATGGATAGGACACCAGGGGAGGAGTCCTGAGGAGATAATTTGCATATTCCCACTGCATTTTGGGGTAAGTGAAGAGTCTCCGCGAGCTCAAAGAACACTGGATTTTGGCTGTTGGAGCTGAAAAGAGGACATCGGTAAACCAGGGGAGGAGTCCTGAGGAGATAATTTGCATATTCCCACTGCATTTTGGGGTAAGTGAAGAGTCTCCGCGAGCTCAAAGAACACTGGATTTTGGCTGTTGGAGCTGAAAAGAGGACATCGGTAAACCAGGGGAGGAGTCCTGAGGAGATAATTTGCATATTCCCACTGCATTTTGGGGTAAGTGAAGAGTCTCCGCGAGCTCAAAGAACACTGGATTTTGGCTGTTGGAGCTGAAAAGAGGACATCGGTAAACCAGAGGAGGAGTCCTGAGGAGATAATTTGCATATTCCCACTGCATTTTGGGGTAAGTGAAGAGTCTCCGCGAGCTCAAAGAACACTGGATTTTGGCTGTTGGAGCTGAAAAGAGGACATCGGTAAACCGCGCGCATTTTGAAGCTTTTTTTTTTTTTTTTAACCTTTTTTCACTGTTTTCAGAACATTAACAGTAAGAACATGGAAGAGTCCAGGAGCCATTTGGTGAGCTGCATATCCTGCTACATGTTCACAGACTTGCCAGTGGAAAAGCCAAACTTCACATGCCAGAAATGCAAGCTTGTGTCCCTGTTGGAGGAAAAGTTGCGAAATCTAGAAGAGAGGTTAACTACCTCGAAAATCATTAAGGAAGGTGAAGAGTTCTTAGACAGAGCAGAATTATCTCTTCATGATTCAGAAAGAGAAGAAATTCGAACTGCACCTGACGAAACAGAGGAATGGAAGCATGTGACCCAGAGAAGCAGGAGGATCGAGAGGCAGTCAGCACCCATACTGCTCAGGAACCAGTACCAGGCTCTCACGCAGGAGAACCATGAAGAAATACAGCAAAATAAGACTTTGCCAGCAATGAATAACCTTGTAAGCCCTCAGAATCCTCCTGGATGGAGAAAGAAGAATGTTGTGAAGAAAAAACGGAGAGTGGTGGTCATGGGGGATTCCCTGTTAAGAGGAACAGAGGCCGTTATCTGCAGACCAGACATAACCTCAAGAGAAATGTGCTGTCTTCCAGGAGCAAAAATTAAAGATGTGTCTGACAGGATATCAAGACTCTTCAGACCTACAGATCACTACCCATTCCTGCTAATACATGTGGGGACAAATGATACCGCAAGAAAGGACCTGGAAACCATCTGCAGTGACTTTGAAGACTTAGGCAAGAAAGTGAAAGAATTGGGAGCGCAGGTGGTCTTCTCATCCATCATCCCAGTGGATGGCCATGGAACAATGAGGTGGAATAAGATTCTACAGGTGAACAACTGGCTACGTCGATGGTGCCGTCAACAAGGATTTGGATTTCTGGATCACGGAATGAATTACCTATACGATGGACTACTTGCTAGAGATGGGGTGCACCTTACGAAGACTGGAAAACATGTATTTGGAAGTCGCCTTGCTAAACTCATCAGGAGAGCTTTAAACTAGAACAATGTGGGAAGGGAAGCAAAAGGCCAGAAAAAGCCATACAGCTGACAAATACTATTGAGATTTCTGCTACTGGAAGTGGAAAGGAAGAACAAAGACAAAACAATTTAAATAATAAAAATATGGGAGGAAGAGAAACCAATCACAAACTAAAATGTTTTTATACAAATGCACAAAGCATGGGCAACAAACAAGGAGAATTGGAACTACTAACGCAGGAAAAGGAATATGATGTCATTGGAATCACTGAAACTTGGTGGGACGATACACATGATTGGAATACAAGGCTAAAAGGATACAACTTATTTGCAAGAAACAGACTTGATAAACGAGGAGGAGGTGTCGCATTGTATGTTAGAAAAGCGTATATCTGCACAGAGATTGAAGCTTCAGAGACTGGGAGTTCTGTGGAAACTGTTTGGGTAAGAATACAAGGAGAGAACCACGGAAAGGACACCATTGTAGGCATTTACTACAGGCCACCTGGGCAAGCTGAAGATATGGATGAACTCTTTATGTATCAAATGACCAAGTTCTCCAAAAAATATGACGTAGTGGTCATGGGAGATTTCAACTATCCAGACATTTGTTGGGAATCTCTCTCAAGTAAAACTAACAGGTCAAGCAAATTCTTATCCTCTCTTGCTGACAACTTTATCTTCCAAAAGGTAGGGGAGAAAACAAGGGGATCTGCTACTTTGGATCTAATCCTTATAAACAGGGAGGAAATGGTTGAGGAGGTAAAGGTGGCTGGGACGCTAGGAGGCAGCGATCATGCTATTATAGAATTTTGGATAACTAGAGGAGGAAGACATGTGAAGACTCAAACTTCAAGGTTAGATTTTAGAAAGGCAGATTTTAAGAGACTCAGAAAGAGAATAGGAGGGATCCAATGGCTGGATGTCCTTAAGGACAAAAATGTCCAGGAAGGATGGGAAATTTTTAAAAATGAGATTCTCAAAGCACAATCGTTAACAATCCCGAAAAGTAGGAAGAATGGGAAGCATTTAAGGAAACCAGGATGGATGAACACAGAACTTAAACACATGCTAAAAAGAAAGAAAGAAATGTTTATTAAATGGAAAGAGGGAGGCATATCTAAAGAAGATTATAATGCAGTCTGCAGATCCTGCAGGGCACGTATCAGGTTAGCTAAAGCTGACAATGAATTAAGGCTTGCAAGAGATGTCAAAAGCAATAAAAAAGGATTTTGGGGGTATGTCAAAAGTAAAAGAAAAGTCAAAGATGCTATAGGATTTTTACAGGATGAAAATGGAGAAATGGTAAGAGAGGATGTTGAGAAGGCCGAACTTTTTAATTCCTATTTTGCATCTGTTTTCTCTCAGAAAGAAAATGTAACATCAACTGATCTTCACTGTCCTTTTAAAGGAATAGAGGAATCCAAGTTATCTGTAAACAGAAAGATTGTGAGGGAATATTTAGCTAACATAAATGAGTTCAAGTCTCCAGGTCCAGATGAATTACACCCCAGAGTACTGAAGGAGATCGTAGAAGAAATTTTAGAACCACTCTCCATAATCTTTGAAAATTCTTGGAGAACAGGAGAAGTCCCAGAAGACTGGAGAAGAGCAAATGTTGTTCCTATCTTCAAAAAGGGGAAGAAGGTGGACCCAGGGAACTATAGGCCGGTGAGTCTGACTTCTATACCAGGAAAGATCTTTGAACAAATTATTAAACAACATGTATGTAAGTACATGGATAAGAATGAAGTGATTAACCAGAGTCAGCATGGGTTTGTAACTAACAAGTCATGTCAGACTAACTTAATTTCCTTCTATGACAGAATCACTGACTGGGTGGATCAGGGAAATGCTGTAGATATAGTATATCTTGACTTCAGCAAAGCATTTGACAAAGTATCTCACACCATCCTTATTGAAAAAATGACCAAGTATGCAATGGACCAGGCAACTGTTAGGTGGATTCATAACTGGCTTAGTGATCGGACTCAAAGGGTGGTTGTAAATGGCTTCACATCCAGCTGGATGAATGTCTCAAGCGGGGTACCACAGGGCTCCGTCCTGGGACCTGTATTGTTCAACATCTTTATCAATGATTTAGATGAAGGAATTGAGGGTAAACTGATTAAATTTGCTGATGACACAAAGCTAGGAGGGATAGCTAATACTAGAGAAGAGAGAGAGAGGATTCAAAAAGACCTAAATAAACTGGAGCAGTGGGCAGCAACCAACAGAATGGTTTTTAACAGGGAAAAATGCAAAGTACTACATCTGGGCAATAAAAATGAAAAAAGCATATACAGAATGGGAGGAATAGAGCTAAGCAACAGTACATGTGAAAAAGACTTAGGTATACTAATAGATCATAGACTGAACATGAGTCAACAGTGTGATGCAGCAGCAAAAAAGGCAAATACAATTCTGGGATGTATTAACAGAAGCATACAGTCTAGATCACGTGAAGTTATTATCTGTCTTTACTCCTGTTTGGTCAGACCTCATCTGGAATACTGTGTACAGTTTTGGGCACCAAATTTTAAAAAAGACATAGACAAACTGGAGCAAGTTCAGAGAAGAGCGACCAGAATGGTGACTGGTCTGCAAACCATGTCCTATGAGGAACGGTTGCAGGATTTGGGAATGTTTAGCTTGCAAAAAAGAAGACTGAGAGGAGACTTAATAGCTGTCTACAAATATGTCAAGGGCTGTCACATTGTAGAAGGATCATCTTTATTCTCATTTGCACAAGGAAAGACTAGAAGCAATGGGATGAAACTAAATGGGAGGAGACACAGATTAGATATTAGAAAAAACTTTTTGACAGTTAGGGTGATTAATGAGTGGAACAGGCTGCCACGAGAGGTGGTGAGTTCCCCTTCAATGGACGTCTTCAAACAGAGGCTGGACAGACATCTGTCTGAGATGATTTAGTGAATCCTGCTTTGAGCAGGGGGTTGGACCAGATGACCCAGGAGGTCCCTTCCAACTCTACCATTCTATGATTCTATGATTCTATGATTCTATGACACTGGTCTCATGTGTATACAAGGCTATGTATGCGGATATTTTGGGTACATGGATAGGACACTGGTCTCATGTGTTTACAATGCTATGCATGCGGATATTTTGGGTACATGGATAGGACACTGGTCTCATGTGTATACAATGCTATGTAAATGGATATTTTGGGTACATGGATAGGACACTGTTCTCATGTGTATACAATGCTATGTATGCGGATATATTGGATATATGGATAGGACACTGTTCTCATGTGTATACAGTGCTATGTATGCGGATATTTTGGGTACATGGATAGGACACCGGTCTCATGTGTATACAATGCTATGTATGTGGATATATTGGGTACATATGGATAGGACACTGTTCTCATGTGTATACAATGCTATGTATGCGGATATATTGGATATATTGATAGGACACTGTTCTCATGTGTATACAGTGGTATGTAGGCGGAGATTTTTGGTACATGGATAGGACACCGGTCTCATGTGTATACATTGCTATGTATACGGATATATTGGATATTTGGATAGGACACTATTCTCATGTGTATACAGTGCTATGTATGCGGATATATTGGGTACATGGATATGACACTGTTCTCATGTGTATACAATGCTATGTATGCAGAGATTTTGGGTACATGGATAGGACACTGTTCTCATGTGTATACAATGCTATGTATGCAGATACTTTGGGGATATGGATATGACACTGTTCGCATGTGTATACAATGCTATGTATGCAGAGATTTTGGGTACATGGATAGGACACCGGTCTCATGTGTATACAGTGCTGCGTATGCGGATATATTGGGTATATGGATAGGACACCGGTCTCATGTGTATATAATGCTATGTATACGGATATATTGGGTACATGGATAGGACACCGTTCCCATGTGTATACACTGCTATGTATGCAGAGATTTTGGGTACATGGATAGAACACCGGTCGCATGTGTATACAATGCTAGGTATGTGGATATTTTGGGTACATTGATAGGACACTGGTCTCATGTGTATACAATGCTATGTATACGGATATTTTGGGTACATGGATAGGACACTGTTCTCATGTGTATACAATGCTATGTGTGCAGATATTTTGGGTACATGGATAGGACACTGGTCTCATGTGTATACAATGCTATGTATACGGATATTTTGGGTACATGGATAGGACACTGTTCTCATGTGTATACAATGCTATGTATGCAGATATTTTGGGGATATGGATATGACACTGTTCGCATGTGTATACAATGCTATGTATGCAGAGATTTTGGGTACATGGATAGGACACCGGTCTCATGTGTATACAGTGCTGCGTATGCGGATATATTAGATATATGGATAGGACACCGGTCTCATGTGTATATAATGCTATGTATATGGATATATTGGGTACATGGATATGACACTGTTCCCATGTGTATACACTGCTATGTATGCAGAGATTTTGGGTACATGGATAGGACACCAGTCTCATGTGTATACAATGCTATGTATGCAGATATTTTGGGTACATGGATAGGACACTGGTCTCATGTGTATACAATGCTATGTATGCGGATATTTTGGGTACATGGATAGGACACTGGTCTCATGTGTATACAATGCTATGTATACGGATATTTTGGGTACATGGATAGGACACTGTTCTCATGTGTATATAATGCTATGTATGCAGATATTTTGGGGATATGGATATGACACTGTTCGCATGTGTATACAATGCTATGTATGCAGAGATTTTGGGTACATGGATAGGACACCGGTCTCATGTGTATACAGTGCTGCGTATGCGGATATATTGGATATATGGATAGGACACCGGTCTCATGTGTATATAATGCTATGTATACGGATATATTGGGTACATGGATAGGTCACTGTTCCCATGTGTATACACTGCTATGTATGCAGAGATTTTGGGTACATGGATAGGACACCGGTGTCATGTGTATACAATGCTATGTATGCGGATATTTTGGGTACATGGATAGGACACTGTTCTCATGTGTATACAATGCTATGTATGCAGATATTTTGGGGATTTGGATATGACACTGTTCGCATGTGTATACAATGCTATGTATGCAGAGATTTTGGGTACATGGATAGGACACCGGTCTCATGTGTATACAGTGCTGCGTATGCGGATATATTGGGTATATGGATAGGACACCGGTCTCATGTGTATATAATGCTATGTATACGGATATATTGGGTACATGGATAGGACACCGTTCCCATGTGTATACACTGCTATGTATGCAGAGATTTTGGGTACATGGATAGAACACCGGTCGCATGTGTATACAATGCTATGTATGTGGATATTTTGGGTACATTGATAGGACACTGGTCTCATGTGTATACAATGCTATGTATACGGATATTTTGGGTACATGGATAGGACACTGTTCTCATGTGTATACAATGCTATGTGTGCAGATATTTTGGGTACATGGATAGGACACTGGTCTCATGTGTATACAATGCTATGTATACGGATATTTTGGGTACATGGATAGGACACTGTTCTCATGTGTATACAATGCTATGTATGCAGATATTTTGGGGATATGGATATGACACTGTTCGCATGTGTATACAATGCTATGTATGCAGAGATTTTGGGTACATGGATAGGACACCGGTCTCATGTGTATACAGTGCTGCGTATGCGGATATATTAGATATATGGATAGGACACCGGTCTCATGTGTATATAATGCTATGTATATGGATATATTGGGTACATGGATATGACACTGTTCCCATGTGTATACACTGCTATGTATGCAGAGATTTTGGGTACATGGATAGGACACCAGTCTCATGTGTATACAATGCTATGTATGCGGATATTTTGGGTACATGGATAGGACACTGGTCTCATGTGTATACAATGCTATGTATCCGGATATTTTGGGTACATGGATAGGACACTGGTCTCATGTGTATACAATGCTATGTATACGGATATATTGGGTACATGGATAGGACACTGTTCTCATGTGTATACAGTGCTATGTATGCGGATATTTTGGGTACATGGATAGGACACCTGTCTCATGTGTATACAATGCTATGTATGCGGATATATTGGATATATTGATAGGACACTGTTCTCATGTGTATACAGTGGTATGTATGCGGAGATTTTTGGTACATGGATAGGACACCGGTCTCATGTGTATACATTGCTATGTATGCGGATATATTGGATATTTGGATAGGACACTGTTCTCATGTGTATACAGTGCTATGTATGCGGATATATTGGGTACATGGATATGACACTGTTCTCATGTGTATACAATGCTATGTATGCAGAGATTTTGGGTACATGGATAGGACACTGTTCTCATGTGTATACAATGCTATGTATGCAGATATTTTGGGGATATGGATATGACACTGTTCGCATGTGTATACAATGCTATGTATGCAGAGATTTTGGGTACATGGATAGGACACCGGTCTCATGTGTATACAGTGCTGCATATGCAGATATATTGGGTATATGGATAGGACACCGGTCTCATGTGTATATAATGCTATGTATACGGATATATTGGGTACATGGATAGGACACTGTTCCCATGTGTATACACTGCTATGTATGCAGAGATTTTGGGTACATGGATAGAACACCGGTCTCATGTGTATACAATGCTATGTATGTGGATATTTTGGGTACATTGATAGGACACTGGTCTCATGTGTATACAATGCTATGTATACGGATATTTTGGGTACATGGATAGGACACTGTTCTCATGTGTATACAATGCTATGTATGCAGATATTTTGGGGATATGGATATGACACTGTTCGCATGTGTATACAATGCTATGTATGCAGAGATTTTGGGTACATGGATAGGACACCGGTCTCATGTGTATACAGTGCTGCGTATGCGGATATATTAGATATATGGATAGGACACCGGTCTCATGTGTATATAATGCTATGTATATGGATATATTGGGTACATGGATATGACACTGTTCCCATGTGTATACACTGCTATGTATGCAGAGATTTTGGGTACATGGATAGGACACCAGTCTCATGTGTATACAATGCTATGTATGCAGATATTTTGGGTACATGGATAGGACACTGGTCTCGTGTATACAATGCTATGTATGCGGATATTTTGGGTACATGGATAGAACACTGGTCTCATGTGTATACAATGCTATGTATACGGATATTTTGGGTACATGGATAGGACTCTGTTCTCATGTGTATACAATGCTATGTATGCGGAGATTTTTGGTACATGGATAGGACACCGGTCTCATGTGTATACATTGCTATGTATGCGGATATATTGGATATTTGGATAGGACACTGTTCTCATGTGTATACAGTGCTATGTATGCGGATATATTGGGTACATGGATATGACACTGTTCTCATGTGTATACAATGCTATGTATGCAGATATTTTGGGGATATGGATATGACACTGTTCGCATGTGTATACAATGCTATGTATGCAGAGATTTTGGGGATATGGATATGACACTGTTCTCATGTGTATACAATGCTATGTATGCAGAGATTTTGGGTACATGGATAGGACACTGTTCTCATGTGTATACAATGCTATGTATGCAGATATTTTGGGGATATGGATATGACACTGTTCGCATGTGTATACAATGCTATGTATGCAGAGATTTTGGGTACATGGATAAGACACCGGTCTCATGTGTATACAGTGCTGCATATGCGGATATATTGGGTATATGGATAGGACACCGGTCTCATGTGTATATAATGCTATGTATACGGATATATTGGGTACATGGATAGGTCACTGTTCCCATGTGTATACAATGCTATGTATGCAGAGATTTTGGGTACATGGATAGGACACCGGTCTCATGTGTATACAGTGCTATGTATGCGGATATTTTGGGTACATGGATAGGACACTGGTCTCATGTGTATACAATGCTATGTATGCGGATATTTTGGGTACATGGATAGGACACTGGTCTCATGTGTATACAATGCTATGTATACGGATATTTTGGGTACATGGATAGGACACTGTTCTCATGTGTATACAATGCTATGTATACGGATATTTTGGGTACATGGATAGGTCACCGGTCTCATGTGTATACAATGCTATGTGTGCGGATATTTTGGGTACATGGATAGGACACCGTTCTCATGTGTATACAATGCTATATATACGTATATATTGGATATATGGATAGGACACTGTTCTCATGTGTATACAATGCTATGTATATGGATATATTGGGTACATGGATAGGACACCGGTCTCATGTGTATACAGTGCTATGTATATGGATATTTTGGGTACATGGATAGGACACCGGTCTCATGTGTATACAATGCTATGTACACGGACATTTTGGGTACATGGATAGGACACTGTTCTCATGTGTATACAATGCTATGTATGCAGATATTTTGGGGATTTGGATATGACACTGTTCGCATGTGTATACAATGCTATGTATGCAGAGATTTTGGGTACATGGATAGGACACCGGTCTCATGTGTATACTGTGCTGCGTATGCGGATATATTGGATATATGGATAGGACACCGGTCTCATGTGTATATAATGCTATGTATACGGATATATTGGGTACATGGATAGGACACTGTTCCCATGTGTATACACTGCTATGTATGCAGAGATTTTGGGTACATGGATAGGACACTGGTCTCATGTGTATACAATGCTATGTCTACGGATATATTGGGTACATGGATAGGACACCGGTCTTATGTGTATACAGTGCTATGTATATGGATATTTTGGGTACATGGATAGGACACCGGTCTTATGTGTATACAGTGCTATGTATATGGATATTTTGGGTACATGGATAGGACACCGGTTTCATGTGTATACAATGCTATGTATACGGATATTTTGGGTACATGGATAGGACACCGTTCTCATGTGTATACAATGCTATATATACGTATATATTGGATATATGGATAGGACACTGTTCTCATGTGTATACAATGCTATGTATATGGATATATTGGGTACATGGATAGGACACCGGTCTCATGTGTATACAGTGCTATGTATATGGATATTTTGGGTACATGGATAGGACACTGGTCTCATGTGTATACAATGCTATGTATATGGATATATTGGGTACATGGATAGGACACTGGTCTCATGTGTATACAATGCTATGTATACGGATATTTTGGGTACATGGATAGGACACTGTTCTCATGTGTATACAGTGCTATGTATACGGATATTTTGGGTACATGGATAGGACACTGGTCTCATGTGTATACTATTTCTGTGTGCATATACCCATGCAGGGCACAGGCTTGCGCTGTCTTGGCCCTGGGGCAGGAGGACTGTCATGCCCTGGTGCGGAGCCTGTGAGGTGACCTCCCACACTGCCCTCTTGTACCCCGGTACAGCTAGGTGAGGGCATCTCCGTGCAGGGTGGGTGGGATAGTGCAGTAGGAGGGACACTGAGCTGCAGCCTCCGCCTCTCCCTTCCATCTGGGTACTGTTGGTTTCGGACGGGAGGAGAGCAGAAGGGGGGCAGTCATTTATGCAGTGAGGGAGACGGAGAGAACTGCTGTCTACACTCATAGCCCACATTCATAGCTAAGGTGCCAGGCGCGTGTGAGGAGGGCACTGAATTGGCACCTGGCATAGTGCAGCCCCAGCCCTGGAAAGGAAGCTCTCAAGAAGGAGGACATCCAGATTAGCACTTGGCAGCAGGAGCCTAGAGTCAAAGTGCAGGGTAATCCCAAAGTGAGGAGACGAGCAGGGGGCCATCCAAGTGCCTGGGAACTTTCCTCCACTATCTGCCGGGCTGATCCTGGAGCAGTGCAGTGCTGGAGTGCGCCCTCACCTGTCCTGAGTGTTCGCCCCCTCTCCTCAGGGACAGCAGGGCAGATCATGGCTTGTCAATGGCTGCTCCTCGTCCTGACTGTGCTGCTGGGGATTCTTGTACCTACATGCTGGGCTCGTATATACACCAACCACTGGGCTGTGAGGATAAAAGGGGGAGCTCAGGAAGCCGACAGGATAGCTAGCAAGTATGGCTACATCAACATGGGAGAGGTAATGTCACTGCTTGTTTCATGCTCATCTGCATTCCCACAACTTTTCTACCCCCTCTATGGGGGGCTGACCCTGCTGTGATGCATATGCTGTATGGGGGGATTACTGTGTTGAGGAGGGCAATCCACAGGTTAGACAGAAGGCTGGCAATGCTTGCAGAACTAGAAGTCTCAGCATCCCTTCTATGAGTAGTCATAAGCGTACTAGGGGATCCTGTCTGGACCCCAATATAGATTACCATGCAAGCTGAACTTTACCCGTAGGACTATAATGTCTCTGGGGTGATCTGTCCTGGAGCAATAATTCTCTGCTTTCTGGGGCTTTGCACAACTTAGTTGATAAGTTTGTGTATAATGGAGGGGAATTTCACATTATTCATAATGATGATGGAACTTGTAATATTACCTGTCTTGGGTACAATGTTTCAGCTGCCATAGCTGCAGACAGGTAATTCTGTGTCCATATTATTATTATTATTATTATAGCGCCTTTTATTCCCTTTACATGTGAAAAGGAGTATACATAATAAAACAAGTATAATAATCTTAGACAATACAAGTCACCGACTGGTACAGGAGGAGCAAGGACCCTGCCCGCGAGGGCTCACAGTCTACAAGGGATGGGTGAGGATACAGTAGGTGAGGGTAGAGCTGGTCGTGCAGCGGTATGGTGGAGCGAGGGTTACTGCAGGTTGTAGGCTTGTCGGAAGATGTGGGTCTTAGGTTCCTTTTGATGGTTTCCACGGTAGGCGAGAGTCTGATATGTTGGGGTAGAGAGTTCCATATATAATAGTATAGAAATTTTGGGTATGAACAAGAAACGTCCACATTGTACATCACTATAAAGTAGACCTAAGTAGTGTAAGTGATAATGGAGTGGCTGCGGGAGAGCCAGTGCCTGGTACCAGAGCCAGGAGGGCATGGACTGGAGAGCAGCAGCAGGTGGTGACACTTTGCTCGCTTCCAAGTCTGTGACAGGTTCCCACATTAGGTCCTAGTATACTAGTTTGGCTTTATTTATTGCAAAGCGCTGAAAGCCGAGCTTCTTTTCATTATGGAGCGCAGCATACCACTGAGAAATGTACAGGATTGTGTCTAGTACATGACAGATTCCCTAGGTGGACATTCTCTGGGAAGTTTGCTTAGCTTCAGTGCAGGCAATGAGAGAGCTCAATGTGGACTTTGATACCTCTGTGATAAAAGCTAACCCTTTCAGCCTTGTACTTGAAGGGGGAGGGTGGGCGTTTAGGGGAAAACAAGAGGGTCATCTGAGAAATTCTCCTGAACACAAGTGCTGTTACAAATGATAAACAATCAGTACTATGTTTCCTTATTTCTGGTTGTATCGTAAACACCAGGATTTTCATTTACTGAAGATGTACTGTATGGAATAGATTCAATTATTGATGATGATTTGTCAGATGTCACTATTAGGCTATGTGCCCACGTTGCATTTATGAAGCAGAAAAATTCTGCTGCATAAATGCAAGTCCTCTCCCGGAAAAACGCATGCGGAATTCCGCACGCGTTTATCGCGCTTTTTTCGCGCGTTTATCACGCGTTTTCCACATGCGGAATTGCCTTGCGTTTTTTATGCATTGGACAAAGGCAATTCCGCTTGCGGAAACGCAAAATTAAATGACATGCTGCGGATTTTTGAACGCGGCATAAACGCTGCGGAAAAATCCGCAGCATGTGCATAGAACTTGCGGAATCCCATTGGGGAACATGGGGTGCGGATATACATGCGTTTTTCAAGCGTTTACGCTGCGGAAATTCCGCAGCATATACGCTTGAAAAATGCTACGTGGGCACACAGCCTTATAGATTTATGATGAATCAAGATTACCTATTCCTGCACAATAGGCGAATTGATTGTTATTTTTGTGGTTATTTTGTAGAGTTTCCGGCTTGAATCCGTCACGTTTCAGTTCGTCACACTCTGTGGTGAGGGATGTTAGTGAATGTGGAGAAAAAAATCTCATTCCAGCGAACTTTCACCAAGTGATAAACTTTTGTGATTCATACATGAAAATAGGGGAGGAAGTGTTAATATTTCAAAATGTAGAAGAAGCTGACAGTTCATTTTAAGAAACTGCATAAACGTCAAATCCCTAATGATCTTGTGGAGTGAATCAGAAGCGCGTCACACTGGCGGAATCCAAAAATACGTCATGGAAGCAGATCGGGTCATTTTATCTCAGCCGCTGTTCTATACGAAATAATCTGGCTGCCTTAGAGCTGTTGTGCCCTACTGGATAACCCCTTTTATGTGCTAAAGTGACCCCAATAAAATAGAAAAGCATATACTCACCTTCTCAACCGGTGACATTCTAACGATATCGACGCTGTGTCTCCTGACAGTTACGTGATATATTATGTCAGGTGAGCACTGCAGCCTATCAGAGGGCACTGATGAGCTGCAACCTTCACACTTTCGTCAAGCAGAACAGTTCTGTCTGACAAAAGTGTGAAGGCTTAAGACAACCAGCGGCCACTGATTCGCTGCAGTGCTCCCTTGACATAATGTCAATGTCATATGACTGTCTGTAGAAACAGCATTAACATCACTGTTACAGCATCGGTTTTGGAGATGAGTGTATAATTTATTTTTATAGGGGCCACCTTATCATTAAAGAAATAATAGTCCAGAAGTGGACAACCCCTATAGCGGGCAGTATACTGGAATCATAATGGAGCCCAAGCCCAATGGATTTCATTGACTATAAATTGGATTACATTTTTTTATCTGTTATTTTTTTAAAGGGCTGTATTGTATAGCAGACTATATTATTCAATACTCCAAAAACAATGGAAAACAGATTAATTAAAGCAAAAATTCCCATCAAAATAATTGTATTTGTTGATTTAGGTTTTTCAGTAAAAGTAGAGAAATAAAGTTTAGTGTGAATAGTTTAGCTGGTAGTAGAATGTTCTGTTATAAGGCTGTAGGTGGTATAATACTCACTACACTACATGGCCAGTCTGCTATGCTTCTGTGCTGTAGTCTCCAAATATATTACTTTTGCATCTAATGTCACTATATTTGTATGCAGCAATGTCTAGCAGCGATATAGAATTTATTATTATTTAGTTAAGTGATGTCCATGTTACCACCATTGTAAGTAGTGATGTCCCAGGTTGATACTATTGTATGCAATGATATTTTCATTACTATTACTCTATGGAGTTTTATCAAAAATAATATTATGGCATGCAGCGATATATAGGTTATTTATATTTTATGCTATGATCTCAAAATTACTATTATTGTATGCAGTGATATTGAGGTTACTATTATTACATGCTGTGATATTCAGATTACTATTATTGTATGCAGTGATATCCAAGTTACTATTATTGTATGCAGTGATATCCAGATTACTGTTATTGTATGTACTGATATCCCGGTCACTATTATTGTATATAGTTATACCCAGGTTACTATTATTGTATGCAGTGATATCCAGATTACTGTTATTGTATGTACTGATATCCAGGTCATTATTGTATGCAGTTATATCAAATTACTATTATTACATGTGATATCAATGTTATTATTATTATTATATGCAGTGGTAACCAGATTACTATTATTGTATGCAGTGATATCCAATTACTATTATTGTATGCAGTGATATCCAGGTTACTATTATTGTATGCAGTGATATCCAGTTACTACTATTGTATGCAGTGATATCCAGGTTACTATTATTGCATGCTGTGATATTCAGGTTACTGTTATTACATGCAGTGGTATCCAGATTATTATTATTGCATGCAGTGATATCCAGGTTACTATCATTATATGCAGTGGTATCCAGATTACTATTACTGTATGCAGTTATCTCCAGGTTACTACTATTGTTGTATGCAGCAATGCGTGTTACTATTATTATATGCTGTGATATTCAGGTAACTATTATTGTATGCAGAGTTTGGTGTCCCCCCCCAGTCCTCAAACTATGTGATTTGGTACGGTCCCCTGTGTGTTTTACGCCCCTGCCCCTGCTGCTACCCCCTATATCCCTCCTACACATGTCTTTTTTATATTCATATGTATTTGACTAATTTATATGTGCTAATAAAGTTATATTTATCTTTAGGCTATGTGCCCACGATGCAGAAATGCTTTTTTCCTGAGCGTTTCTGCATCTCCCTGGCAGAAAAAACGCATGCGGATTGTACATGCGGATTGTACATGCGGATTGTACATGCGGATTGTACATGCGGATTGTACATGCGTTTTCCTGCCAGGGACATGCGGATGTGAAGCGTTCTTCACATGCATTTCCGCATGCGGGTGTCAAGCGCTTTCCAGGTGATTTTAGCATCACTTGGAAAGTGCTTGTCAACTTGGTCACACTATATAAATCCATGCAAACGGCATGGATTTATATTGTGTGACCGTAAAGAATGGTTAAAAATAAAAAAATAATGTATACTTGCCTTCCGATGGCCCACGGAGTCTTGCTTTGCTCCATCCAGGCTGCCGGCAGATCGCGGTACACTGTACTAGGACCTGCCGTCACATGACTATGACGTCAGCGCAGGTCCTACAGTCCACCGCGAGTTGCCGGCAAGCACAGAGAAGGAGTCGGAAGGTGAGTATAATCTTTATTTTTTTATTTTATTCTTTTTTTTTACAGTTTTCTATGGTACCCGGGTCCGGATGAGAGTCTACTCTTCTCCAGACCTGGGTACCATCCGCACATTGAAACGTTTGGATTCCTCTTGTGTACATGTAGTGATGCGGAATCCAAACGTTCCAATGCAAGTCAATGGCGGCGATTACGCTGTGTGTCCGTAAAATGAATGGACATGCTGCGATTTTTTGAGCGCAGCATAAACGCTGCGGAAAAATCCGCAGCATGGGCATTGACATTGCAGCTTGTCATTGGGGACCATGGGGGGCGGATTACCAAGCGTTTCCCAAGCGTTTATGCTGCGGAAATTCTGCAGCATAAACGCTTGGAAAACGCATAGTGGGCACACAGCCTTATACATAACCTATAAAACTCCGTGTTTTTGCTCTGCTTCTTCCATGTTTTCTGGAGTGGTTTGTTTGCAGTGGCATACACCCGGTTTGGATGTGTGTATGTGTTCAAAAGCAATATGTTTTTGGAATTTTTTGTTATTAGTATTGTATGCAGTGATATCCAGGTTACTATTATTATATGCAGTGATATTCATGTTACTATTGTATGCAGTGATATCCAGGTTACTACTATTATTGTATGCAGCAATGCGTGTTACTATTATTATATGCTGTGATATCCAGGTTACTATTATTATATGCTGTGATATTCAGGTTACTATTATTGTATGCTGTGATATGTAGGTCACTATTATTGTATGCAGTGATATCCAAGTTACGATTATATGCTGTGATATCCAGGTTACTATTATTGTATGCAGTGATATCTAGGTCACTATTATTGTATGCAATGATATCCAAGTTACTATTTTTGCATGCAGTGATATCCAAGTTACTATTATTATATGCTGTGATATCTAGGTCACTATTATTATATGCTGTGATATCTAGGTCACTATTATTGTATGCAGTGATATCCAAGTTACTATTATTGCATACAGTGATATCCAAGTTACTATTATTGTATGCAGTGATATCCAAATTACTATTATTGTATGCAGTGATATCCAGATTACTATTATTATATGCAGTGATATCCAAGTTACTATTATTGCATACAGTGATATCCAGGTTTCTATTATTATATGCAGTGATATCCAGATTACTATTATTATATGCAGTGATATCCAAGTTACTATTATTGCATACAGTGATATCCAGATTACCATTATTATATGCAGTGATATCCAGGTTATTATTATTGCATGCAGTGATATTCAGGTTACTATTATTATATGCTGTGATATCCAGGTTACTATTATTATATGCAGTGATATCCAGGTTACTATTATTATATGCTGTAATATTCAGGTTATTATTATTGTATGCAGCAATGCGTGTTACTATTATTGTATGCAGTGATATCCAGGTTACTGTTATTGTATGCAGTGATATCTAGATTACTATTATTGTATGCAGTGATATCCAGATTACTAATATTGCTTGCAGTGATATCTACGTCACTATTATTATATGCAGTGATATCCATGTTACTATTGTATGCAGTGATATCCAGGTTACTACTATTATTGTATGCAGTGATATCCAAGTTACTGTTATCTAGATTACTATTATTATATGCATTGATATCCAGGTTACTGTTATTGTATCCAGTGATATCCAGATTACTATTATTGTATGCAGTGATATCCAGGTTACTATTATTGTATGCAGTGATATCCAGATTACTATTATTGCTTGCAGTGATATCTAGGTCACTATTAGTATATGCAGTGATATCCATGTTACTGTTATTGTATGCAGTGATATCCAGGTTACTATTATTGTATGCAGTGATATCCAGGTTACTATTATTACATGCAGTGATATCCAGATTACTATTATTGCTTGCAGTGATATCTAGGTCACTATTAGTATATGCAGTGATATCCATGTTACTGTTATTGTATGCAGTGATATCCAGGTTACTATTATTGTATGCAGTGATATCCAGGTTACTATTATTATATGCAGTGATATCCAGATTACTATTATTGCTTGCAGTGATATGTAGGTCACTATTAGTATATGCAGTGATATCCATGTTACTATTGTATGCAGTGATATCCAGGTTACTACTATTATTGTATGCAGTGATATGCAGATTACTATTATTATATGCAGTGATATCCAGATTACTATTATTGTAATCAGTGATATCCAAGGTACTATTATTACATGCAGTGATATCCAGATTACTATTATTGCTTGCAGTGATATCTAGGTCACTATTAGTATATGCAGTGATATCCATGTTACTATTATTGTATGCAGTGATATCCAGATTACTATTATTATATGCAGTGATATCCATGTTACTGTTATTGTATGCAGTGATATCCAGATTACTATTATTATATGTAGTGATATCCAGATTACTATTATTGTATGCAGTGATATCCAAGGTACTATTATTACATGCAGTGATATCCAGATTACTATTATTGCTTGCAGTGATATCTAGGTCACTATTAGTATATGCAGTGATATCCATGTTACTATTATTGTATGCAGTGATATCCAGGTTACTATTATTGTATGCAGTGATATCCAGGTTACTATTGTATGCAGTGATATCCAGGTTACTATTATTATTGTATGCAGTGATATCTAGATTACTTTTATTGTATGCAGTGATATCTAGATTACTATTATTATATGCATTGATATCCAGGTTACTGTTATTGTATGCAGTGATATCCAGGTTACTATTATTATATGCTGTGATATCCAGATTACTATTATTGCATGCAGTGATATCCAGATTACTATTATTGCATGCAGTGATATCCAGGTTACTATTATTGTATGCTGTGATATCCAAGTTACTATTATTGCATGCAGTGATATCCAGATTACTTTTATTGTATGCAGTGATATCTAGATTACTATTATTATATGCATTGATATCCAGGTTACTGTTATTGTATGCAGTGATATCTAGATTGCTATTATTATATGCAGTGATATCCAGGTTACTATTATTATATGCTGTGATATCCAGATTAGTATTATTGCATGCAGTGATATCCAGATTACTATTATTGCATGCAGTGATATCCAGGTTACTATTATTGTATGCTGTGATATCCAAGTTACTATTATTCCATGCAGTGATATCCAGATTACTTTTATTGTATGCAGTGATATCTAGATTACTATTATTATATGCATTGATATCCAGGTTACTGTTATTGTATGCAGTGATATCTAGATTACTATTATTATATGCAGTGATATCCAGGTTACTATTATTATATGCTGTGATATCCAGATTACTATTATTGCATGCAGTGATATCCAGGTTACTATTATTGTATGCTGTGATTTCCAAGTTACTATTATTGTATGCAGTGATATCCAGATTACTTTTATTGTATGCAGTGATATCTAGATTACTATTATTATATGCAGTGATATCCAGGTTACTATTATTATATGCTGTGATATCCAGATTACTATTATTGCATGCAGTGATTTCCAGGTTACTATTATTGTATGCTGTGATTTCCAAGTTACTATTATTGCATGCAGTGATATCCAGGTTACTGTTATTGTATGCAGTGATATCCAGGTTACTATTATTATATGCTGTGATATCCAGATTACTATTATTGCATGCAGTGATATCCAGATTACTATTATTGCATGCAGTGATATCCAGGTTACTATTATTGTATGCTGTGATATCCAAGTTACTATTATTGCATGCAGTGATATCCAGATTACTTTTATTGTATCCAGTGATATCTAGATTACTATTATTATATGCATTGATATCCAGGTTACTGTTATTGTATGCAGTAATATCTAGATTACTATTATTATATGCAGTGATATCCTGGTTACTATTATTATATGCTGTGATATCCAGATTACTATTATTGCATGCAGTGATATCCAGGTTACTATTATTGTATGCTGTGATATCCAAGTTACTATTATTGCATGCAGTGATATCCAGATTACTTTTATTGTATGCAGTGATATCTAGATTACTATTATTATATGCAGGGATATCCAGGTTACTATTATTATATGCTGTGATATCCAGATTACTACTATTGCATGCAGTGATATCCAGGTTACTATTATTGTATGCTGTGATTTCCAAGTTACTATTATTGTATGCAGTGATATCCAGATTACTTTTATTGTATGCAGTGATACCTAGGTCACTATTATTATATACAGTGATATCCATGTCACTATTATTGCATGCAGTAATATCCAGTTTACTGTTATTGTATACAGTGATATCCATGTCACTATTATTGCATGCAGTAATATCCAGTTTACTGTTACTGTATACAGTGATATCCATGTTATTAATATTCTGTGTAGTGATATCTAGGTCACTATTATTATATGCAGTGATATCCATGTTACTATTATTGTATGCAGTGATATCCAGGTTACTATTACTGTATGCAATTATATCCAAGTTACTATTATTACATGCAGTGATATCCAGATTACTGTTATTGTATGCTGTAATATCCAGGTTATTATTATTGTTATATGCAGTGATATCCAGATTACTATTATTGTATGCAATAATATCCAGATTATAATTATTGTATGCAGTGATATCCAGATTATAAATATAATATGCTGTGATATCCAGATTACTATTATTGCATGCAGTGATATCCAGATTATTATTATATACTGTGATACCCAGATTATAATTATTGTATGCTGCAATGCGTGTTACTATTATTGTATGCAGTGATATCCAGGTTAATATTATTGTGTGTAGCGATGCCCACATTATTATTTTTGTATGCAATGATGCGCGGATTACCATTACTGTCTGAGGTAGTGTTCAAATTAATATTACGATATGCATTGATATCTAGATTACAATTATTCTCTGCAGTGATATCCAGGCTACTACTACGGTATTGTGTGTAGTGATGCCTAGGTTATTTTTATTTAGAACCCCCGCCCAGGAAGTTTACGTGAAACATGCGCTGGGGTTCAGGAGGAGCACACATTGACATGTCTTGTTCAGGAATCTTTAATTAGTATACTTACCTCTCCTTATCCTACTAAGATTGGGCTTTCAATTTTCCTGTGTATTAGCAGTTTGTTATATGGCTTTTTAGATATTCTCTGTGCACAACTGGTATATAACCACTTGGGACTTCTTATTTAATGTACTAATGCATGACTACTCACTTGATATACTACTATTGTGTGTAGTGATGCTCAGGTTACCATCACTGTATGTGATATCCAGGTTGTTATTACATTATGAAGTGATATCTTGATTACAATTATTATATGCAGTGATATCCAGATTACTATTAATTTATGTGGTAATATCCAGGTTATCATTAGTGCATGTGTTGATAATCAAGTTACTGTTATTACAGTGCTATCCAGGTTATTATTAGTGTATGTACTGATCATCAGGCAGGCTATTATTAGTATATGTGCTAGTATACAGGTTATTGTCAGTGTATCTGCTGGTCTCCAGCTCACTATTATTACAAGTTATTATCAGTGTATGTGCCAGTCTCAAGGGTACTGTTATTACGTGCAGCGAAATCCAGGTTATTCATTGTATTTGCTAATGTACAGGTTATTACAAGTTATGTATTGATCTCAGGTCATTGTTATTAAATGCCTTGATATCCAAGTTATTCATAGTTTATATGCTGATATCCAGGTTATTATTAGTGTATGTGATGGTCTTCATGTAACTATTATTACATGCAGGGATATCCAGGTTATTATTAGTGCATTTAATGATATCAAGGATACTGTTATCGCATGCAATGATATCCAGGTTATTAGTGTATGTACCAATCTACAGATTCTTATCAATGTATCTGCTGATCTCTAGTTTACTATTATTACATGCAGTGTTATCCTGGTTACTGTTATTACATACAGTGATACCCAGGTTATTATCAGTGTATGTACTAATACCCAGGTTATTATCAGTGTATGTACTAATACCCGGGCTATTATCGGTGTATGTACTGATACCCGGGTTATTATCGGTGTATGTACTAATACCCGGGTTATTATCAGTGTATGTACTAATACCCGGGTTATTATCAGTGTATGTACTAATACCCGGGCTATTATCAGTGTATGTACTAATACCCGGGCTATTATCAGTGTATGTACTAATACCCGGGTTATTATTACTGTATGTACTAATACCTGGGTTATTATCAGTGTATGTACTAATACCCGGGTTATTATTACTGTATGTACTAATACCCGGGTTATTATCAGTGTATGTACTAATACCTGGGCTATTATCAGTGTATGTACTAATACCCGGGTTATTATTAGTGTATGTACTAATACCCGGGTTATTATCAGTGTATGTACTAATACCTGGGCTATTATCAGTGTATGTACTAATACCCGGGTTATTATCAGTGTATGTACTAATACCCGGGTTATTATCAGTGTATGTACTAATACCCGGGCTATTATCAGTGTATGTACTAATACCCGGGTTATTATCAGTGTATGTACTAATACCCGGGCTATTATCAGTGTATGTGCTAATACCTGGGCTATTATCAGTGTATGTACTAATACCCGGGTTATTATCAGTGTATGTACTAATACCCAGGTTATTATCAGTGTATGTACTAATACCCGGGCTATTATCAGTGTATGTACTAATACCCGGGCTATTATCAGTGTATGTACTAATACCCGGGCTATTATCAGTGTATGTACTAATACCCGGGCTATTATCAGTGTATGTACTAATACCCGGGCTATTATCAGTGTATGTACTAATACCCGGGTTATTATCAGTGTATGTACTAATACCCGGGCTATTATCAGTGTATGTACTAATACCCGGGCTATTATCAGTGTATGTACTAATACCCGGGTTATTATCAGTGTATGTACTAATACCCGGGTTATTATCAGTGTATGTACTAATACCCGGGCTATTATCAGTGTATGTACTAATACCCGGGTTATTATCAGTGTATGTACTAATACCCGGGTTATTATCAGTGTATGTACTAATACCCGGGCTATTATCAGTGTATGTACTAATACCCGGGTTATTATCAGTGTATGTACTAATACCCGGGCTATTATCAGTGTATGTACTAATACCCGGGTTATTATCAGTGTATGTACTAATACCCGGGTTATTATCAGTGTATGTACTAATACCCGGGCTATTATCAGTGTATGTACTAATACCCGGGCTATTATCAGTGTATGTACTAATACCCGGGCTATTATCAGTGTATGTACTAATACCCGGGCTATTATCAGTGTATGTACTAATACCCGGGTTATTATCAGTGTATGTACTAATACCCGGGCTATTATCAGTGTATGTTCTAATACCTGGGTTGTATTCTGTCACATTGCAGTTAGAATATTTTGATTTATCAGCAATTTACGGTATTGATAAATGTTTTGGGACTTTTCTTTAGTTCATAAGTATATTTCAGTGTGTCATCATCTAAATAATCCAGAGTTCCAGATCTGCGGACACTTCTGTAATACCTATTGAGGAAGCTTACTTTTTCCAGTGTTTCAGATTCTTTCTAAAATTCGCCTGCAGAAATCATTGTCATTTACATATGTTTGTACTGAGATGGTTCAAAATGTATCCGATAGATTAGGTAGGAATGGTGTTCTGGGTGTTCCCTGTGTATGTTTTCTTGTGCTCTGGTTCTCTTAATGTGTAGCAGTTGATTATGTTTACAATGTTTTGCACTCAGATACTGAGATATAATGTGAAAATCAGTAACATTTCTGAATCCTCCAGTAAAATATGTTTTTAATAATCAATACAAAGCCCAGAGTACCTTTTGTTCCACTAATGATGTAAGTGTTGTATGAAGCAAGAACTTCCCCTCCAACATTCCAGTCATGTTGCATCTCTCATTATAACCTCAGTCTCTGAGCTCTGTCTGCCATATTGTTACAATAGTCAGCTATGATATCCTGCAGCCTGGGAGGCCCAGGGTACTTGTTCCAAAACATATGGTGCATGGCATCATTTTGTCTAATGCTGGGCTATGCAGTCTTTGCAAACAATGGAATCAGTCTTCAGTCTTATAACACTATTTAAAGGGAATCTGTCAGTGAGATCAACCTTCCTAAGCCATTTATATGAGCATGCATGTCTCAGAAAGCTGAATAACGTGATGTTTTGAGATTTGTATTCCGATGCCTTATTACAGCAAAAATATCATTTTTCTAAATATGTAAATGAGCTGTTAAGCTCTATGGGCAGGACACAGATCTACATGGGAATCATGGGAATCTGCTTCCAGAGCTTATTTTAAATGAAAGGGGGCATCACCAGTGTGAGACATATAATGACTGACAGTCCACTCTCCTTATATCACTGCAGAGGCCTCTTTCCTTTAATAATAGTTCTGGAGGCAGATTCTCATGGAAATATACAGTATGTCCTGCCCATAGATTTTAACAGCTCATTTACATATTAAGAATAACGTGGATTTCTCTGCAATAAGACACCAGCTCGCAGATATCAAGGTGTCATTTTATTCAACTTTCTGTGACCTGCATACCCATATAGACGGCTTAGGAAGGTTGAACACTGACAATCTGTAGTATTCTAATATGGGAAGAACCTTTTTACAGCATTTTAAGTAGCACAAAGCAAATGTCACTATAACTAAAGGTCCCCCATATATTGTAGACTAATGTCAACTGAACCATCAATATCTACAGGTTTAGTCAACAGTCTGATGATGATTGTTGGGGAAATTATAGATCCAACCTGTTTGATTTTGGACTGACGATCCTTATGTTGTCCCTGAGATAAACCACTGCCAGACTCCTCCGAGTGCAGTCCGATGTATACACACAGAGACAATGGAGAAGATGGAGAAATTACGTTTTCCATCTTCTCCGCACCTGTGATGCGATTCTCTCAAGTGAGAAAATCGGATTAGACTCAGATGACACAGGTGACATTAGCATAATTTGCTAAGCGTACACTAAGGCTGCGTGCCCACGTTGCGGATTCCAAGCGTTTTTGCTGCAGATTTTCCGCAGCGGAAACGCTTGTAAAACGCTTGGTAATCCGCATCCCATGGTCCCCAATGAGAATCCGCAAGCTCTATGCCCATGCTGCGGATTTTTCCGCAGCGTTTATGCTGCGTTCAAAAATCCACAGCATGTCCATTAATTTTGCGTTTCCGCATGCGGAATTGCCTTATTTAATGCATGAAAAAACGCGAGGCAATTCCGCATGTGGAAAATGCACGATAAACACGCGATAAACGCGCAATAAACACGTGCGGAATTCCGCATGCATTTTTCCGGGAGAGGACATGCGAAATGAAGCAGAAATTTTCTGCTTCATTTCCGCAACGTGGGTACATAGCCTTAGGCTGTGTGCTCATGATGAGTTTTGACATTGGATACATTTCCGGCATCAGAAACCCAGCATCTTACAGTTCCAGCAGAATAGATGGGACTTATAGAAATCTCATGCAGTTCCAGCAGAAAGGATGGGACTTATAGAAATCTCATGTCCACTGTTCATTTTTTTACTCAGCATTTAAAATCTGCAACATGTCAATTTCTCTTGTGAGTATGCTGAGTTTTAGGAGCTGATGTTTCCAATAAACTTGTATTAGATGCGGAAAATCTGCAGGTAAAACAACTCATCCACAATAAAAACGTATGTAAAACCCGCACTCAAAAACGTACTGAAAGCCCCACCACAAGTAACCTAATTTAATAGGTGCAAAAATGCTGCAGAAAATCTGCAACATCAAAAACTCACCAAATACTCATTGTGGGAACATAGCCTAAAAGGGGGTGTCCACTATTTGGACAACCCCTTCTTGATCTAAATGTCTGGCCCCGATAAAATAAAAAAACCTGCACTCACTTCCAGTGCTTGCACCGATCCCGCAGTGTCAGCACTCACTCTCCCCTGGGCTCCCATGCTGTTGTTGTGACACGTGACCCCGGAACTCAATCAGCCCTGGCGTCACTGTCCACGCCTTCATACGGTTAAATAATGAAGAGGAAGTGAGTGGCAGTTGCAGCTCTCACTTCCTCTTCATTGCTTAACCGTAAGAAGGCGGGGACAGTGACGCCAGGGCTGATTGAGTTCCGGGGTCACGTGTCACAACAACAGCACAGGAGCCCCGGGGAGAGCGAGTGCTGACACCGCAGGAATGGCGCCAGCACGAGAGGTGAGTATAAACATTGTTATTTTATCGGGGCCAAACTAACTTGGGATATGACAAGGAGTTGTCCTAGTAGTGGAGAACTTCTTTAATAATCATTGGAGGTCCTAACTCCAAAATCTCCAGCAATACTGAGAATGATGGAGGCACAGTGCTGAAGCAAAGCTATTTTCCCTTTTTCACTGCACAGCAGTCGGCCAAATTCACCTGAATGGTGAGTGGGAATCACTAAGGCCTCTTTCAGACTTCAGTTTTTCATGTATGAGTTCTATTCATGTTTTTCATTAACAGAACACAGACCTATTCTATTCTATAGGGCTGTTCACATGTCCGTGTAATTTTGTAGACCTAGTGGCCCACATAAAATCAGAGAGTCATGTCCACCTGAGTCTTGGTTCAATGTCGTCAATGAAAGTCTGCGGATCTTTAAAAAATCAGGCAGCACTCTGATGCTATTTGTATGCCATCCGTTTTTCATGAACTGATTGATGGGAAAAACTGCTGAAACTCTGATGAAAGTCTGATCAAACACACTGATGAAATTCAGACAATTTTTTGCATATAAGAAAAATCACTGATGCCTGAATGAGGCTTTACTGAGATGGGAATGCTGATCTGAAGTCCAAGATAACCTACTTGAGCGCATGTGGATGTTTGTAATCCAATGGTTGAGCTGCCGGAATTTTCTATCATAAAGATGATTCAGGAATAAGCCTTTTGGGGTTGTTTTCGTGGTGGCTTCAAAGCCGACATCTTTTTCCTATATCTTCGCTAATTGTGAAAAGAATGAGCATATGGTACTTCTTTTACCAGCTCCAGGGTTTCTGAACCATGAAGTGGTTAAAAGAAGTGACGGAAGATGTGCACAGCAATGTCATTTTGACATTCCTGTGCATTATGTCTATTTTTTGTGGTAGTTTTGCTGTGCTTCAACAGGCGTATTCTGAGTGGAATCTGCCTGAAAAAAACGTTGTGTGCACATACCCTTGTTTTTGATAGTTCTACTTCGAATACTTGACTTCTGGCATTATTGCTTTGCTACAAAATATTTTCTTGGCTAAGTAGATGTCCATTGTCTTATTGCTTCTTCATTTTTTTTATTATTATAAAAGTAAACCAGTGTAGGAGACACATCTGAATCCAGAGGTGTAGTAATCTCACTCTAGTGTTTAGATGTGTTGTCAATGTGCGACACAGGTACTTTAGATGCAGTGACACAGAAACACAGAGCAGCCAGTACAGGGTTAATAAACAGGGGGGATTTAATGTAACAGGGTCAATCTCCACGCAGGGAGTAACAGGGGAAATATGGGGACAACAAGGGAAGTAGCAAGTAACAGGCTATAACCGACAATCCACAGTTTGGCTAGATGTAGCAGAGTCGAAACTGTTGTAATCGGCAGTTTTACACTTAGCTAACTCTTGTTCCCCACAAGGCAGTTGCCGGCTGATGCCGGTGTTGTTTTCTTCTGGCTTCCCCGCCTAAACAATGCTCCGTCTTCTGGCGGCAGAGGGCGGTCTCCGGTTTGACCCGCTGAGCCCCTAGTTCATAACACTGCACCTCACTTGCTCGGCTCCACGGACCCTGCGTCTCTTCTCCCTCTAGTCGGGCTTGACTCCAACTGTCAACTGCCTACTTTCCCACGCAAACCTCGTTTTTCTCCCTCTTCCTAGACACGCTCCCAGCTCCCGGTCACCTGACTCCTGAGCTCTCGCTCTGGACATGCCCCCAGCTTCCCGGTCACCTGACTCCTGTGCTCGCAGTCTGTCTTCCCCCTGCAACCAGAGGCACGGCCCCGGCAGTTCCGGATCCCTTGTTCTGAAAGTACTTACACCCCGGTCTTCCCCCTTACATGTGTTTTGAAATTTAGATTTTATCAAACCACACTGCATTGCTTTGTAGCTTTGATCTCCAAATTAGTTTCTGCTGGTGTGCTAGACCGACATCTTTTGTTCGGTCAATTTCAATTATAGGAAAGAGACTGAGGCCTCATTCAGGTGTCAGTTTTTCACATATGTGTTCTATCCACTTTTTTCACATTTAGTACCCATACCCATTATAATCGTTGGGGCTGTTTATAGGTCTGTGTTTATTTTGTCCAATTTGGTCATGGATCAAAATCACCCATACACATGTGAGGGTCCATAAAAGACATGGACAGTACACAGATGGCAAAAGCGCTGATGAAACACTGATGGTAAAAACTTGGACACAGACCACACACTGATGAAAATCTCATCCAAAACACTGATGAAAATCTGTCTTTTTTTTACAGGTACGTGAAAAAAATAAATGTCTGAACAAAACATTAGGGTGCTTTTACACTGTATAACTTGCAAGCTTAAAGCACCACTCCAGCGTTTTTTTTTATTTCAGAGCTGGAGTAGTATCACTAATCCATGTTCCCTGACCCTAGTCTTATACTTACCGGTCGCCATCTTGAACTGTTTCCAGCACCACTCCGGTCCCGATCCGCAGTCTTGTGACCGCGGCTTCTGACTGACCAAAAGTCACAGATAATGGTCCCAAGTTCTCAATGTAAGTCTATGACAGTCTCGTTCTGGGAAACAACGGAGCAATCCAGCAGGTCACAACCTCCAGAAGACTGACTGGAGCAGCACCGAGAACAGAAGAAGACGGTGGCTGGTAAGTATAATACTAGAGGCGGGGAACATTAGTGATACCACTCCAGCGGTAAAACGTTACTGAATATTCAAAGATGCAATATCTTTTCATCTATGATAATCTTTCATAAAATTATCAATTTATAATTGACTGCAAATGTTAAAGGGGTTGTCCACAACTCTAGACAACTCTTTCTCAATCACTAGGTTCCCCCTTATAAATCAAAAACAGCCTATAAGCACCTCCAGTAGCGGTGCTGTTCCAGCAATGACGGTGGCTGGTCTTCCAGGGCTCACATGACGTTATGCCACATGAGCACGGCAGCAAATCAGCAGCCTTTTCTTGCTCACTTCTTTTGCTGCTGCTTGGCTGCCAGGTTCATGTGGCATAACAACATCATGCCAGCCCCAGGAGACCAGGCGCAGACATCGCTGGAACGACACCGGGATTGGAGCTGAGTATAGGCTGTTTTTATTTCATAAGGGGGAATATAGCAATTGAGATACCAACTTGCTAAAACTCTATGGCACCAATTCAACAAGAATAAAGATGTTCATACCGGTCTTGATGAGGGGCATGTTGGAATCAGATGCTCCTGATTCATTGGGAAGCCTTCGTGCACCACAAATCTTACTCCAGTCAGGGACTGGAAAAAGATTTCTGGAGCAAGGAACGCCACAGCTCGTCATTAATGAGGTTAGCTGTTTCATCATGCCCCCGTCCTGCCTGAACTGTGCCCATATTGGAGGGGCTGGATAAAACTGACATGAAAACATCAAAAGTCGTAAAATTTTGCACAGCTCTGCATTATGCAAAAATTTTGTGACTTCTCAACTTAATTTAAGCCAGAATTCTGGTGTAATCTCTTTAATGAATCAGGGCCTATGCGCACAGCAAAAATACTTGACTTTATACAATACACGGTCTCCTCAAAGGTATGGCGTGCTAGTTATTAAAGGGGCTGGTCCATTCTCCTTTATTTCACAAACATGCACAAATATCATCAGTGCACTTCTGCATTTCTTGCTACATGTGGCGTATTGATACCAAACAGTTGGATTAGTAAGGTCACCCATCACAGGATTCTGATGGACTTTAAAACAATTACAATGGGAAAAGATACCAGGACAACGATATAGCATATTCTAGAAGTAAAACCAAATCTTTATACAGCTCATGTCTAGGTAGAATATGTTGATAGGCGTTTCGTCTGCAGCGTTGGTGTGTTTTGGTTTAAAACAGGCAGAGTGATATCATCAAAACACATGCTGCACAAAGCTGTGTGTTCAGAGGTGATTCCCGGGATACAGTTTCAGGCTTTCCTCCAACATTTAATGGAGAGAATCAATCTGGGAGAATATAAAAACCAGAAGGTTAAATCCGTCTCATCATCAGGTCAAACTATAAGTCAATAATCTAGCTATTTAGTTTTCAAGTGTTGGAAAAGGGAATCATCTCTTTCTGAATGAATTTTTTGGCTTATATAGTGGCAGCAAAACTGGACTGTATGCACTTCCTTACCCCTTGCCAACTCTTACTCTGGCAGATCCTCCTTGTTCCCTGATAATTACATAATGGCTTTGTACTTATTTCAGCAGAAGGACCATGGGCATGGAGTGCTTCCTATTTGCCAGGGCATACTGCATCTTCTTTCTCATGCAACTTTTGCAAAACTATTAGATGAGAAAGCTCTAGATATGAGAGGTGTAGAGATATTTAAGCATTCCTGTTTGTACTGTTTTATCAGGAACATAAGTGCAAAATGGAAGTCTTCTTTTGGCATGTTTTATTAGCTCAAGTGCTCTGAAGGCAGTCCCTAATTACTTTGGCTCTCTCAATAAGGTTTCCACAACCCTTCCCCAATTTTCTTGACTTTAGCGGGCACAGGGCTGGAGGGGTTGTGAGTCCCTTATCCCAGACAGTACTTCAGCACTTAAAGGGAATCTTTCAGGTAGGCGGGGATTTCTGGGCTAACTAAAGAGATAGGTGAGGATTTCTTTGTGTCCGGGGGAACCAAGCATGTGAGAACAGATTTTATAAAACTCTATTTCACTGCATGCAGACCTCTACTATGGGCCATACAGGTATGTATAGATTTACTTTTCTATAACCTGTATTGCCATATTAGAGGTCTCAAATCTCCCAGGGGGTGACAGATTCCCTTTAATGGAGTTTTACCACAAACAAAAGTTAATTTTAATCAATAGATCTTAGAATAATAATAAGTTCAACATTTTAATGTGTTTAAATAAAATGTTCCTGTGCTGAGACAATCTTATAAATGTGCCCCTGCTGTGTACTGTGTAATGGCCGTGTCTGACCCTGCAGGAACATGGTCTGATCATACCACATCTCCTGGATACGGGAGCAAGCAAAAGAGTATACAGACATTACAGCATGGGATCACAGCTGATTCTTTCTTCGAGGTAAAACATTATTTAAAAACAGGCAAGGAAATGTTTTACCTCACAAAAAGAATCTGCTGTGATCCCCTGCTGTAATATCTGTATACTCTCTTCCTTCCTCCCCTGCCCAGGAGCTGTAGTATGATCAGACCATGTTCCTGCACTGTCAGACACGGCCATTACACAGTACACAGCAGGGGCACATTTATAAGATTATCTCAGCACAGGAACATTTTATTTAAATACATCCAATTTTGGAACTTATTATTATTATTCCAAGATCTGTTGATTAAAATCAACTTTTGTTCGTGGAAAAAACCCTTTAAGGAGCAATTTCAGGCCCAGCACACACCATTCAGGTTGCTGGTAAGACAGTACAAATAGGCAGAGCCAGCTCCAGGTTTTTGTGGGCCCCAAGTGAAAGAGTCTCAGTGGCCCCTTTAACACATACCACGATGATTCATGATGCACAGATACTGCAGGGAAATATATATATAGTACAATGCCAAAGATTTCACTTCTTACATTACATGAGCGATATCTATTGTAAATGATAGAATGCCATACATATAGTATAATGCATCCCATAGTCCTCCATATAGTATAATGGACAGCCCATAGTCCCACACATAGTACAATGCACAGCCCATAGTCCTCCATATAATATAATGTACAGTCCATAGTTCTCCACATAATATAATGCACCCCCCATAGTCCTCCATATAGTATAATGCACCTCCATATACAACCCCTGGCAAAAATTATGGAATCACCGGGCTCGGAGGATGTTCATTCAGTTGTTTAATGTTGTTGAAAAAAAGCAGATCACAGACATGGCACAAAACTAAAGTCATTTCAAATGGCTACTTTAGGGCTTTAAGAAACACTGAAAGAAATCAAGATTAAAAATGTGGTACTCAGGGTAATTTTTTTCAGACCAAGCAGAAAGGAAAATATTATGGAATCACTCAATTCTGAGGAAAAAATTATGGAATCATGAAAAACAAACACACAAAAGAACACTCCAATACATCACTAGTATTTTGTTGCACCACCTCTGGCTTTAATAACAGCTTGCAGTCACTGAGGCATGGACTTAATGAGTGACAAACAGTACTCTTCATTAATCTGGCTCCAACTTTCTCTGATTGCTGTTTCCAGATTAGCTTTGCAGGTTGGAGCCTTGTCATGGACCATTTTCTTCAACTTCCACCAAAGATTTTCAATTGGATTGAGATCCGGACTATTTGCAGGCCATGACATTGACCCTATGTGTCTTCTTTCATGGAATGTTTTCACAGTTTTTGCTCTATGGCAGGATGCATTATTATCTTGAAAAATTATGTCATCATCCCCAAACATCCTTTCAATTGATGGGATAAGAAAACTGTCCAAAATATCAATGTAAACTTGGGCATTTATTGAAGATGTAATGACAGCCATCTCCCCAGTGCCTTTACCTGACATTCAGCCCCATATCATCAATGACTGTGGAAATCTGCATGTTCTCTTCATGCAGTCATCTTTATAAATCTCATTGGAACGGCACTAAACAAAAGTTCCAGCATCATCACCTTGCCCAATGCAGATTCGCGATTCATCACTGAATATGACTTTCATCCAGTCATCCACAGTCCACGATTGTTTTTCCTTAGCCCATTGTAACCTTGTTTTTGTCTGTTAAGGTGTTAATGATGGCTTATGTTTAGCTTTTCTGTATGTAAATCCCATTTCCTTTAGGCGATTTCTTACAGTCCGGTCACAGACATTGACTCCAGTTTCCTCCCATTCGTTCCTCATTTGTTTTGTTGTGCATTTCCTGTTTTGAAGACATATTGCTTTAAGTTTCCAGTCTTGGCGCTTTGATGTCTTCCTTGGTCTACCAGTATGTTTGCCTTTAACAACTTTCCCATGTTGTTTGTATTTGGTCCAGATTTTAGACACAGCTGACTGTGAACAACCAACATCTTTTGCAACATTGCGTGATGATTTACCTTCTTTCAAGAGTTTGATAATCCTCTCCTTTGTTTCAATTGACATCTCTCGTGTTGGAGCCATGATTCATGTCAGTCCACTTGGTGCAAAAGCTCTCCAAGGTGTGATCACTCCTTTTTAAATGCAGACTAACGAGCAGATCTAATTTGATGCAGGTGTTAGTTTTGGAATGAAAATTTACAGGGTGATTCCATATTTTTTTCCTCAGAATTGAGTGATTCTATAATTTTTTCCCTCTGCTTGGTCTGAAAAAAATTACCCTTACTGAGTACCACATTTTTAATCTTGATTTCTTTTAGTGTTTCTTAAAGCCCTAAAGTTGCCATTTGAAATGACTTTAGTTTTGTGCCATGTCTGTGATCTGCTTTTTTTCAACAACATTAAACAACTGAATGAACATCTTATTCCAACTGATTCCATAATTTTTGCCAGGGGTTGTATAATGCACAGCCCATAATTATACATATTAGTATAATACAGAGCCCATATCCTTCATATAATATGATGCATGGCCCATACTCATCCATGTAGTATAATGCACATCCCATAGTTTTTCATATAGCATAATGCACAGCCCATATTCCTCCATATAGTATAATGCACCTCTATATATAATGCGCAGTCCATTGTCATCCATATTAGTATAATACACAGCCCATATCCTTCATATAATATAATGCACAGCTCATAGTCCTTCATATAGTATAATGTACCTCCACAGTCCTTCATTTTGATGTAAAACCGTTAACATATACAGTGGCATGTAAAAGTTTGGGCACCTCAGGTCAAAATTACTGTTATTGTGATCAGTTAAAGAAGTTGTCCACTACTTTGTATGAACCCTCCAATGTATCCCCCCAGGGCCCAGAAGTGTTTTTGTAAATACCTTGCGGTGCCTTTTCTGCCTATGAGCAGCGCTATCGCTGGCCACTCAGAGGCATCACGTGACCCGTCACTGATGCCACGTCAAGTGAGGCATGACATCAGTGACGCGCTCCCCCGGTGGATGCTGGGCTGCGGTCGGGATTACCCCGTGCGTTATACCCAGCATCCACCGCACGCTCTCCCAGTGAATGAGCAGAGGGAGAGCGCGGGGTGGATGCCGGGTGTGACGTGCTGGGAAACCCCGCCCACAGCCCAGCGTCCACCGTGGAACACAGAAGTGAGTACCCCCTTCTGCAGACGGAGCTTGACGTGACATTAGCGGATATCAGAGCCGGCTGCAGCCGAGGGTCACATGATGCCTGTGAGCGGCCAGTGATAGCGCCACTCACAGACAGAAAAGGCACAACAAGGTATTTAGAGAAACACTTATGGGCCCTGGGGGAATACATTGGGGGATCATATAAAGCAGTGGACAACCCCTTTAAGCAAGTTGAAGATTAAAGGATCTCTAAAAGGACTAAAGTTAAAGGTGGCACATTTTCCTTTGTATTTTAGGCAAAATACTATATACTATATAATATATATATATTATTTTTTTTTTTCATCATTTACATTTTAAAAATTACAAAAAGGAAAATGGGCCAATGCAAAAGTTTGGGCACCCTGCATGGTTAATACCTAGTAGCACCTCTTTCAAAAGTATCCCAGCTTGTAAACACTTTTTGTAGCCAACCAAGAGTCTTTCAATTCTTGTTGGAGGGATGTTCATCCTTGGAATTCCTTATTCCTTGGAATAAATGGCGCTATAATAATAAATAATAATAATTCCTCCTTGGAAAATACTTCCAGTTCTGTGAGATTTCTAGATCGTCTTGCTTGCACTGCTATTTTGAGTTATAACCACAGATTTTCAATGATGTTCAGATCAGGGGACTGTGAGGGCCATTGTAAAACCTTCAGCTTGTGCCTTTTGAGGTAGTCTATTGTGGATTTTGATGTGTGTGTTTAGGATCATTATTCATTTGTAGAAGCCATCCTCTTTATAACTTCAGCTTTTTTACAGATGGTGTTATGTTTGCATCAAAAAATTGTTGAAATTTAATTGAATACATTATTCCCTCTACCCGTGAAATGTTCCCTGTGCCATTGGCTGCAACACAACCCCAAAGCGTGACTGATCCACCTCCATGCTTAATGGTTGGCGAGATGTTCTTTTCCTGAAATTCTGTGCCCGTTTTTCTCCACACATACAGTACAGACCAAAAGTTTGGACACACCTTCTCATTTAAAGATTTTTCTGTATTTTCATGACTATGAAAATTGTACATTCACACTGAAGGCATCAAAACTATGAATTAACACATGTGGAATTATATACTTAACAAAAAAGTGTGAAACAACTGAAAATATGTCTTATATTCTAGGTTCTTCAAAGTAGCCACCTTTTGCTTTGATGACTGCTTTGCACACTCTTGGCATTCCCTTGATGAGTTTCAAGAGGTAGTCACCGGAAATGGTTTTCACTTCACAGGTGTGCCCTGTCAGGTTTAATAAGTGGGATTTCTTGCATTATAAATGGGGTTGGGACCATCAGTTGTGTTGTGTAGAAGTCTGGTGGATACACAGCTGATAGTCCTACTGAATAGACTGTTAGAATTTGTATTATGGCAAGAAAAAAGTAGCTAAGTAAAGAAAAACGAGTGGCCATCATTACTTTAAGAAACGAAGGTCAGTCAGTCCGAAAAATTGGGAAAACTTTGAAAGTGTCCCCAAGTGCAGTTGCAAAAAACATCAAGCGCTACAAAGAAACTGGCTCACATGAGGACCGCTCCAGGAAAGGAAGACCAAGAGTCACCTCTGCTTCTGAGGATAAGTTTATCCGAGTCACCAGCCTCAAAAATTGCAGGTTAACAGCAGCTCAGATTAGAGACCAGGTCAATGCCACACAGAGTTCTAGCAGCAGACACATATCTTCAACAACTGTTAAGAGGAGACTTTGTGCAGCACGCCTTCATGGTAAAATAGCTGCTAGGAAACCACAGCTAAGGACAGGCAACAAGCAGAAGAGACTTGTTTGGGCTAAAGAACACAAGGAATGGACATTAGACCAGTGGAAATCTGTGCTTTGGTCTGATGAGTCCAAATTTGAGATCTTTGGTTCCAACCACCGCAGAAAAGGTGAATGGATGGACTCTACATGCCTGGTTTCCACCGTGAAGCATGGAGGAGGAGGTGTGATGGTGTGGGGGTGCTTTGCTGGTGACACTGTTGGGGATTTTTTCAAAATTGAAGGCATACTGAACCAGCATGACTACCACAACATCTTGCAGCGACATGCTATTCCATCCGGTTTGCGTTTAGTTGGACCATCATTTATTTTTCAATAGGACAATGACCCCAAACACACCTCCAGGCTGTGTAAGGGCTATTTGACCAAGAAGGAGAGTGATGGAGTGCTACGCCAGATGACCTGGCCTCCACAGTCACCAGACCTGAACCCAATCGAGATGGTTTGGGGTGAGTTGGACCGCAGAGTGAAGGCAAAAGGGCCAACAAGTGCTAAGCATCTCTGGGAACTCCTTCAAGATTGTTGGAAGACCATTTCTGGTGACTACCTCTTGAAGCTCATCAAGGGAATGCCAAGAGTGTGCAAAGCAGTCATCAAAGCAAAAGGTGGCTACTTTGAAGAACCTAGAATATGAGACATATTTTCAGTTGTTTCACACTTTTTTGTTAAGTATATAATTCCACATGTGTTAATTCATAGTTTTGATGCCTTCAGTGTGAATGTACAATTTTCATAGTCATGAAAATACAGAAAAATCTTTAAATGAGAAGGTGTGTCCAAACTTTTGGTCTGTACTGTACCTTTGATCATTGTGGCGAAAGAGTTCTATTTTAAACTCATCAGTCCACAGGGCTTGTTTCCAAAATTCATAAGGCTTGTTTAGATGTTCCTTTGTATACTTCTGATGCTGAATTTTATAATGAGGACGCAGAAGAGGTTTTCCTCTGACTCTTCCATGAAAGCCATATTTGTGCAGGTGTCTCTGAACAGTAGAACAGTCTACCACAACCTCAGAGTCTGCTAAATCTTTCTGAAGGTCTTTTGCATCAAGCGGGGGTTCCGATTTGCCTCTCTAGCAGTCATACGAGCAGCTCTCACTGAAATTTTGCTTGGTCTTCCAGACCTAATCTTGACCTTTACTGCCATTTCTTAATTACATTTCGAACTGAAGAAAAGGCAACTTGAAAATGCATTGCTATTTTCTTATAGCCTTCTCCTGCTTTGTGGGCCTCCACCATTTTCATTTTCAGAGTGCTAGGTATTTGCTCAGAAGAACCCATTGCTGCCTTTTTTGGCACAAGTTAGAGGAGGCTGGGTTTTGATAATTCTGGGAAATTTGCATTACCTGCGCTTTGCTAACAATGATAGTGAACAAGCCATAACCCTAACAGGCTAAATAAGGTATGAAGCCTTGTTCAAAGTTATCTGAGCACACAAATATCCTAGGGTGCCAAAACTTTGCGTCCGTTAATTTTCCTTATTGTAATTATTAAAATGTAAAAAATTACAATGTATAATTTTTTTGCCCAAAATACATACGAAATGTGTCATCTTTAACTTTAGCCCTTTTAGAGATCATTTAATCTTCAACTTGCTTAACTGTTCACAATAACAGTAATTTTGACCAGGGGTGCCCAAACTTTTACATGCCAATGTATTTATATGAAATATAGAGTAGGATATAATGTGAGATTTCCTCAAATGCAAACACTGGATTACTGGAAAATATTATTAATGAGTTAAAAATCTGAAACAGATTCAAATTATCGAATCTAAAATTTTGAAAAATTGTAAATAGAGAGCATATACTAAGTTAGCAGGCTCCAAATAATTCTCTGAACCTTTGTAGAGATATTATCAACAATCAAAATGGGGTTGATTGTACCTCAAGGACAGGGAATAACTTCTTTTTATTTAGAATAATCGTTTAATTTAAGTGTCAGTCTCATTTAGTTGGCAGGTTAATATTCTAAAAATTAGGGATAACAAAAAGCTAAAATGGTTAGATGCACAAGGGTCTGCTTTGTGATCCATTTGACCTGACTAGATGACAGATATACCCAATGGGGCTGATTCATCAGAGCTTTTACTCCAAAAAACTGTCATAAAATCTTTGAAAAGCCACAATTTTTTTGCGCATCGTGCAATTGCGTGAAAATTTTGCAACTTTTGGCTTTTCACATCAGTTTGAATCAGCCTCATCCCAAGGTGGGATGAGGGTATGGCCATACTCTTCCTTCAAATTTTTCAAAAGTGATGGCATTATGTTTACCAGAAATGCTACTCCAGTCATTGAATCATAGAATCATAGAATCATAGAATGGTAGAGTTGGAAGGGACCTCCTGGGTCATCTGGTCCAACCCCCTGCTCTGTGCAGGAGTCACTAGATCATCTCAGACAGATGTCTGTCCAGCCTCTGTTTGAAGACGTCCATTGAAGGGGAACTCACCACCTCTCGTGGCAGCCTGTTCCACTCATTAATCACCCTAACTGTCAAAAAGTTTTTTCTAATATCTAATCTGTGTCTCCTCCCATTTAGTTTCATCCCATTGCTTCTAGTCTTTCCTTGTGCAAATGAGAATAAAGATGATCCTTCTACAATGTGACAGCCCTTGACATATATGTAGACAGCTATTAAGTCTCCTCTCAGTCTTCTTTTTTGCAAGCTAAACATTCCCAAATCCTGCAACCGTTCCTCATAGGACATGGTTTGCAGACCAGTCACCATTCTGGTCGCTCTTCTCTGAACTTGCTCCAGTTTGTCTATGTCTTTTTTAAAATGTGGTGCCCAAAACTGTACACAGTATTCCAGATGAGGTCTGACCAAAGAGGAGTAAAGACCGATAATGACTTCACGTGATCTAGACTGTATGCTTCTGTTAAGGCTATGTGCCCACGATGCAGAAATGAAGCAGAAAATTTCTGCAGCATTTCTGCATCTCCCTGGCAGAAAAAAACGCATGCAGATTGTGCATGCGTTTTTCCTGCAGAATACATGCGGGTTCACATGCGTTTCCGCATGCAGATTGACAAGCACTTTCCAGGCGATAGCATCACTTGGAAAGTGCTTGACAACTAGGTCACACTGTATAAATCCATGCAAACAGCATGGATTTATACAGTGTGAACCGTAAAAATTAAAACAAATAAAGCTATACTCACCCCCGAGGCCCCAGCGTGGCTGCAGCGCTGCTTCCTGGCTGGTTCCCGGCTGCCGGCATATCGCGAGACAGAGCGGTGAAGGGCCTGCGGTCACATGACTGTGAAGTCACCGAAGGTCCTTCAGCGCTGCTGGCATTCAGAGAGAAGACGCCGGACAAGTGAGTATAAACTTTATTTGTTATTTTATACTTTTTTTACAGATATAATGGTACCCAGGTCTGGATGAGAGTCTCCTCTCCTCCAGAACTGGGTACCATCCGCACATAGAGACGCATAGAAGCCGCTTGTAAAAATGTACAGTCGCGGTTTCTGTGCGTCTCAATGCAAGTCAATGGTGGGAGTTCCGCTGCACTTCCGCAAAATTAAATGACATGCTGCGGATTTTTGTACGCAGCATAAACGCTGCGGAAAAATCCGCAGCATGTGCATAGAACATGCGGAATCCCCTTGGGGACCATGGGGTGCGGATTACCTAGCGTTTTACAAGCGTTTCCGCTGCGGAAATTCCGCAGCATAAAAGCTTGAAAAACGCTACGTGGGCACACAGCCTAATACATCCCAGAATTGTATTTGCCTTTTTTGCTGCTGCATCACACTGTTGACTCATGTTCAGTCTATGATCTATTAGTATACCTAAGTCTTTTTCACATGTACTGTTGCTTAGCTCTATTCCTCCCATTCTGTATATGCTTTTTTCATTTTTATTGCCCAGATGTAGTACTTTGCATTTTTCCCTGTTAAAAACCATTCTGTTGGTTGCTGCCCACTGCTCCAGTTTATTTAGGTCTTTTTGAATCCTCTCTCTCTCTTCTCTAGTATTAGCTATCCCTCCTAGCTTTGTGTCATCAGCAAATTTAATCAGTTTACCCTCAATTCCTTCATCTAAATCATTGATAAAGATGTTGAACAATACAGGTCCCAGGACGGAGCCCTGTGGTACCCCACTTGAGACATTCATCCAGCTGGATGTGAAGCCATTTACAACCACCCTTTGAGTCCGATCACTAAGCCAGTTATTAATCCACCTAACTGTTGCCTGGTCCATTGCATACTTGGTCATTTTTTCAATAAGGATGGTGTGAGATACTTTGTCACACTGCAGTTGCATTTCTGGAGCGGAACATGCTGATATGAAGAGGCGCCAGATTCTTTATGAATTCTTTCTACTAAAGTAAGACACTAATCCCCTATGTTTCTTTTGAAATATAGACTTCCATTGTCCGGGACTAACATATTGATATAATCTCTGTATGATAGGTTATGACTATCCATTAGGATATGTCATCAATATGAGATTGTGGGGATCCTTCACCCGGTACCCCTACTGAACATTTGATTTCTGCTCTAACAGCAGCTGGATGTAAGCAATATACAAAGCCAAGACACTGCAAATCAGTAGATTCAAGTGACCGCTGCCGAATACTACACTTTATCTTCCATTCAAGGGTCCGCTGCCAATTACTCCCATTTATCTTCCATTCTCTTCTTTTGCACATAAATTTTAGTACTTGGCAGTGGCCACTTAACAAAGTACAGAGCAGTGTTGGTGCTTTCCTAACATTTTTTAAATGCGGCCGCTACTGGAGCAGATATTGTGTGTCGGACCCATTGATCTCATATTGATGACCTATCCTGAAAATAGGCCATCGATATATACAGCCATGGCCGAAAGTGTTGGCACCCTTGAAATTGTTCCAGAAAATTAAGTAAGTCTCCTAGAAAACCATTGCAATTATACATGTTTTGTTATACACATGTTTATTATTTTTGTGTGTATTTGAACAACACAAAAAACAGAGTAAAAAAAAGGCAAATTGAACATCATTTCACATAAAACCCCAAAAATGAGCCGGACAAAATTGTGGGTAAACAACTTTGTTTCAAGCATGTGATGCTTGTTAAAACTCACCCGTGTTAAGAAACAGATGTGGACACTATGAAAATCACACCTGGAACCAGAAGAAGGGAAGAAGTTAACTCAATCTTTGCATTGTATGTTTGCATGTGCCACACTAAGCATGGCGAACGGAAAGAGGAGAAGAGAACTGTCTGAGGACTTGAGAACCAAAATATCAACAATCTCAAGGTTACAAGTATATCTCCAGAAATCTTGATGTTCCTAGACAACCCATTTAAGTATCATCACAGAATAAACCAATAGAGGGATGATTTGAAGCATTTGCCAGGTCAGATTGCAACATTTCTGAGGAGTTTGTGTGTGACTTACATTAGGACATTATGTTCAGGAGCTGTAATGTCCCAGTCATGCTTGGAGACATGACTAAGCGTGTATCTCCGCACAACTACATTGCACGTTAACCTGATCGCCCAGTGCCAACGCGGCACCATTAAACATTTCCGAATGACGCTCTCAGACTTTAACCTAGATCAAAGTCTGTAAACAGCCTTGCTTCATAACATCGTATAAGTTCAGTATCTGCTTATCACTATTCCACTATGACGGATAGCAATCCATGTATATTGCTCATGGATAAGGAGCTCACTTGTGAAATATGTATGCTGAGATCACCTTACCTTATCTTCTACTAAAGGCAAATCAGGACTTGTGATTTCCAAGAGCAGAGGAGTATTTGTTTTGCTTAAGACATTTTTCTCAGTAGGTTTCTACTGCTCAGTATTAGTCTGCTTAAAGGGACTCTACAGTTTTAATAAAAAATTTGCTGTCAGCAGGTCACCTATACTAATGTGTGTTCTTTGCTCAGATCGGAAGCAGCAGCAGAAGAGGTTGACGAGAATCCCATATTTATTTTTTTGCATTATATACAGGTTTTAAGTCACGTGAACAAAGCCAACCCAATTGGGTGGCCACCTTTAGGAAAAATCTGCCCTTACAGTATAATTTAATAATACACAAGTATTGCCTATATCAGTGTTTCTGAGCCATGTACTCTCTAATTGAACCAATTTCTTACAAGATAAGGTACTATGCTTGGGCAATGCGCCATACAAGAACCTTTCTGCAGCAGTAGAAAAACATTTTTGAGAGAAGCATAGATTTGGGGTATAACATATACCACCTAGACTGTAGTATGTAGCTTGTAAGCCATATATACCACAAATTAAGAAACAAATTCCTAGATCAGGCAGTGTTCACATTATGTTAATGGCCTCGCGTGTTTGTTGGGAAAAGCTATGGACATAGTTTTTTTATCGTGTACTGTTTACCTAAATGGGCCAAAATAATGTCCTTATGTCCACTGTCAGGTTGGTATATGACACTATACCACAAAAAAAGGCATGGAGTAGTGTAATGTAGTATTCCATCCAATAGTTTCAAGTTAAACATGTTTCCTGAGTAGTGTATGTTTTTTACAATGGAGTATTATGGGTAACATCCCACTGAATGTCTGTATGGTATTATAAGTTGTAGGCTTATATCATGGAGGTCATTACTATGCTATGAAGAGGGCGTTGAAGACCCCAAACACATTAATGACTGAATCCGCAGATATTGTCTAGATTGTACCAGTCTAATCTGTTTGTAGGTCTCCCGACTCACTCACCTCCGACAGATGAGGTGATGGGAGAGAAGGATCCAGTCTGTACAATTTCAAAAATTGTTCCTTTTTTTCGATGCAGAGATAATCTGCTCCCAGAAGAGCCTAGAGGGGTCTCTCTCTCATAGAGGACACTGGAGCATGCGGTTGAGATGAGCGTACCTTTGTATGGGGGAGTCTGGAGACACAGTTGCTGGTTAAACGATCATTCTTTCGACAGCTATCTGATGTTTGGGGGCTTTTCCATAGTGACTGCAGTCAGGTCTTGTGCTTATGTCCACTGGTATACTGTATGTAAATGTGTATGGGTACACTTTGTACATAGGGAGCATGTACAACACATTGATTGATACTGTTCTCTAGATGAGATTAAATAACCGTAGCCCCAGTCTGGATCTGCAGTCTCTGAGGACTGAGATTTCCCATACTTTTAGGAAGAAATATACTACACTAGCGAAAAATGTGTTAGTGTGACATTACTACCGCACTGTAATAATGTTTTTTAATCACACATACATGCATTCACAAAATATTTTATTCCCCTGTAAAATGTTTTCCCCATTACTTGTTGACTTCATGATATGCAGCTGATTTCATGACCACATGAGGGTACTAATTATGTGTCCTCATCTACAGCTATTTCCAGTAGCTGGCGAAAGTATTCACCTCTCCCCCCTTGGCTTATTACCTATTTTGTTACGTTACAACTTGTGTGTAAATATTTTTGTAATCTGATTGGTATGTGATGCATCAGAACTAAATAGTTTAAGTTGGTGAAGTGAAGTGAGAAAAATATAAGCATAAATTACATAAATTTAATTTATGTGATCAAATAACTAAAAATTGGCATTTTTCATATGTATTTACCCATTTTACTATAAAGCCCCTAAAAATTTCTGGTGCAAGCAATCACCTTCATAACTCACATGCTTAGTGAAAAGAGTCCACCTGTGTGCAAATCTAAGTGTCACATAGTCTGTCAGTATATACACACTTTTTCTGAAAGGCCACAGAGGCTGCAACATCATTAAGCAAGAGGCATCACTAACCAAAAAACACCATGAAGACCAAGGAGATCTCCAAACAAGTCAGGGACAAAGTTGTTGAGAAGTACAAGTCAGGATTGGGTTATAAAAAAAAATATCCCAATCTCTGATGATCCCCCGAAGCACCATCAAATCCATTTTCATCAAATGGAAAGAACATGGTACCACAACAAACCTGCCAAGAGAGGGCCGCCCACCAAAACTCTCAGCCCGGGAAAGGAGGGCTTTAATCAGAGAGGCAGCACAGAGACCAAAGGTAACCCTGAAGGAGCTGGAGAGTTTCCAAGCAGAAACTGGAGTATCTGTCCATATGACCACAATAAGCCGTACAATCCATAGAGGTGGCCTTTATGGAAAAGTGGGCAGAAAAAAGCATTTACTTACATACAAAAATTGTAAGGCTTGTTTTGAGTTTGCCAAAAGACATGTGGAAAACTCCCCAAATGTATGGAGATAAGTGAAATCAGGTGAAATCAGATGAGGCCAAGTCAGAACGCACTGAGGAGGAGCAATACCCCGAAACACCCTGTCTGCGAATTGAGATTCTGATATATTACAAGTAGTCATATTGCAAGACTCGTTAAAAGGCCGATAATGACTTGTAGGATTGTTGCTTCCAACAGGTGGTGCAATAGAGTTAGGCTGTGTGCCCACGATGCGTTTTTAATGCGTTTCTGCAGCATTTTTTCAGCTGCGGAAACGCATTAAAAATGCATGGTAGAAGGGCAGCAATGTTCCCCAATGATAATCCGCATTGCGAAAAAAAACGCAGCACTACCAATTATTTTGCGGAAGCGCTGCGTTTTCGCCGCCATTGACTTGCATTAGAATGCGCCAATTCCGCAAGACTGCATCTGTACTTGCGTAATTGGAGCGTTCTAATGTGCGGATGGTACCCGGGTGTAGAGGAGAGGAGAGTCTCATCCACACCCAGGTACCATTAAAAAAGCTGTAAAAAAAGAGTAAAATAAAATACAAATGTATATTTACCTTCCGGCGGCCCGCGCTGCGCTCCTACTTGCTTCCCGGCACTTTGCAGTGGATTGAAGGACCTGCGCTGACATCAGAGTCATGTGACGGGTCACGCGACGCTGACGTCAGCAGGTCTTTCAATCCACTGCTGCCGGCACCGAGCGAAGCAAGCCAGCGCGGGCCATCGGAGGGTAAGTATATATTTATTTTTTTATTTTTAACCACTCTCTTGGGTCACACTATATAAATCCATGCAGTTTGCATGCGGAAATGTCAGTGAATAACGCTCCATTTCCGCATGTCCCTGGCAGGAAAAACGCATGTACAATCCGCATGTACAATCCGCATGCGTTTTTTTCTGCCAGGGAGATGCAGAAACGCTCAGGAAAAATCCTGAGCATTTCTGCATCGTGGGCACATAGCCTTAAAGTCCTCTTCCTCTCTGAAGAGGCAATTTGCATATTAAGTTAAATTTCCCAGAAGACCATTGCACGGCGAATAAGACTCCTTAGCTTGGCATGCCAGTGCCGGTATGTAACTCTCCACAAGGAGAAACGTTACCTTCTAGTGAACATGGAATTGCAAAATTCAACCACATTTGACATTTTTGGAACTCCCATTCAAGTAAATAGGGAGCATCGTGCCTACATATCCACTTTTGCATTCATCATCATTGCCAGATTTGATGGAAGGTCTTGGATATACCATAAATGTTTAAGATGGGAATAACTCTTAAACGGTTACAGTGATGCAGATAACAAAGTCATGTGCACTCACCCTGTATGGCACAAAGAGTCATGCCCAGGGGTGGATTAAGAGTAGCAAGGGCCCCAGGCAGTTTAGAAGGCGCGGGCCACCCCCCCCCCACACCTGATTTATCACGTGACATGTCACATGATCCCCTGTGATAGATCATGTGATAGTTCACGGGAAATTAATTTGGCACAATATTAATTGTGCTGCCTCATCTGAGAGCAGCACAATATTGGGGCAGATACCCTGATTCCAGCGATGAGTCACTTTTTCAGCTGCTTGTTGTCATTTTGAGAAAATCACCGTTTTATCTGCTGCAGATCTAGCAGCTCTCTGAATGCTGCGCTCTGTATAGCCCCGCCCACACCACTGATTGGCAGCTTTCTGCCCATGCTCAGTGTACACAAATCTACTGATCAGTGATGGGGGAGGGGTCCTACAGAACTTACTAGTCAATTACCTTCTGACAAATCAATGATTTTATCAAAACAACACTAAGCAGCCCAGTAAGTGACACATTACTGGAATCAGTGCCTCTAACCCTACATTATGCTGCTCTCCGATTAGGTGGCAAAAACCTGATGACAGATTCCCTTTAAAGGAGCTGTAAAGACAAAAAAGTTTGTATTAAAAGAAATACAAGCCATTTGTGAAATTAACTTTTTTTCATTGTTAATTCACATTAGACTGTATCTTCAACACTTTTGTCAGCAGGTCTTATTACAGACTCTGAATAGGGCAGCTCTCTCCCTCTCCCTCAGCAGAAAGTCACAGCATGGTTAAAAAACGGGATCTTTTATGATTTTCGCATAATAAATAAAAAAGGACATGCAAGTCCTCCAAACTATTTTCCGTTTCTCTATAGGGGAGGTCCTAAATCTTTCTTGTTCTTTAGTTGATCACATGTCAAAAAGGCAAAGCATTTACTATGAACTCGCCTAAAAAAATATACACTGGGAGAGTAATATCATCATCTGTATGTAAATATTCCTTGACTCTAAGGGCTCGCTCACACTATCGTATAACACGGCCGAATGCTATGTGATGTTTTATCGGATAGGACTCGGCCCTATGTTATACTATGGGACAGTGCAGATCTGCGATTATTGGCATGAGAAAATAATCTCATTCGATATTCGGACCATGTGCACCCATACAAGTCTATGGGTGCACGTAAAACATTGGACTGCACTCGGATGTCATCCAAGTGCAGTCCGATGAACACTCACAGAGACTATGGAGAAGATGGAGAAATTAAGTTCTCCATCTTCTCCATATCTGTGCTGCGAGAGAATCGGATCACACTCAGTTGAAGCTCTGACAGAGTTTGAGCCGAGTGTCATTAGCATAATTGGCCCTATTCTCTTGCATGAGAGAATATATGGCTTAGTGAGTGGACCCTAAAACTGAATAGTAGTGATGGACAGGCACCTCACAAGCGGGATCCATGTAGCTCTCAGATGTCATGTAGGTAGGGCTTCATTCCATGGGGTAGGGCTTAATTTCAAGGTATATAAAAAAATGGACTTCAAATAAAAATTAAATGAACACAAAAAGCACTAATTGAATTATTTTTTTCGGATTTATGTTTGCAGCCCCTTTAAAAACCCTTTGAGGACCAAGGCACATATATGTCCCATAGTTTTAAACTGGAAAAAAATTTGATTGAATAAAATTTAAGGTCCTCAAAGGTTTAAGTAGGTCATAAATTCATATGAATACTTGCTCATACAATTGCACATGCCAAAAGATGAAGAAGAACAGAATCAAAAATATAACATTAAGTGGAGCACTTACAGGTATTCAAGGTGAAAGAGACCAGCAAAGGCATCGTCTCGAATGACAGTAAATGAGTTAGAATTCAGCAAGCTGAAAATGAAGACAGCAGGTTAGAAGCGAACCAGACTTTATGGTGCTCAGAATTAGTCAAGCAGAATTTATTGACTGCTCTTGCAAAGCACTGAGACTTCCGCTGTGTATAGATGGCGCCGTGCGGCCTCCCGCTGTGTATAGATGGCGCCGTATAGATGGCTACGTGCGGCCTCCTGCAGAGTATAGATGCCGCACGGCGCTCCCCCCAGAGACAGCAGGAGGCTGCACAGCGCCATCTATACTCAGCGGGAGACCGCACGTAGCCATCTATACACAGCACGAGGCCGCACGGCGACATCTATACTCAGCGGGGGGCCGCACGTAGCCATCTATACACAACGGGGGGCGCACGTAGCCATCTATACACAGCGGGGGGCCGCACGGTGCCGTCTATACACAGCGGGGGGCCGCACGTAGCCATCTATACACAGCGGGGGGCCGCACATAGCCATTTATACACAGCGGGAGGCCGCACGGTGCCCCCCCCCAGAGACATCAGGAGGCCGCACGGCGCCAACTATACTCAGCAGGAGGCCGCATGCAGTCATACACACACACACAAACATATACAGACACGCATAAACACATTTGAAACACAAAAATACATACAAACAGACATCACACAATGACATCTGCCCACACACACACACACAGACAGACATCACACACACACACACCTGCCCACACACACACACACACCTGCCCACACACACATCTGTGTGTGTGTATGTATAGTGTGTATGTGCGTGTGTGTGTATAATGTGTGTGTATGTATAGTGTGTGTGTATGTATAGTGTGTGTGTGTGTATAATTTGTGTGTGTATTTTTTTTAAAGTTAAAAACAAGTAAAATGCATGTGGCATCAATATCAAGACTCCAGATATAAGGGCCTATTCACACTGAATTTTGCAATGCATTCATCTCCTCTTTCCAGGCTTCTATCTAAATCCCTGAAAAATGGCATTCAGATGGGCCTTGACATAGCCATTGATTTGAACAAAGGCAAACCGAGGCTAAAGTCTGAATCTTTAGGCTCCATTTGCTCTGCTTTCAGATGTCTCATTTCAGACAGCACAATCCTGAATTTCAGGGATTCAGTTGTAAGCCTTGTGTAAAGACCTGAATGCAGCGCTGAATGTAGTGTGAATAGGTCCTTACATCCTACACCACCTCAGGGGATTGTTGTTATGGAGTATTGCCCCTGGGTGGCCGCAGTTATGACCACCACCAGGGCTCGCGGTCACCCACCCTAGCTTTGGTATTCTGGGGAGCTGGTATAATGAATATCTGAGAAGAGCCCTAGAGAAGCAAGAACATTGGACAACCAAGAGGTGGTGGCCTCAAGTCAGGTGTAGTGTTCAACAGGGCAAGACTTTCTAACCTGCCCACACACACACACACACACAGACACACACCTGCCCACACAGACACACACACACACACACCTGCCCACACAGACACACACACCTGCCCTCACAGACACACACACCTGCCCACACACACACACCTGCCCACACACACACACACCTGCCCACACACACACACCTGCCCACACACACACACCTGCCCACACACACACACATACACACCTGCCCACACACACACACCTGCTCACACACACACACCTGCCCACACACACACACACCTGCCCACACACACACACACACACACCTGCCCACACAGACACCTGCCCACACAGACACCTGCCCACAAACACACACACACACCTGCCCACACAGACACCTGCCCACAAACACACACACACACCTGCCCACACACACACACACACACACATATACACACACAGACCTGCCCACACACACACACACACACCTGCCCACACAGACACCTGGCCACAAACACACACACACATATATACACACACACACACATATACACACACACACCTGCCCACACAGACACCTGCCCACAAACACCTGCCCACACACACACACACACACACTCACCATCCCCCGGCTCCATTCCTCCTGCCTACTCTCTCTCTTTTCCAGTGCAGCACTGCAGGCCGGGGTGCACTGCGTGACGTCACAGCTAGGAGACACAGCCGCGCAAAGGGCCGTGTCTCCTAGCAGTGACGCGGCCGGGCCAGCACAGGGAAGTTAACTGCTGCAGTGCTGGCCCGGCCGATGAAGAAGTAGCGGCGGCCGCTGCTGGGGGAACGGTCCGGGCCCCCCCCTCCCGCCACTGCTACCGCTATGTGCCGCGGCGGCCCGCACATATAATGAGGGCAATCCGGCATTAGACACCCCACCTGGAGCCGCGGGCCCCCTGCAGGCTCGGGGCTCCGGGCGGTCGCCCGGATTGCCCTCATTATAATCCGCCTATGGTCATGCCATATGTTGCTTCCTTGAGGCAGCATGTCTTCCCTAGATGCAATTCTTTATCTCTGTGGTACAGCATGTAGTAGAACATGGCGCAGTTGATTCTACCTGATTCATGTATATTTGAATTCATATCAGAGTGCAGTACAGGGCCTTAGTAGTAGGGTTCGCTCACACAAGCGTGTAAACACAGCCGAGTGCTCTCTGATGATTTATCGGATAGAACTCGGCCCAATGTTATACTATGGGGTAGTGCAGATCTGCCATTTTCTTTCTCATGCCGTTTTGTTATGAGAAAACAATTGCAGCATGCTGCGAGTGCATCCGATAATCAGAATTGCACTCGCCCATTCAAGTCTATGAGACACATCAGACTGCGCTCGGATGTACGCGCTCAGAGACAATGGAGAAGATGAAGAAATTAAGTTTTCCATCTTCTCCACACCTGGGATACGATTCTGTCATGCAAGAGTATCCGATCACAGTAAGATGACACTCGGCTCACATGAGAGAACCGACGGTCGTGTGAGTGATCCCGGAAATGGGCGTTATTTTACCAGTCTGTAGGACACTGGTACATAATACACATACATGGACCTCTAAAGTTGTCGAACCTGGCGAGAGGTGAATCGTATGACAAAAGGGTTTCTTGGATAATACCAGACACCTTATGGCGGATAGACATGTAGAAATACATAAGTGCTTTTTATACAACAGGATTTGAAGATCTAGCACCCCATTCATAGCCCAAGCAAGACAGATATCTGTAAATGATTGTAATTGAAAGTGATCTATGACATCTCCTGAGAACTCGTTCTTTATGGCAGCTCATAGAATTATTGATCCTCATTTGTCATTTCTTCATATATTACCTCCTTCTTGGATAATCAATGGGACAATAAATTCAGGGTTAATGACTTGCTTAGTGACACACAGTAATGAAAGAAGACTCAGAATTAACAGCATCTGTCATGTGTGGGCATTAGCCCATAGTCGGCATTCATTATTATGGATAATTGTAAGTGTTGGGGGAGTTATCTCCTCTGACAGGTCCATACATTTATATTGGATACTCTGGTGATTAAATGCAATTGACTAAACTGCATACAATGTATTGTATTCAATGGAAGCTGGCTACGACCTTGAGGATGACAATGCTAGACTTTTCTGTACTATTATAAAGGGCAAAGTGCAAGTAAAACACTGTTATGACTAAATACTAATAGGCACACCACTTAGGCCCCTTTATACTAGGGTTCCCAAAATAACAGGATAACCCCTATCCATAGGACAGGGAATAACTTGCTGATTGCTGGGACTTTGACCATTGGGACCCGCAGGAATTCTAAGATTTGGGTTCTGAAATTTTGTGAAGGAGGCTGTTCAGCCACATCTTGAATGGAGCAGAGGTGTGCATACTCAATCTCTGCTCCATTAATTGTCTGTGGGACTGCTGGAAATGGTGAGCACTGTACTCAGCTTTCTCTGGCAGTCCAAGAGATAATGAATGGAGCAGAGGCCAAGCATGCACTTCTCCACTCCATTCAAGACGGGGCACTTCGGAACCCCGATCTTGCGATCTCTGGGGGTCCCATTTGTAGGACTTTTTATTTAGGAGCTATCTATTAATAATGAGATTGTCATGATAATAGATGTTCAATCCAGTTCATGGCTGTATATTAAGATTTAAAAAAAGTTTAATCTACTGAATATATTATTTTAGAATTTGAGACTTTACCAGAAAACGATACTTTCTAGTCTGTAATGTATTATAATGGTTCTGAGAAGTAATAAGTGACACCTTTAATGTGTACCACTCGGTAGTGCCCACATAGTATTCATTTGCCTTTTGAAGCACATAATAGAAAAAATATTTTCTGGCCACCAAACAAATGCTGAGACTGTGTGTTGGGGTCAGTGTCAATTTGAGGTTTACTGAGGACATGGCACTGTCAGCTTACCTTGTCTATACACAGTGTTGTTATTATTATATTGTCATTACACAAATTCTTTACATGCCATAAATCTTCATATTTTCCAGACATTTGCTGCATTCATTTGCCATGCTTATTTTAAAAATACACTTAAAATCTAAAAAAGAATAACATAACCGTAAGAATTGCAGCTCCAAAGACAAAACTAAAACACATTATTAACTCCACGTGTAACTAGTCTCTGGTTCAATGAGACTAATCTATGTGTGGCTACCAACACCCTCCATGGTTTCCAGGCTATAAACACTTCAATAAGTGACAATTCATTCCAGAAAAATCAGCAGCAATGCAGATTTTCCATTTAAAGCAATGTAAGTGGTTTATTGGTGGGTTTTGATGATTTTGCCATAGAAAACACATCAAAATCCATGTGATAAAACCTCTGGGACCGACCGATTCATCAATAGTTTAGTCTTGATTAAGGGTACGCTCTAAATATGCACCAAACTCATGCCTCTTAATGAATTCGGCACATATTTTAGCTGTCATGCACCAGCGTAAAAAATGTATTACAGTCATTTTCTACATGCAGTACCTTTCGATCATCATTTATGCCACTTTTGCCGACCTTACTGATTTACACCCCGATCGTCTGCTAAGCTATGCCGACTTTTCCAAAAGTTGATGGTGTTGGTTGGAGGTGTCGTAAAAATGACATTTTTGAGCAACTACAAGTTGCACAAAAATTTTTTGCAACATTTCTGACAAAATTCTGTCTCAAATTGTTTGATGAATGGGGCCCTCTGTGTGAACGTACCCTAAGTATAATGTGGATTGCATATTACATAGGCAGTAAATTGCAATCATTTCATGATATAGACTGGAGGTATACTGAATGAACACTTGATCAGCAGGGAAAGTTTGTTTTTCAAGTAGAACTGAATTTGTCATCGGTTTGCTTCATAATGATCATTCAGTAAGTTTGTCTTAAGATCTATGTAAAACCATCAGTAGTATAACTTGAAGCTCGTGGGCCCCAGTGCAAAATCTCCCTCCAACAGCTCCCCAACTAACATGTCTTTAATAGTATTGGCCTTCTCATATGGGCCAGAAGGATCTTTTGAGTTCACTAAGATTCCAGTCTGGTTGGGACTCCAACCACTGCACCCACTATCGTTACACCACTGAAAACAACATATACATTGTAATTGTAATATCAATATAAGATGTGCCTAAAAATAAACTCAATGGTGCATATTTAGCAAACTAAATGTATCAGAATGCTAGTGTAATTTGCGCAAAAAACAACACCTGTCTTTCCTTATCATATTTCTGATGTCTTCTAGTCACTTTTTGCAACTTGTCAGATTAGGGGTGTGGCCTTGCTGAACAGGGGTGTGTTATCAGAAAAATGAAGTTGATTGATGAGCAACAAAATGCGCCAAAAATATGCCAAAATTGTGGCTCAAAGGAAGCTAAACAATTGGAAGACAGGGCCCGATTTATCAAAGCTTTCGTGCCAGTATTCTTGTGTAAAAGCTTTGAGAATTCGCAAAATTTAGGTGCAACTCAATTTAGGCGCAACTCGGAGTTGCGCCAAAATGTTACTACTTTTGGTGTTTTCATGCCAGTTTTTCCTAGCTTTGACAAAATGGTTAGAGCTGTGACGAGACCGGGACGTAGCAGTGCTGGGACGCCACAGCTTATCTAATTCATAATTAATGACGAGGCAGACACTTTTTCATTTATCAGGAGCGTCTGACTTCTGCATACCTCCTTATCATGACCAGCATGAACAATGACTGTCTTTATGAATCGGGACCACAGTCTTAAAGGGGTTGTCCACAACTAGGACACCCCCTTTTTAAGCTAAATATTCGGCCCCGATAAGATAATAAAGTCTATACTCATGCCGGTTCTGTTGCAGTGGTGTCAGCACTCGCTGTTGCGGGGCTGTGATGCAGTGGAATGAGATGTGATGACCGGCGCCCAATCAGCGCTTGGGTCACTGTCCCCACCTTCAGACGAACTGTACATGAATGGGAAGCCAGGGCTACAGCTGATCCCGGACTTCATCTTCATGTCCAGTTTGTCCGTAGGCGGGGACAGTGACGCCTGTGCTAATTGGTCACCGGGCATCAAGCGTCACTTCAGCGCATGACCACGAGTGCCGACACAGCTGGAACGTAGCTGTTTACTATATGGAAATGACACATACATGAATGATCAGAGTACATCTGTCACCTAATTGTGACTTACAGAAGTCCAAAATTATATATATATATATATATATATATATATATATATATGTATGTATTTGTGCTCATCCCCGGCAGAATTTTTACTTTCTTGGCCTTGTTTCAGAGAATATGAATGATAACAAAAAAACTTTTTCTCCACTCATGGTTATTGGTTGGGTGAAGCCATTGTCAAACTACTGTATTTTCTCTTTTTAAATCTTAATGACAACCAAAAACATCCAAATGACCCTGATCAAAAGTTCACATACCCCGGTTCTTAATACCATGTATTGCCCCCTCTAACATCAATGACATCTATGCTTTATCATCATACTGCTGGAAGAAAGTGGAATAAAAAGCAATAAAAAAACAAATATGAATAAAAATGGTATAGCTGAAAATGTCATCTTGTCCCTCTAAAAAACAAACCGCCATACAGCTCCATCAGCTGAAAAATAAAAAAGTTAAAGCTCTCAGAATTAAGCGATGCAAAAATAATTATTTTTTCTAAAAATTTGTATTGTGTAGAAGCGTCAAAACATAAAAAACTGTATATATGTGGTATCACTGTAATCTTACTGACCTGAAGAATAAAGCTGTTTTATCACACGCGGAACGACATAAAAACAAAATACAAAACACAATTCCAGAATTGTTGGTTTTTGTTAATTCTGCCTCCCCAAAAATCGGAATAGAAAGCGATCAAAAAATGTCACGTGCCTGAAAATGGTACCAATAAAAATGTCAACTCGTCCTGCAAAAACAAGTCCTCATATGAATATGACGGCAGAAATATGGAAAAATAATAGCTCTCAAAATATAGTGATGCCTAGTTTTTGCAATAAAAAGCGTCTTTTAGTGTGTGACAGCAGTCAAACATAAAAACCAAAAAATAAATCTGGTATTGCTGTAATTGCACCAACCCAAAGAATGAAGTCGTCTAATCACTTATACGGCACGAGGAACAGTGAACGGCATAAAAAATAAATAAAACCAATTCTTCACCTGCTGTTGATTTGTTCATTCTGCCTCCCAAAGATTGCAGTAAGGCTTGGCTCACATTTATTCTGCGCTCTATGCTGAGCGCTTACACTTGGGTTTCCGTGTAAATCTCTGAAATACGTGATTCAGATGGAACCCCTGGCGGAAGATTCCCTATAATGAGGCAGATGGAGGCACTGTGGACGCCATCTAGCCTTTGATCCAATGGTGTCCGTCTTTTTAGGCATGCATAAAAGTGCCGTCGGCCACAGTTTTGTGCACGTCTGAAAAGAATGACAAAGCTGAACAAAGGCCTGACTGCGTCCAGAGTAACTCTGCTGCCTCATTATAGTGAATAGATCCATCGGGGGTTTCATCTGAATTACGTCACTCAGAGATTTAGATGGAAACCCCTATATAAGGGCTCTGCATATAGCGCAGGGTAAATGTGATCCAAAATATCATGTAAAATGTTCCCAATAAAAGCTTCAACTCAATCCACAAAAAAAAGTCCCCATTGAGGTCTGTCATCTGTCAGCAGAAATATAGGGTATCATTTCCCAAATGATGTCACTTGAGGGGGAACTCTGTTTCTCCTAGCTCTTAGGGGCTCTGTATATGGAATCTGCAAACTATTCTGAGAAAATTTGCACATCAGTAGGCAAATAGCGCTCCATCCTTCTCGAGTCTCGTCTTGTGGCTAAGCAGGGCTGTACTGCCACATATTGGGGATTTCCCTATGTGAAAATGTAAAATCTGGGGTTAACACAAAATTTTTGTGGCAAAAATGTAATTATTTTTTCTTCACTGCAAAATGGTATAAAATTCTTTGACCCACCTGTGATATTAATATGATCACTTACCCCTAGATGAATTCATTGAGAGGTGTAGTTTGTAAAATGGGGTCACTTATGGGGTTTTCTGCTGTTCTGGCACCTCAAGGGCTCTGCCAATGTGACATGGCACCCTCAAACCAGTCCAGCAAAATCTGAACTTCAATATGGCGCTTCTTCTCTTCTGAGCTTTTCACTGCGCCTCAGAAGTAGTTTTCCCCCACACATGGTGTGGTATACACAGGAGAAATTGCACAACAAATTTTGGGGTTCACTTTCTCCTGTTACCCTTGTGAAAAAAAAAATTTGGGTCAAAAAAAAATTTTTGTGAGTAAAATGTGATTTTCTTATTTTAACGGCTCTATGTTAAAAACTTCTGTGAAGCACCTGGGGGTTCTAGGTGCTCACCACACATCTAGATACATTCCTTGAAAGGTCTGGATTCCAAAATGGAGTCACTTGTGGGGGGTTTGTACTGTTTAGGCATATCAGGGGCTCTCCAAACGAAACAAGGCGCCCGCTCTCGATTCCAGACAATTTTGCATTCAAAAAGTCAAACAGTGCTCCTTACCTTCTGAGCCCTGCCGTACGCCCAAACAGTGGTTTTCCCCCAGATATGGGAATATCACCGCACTCAGGAGAAATTGCACAACAATTTTTGGGGTATGCTTTCTCCTGATTCCCTTGTGAAAATAAAACATTTTAGGCTAAAAGATCAATTTTGTGAGAAAAAATGTGATTTTTTATTTTCACGGCTCTATGTTATAAACTTCTGTGAAGCATTTGGGGATTCAAGATGCTCACCACACATCTAGATAAGTTCCTTGAGAGGTCTAGTTTCCAAAATGGGGTCACTTGTGGGGGTTTCCACTGTTTAGGCACATCCGCTGCTCACAAAATGCAACATAGCGTCCGCTCTCGATTCCAGTCAATTTTGCGTTGAAAAAGTGAAACAGTGCTCCTTTCCTTCTGAACCCTGCCATGTGCCTAATCAGTGGTTTTCCCCCACATATCGGGTATCAGCGTACTCAGGAGAAATTGCACAACAACCTTTGCGGTGCATTTTCTCATGTTACCCTTGTTAAAATAAAAAATTTGGGGCCAAAAGATAATTTTTGTGGGAAAAATTATATTTTTTTATTTTCACGGCTCTACGTTATAAATTTCTGTGAAACATTTGAGGGTTCAAGGAGCTCACCACACATATAGATAAGTTCCTTGAGGGGTCTAGTTTCCAAAATGGGGTCACGATGTCGTCATGACAACATCCGGGTCACCAGACAGCAGGAAGATTTTTTGGTCATGCGCAGTGATGACCAAACTGTCTTCTCCCTGTGCAGCTCTGACAGCCTGCATAGCACAGGTATGATGCTCCATTCCTGTGCTATGTAGGCGATCAGAATAAAAAAAGTGAAAGTCCCATAGTGGAACAAAGTATAAAAGTAAAAAAAATATCAGAAAGTAAAAAAAAAATTAACATTTTTTTGTAAAAATATAAAAAAAAAAATAAAAAAAAATCCAAAAATAAAAATATAATGTACCCATCAATAAATGTTATTATGAAAACAAAAACAAACAATAAAAGTACACATATTTAGTATCGCCGCGTCCGGAACGGCCTGACCTATCAAATTGTCCCACTAGTTAACCCTTCAGTGAACACGGTTAAAAAAAAAAAAAAACGAAGCAAAAAACAATGCTTTATCATAATGCCGCCAAACAAAAAATGGAAAAATGGAATAACACGCAATCAAAAAGATGAATATAAATGAAAATGGTACCGCTGAAAACGGCATCTTGTCCCGCAAAAAACAAGCTGCCATACAGCTCCATCAGCCGAAAAATAAAAAAGTTATAACTCTGAGAATAAAGCGATGCAAAAAAATATTTTTTTCTATAAAATTGCTTTTATTATGTAAAAGGGCCAAAACATAGAAAAAGAAATATAAAGGTGGTACCGCTGTAAACGTACTGACCTGAAGAATAAAGCTACCTTATCAATTTTACCACACGCGGAGCAGAATAAAAAAAGAAAAAAAAAACAATTCCTGAATTGTTGGTTTTTGTTTATTCTGCCTCCCAAAAATCGGAATAGAAAGCGATCAAAAAGTGTCACGTGCCTGAAAATGGCACCAATAAAAACGTCAACTCATCCCGCAAAAAACAAGCCGTCACATAACTCTCTCGGCCAAAATATGGAAAAATTATAGCTCTCAAAATATGGCGATGCAAAAACTAGATTTTACAAAAAATGCGTCTTTTAGTGTGTGACAGCTGTCAATCATAAAAACCCGATATGATTCTGGTATCTCTGTAGTCGTACCGACCCAAAGAATAAAGTAGTCTAATCACTTATACCACACGAGGAACCGTGTAAAAAATAAACTCTCGGGTTAGGGTTGTACTAGGGTTAAGGTTGGGGTTGGGGTTAGGGTTGTGCTAGGGTTAGGGTTGGGGTTAGGGTTGGGCTAGGGTTGTGCTAGGGTTAGGGTTAGGATTGGGGATGGGGTTGGGGTTAGAGTTGGAGTTAGGGCTAGGGTTGGGCTAGGGTTGGGGTTAGGGTTAGGGTTGGGCTAGGATTGGGCTAGGGTTGGGGTTGGGGTTAGGGTTGGGGTTGGGGTTAGGGTTGGGCTAGGATTAGGGTTGGGATTTTTTTCTAAAGTAAAAAAAAAAAAAAGACGATATAGCAACAAGTGTTGAGCGCAAGTGTTCGCTACTTGAGTTTGCATCGGGTGCTCGGGTATGCATTGAGTATCGCGGTTGCTCGAGTGACATGATTGAGTCTCCACCCCATATGCTTCGCGGCCAAAAAAACCTTGCGGGGATTGCCTGCCATGCACGAGCGATCCCTGCATTTTTTTGGACTCGAGCATGTCACTCAAGCACCCGCGATACATGGTGCATACCCGTGTACCCGATCCAAACTCAAGTAGCGAGCACTTGCGCTCAAGACTAATGACAACTTATTCAATATGATGACCTAATGTTATCAAATTCTGTGTCGTACCTCTGGGTTCAAAATGTTCACTATACCCCTTGATAAAATAGTTTCCAAAATGAGGTCACTTGTGGGAGGTTTCTACTATTTAGGCACATCAGGGGCTCTCCAAATGCGACATGGCATCCGCTCTCGATTCCAGACGATTTTGCGTTCAAAAAGTCACACAGTGCTCCTTCCCTTCTGAACTTTGCCGTGCGCCCAAACACTGTATTTTCCCCACATATAGGGTACTGGCGTACTCAGGAGAAATTGAACAAAAGTTTTTGGGGTCTATTTTCTCCTCTTACCCTTATGAAAATAAAAAAATTGGGACTAAAACATCATTTTTGTGGAAAAAGTTAGATTTTTTTATTTTCACGGCTCCATGTTATTATCTTCTGTAAAGGACTTGGGGGTTCAGGGTGCTCACCAGACATCTAGATAAGTTCCCTGAGGGGTCTAGTTTCCAAAATGGTGTCACTTGTGGGGGTTTTTCACTGTTTAGGCACATCAGGGGCACATCCGCTAATTATTCAAGCAAATTTTACATTCAAAAAGTCAAATGGCGCTCCTTCCCTTCCGAACCCTGCCGTGCGCCCAAGCAGTGGTTTTCCCCCACATATGGGGTATCTGCTTACTCAGGAGAAATTGCACAACAAACTGCATGGTGCAATTTCTCCTGTTACCCTTATGAAAATGTAAAAGTGGGGGCTGAAAAACATTTTTGTGGGAAAAATGTGAAAATTTTATTTTTACGGCTCAATGTTATAAACTTCTGTGAAGCACCTGGGGGTTCAAGGTGCTCACCACACATCTATATAAGTTCCCTAAGGGGTCTAGTTTCCAGAATGGTGTCACTTGTGGGTGGTTTCCACTGTTTAGGCACATCAGGGGCTCCCCAAATGCAACATGACATCCGCTAATTATTCAAGCAAATTTTACAATCAAAAAGTCAAATGGCGCTCGTTCCTTTCCGAACCCTGCCGTGCTCCCAAACAGTGTTTTTTCCCCACATATGGGGTATCTGCGTGCCCAGAGGAAATTGCACAACAAATTTTGGGGTCCATTTTTTCCTGTTACCCCTGTGAAAATGAAAAAAATTGTGTCTAAAGTAACATTTTTGTGAAAAAAGTTAAATGTTAATTTTTTTCTTCCAAATTCCAAAAATTCCTGTGAAGCATCTGAAGGGTTAATAAAGTTCTTGAATGTGGTTTTGAGCACCTTGAGGGGTGCAGTTTTTAGAATGGTGTCACTTTTGGGTATTTTCTGTCATAAAGACCCCTCAAAGTTACTTCAAATGTGATGTGGTCCCTAAAAAAATGGTTTTGTAAATTTTCTTGGAAAAATGAGAAATCGCTGGTCAACTTTCAACCCTTATAGTTCCCTAATAAAAAGAAAATTTTGGTTCCAAAATTGTGCTGATATAAAGTAGACATGTGGGAAATGTTATTTATTAACTATTTTGTGTGACATATCTCTCTGATTTAAGGGCATAAAAATTCAAATTTTGAAAATTGCAAAATTTTCCAAATTTTCTCCAAATTTCCATTTTTTTCATAAATAAACGCAAGTGATATAGAAGAAATTTTACCACTATCATGAAGTACAATATGTCACGAAAAAACAATCTCAGAATCAGGGGGATCCGTTGAAGCGTTCCAAAGTAATTACCTCATAAAGTGACAGTGGTCAGAATTGTAAAAATTGGCCTGGTCATTAACGTGCAAACCACCTTGGGTTGTAAAGGGGTTAAGGGCATAAAAATTCAAAGTTTGAAAATTGTGACTTTTTTTAATTTTTGCCAAATTTCAGATTTTTTTTACAAATAAACGCAAGTCATATCAAAGAAATTTTACCACTACCTTGAAGTACAATATGTTATGAAAAAACACTCTCATTTTTTCCTGAGCGTTTCTGCATCTCCCTGGCAGAAAAAAACGCATGCGGATTGTATATGCGGATTGTACATGCGGATTGTACATGCGTTTTCCTGCCAGGGACATGCGGATGTGAAACGTTCTTCACTTGCATTTCCGCATGCAGGTTGACCAGCGCTTTCCAAGCGATTTTAGCATCACTTGGAAAGTGCTTGACAACTTGGTCACACTATATAAATCCATGCAAACGGCATGGATTTATATAGTGTGACCGAGAGAATGTCAAAAAATAAAAAAATAAATATATACTTACCCTATGATGGCCCGCGCTGTCTTGCTTCACCTTCCCGGCTGCCGGCAGCAGTACACTGAAGGACCTGCCGACGTCAGCGTCGCGTGACCCGTCACATGACTCTGACGTCAGCGCAGGTCCTTCATTCCATCGCGAACTGCCGCCAAGCAAGGAGGAGCGCACCGCGGGCCGCCAGAAGGTAAGTATATATTTATTTTTTATTTTATTCTTTTTTTACAGTTTTCTATGGTACCCAGGTCCGGAGGAGAGTCTCCTCTCCTCTAGACCTGGGTACCATCCGCACATTAGAACGCATGGAATGCGCATCTACATATACAGTGATGCATAATCCATGCTTTCTAATGCAAGTCAATGGCGGCGAAGACGCAGCACTTCCACAAAATAATTGGTAGTGCTGCGTTTTTTTCCGCAATGATAATCCGCAGTGGAAATTTCCGCAGCATGTGCACAGCACATGCGGATTATCATTGAGGGACATGGCAGGCCTTCTACCAAGTGTTTTTTAAGCGTTTCTGCAGCGTTTTTGCCGCTGCGGAAACGCTTAAAAAACGCATCGTGGGCGCACAGCCTCAGAATCAGCATGATCAGTTGAGGCGTTCCAGAGTTATTACCTCATAAATTGACATTGGTCAGATTTAAAAAATGAGGCCTGGTCTTTAACCTACAAAGTGGCTTAGTCCTTAAGGGGTTAACTGTCCAAGCAAAGTGGATGTAATTTCATGAAAACTCATGCCTATTGTGCGTCTAATGATTCTTTTGAACTGCGATTTTGATGCATATTTTTCACTATAGGCTTCCAATGGAAGGATGTTCTGTAATAAAAAAGTGCTTTATACTTCAATCTTTAACAAAAATAAATAAATAAATAAATAAATAAATGGGAAGATGCAGCAAAAAAATGAAGCAATAATCAAAGAAGATTGTTATTGCGTATTTTGGTGTGGACACCTGCAGAAAACATGCAGTTAAAAAGCGGCAGAAAAAAGCAGCATTTATGCTACATGTGAACACACCCTAAAGCATTATTTTAGCCCAAGGATGCAGTGTGATGTCTGAAGTCATGCAATATCCCAGGAATTGAGTAGATGTGAATGTGAGTAGTACGACTAAGGGCTCTTTCGCACGTCAGTGTCTCCAGTGCATATGGTGACAGTTTCCACATGTACTGGAGTCACTGACACACAAAGACCTACTCAAATGAATGGGTCTGTGCACATGCCAGCGTGTTTCCACAAACTGTGTGTTTTTTACCCGCTGCACAGGCCGCAAAACATCCCACACTGATGACACATGGATGACATCGGCGCCTGGGAATCAGCGGTACAGTTAGCGCTGTACCCAAGAGTCGGCTGCTGAATGCTGACCTCATCATTGTCCCCTGCTTGCACTGCGATCAGCACCAGCAGGAGACAATGTTGAGAGTACAGTCATGGCCAAAAGTTTTGAGAATGACACCAAAATTATATTTTCACATGATCTGCTGGCCTCTGGTTTTTATTAGTGTTTGTCTGATGTTTATATCACATACAGAAATATAATTGCAATCATATTATGAGGACCAATAGGTTATTTTGACAGTTAGAATGAGTTAATGCAGCAAGTGAATATTTGCAGTGTTGCCCCTTCTTCTTCAAGACCTCTGTAAGTCTCCCTGGCATGCTCTCAATCAACTTTTGGACCAAATCCTGACTGATAGCAGTCCATTCTTGCATAATCAATGCTTGCATTTTGCCAGAATTTGTTGGTTTTTGTTTGTCCACCCGTCTCTTGATGATTGACCACAAGTTCTCAATGGGATTAAGATCTGGGGAGCTTCCAGGCCATGGACCCAAAATCTCTATGTTTTGTTCCATGAGCCATTTAGTTATCACCTTTGCTTTATGGCAAGGTGCTCCATCATGCTGGAAAAGGCATTGTTGGGCGCCAAACTGCTCTTGGACGGTTGGGAGAAGTTGCTCTTGGAGGACATTCTGGTACCATTCTTTATTCATGGCTGTGTTTTTAGGCAAGACTGTGAGTGAGCCGATTCCCTTGGCTGAGAAGCAACCCCACACATGAATGGTTTCAGGATGCTTTACAGTTGGCATGAGACAAGACTGGTGGTAGCGCTCACCTCTTCTTCTCCGAATAAGCTGTTTTCCAGATTTCCCAAACAATCGAAAAGGGGATTCATCAGAGAAAATGACTTTGCCCCAGTCCTCAGCAGTCCACTCCCTGTACCTTTTGCAGAATATTAGTCGGTCCCTGATGTTTTTTCTGGAGAGAAGTGGCTTCTTTGCTGCCCTCCTTGAAACCAGCCCTTGCTCAAAGAGTCTCCGCCTCACAGTGCGTGCAGAAGCACTCACACCAGCCTGCTGCCATTCTTGAGCAAGCTCGGCACTGCTGGTAGTCCGATCCCGCAGCTGAAACAGTTTTAAGATACGGTCCTGGCGCTTGCTGGTCTTTCTTGGGCGCCCTGGAGCCTTTTTGACAACAATGGAAGCTCTCTCCTTGAAGTTCTTGATGATGCGATAGATTGTTGACTGAGGTGCAATCTTTGTAGCTGCGATACTCTTCCCTGTTAGGCCATTTTTGTGCAGTGCAATGATAGCTGCACGTGTTTCTTTAGAGATAACCATGGTTAACTGAAGAGAAACAATGATACCAAGAACCAGCCTCCTTTTAAAGTGTCCAGTGATGTCATTCTTACTTAATCATGACTGATTGATCGCCAGCCCTGTCCTCATCAACACCCACACCTGTGTTAATGGATCAATCACTAAAACGATGTTAGCTGCTCCTTTTAAGGCAGGACTGCAATGATGTTGAAATGTGTTTTGGGGGTTAAAGTTCATTTTCTGGGCAAATATTGACTTTGCAAGTACAGTAATTGCTGTTAAGCTGATCACTCTTTGACATTCAGGAGTATATGCAAATTGCCATTACAAAAAATGAAGCAGTAAACTTTGGAAAAATTACTATTTGTCTCATTCTCAATACTTTTGGCCATGACTGTAGTAGTCTGCTCCTGCTGTCTCCAACTGTTAAAAATAAGAATAAAATAAAAAAATCCTTATACTCACCTGTCCTAAGTGTCCCTCGCTGTAATCCATCTGACCGCTCACGCCGAGGAGCCGGGGTGAGTGACTCAATCCAGTGCGCGGGCCCCGGAGCTGCACTGGGCTCATTGAGTGACAGGACAGCGCTCTCTGCAGTGAGTCATTCTCCCTGGCCCCTCGGCGTGAGCGGTCAGATGGATTACAGTGGGGGACACTTAGGACAGGTGAGTATAAGTTTTTTTTAATTTTATTCTTATTTTTACAGTTGGAGACAGTGGGAGCAGACTACTACTCTCAACATTGTCCTCTGCTGGTGATGATCACAGCCCAGCAGGGGACAATGAGGAGGGCAGCATTCAGCACCCGGCGCTTGGGAACAGCGCTAACTGTACAGCTGATTCCCAAGCTCCGGTGAGTGTGATCCTGATCCAGCAAACGGGCGGCACGCGGTTGCCACACGTGTGCAACACAGCTGCACACGGATACGGATATCTCCGGTACTGGTTTTTCCACTACCAGAATTATCCGGATGTGTGAAACTGGCCTAAAGTAGGGTTAGAGACTTCTATACAGGCTCTTGATAGCCCCCTGATTTATGTAAGTAGAGAGCTTCCCTTTTCCAGCTATGCAAACCATTACAAATCATCACAAACTGTATTCATTCATGAGTTTGATAAATTGTATGGAATCCTATAAGAGGAAATGTTGCGGCTCCACATTTTCTATATGAAAGCTGAACGATCTCTTCATGTATATATTATTTTTATAAATTTCTTATGCGGAATAGTAAAGCTTCACACTAACGTTTTATCCACAACACTTTAGCCACACAGCTAAGCATTGGTTTTAATTAAATATTACCAGGACTCAATTTCATTATTCATAAATGCAATATTTCTGTAGGGAACAAAATAATGCAAGTGCCTTTCAGCAATTACCAACACAGCATGACACCAAATTTCAGTTTCCTTAGCAATGTAACACGGGAATGAGCTGAAAAAGTAAGAGATCCATAACCCGTCATTTATATTATAGAGACAACATGTCAGTGTGTGTTCATTACCAGCAGTAATAAGTATGTGCTATAGGAAAGAAATAGGAACCCAAAAAAAACCTTCTTTCATTATCAAGATTGGTGGTTAGTAGGATGTCTTTTGAGTTTCGTTCACCAGATTTAGGCTCTGTTCACATGCCCAGTTGCCATCCGTTTGTAACGGACTCAGTATTAAAAATTAACTGGGTCTGTTACAAATGAAGCAAAAACTGCTGCAAAATGGAAACTGTCTGTAAAAAGAAAAAGGGATTCTTTTATATTGACATTTTGGTCTCCATTTTGCATCTATTTTTTCTCCATTTTCAAATGATCCGTTTTTACTAGAGGTATCTCTGAATATGACTAGCGTTCTGGTCATGTGCATTGCTAAAAAACTGATCCATTAACAGATGACATAATGGATGGACCTTCCGTTATAATCATTTTCCCATAGATTTCAATGTTTAAAAAAAACTAAATATGTCCAACTGCTATCCATGTTTTGGCAGCACAAGAAATATTGTAAGGACCACATTTTGGATTCTGCCAAAAAATGGATAACAGCTGAAAACAAAGCAAATTGAAGATATTTAATGAATCTTATGTTCCTATTAAAATAAATGGGTCCTGTACTGGAATATGTTGCCACTGATACAGCTGCCATAAGAAAGCAGGAGGTAAGGTGCTTGATGACAGATATGTGTCACCGAGGTGGTTGACCTCTGTAAGGTAAAGTCTGTACCAGTAACATTAGATTACGGAGAGAGTTTTATTTTGACTTTATTTTGGGTCCTGGATTTTGGGTCCAAAATTTAGGAGCTACCAAAAGAGTATGGGGGAAAAAGGTCGTTACCAGAATCCAGCCCAAGGCTTACAGGCCCAATAACAGCAGCTGGGTTAGCTAATCAGTGTGGAGTTTGGGCTGTAGCTGCTACTGTCTAAAATACCAAGATTGGTGAGGCTGCTATATCTATTTTGTTTCATTGTGCCTGAAGTAAGGACTGTTTATGTTATTCACTTGTACTAGTGAAAGACTGTTTTCGTTTTAGAGCTGTAAAGTTTATCATGGACAATAAAGTTTATGCTCTTCTAAAAGCCCAGTGACTGTGCGTATCCAGGCAGCTACCAGGGAGCTGAAACCCTACACTGCCTAACCTCAGACTTATCAGAGGAGTTACCTAGATGTAGCGTTCATTTACACTGCATAATGCTCATTATTAAACAGGTTATTAAACAACCATGGACTGACATCATGCTGGCTAGTCAGCGGTTGTTTAATAGCCTGTTTACACAGGCCATTCCCACTTAGAATGCACACAGAACAATCTTTTAAAGATCGTTTCATGCGCATAAGCTTCCACTGTTCTAGGCAGCACAGGTGCTGATTACACAGGACATTTTGCAGCCATGAATGATGATCTTTTGTGCAGTCATGGCTCGGGATTCGATCTGGCAGTCCTGTGCTCTTCTGTCGGCGTCTCTGTATGCTTAGCCACAGCAAATTCTGTTGCTGTCTGGGTGCTGATTACCTTTTGCCTTTTGTCCTTTTCTTTCGGACAGCAGGTGTTTTCCAATTACTGTCAGCGGCGTCAGCTTTTGGGGATCTCTTCAGGTTCATTGGCCCCTTGTAGAAGGGGGGTACTGCTATACCTCAGGATTCAATCTGGCAGTCCTGTGCTGTTCTGTCAACGTCTCTGTCTGCTGAGCCACAGCAGATTCTGTTGCTGTCTGGGTGCTAATCACCTTTTGCCTTTTGTACATTTCTTTTGGACAGCAGGTGTTTTCCATTTGCTATCTAGACTGTACTATCACACTGCAGGTTCTTCTATATAGACATCCCTTTTTCTGCTTGTGTTCTCTGCTGGTGATAGTTTTTTATATGAATGTTCAGACATTCTGTTGTTGTTAAAGCCAGTCAGGGAAATTCCAGCTAGGGGTTTTCTCCTTACTGTTTCTGTAATTTACTCTGCACCTATCTTCTGTTGCTTACTAGGATTTAGGTGGCCTATTATCTAACAGTACTTACTTTATACTTTATTTTGTATTTCGTTATTTACTTTACTCATTCTGGAATCTTTCCTCTGTTCAGCATACTTCTTGTCTTGTAGGTAATTCACACTCTGCTATGCCCTCCTGTTCTTTAGGAGGACTGTGAAACAACTTGATGGCCTTTTAGGGAGTTAGGTCCGAGTTGCCATCTTCTGTGGTCAGAGCTATCTCTGCACCCGCAGGCACCACTAGGGTCTGCAGTGTCAGGATATCTAGTCTGTACAGGAACCGACAATGTCAGTTGCTGTTTTTAGTGTAAAACCTATTTTTCCGAGTAAGTTGCTAACATTATCACCAGCCCACTCTATATTTTGTGCTGAGTAGCCATCATGAACGCTGTGGACATCTTGACTGCACAATTGTGATCCTTGTCGTTGGAGGTGGCAGATATCAAGCAGCAATATCAGCATGTGTTAACCGCTGGTTATACTACACCTAGAACCACCTTCTGAGCCTAAGGTAAATTTGCTGGATTGTTTAGACTGGGACTGAAGTAATTTTTCCATTTTTCTTTCTTAATATAAGTTGTTTTGTCGTCTCTGTCCTGTTTCATCCGGACATGAGAGTCAACGTGTGGGTATTGTTCTCTTGTTGCTCCATGGAGATCCTCAGGCTTGGCCATTTTCTCTGCTTGAGGATTCTCCAGTGCTTTCCTCAGTAGATGCTTTTTTCTCTGCGTTGGGGCTCATTTATGATGACCCCGATAAAGTTGCTGTTGCTGAATCAATGATCCACAGGTTGGTTCAGGGAAAACATAGTGTGGAGGAGTACTGCTCTCAGTTCAGAGGCTGAACAGTGGAGACCTCCTGGAATGACCAAGCTCTCTGCAGTCAATTCTGCCAGGGTCTTACTAATCAGATAAGAGATATGATGGATTATAGTCCCTCCCCATTGTCCCTGGATGAAGCCATGTCACTGGCAGTGCGTTTGGACAGATGTGTTAGGGATAAGAAAATGTTCGAGGATGTCTCATCCTATTGAGCTAGGAGAACCAATGCAAATTGGGGCCTGCAGAGTCCAAGGTGGAAACTAACCTGAAACATTGGCTTGTTTCTGTCTACACTGCGGTCATACAGGTAATTTAATGATTCAGTGTTTCCAATACAATAATGAATTTCTTAAATCTAAGGAGAAGGAAAGAAGAGTCACTAATATGTAAGGACACTGTTTCTACAGGTTTGAGGTTATCTCACATGCAGACTACTGGTTGTTTTTTACAAGTGTCGTTGGCTACCAAATCTGGAGTCATGGTTACCTCTGCATTTGTTGACCCAGGTTCCGCCTTAGATCTCATTGACAGTGATTTTGCTGTCAAGTGTGGGTACTCAGTTGCAACTCTTGGTCATCCTGTTCAAGTATCCACAATTGATAGTTCTCCCCATATCCAGACTCATGTTACTTCCAAGGTTGAGAATGTGTGCATGAAAGTGAGTGTGAGGCCATGTGCCCACATAGCGTTTTTGTAGCGTTTTTGCGTTTTTACGGCCGCGAAAAAGCTTGTAAAACAGTCTGCCATGCAAAGCAATGTGAATTCGGATGTGCTGTGCACATGATGCGGTAATTAGCGCGCCGAATTCGCATTGCATTGCAAAACGCAGCATGACCATTTCTACCGCGATTAAGCTGCAAATTTGCGGCCATTGAGGAACATTGAAACGCAGCAAACCCGCAGGTATATGTGGATTTGCTGCGTTTCAAGTAAATTCAGTGGCCGAGAATTTGCTGCGTAATCGCGGTGCGTGTGGTACCCGGGATGAAGAGGAGACTACAACTCCTCTTCATCCCGGCTACCACGCGGTGAAAAAAAGAAATAAACAAGTTAAAAATAAAAAAAACCTGTATACTCACCTCTCCGGTCTGCTCCCGGCCACGTCTTCTCTCCTCTGCGTCCCGCGGTGTACTTGCGGGACCTTCAGTGACGTCATTTAGTCAGCTGATGGTCACACGACCGCTGACGTCAGCGGTCAGGTGATGGTCGTGTGACCATCAGCTGACTAAATGACGTCACCGCAGGTCCTGCCAGTACACTGTGGGACGCCGACGAGAGAGGATTGTCGCCGGGAGCCGTCGGGAGGAGACCGGAGAGGTGAGTATACAGGTTTTTTTATTTTTAACTATTTAATTCTTTTTTTTTACTATAGATGCTGCATTTAAAGCATCTAAGTTGGTCACACATTATAAATCCATGCCGGTTGCATGGATTTATATTGTGTGACCAACTTGTCAAGCACTTTTCCAAGTGATGCTCAAAATCGCTTGGAAAAGTGCTTGAAAAAACGCATGCAAAAACGCATGTAAAAACGCTGAAAAAACGCTTCTCTCTGGCAGAAAAAAACGCATGTAAATCAGCATCAAAAACGCTTGAAAAAGTGGGCACACAACCAAAGGGTTAAAAGTTGACCAGCGATTTCTCATTTTTACAACAGAATTTACAAAACCATTTTTTTAGGGACCACATCACATTTGAAGTGACTTTGAGGGGCCTTTATGGCAGAAAATACCCAAAAGTGACACCATTCTAAAAACTGCACCCCTCAAGGTGCTCAAAACCACATTCATGAAGTTTATTAACCCTTCAAGTGCTTCACAGGAATATTTGGAATGTGGAAGAAAAAAATGAACATTTAACTTTTTTCACAAAAATGTTACTTTAGACACCAATTTTTTTATTTTCGCAAGGGTAACAGGAAAAAATGGACCCCAAAATTTGTTGTGCAATTTCTCCTGAGTAAGCCGATACCCCATATGTGGCAGAAAACCACTGTTTGGGCGCACGGTAGGGTTCGGAAGGGAAGGAGCGCCATTTGACTTTTTGAATGTAAAATTTGCTTGCATAATTAGCGGATGCCATGTTGCGTTTGGAGAGCCCCTGATGTGCCTAAACAGTGGAAACCCCCCACAAATTACACAATTTTGGAAACTAGGCCCCTTAGGGAACTTATCTAGATGTGTGGTGAGCACCTTGAACCCCCAGTTGCTTCACAGAAGTTTACAACATTGAACAGTGAAAATAATAAAGAAAAAAAATTCCCGCAAGAATGTTTTTTAGCAAAAAAATTTGCATTTTCACGAGGATAACAGGAGAAAATGGACCCCAAAATTTGTTGTGCAATTTCTCTTGAGTATGCAGATACCCCATATGAGGTCGAAAACTACTTTTGAAGCATAGTGGAAAGCTCAGAAGGGAATATTGGAGTTCAGATTTTGCTGGAATGGTTTGAGGGTGCCATGTCACATTGGTAGAGCCCCTGAGGTGCCAGAGCAGCTGAACCCCCCCATAAGTGACCCAATTTTACAAACTACACCTTTTAATGAATTAATCTAGGGGTGCAGTGATCATATTGAAACAACAGGTGGGTCACGTAATTTTATACCATTGGGCAGTGAAGAAAAAATAATTTAATTTTTAACATGGAAATTTTGTTTCAGCCCCAGATTTTACATCTTCACACTGGGAAATGGGTAAAAATGGCAGCAAAATTTGTCCCACAATTTCTGCTGAATTTAGAAATACCTCATATGCGGCTGTACAGTACTGCTTAGCCACACGGCGAAACTCGGGAGAGACGGAGCGCTATTTGCCTCCTGGAGCGCAGATTTTCCTAGAATAGTTTGCGGACTCCATATACAGAGCCCCTACATTCTAGAAGAGAAGAATCCCCCCTCAAGTGACCTGATTTTGGAAACTATATCCCTTTGTGAATTTATCTAAAGGTGTAGTGACGATTTTGACTCCATGGGTGTTTTCCGCAAACAAGCAGCAGTGGATGTTGCTAAGTGAAGATTGCGAACTGCCGTTGTAGTGACCAGTATGTTGTATTGACCAGTACATTGTGATTACCAGTACAATATGCCCTGCTCATGCTTCTGGAGACATGCACCCATAAATTAGGCAGGCTCTCATCGCTACAGAAATTTTAAACATGTGCTAGCACCGATTGTGGGCGGTGCTGCGGGGTGTCAGTTCTCACACAGAGCTGACACCCGCATGTGATCGCGGCGGCGCTTAGCGTGAGGCCGCCCAATCACCGAGCCGTACATGTACTGCTCTTTGCGGGAACACAACTCCCGCAGAGTAGTACATGTACGGCGCATATCGGGAAGGGGTTAACAGCTAAGCCGCCCCTGAATGACGTTACTACTATCACATCCTTCAGGTTGGCCACCAAAGCTCATCATATTAACAACCATTGTGTAACAGCTTCTATTAAATTAAAATGAGTCCACCATAATTTGCCGCCAATTTCCACTTGACTCCCCAAAGGCAATATCACAGCTGTGACAATAATATATCAGATTTGATTTAAAGGGAACTTGTCACGATAAAAAAACGATATTAACCTGCAGATATAGGGTTAGGCTTAGTGCCCACGATACAGAAATGAATCAGAAATTTTCCTGAGCATTTCTGCATCTCCTTGGCAGAAAAATGCATGCGTTTTTACATGCGCTTTTGACGCGTATTTGACGCGTATTTGCATGCGTATTTGCCATGCGTTTTTCCAGTGCATTGTATAGGCAAAGACGCATGCAGAAACACACAAGAATTGGTCATGTCCGTATTTTTTCTGCGAGTAAAATCTATGCAGAAAAAATACGGACCATGTGCACAGAACTTGCAGAATGTCATAGGAAGTCATGGGATTAGGTATGCAATGCGTTTCTGATGCATTTACGCGCTGCAAATACGCACCAAATACGCACCAAAAACGCATCGTGGGCACACAGCCTTAGTCTGCAGGTTAATAGCATTACTAACCAGTTTCAGTCACTGCTCTGAGTCACCTCTGAGTATACAGAGAGGAATCTGTAGCCGCGCCCACGGCCCTGACTGACACTGGCTCTGCATTGGGCCTGGCTGCCTGTCAGGGCCTGGGGCGTGGTTACAACCACCTCTCTGTATTCTCAGACCCATGACTGAAACTGGAACACTGCGGGGAGAATACACGTAATTTTCTCCCCACAGCGTTTTTTCGGGTGAAAGGTTCCTTTTAAATCACCTTTCATTCTGACTTTCAATTTATTTATTTTTTAAATAAAACCAGACTAAAATCTATAAAAAGATACTAAACCCCCAACTCATGAAGAACTATCGTTCAGCACTCAAGACAGGAAAAAACCCCTGTGGAGGAAACCTCTAGTGAACCCTGACTAAAGGATTGCCCTCCCTTGGGCTTAGAAGGTTGATGCCAAAAATGCCAATTAAACATGTTTTTTTTTATTATATGATTACATATACAAAGGAAGGTTACAGATAAAGGATGCAATAATACATAAAGTTAACCTAAACAGGGTAAGCAGTCAAGTAGGATATCAAATATACAATTGCACAGTAAAACAAAGAAAAAGGGAGGCGGGTGGCCGAGAAATGCTTCTGCCATTTCTTCTGATAGGAGAAAGAGGAAGAAACAGTGAGACAGTAAGTTATCTACTACTGTATATAATCGGCTTATCCCGTCTGTCTGTCCTTCTGTCCAGGAAATCCCGCGTCGCTGATTGGTCCGGCCGCGGCCAATCAGCGACGCGGGATTTCCGAGGAAGATGGCGGCCGTTAGCGGCTCATCTGCCGCATGGAGGTCAGCGGTGGCGATGCAGCGGCGGTCATCTCCCGGCTGCTCGCAGCAGAAGTACCCCGACCGGCGACGCCGCTGGCCTCCATGCGGCTACCGTCCGGAGATCAGTGGCTAGGGCCGCTGATCTCCCAACGGCAAGCGTGAATGGAGTACTGGGGAGTGGCGCCACCGGTCAGGATACTTCTGCTGCGAGCAGCCGGTCATCTCCCGGCTGCTTGCAGCGGAAGTACCCGCACAGGCAGCGCCGCTCCCCGGTCCTCACTAATACGGTCGCGACCAATCAGCGATTTTGGCGCCAAATTTAAACACCGCTCTGCACAGAGTTCAGCGGCGATGCAGCTAGGAGATGACCGGCGCTAGCCGGTCATCTCCCGGCTGCTTGCAGGAGAAGTACCCCGACCGGCGGCGCCGCTGACCTCCATGCGGCTACCGTCGGGAGATCAGCGGCTAGGACCGCTGATCTCCTGATGGCAAGTGTGAAGGGAGGACCGGGGAGCGGCGCAGCCGGTCGGGATACTTCTGCTGCTTGTGCGGGTAATTCCGCTGCGAGCAGCCGGGAGATGACCGGCTGCTCGCTGTGGAAGTACTCGCACAGGCAGCGCCGCTCCCCAGTCCTCACTAATACGGTTCGCTAATTGGTCGTGATATTGGCGCCAAATTTAAACACCGCGCTGCTGATTAGTCGCGGCCGCCGACCGCGACCAATCAGCTATTTTGGCGCCTAATTTAAACACGCTCTCCGGTCCTCACTAACACGGTTTGCTGATTGGTTGCGGCCGCGACCAATCAGCGATATTGGCGCCAAATTTAAACACCGCTCTGCTGATTGCACCCAGTTGGCTGCATACATATTCTAGAATACCCGATGCGTTAGAATACCGCATACCGGGACTGGGGATGAGGGGTGCCACGCATACCAGAATAGGGATGAGGGGTGCCACGCATACCAGGATTGGGGATGAGGGGTGCCACGCATACCAGGATTGGGGATGAGGGGTGACACGCATACCAGGATTGGGGATGAGAGGTTCCACGCATAATGGCATTGGGGATGAGGGGAGCCACGCATACCGGGATTGGGGATGAGGGGTGCCACGCATACCAGAATAGGGATGAGGGGTGCCACGCATACCAAAATAGGGATGAGGGGTGCCATGCATACCAGAATAGGGATGAGGGGTGCCACACATACCGGGATTGGGGATGAGGGGTGCCATGCATACCGGGATTGGGGATGAGGGGTGCCATGCATACCAGAATAGGGATGAGGGGTGCCACGCATACCAGGATTGGAAGTGAGGGGAGCCATGCATACCGGGAATGGGGATGAGGGGAGACACGCATACCCGGATTGGGGATGAGGGGTGCCACGCATACCGGGATTGGGGATGAAGGGTGCCACGCATACCGGGATAGGATGGTGGGGGCAGCACAAATACCAGGCGGAGGGCAGCACATACCAACATGGGAGACCATATACCAATAAAAATGCTCGCCACCCGGGCGTAGAATGGGTTCAATAGTTAGTATATATATAACTCCATTAAGAAGCTGCAAAACCCCTCCTGACCCAGTTACGCTTACTCATAGATAGTTTGGCACCAGATGAGGTTGGGTTTTCTGCCCCTTAAAAACATTTCCATGCATTAACCGCAATTTACAGCATACGCTAATACCCATCAAATGACGTGACATGCTGTGCACTTTACGCAGCAGAAGAAATGGAAACATGAATTACCTTTATAATAGTTGATAACAGATCTGTCAAGCCCATTATGGCTCCTTCTGGAGTACAAGGCTTGTATAATATGCAGTGAATTGTGCACCCCTTCTCTGCTATACAAAGTACAATATTTCTTTCTGGAAATAGGGATTTTGTACAATCGTTTCTCTCACTGTCATCTGTTGTCGGAAGTATACCAGTTTAAAGTTTTTGTTATTGACAAATCCAAATAGCTTTTATGATGGAAATGATAAGCATGTTATGTCTCGGTGCTGCAGGCGGGTTCTTAGCACCAAGGTTTTGGTAGAGGGTCTCACAGGATCAGAGTCCTTACTTAGCCTTAGTATATACTATAGCTCATGGACACTGTGGAATAAATCTACAGGGTGGGCCATTTATATGGATACACCTAAATTAAATGGGAATGGTTGGTGATATCATCTTCTTGTTTGTGGTAGATTAGTATATGGGAGGGGGAAAACTTTTCCAGATGGGTGGTGACCATGGTGGCCATTTTGAAGTCAGCCATTTTGGATCCAACTTTATTTTTTTCAATGGGAAGAGGGTCATGTGACACATCAAACTTATTCAGAATTTCATAAGATAAACAATGGTGTTTTTAATGTGTTTTTAATGTAACTTTATTCTTTGATGAGTTTTTTACAAGTTTCTGACCACTTATAAAATGTGTTCAAAGTGCTGCCCATTGTGTTGGATTGTCAATACAACCCTCTTCTCCCACTCTTGACACACTGATGGCAACACCGCAGAAGAAATGCTAGCACAGGCTTCCTGTATCCGTTGTTTCAGGTGCTGCACATCTGCACAACATAAGTTTGATGTGTCACATGACCCTCTTCCCATTGAAAAAAATAAAGTTGGATCAAAAATGGCTGACTTCAAAATGGCCGCCATGGTCACCACCCATCTGGAAAAGTTTTCCCCCTCCCATATACTAATGTGCCACAAACAGGAGGTTGATATCACCAACCATTCCCATTTAATTTAGGTGTATCCATATAAATGGCCCACCCTGTACTGTATATTCTAAACTTGGTAGCTCATAATATTTTCCTGTACCAGGGAAATTATTCTAAATTTGGCAGGCACACCATTCCAAAAATTAATGAACCAACAGCAGTTTTGACTCCTTCACCACCTTGTGATTTTCTGTTTTGCGGTTTTGTTTTTTGCTCTGGCAGCTGATCAGATTAGCTGTCATGTGCAGGGAGAGATGCAGGCTCAGTGCCTTAGCCCGCATGAAAGGCAGGGACCCGACCTTGGACGTACCTGTACTTCCAAGGTCGTGAAGGGGTTAAAAGGAATATTGTCTGCCTTCTGGAGTTTATTCCAGCCTGTTCTATGCTGTAACCCTGAATAAGTATGGCCTCCGTTATCCACAAAAATGAGGATTTGTTTTAGGAGAAATAAGAAACATTTAATTTGTAGATATATTGTATGACTTCAGAAAGGAACCTGAATAACTGAAGTCCAGGTGTTTGATTTGAACTTATGTGGCTAATACCATGGTACAAGGTAACGTATGTATCTATAAAGTAAACTGATATAGACAGAAGAGTGGGTATCCCCTGATATATATTCAGTCAATGGGTAGAAAGGGCACAAACAGCAAATTATACAGCTGCTTCTTGTTGCTTTACAGTAGAGTCTTAATACAATCACATTAGCTCTGGAAACGGTACGGTCAACAAGTTTTTTTGGATAATGAAATTATAATCTTATTTTCTCAATAAATGTTTATTAAACTTTGCAGAATTAGCAAAACACTGTTCTTTTGAAAACTTCTATTGAGTGAGCTGGCATTCTTGCAAGTTTGGAATGAAGGGCAATGAGGATATGGCCATTATGTAAAAAATCCAACTTGGCTGACCATGAAACCCCTCAAGTTGGCTTATTTGTGTGCAGCAGATTTAGAAGCATCTAGGAAGGAGTCTAAGAGTATGTTCATGTAGCACCCTGAGGATTCGGCTGCTACAGGGGTATTGCACCTCAACCCAGAGGTGTGATATTCCACTCCCGGGTAAGGATGGAGTGTGGAACTGAGCTCAGATAGACTGCATGCACTACATACATCCCATTTCAGAGGAGCAGGCCGACGGTACTCCCACTTAGAAATGTGCAGGTACAACCGAGCCTGTTCCTGGCTGGAGTGGGAGGGGGGTGGTACATCCCATGTAGTGTAGGGGCAGATAGGGGGAGCAGTCTGGGTAGTGATAGGAGCTCATTGGGTGCTGGTCACCTGAGCTCACACATAGAGGGATATATAAGGAGGGCACCAACTTAGATCAGGGTCAGTCAGCTGCAGAGGACAAGTTCAGACGCAGAAAGTGAGTTGGAGAGGAGAGAGAAGGAAACAGCAGCCCTGGAGAGAGAGAGAGGAGAAAGAAAGAGAAAGACCCAGAGGGGGAAGACTGAAGGGACCCAAGAACCCAAATTAGAGCACCGGGTGAGGAGTCAGCATCAGGGTACCGGAACCCAAGCTGGTGGGGGTAAAAACAATCCCCAGCCAGAGACCGGAGATCGTGGGCAGCGTTTGCCACGGTCACCCACCATATTCACCCCGAAGGCACACCACATGAAGGGTCAGGGAACCCAGGGCCAAGGGTGTCCCAACAGAAGGCCCGAGGGAGCTGGACCTAGGTGAATCACTGGTGGGGACGGCTGAAGAAAGGACAGAGGGAGAGCTCAGGGCCACGCTCCGGACTTGTTTGGGGGTTGGCTGGATCCAGGACCTGGTGGACGCAGCACGGCTCGGGTGGTCACTAGCAGCTGGAGTGACCAGTACAACATCTGCAGTAAGTAAACACCCTTAACTGCACAACCCGAGTCTGTCTTCATTGCCGGCTGCACCGCACCACCACAACCCCCATCCTCTGCGCCTGTCCCCTCTGAGGCTATACCCCTCCCGTTGGGGGTTATCCCACCAAGCTGCGCATCCACCATCAGCCTCAGCGGACCCTGCTGCAGCGGCGGCCACAGTGACCGCATCACAACGGGTGGCGTAGTCGACACAAAAGAACTTTAGTAACATCTGTAAAGCTGCCACATAACACTGAGCTTGACGCCCTGGGCACGGGACCGGGTCACAGCCGCTCGGAGACTACAACCCCCCCCCATCTGATCCGGTGCCGGGTATTCCCCTCAAAAAGGAATATGTCCCAGGGGGCGCGTCAACTTTGGCGTAGTCGGCAGGATTACGTGCCCGCAACACCCGGGTACTGCGTGCCTGAAGAAAAGTGCAAGTTTACCTCAAAAAGAAGTCTCCTGCCGGTTCCGGAGGGTCCCCGCCATCGGACCCCATCACCAGTCGATTCCAGCCGGTTGTCCGCCATTAACAGCGTTTTCCCGCCATCTGCAGAGTTTCCCGCCACTGGGAAGCGATTCCCGCCATTTCCAAAGGTTTCCCGCCTTGGAAGAGCGGACGCCATTATGGGCGTGCCAGAGGGTGGTGAGAGGCCACCTCCCATCGTGGGCCAGGACCGAAAATGGCGCCAAAAGTGGAAACCGCCCCCACCAACAGAGACTGTGATGCTAGAGGTGTCTGTCAGCGTGAAAGAACCGCCCCTGGAGCTGACAATCACCAAGTGGCCCCGGGACCGCCCTCGAAGTGGGAGGAGACGAAAGAGAAGAGAAAAGATGGGTGTCGCTTGGAGGAGTCTGGAGCGAGCGCACCCGGAGGCAAGAGGTCTAATGAGGAGTAGCGGAGAAGCTCACCCGGAGATGGAGAGAAAGCAGAACAGCACCGGCCCGCTGGCCAGGAGTCTGCTAGAGACCGAGGAAGGAGGGCAGAGCAGCACCGGCCCGCTGGCCAGGAGCCTGCCGGAAGCAGAGCAGAGCAGCACCGACCCGATGGTCAGGAGCCTGCTAGAGTCCACAACCCCGCTAGGTCTAGCGGAGATCTTAGCGCAGCTCCCCCGAGACCGGGAGTGTGCACAGACTGCCCTGGAGGGCCTCGCACGGAGGATGGCCCGGGTACAGCGCGAGATACTGGCGGAGTGGAGCCGGGAGATGACCCAGCAAGCTGAGACCAGTCAACGGAGCACGCTACCCTGGAAGAGGAAGCAGACCGCCTCTGAGGATGGCGCGGGAGGACCCAAGGCCGGAGACGGCGCCGAGAAGGGAGCCGAACGCATGGAGGCAGGTAAAGGGGACGCCTATACCCCAAGCCGCGACACCGCTTACCTGCCCCAGCTCCCCGTCGCAGAGCCCGAAAGTCCCCCTGCTGTGCCCGAAAACGCCATGTCACCGACGCAGACTAGGCCCCAACCGGAAGCCGCCGCCGCGACCCCTGTGACGTCACACGCCTCGACCCCGAGCGTGACCAAGCAGGAAGTACCACCAGCCTGGTCGCAGGGCCTAGAATTCCCGGGCGCCGCATCACCAACAGCGCCCCCTACCTCCGCGGAGCCTCCGGCCTGGCCGCAAGGCCAGGTAGCCCAGGGCGCCGCCGTATTAACGGTGCCCTTCACCTTCCAGGTGCCCCAGGCCTGGCCGCAAGGCCTGGGCAACCCGGGCGCCACCACCACCGCGCCCGCACCCGTAAAACCAAGGGTGCCACACCTGGGGAAGGACTTGTTCAGCCAGCTCACATGGCCGGACGGGTCTGAAGTTACCAACAGCTACAAGCAAAGAGCAGGAGGAAGACGCCGTTGAGTGCGGCAGAGCAGGGACTGTATATAGTTGCCCGTCGGGGCACAGTGAACCGTTGCTGCTAAAATAGTCCCCGTTGGGACCAGTGAACTGTTTACCCGTTAACCCCTTCATCCTACAGGCTGAGGACTGTGAGCAGCCATTCCCTTCCCTCTACCTGGCCGAGGACTGAGAGCGGCCAACTTCCAACTTCTCCCTGTATATAGTTGCGCGTCCTAAAGCGCCCCCTACCGGTTTTATAGAAAACCAGATTTTCTAAGAGACTGTCGCACTTTTCCCGGACACACGTTGCACAGTGTCCGGAGGAGGAACCAGAGACAAGAGAAGTCTACGAGAATGTTATATGAAAAGTTTTATATATATAATGTTTTATATGTTTTATATGTTTATATGAAAAAAAAAAAAAAAATTGTATGTTTTGGTGTTTTATGTCTTTACAGCCCGAGGACGTGCTGTGATTTACCAGGGGGGAATGTAGCACCCTGAGGATTCGGCTGCTACAGGGGTATTGCACCTCAACCCAGAGGTGTGATATTCCACTCCCGGGTAAGGATGGAGTGTGGAACTGAGCTCAGATAGACTGCATGCACTACATACATCCCATTTCAGAGGAGCAGGCCGACGGTACTCCCACTTAGAAATGTGCAGGTACAACCGAGCCTGTTCCTGGCTGGAGTGGGAGGGGGGTGGTACATCCCATGTAGTGTAGGGGCAGATAGGGGGAGCAGTCTGGGTAGTGATAGGAGCTCATTGGGTGCTGGTCACCTGAGCTCACACATAGAGGGATATATAAGGAGGGCACCAACTTAGATCAGGGTCAGTCAGCTGCAGAGGACAAGTTCAGACGCAGAAAGTGAGTTGGAGAGGAGAGAGAAGGAAACAGCAGCCCTGGAGAGAGAGAGAGGAGAAAGAAAGAGAAAGACCCAGAGGGGGAAGACTGAAGGGACCCAAGAACCCAAATTAGAGCACCGGGTGAGGAGTCAGCATCAGGGTACCGGAACCCAAGCTGGTGGGGGTAAAAACAATCCCCAGCCAGAGACCGGAGATCGTGGGCAGCGTTTGCCACGGTCACCCACCATATTCACCCCGAAGGCACACCACATGAAGGGTCAGGGAACCCAGGGCCAAGGGTGTCCCAACAGAAGGCCCGAGGGAGCTGGACCTAGGTGAATCACTGGTGGGGACGGCTGAAGAAAGGACAGAGGGAGAGCTCAGGGCCACGCTCCGGACTTGTTTGGGGGTTGGCTGGATCCAGGACCTGGTGGACGCAGCACGGCTCGGGTGGTCACTAGCAGCTGGAGTGACCAGTACAACATCTGCAGTAAGTAAACACCCTTAACTGCACAACCCGAGTCTGTCTTCATTGCCGGCTGCACCGCACCACCACAACCCCCATCCTCTGCGCCTGTCCCCTCTGAGGCTATACCCCTCCCGTTGGGGGTTATCCCACCAAGCTGCGCATCCACCATCAGCCTCAGCGGACCCTGCTGCAGCGGCGGCCACAGTGACCGCATCACAACGGGTGGCGTAGTCGACACAAAAGAACTTTAGTAACATCTGTAAAGCTGCCACATAACACTGAGCTTGACGCCCTGGGCACGGGACCGGGTCACAGCCGCTCGGAGACTACAACCCCCCCCCATCTGATCCGGTGCCGGGTATTCCCCTCAAAAAGGAATATGTCCCAGGGGGCGCGTCATTCACATGTTGCATTTTTTCACCGTATTTCCCCGCATTTTTCCCCCACACATTTTTGCTACGAAAAAACAGTGTTTTACTGTCCCACCAAAGTGAATATGATTTCTAAAATCTCATGCACATCCTGCTTATTTTTTCCATTCAGATTTGAAGCAGTATCAAATTTGTAGCATGTCAATTCTTTCAGTGTTTTTCTCCAATTCTAATGAATGGGGAAAAAAATGCATCAAAAGCACGCAAAACGGCCAACTTTCCAGTATTTGCAGCAGATTAGCAACAGGCTTTTCTGCTCCAAATACTGAATGTATGGTCATACTGTAAGAGGGGACATCAGAAATCAAGCCTAGGGCATGGATACACTCTGTTGGTTGAAGGGTGAGTTCCATAATGAAGTGCTGTGTGCTGTTAGTTCAAGGGTGATTCACTCGCTACTTTACCTGGAAAAATGATTGCTGTAACTTCTAAAAGAGACGATTGTACTGAAATTTGGACTGTGCATACATTGGTTCATGAGAAACTGATGTTTTAAAGTAGGCATTGAAAACGTCCACCATTTGCATCCATGTATTTTGCAGTATGTCTGGGGTAATAGCCTGAATTTCTCACTGTATGTTCTCTTGGAGTGCCTGTAATGTATGTGGCTTGTTACTGTACACCCTACCCAGGAGCGGACATATCATTGGTGCAAGCTGTGCCGTCCCACAGGGGCCCAAGAGGTAAGGGGATGGCGGATTTTGATCTCCAATCTTCTTTAGATACTCACTCTTTAAGGACATAGATTTCCAATAGGTTTTCACAATGAAAACACGTTCTTCTAAACTGTATCTGTACATTGTTAACAAATGAAGAAGTAATTCGGTAGGAGTGAAATGTAAGCACCACACATAAACTACCGATGCACAGAATGGCGTACAGAAAGCCTATCTCTTATTGGAGACAACCAGCGGGGCGACAAGTAGGAGAGACCACTCGGTGCGATTATGTTTTTCGTCGCTGTTGCTGAGGTTCATTGCACTATTACTTCTCATGAATCAAAGTATGTACAGCCCATATTTCAGTACGGTCAAACGTCTCTTTTAGAAGCTACAGAAAATTTTCCGGGTAAAGTAGCAAGTGAATCACCCTGTAGAAGAGAAGCCAACTCACCAATACCATTGCTGAAACTTAAGAAATCCAAAAGAGTATATCCAGCTCACACGGAAGTAAAATCTTCAGTTTTTATTTGAAAACCATTAAAAAACAAGTCATAGCCAGAATATCACATCCACAAATTGTTCATAAGAACCACCAACGCTTTTCTGGTGTGTCAAGCACCCTTGCTCATGGCGTAATGATAAGTGCATCTTAAATACCTTTGGTTCCAGGTGAGCGTATCAGTGTATCGATCCCCTTAATTATCCATGCAAAACATGAAGTTTGAATAAATGTTGTACAGAAACCTTTTATGATAGTAAGAATAAACACTGAGAGAAAACATCAGGTGTTAAAATGAATTGTGAATGATTGAATCTAGTGGTGCAGCCTCATCGCTCTATGGAGATTTAGGCTATGTGCCCACGTTGCGGAAATGAAGCATATTTTTTACGCTTCTCCCTGGCGGGAAAATCGCATGCGGATTTTACATGCGTTTTTCCCGCCAGGTAGAAGCGTATGTGAGGCGTCTTTGCATGCATTTCCGCATGCGGGTTTTCAAGCACTTCTCCAAGTGATTTAAGCATCACTTGGAAAAGTGCTTGACCACTTGTTCACACTATATAAATCCATGCAACCGGCATGGATTTATATAGTGTGACCAAGTAATAGTTAAAAAAAAAAATCAGAATGGTAAAAAATAAAAAAATAAAGTTTATACTCACTTTCCGATGCATTCTCTGCCCCGTCCGGAGTCTTGAGCGGCTCACGCTGTTGTGTGCAGGACCTTCGGTGACGTCATTGAGTCATGTGACGGGTCACATGACTCAATGACGTGGCAGGTCCTTCACACACCTCGCGACGGCGGGAAAACACCGGGAAGACATCAGAAGATAAGTATAAACTTTATTTTATTCTTTTTTTTACAGGTTCTTTGGTACCCAGGTCTGGATGAGAGTCTCCTCTCCTACAGACTTGGGTACCATCCGCATGCGGAAACGCAAAATTAATGAACATGCTGCGGATTTTTGACCGCAGCATATACGCTGCGGAAAAATCCGCAGCATGGGCATTGACATTGCGGAATGCCATTGGGGACCATGGGGTGCGGATATACATGCGTTTTACAAGCGTTTACGCTGCGGAAATTCCGCAGCATATACGCTTGTAATACGCAACGTGGGCACACAGCCTCAATCCAAAAGAAACTTGTATTTAACTGAAGATCCATCACTCTTCTCTATTCATGAGCAGGCGTTCAGGATCTCCTCCCATTTGGTACAATGAACCCCTTCATTTGCATAGACCTGTGTCACTATTGTGATATTTAATGAAGTGTTTCTATTATTATTCACATATGTGTCATTCAAATGCTCATGAATAATTACTTAGTGTTCTTCCCCGTACTGCTCAAGGAACCATGTATAGTTTCACCATGTGATCCTGTGGTAACTTCATGTGATGTATGGCAGATGGTTGTGCTCCCGGTAGTGTATAATGTGCCTCACGGTGGCCGAGCTTTCTGTCACGATGAGCCTCTTTCCCTCTCAGATTACACGCACACAAAGTTCCACAATATAATATTTGCACAGTAGCTGCCTCTTTAAGTAGAGGATGATGATGGAGATGGTAGTTTGTGCAACCAAGCTCCAGTCATGAAGAAGCTATATGAACTTCAACAGAAGTCTCTTTATTAATGATAAAGGGGGCAAGTAATTATATATAAACAGTAGGGGATGGTGTTCAGGTTTACACCCACAGTTGAAGATTGCTTTGTACCTGCAGACAGGCAGATCTCTGTGGGACACTTGTTTCATCAAATCAGAATATTTCTTCCTTAGAGATGAGCTATGCTTCTGCCCTGAGGTAGATTTTCCTCCTAGAGGTGCAATAGGAATCTTCCTAATATGAAGGCTGTTAGTTTCCCTTGTTTTATTAGTCCCTTCTAGACCCAGCAGTCATGGGGAGGAAACTCCTTCTACAAAATGGCTTCCTCTTCTCACTCCTCTCACAAAATGTCTGACCTTCAACTGCCACCTCAATTCTTAACTACTAATTCACAGGATTTAGCTCCTCCCATGCTCATGTGACTCTTACAGCTGTTGACATTGCCTCACAGGTGTTTGTTCCAGAAACTTCTTCATACTAAGCAGAGATGGGTCCCATGTAGTGTTGAGCGAGTGACGCGCCCCCTGGGACATATTCCTTTTTGAGGGGAATACCCGGCACCGGATCAGATGGGGGGTTGTAGTCTCCGAGCGGCTGTGACCCGGTCCCGTGCCCAGGGCGTCAAGCTCAGGGTTATGTGGCAGTCTTTACTGATGTTATTAAAGTTCGTTGTGTCGACTACGCCACCCGTTGTGATGCGGTCACTGTGGCCGCCGCTGCAGCAGGGTCCGCTGAGGCTGATGGTGGATGCGCAGCTTGGTGGGATAACCCCCAACGGGAGGGGTATAGCCTCAGAGGGGACAGGCGCAGAGGATGGGGGTTGTGGTGGTGCGGTGCAGCCGGTAATGATGACAGACTCGGGTAGTGCAGTTAAGGGTCTTTACTTACTGCAGATGTTCCTGGTCACTCTAGCTCCAAGTGACCTCCCGAGCCGTGCTGCGTCCACCAGGTCCTGGATCCGGCCAACCCCCAAACAAGTCCGGAGCGTGGCCCTGAGCTCTCCCTCTGTCCTTACTTCAGCCGTCCCCACCAGTGATTCACCTAAGTCCAGCTCCCTCGGGCCTTCTGTTGGGCAACCTTTGGCCTTAGGTTCCCTGACCCTTCCTGTGGTGTGCCTTCAGGGTGAATGTAGTGGGTGACCGTGACAGACACTGCCCACGGTCTCCGGTCTCTGGCTGGGGAATGTCTTTGCCCCCACCAGCTTGGGTTCCGGTACCCTCTTGCTGACTCCTCACCCGGTGTTCTTATTTGGGTTCTTGGGTCCCTTCTTTGTCCCCCTCTGGGTCTTTCTTCACTCCACTCTCTCTCTCTCCAGGGCTGCTGTTTCCTGCTCTCTGCATCTGACTTGTCCTCTGCAGCTTACTGACTGACCCTGATTCTAAGTTGGTGCCCTCCTTATATATCCCTCTATGTGTGAGCTCAGGTGACCAGCACCCAATGAGCTCCTACCACTACCCAGACTGCTCCCCCTATCTGCCCCTACACTACATGGGATGTTCCTCCCCCCTCCCACTCCAGCCAGGAACAGGCTCGGTCGCACCTGCACATTTCTAAGTGGGAGTGCCGTCGGCCTGCTCCTCTGGAATGGGATGTATGTAGTGCATGCAGTCTATCTGAGCTCAGTTCCACACTCCTTCCTCACCCGGGAGTGGAATATCACACCTCTGGGTTGAGGTGCAATACCCCTGCAGCAGCCGAATCCTCAGGGTGCTGCATTCCCCCCTGGTAAACCACAGCACGTCCTCGGGCTGCAAAGACAAAACACCAAAACATACAAAATTTTTATAAACATAAACATATAAAACATCATATAAAACTTTCATATAGACATCATTATAACATTCTCGTCGTCTCTTTCTTTCTTCCTCCTCTGGTCACCGTGCAACTCGTGACCAGGTAAAGTGCGACAGTCTTTTGATAAGCAGTTTCTCATAAAACCAGTAGGGGGCGCCTTAGGAAGCGCAACTATGTACAGGGAAGTTTTGGCCGTTCTCAGTCCCCGGCCAAGTAAAGGGAATGGGATGGCTGCTCACTGTCCTCAGCCTGGTTTGGGTAGGGGACACACGGGTTAAACTGTTCACTGGTCCCAACGGGGACTAAACTTTAAAGCAGCCACGGTTACTTGGGTACCCCGACGGGTAACTATTTACACCTCCTTTGTACTATTTCAGTCATAGTACCTTTTAGCCTTGAACCCGTCCGGGTCTTCTGGCTCCTCCTCCCTACACCGCAACTCCTCCTCTGTCAGGCGATGCACGTGGAGGGCGTAAGGTCCCTTGGCACACTTGTGCCGGGTGAACGTTACCTCGTCACCGACGTAGAGGTCACGGCCTTTGTGACCCTCTGGCAGGTGAGACTCGACATCCCGTCGGGTAACGAAGACGTCACCCATGGTGTTCCGGTCCTTTATGAAGCCCCACCCATGCTGCGCATTAAACTTTATTACCGTCCCGATGGTACGGGGACGATCTGCTGCATAGGGGTCCCTTCTGGTCCGACTCTTTTGCTCCGCGCTGCGGGTCCGGGCCCATTGCTCTCTGGCCCGCCTCTCCTCCCGCTCTCTCTTGAACTCTGCCAGCTGTTGACGGCAACACTCGGTACGCTCTGCTGCAGCTGCCCGAGTCTCTCCGGTGAACCCCATCAAATCTTCTCCCGTGGGGTCCCACACGAATTGGGCTTCTTCTAGTGGAGGCGAGACCCGAGTCACGGGCTTTGGAGCCGGGATCAGGGGCTCACACAGGGGACCTAACTTCTTTTGTCGCTCCAGTTCCAAGAATTCTTTGGGCCAGATGAAAGGCCGCCCGTCCGGCCACGCTAGCTGGCTGAAGGGGTCCTCTCCCAGATTTGGCACCCTTGATGTTACGGGTGCGGGCGCGATGGTGGGGGCGCCCAGGTTGCCCAGGCCTTGCGGCCAGGCCTGGGGCATCTGGAAGGTAAATGGAACTGTTAACACGGCGGCACCCTGGGCCACCTGGCCTTGCGACCAGGCCGGAGGCTCCGCGGAGGTAGATGGCTCTGCTGGGGATGCGGCGCCCGGAAACGCTAGGCCTTGCGACCAGGCCGGAGGCTTCCCTTCCTTCGCCACGCTCCGGGTCACGACGCGTGACGTCACTGGGGTCGCGACGGCGGCTTCCGGTCGGGGCCTAGTCGGTGGCGGTGTCATGGCGGTCTCGGGTACGGCAGGGGGACTTTCGGGCTCTGCGACGGGGAGCTGGGGCAGGTGGGTGGTCTTCCGGTATGGGGTATAGGCGTCCCCCTTACCTGCTGCCATACGTCTCGCTCCCTCTTCTGCGCCGTCTCCGGCCTTGGGTCCTCCCGCGTCATCCGCAGAGGTAGTCGGTGTCTTCTTCCAAGGGAGCGGGTTCCGTGGACGGATTCCAGCTTGCTGGGCCATCTCCCGGCCCCACTCCGCCAGGATCTCCCTCTGCACTCGGGCCATCCTTCCCGCGAGGCCCTCCAGGGCACTCCGCGCGCACTCCCGATCTCGGGGAAGCTGCGCCAGGATCTCCGCTAAGCCTAGCGGGGTTGTTGACTCCAGCAGGCTCCTGACCATCGGGTCGGTGCTGCTCTGCTCTGCTTCCGGCAGGCTCCTGGCCAGCGGGCCGGTGCTGCTCTGCTCTCCTCTTTCTTCCTTTTGCAGGCTCCTGGCCAGCGGGCCGGTGCTGCACTGCTGCCGCTCCATTCCCGGGTCTACTCTTCCTCTTCTCGACTCCGGGTGCTCTTGCTCTGGACACCTCGCCTCCGGGTGCGCTCGTTCTAGACTGCTCCAAGCGACACCCATCTTTTTTCTTCTCTTTCGTCTCCTCCCCCTCCGAGGGCGGTCCCGGGGCAACTCGGTGACTGTCAGCTCCAGGGGTAGTTCTTTCACGCTGACAGACACCTCCAGCATCACAGTCTCTGTTGGTGGGGGCGGTTTCCACTTTTGGCGCCATTTTCTGTCCTGGCCCACGATGGGAGGTGGCCTCTCGCCCTCCTTTGGCACGCCCATAATGGCGTCCGCTGCTCTTCCAAGGCGGGAAATCTGCGGTTTTGGCGGGAAGCGTCGCCCAGTGGCGGGAAACTCTGCAGATGGCGGGAACAAGCTGGAAATGGCGGACAATCGGCGGGAAACGACTGGTGATGGAGTCCGATGGCGTGGACCCTCCGGAACCGGCAGGAGTCTTCTTTCTGAGGTAAACTTGCACTTTTCTTCAGGCACGCAGTACCCGGGTGTTGCGGGCACGTAATCCTGCCGACTACGCCAAAGTTGACGCGCCCCCTGGGACATATTCCTTTTTGAGGGGAATACCCGGCACCGGATCAGATGGGGGGTTGTAGTCTCCGAGCGGCTGTGACCCGGTCCCGTGCCCAGGGCGTCAAGCTCAGGGTTATGTGGCAGTCTTTACTGATGTTATTAAAGTTCGTTGTGTCGACTACGCCACCCGTTGTGATGCGGTCACTGTGGCCGCCGCTGCAGCAGGGTCCGCTGAGGCTGATGGTGGATGCGCAGCTTGGTGGGATAACCCCCAACGGGAGGGGTATAGCCTCAGAGGGGACAGGCGCAGAGGATGGGGGTTGTGGTGGTGCGGTGCAGCCGGTAATGATGACAGACTCGGGTAGTGCAGTTAAGGGTCTTTACTTACTGCAGATGTTCCTGGTCACTCTAGCTCCAAGTGACCTCCCGAGCCGTGCTGCGTCCACCAGGTCCTGGATCCGGCCAACCCCCAAACAAGTCCGGAGCGTGGCCCTGAGCTCTCCCTCTGTCCTTACTTCAGCCGTCCCCACCAGTGATTCACCTAAGTCCAGCTCCCTCGGGCCTTCTGTTGGGCAACCTTTGGCCTTAGGTTCCCTGACCCTTCCTGTGGTGTGCCTTCAGGGTGAATGTAGTGGGTGACCGTGACAGACACTGCCCACGGTCTCCGGTCTCTGGCTGGGGAATGTCTTTGCCCCCACCAGCTTGGGTTCCGGTACCCTCTTGCTGACTCCTCACCCGGTGTTCTTATTTGGGTTCTTGGGTCCCTTCTTTGTCCCCCTCTGGGTCTTTCTTCTCTCCACTCTCTCTCTCTCCAGGGCTGCTGTTTCCTGCTCTCTGCATCTGACTTGTCCTCTGCAGCTTACTGACTGACCCTGATTCTAAGTTGGTGCCCTCCTTATATATCCCTCTATGTGTGAGCTCAGGTGACCAGCACCCAATGAGCTCCTACCACTACCCAGACTGCTCCCCCTATCTGCCCCTACACTACATGGGATGTTCCTCCCCCCTCCCACTCCAGCCAGGAACAGGCTCGGTCGCACCTGCACATTTCTAAGTGGGAGTGCCGTCGGCCTGCTCCTCTGGAATGGGATGTATGTAGTGCATGCAGTCTATCTGAGCTCAGTTCCACACTCCTTCCTCACCCGGGAGTGGAATATCACACCTCTGGGTTGAGGTGCAATACCCCTGCAGCAGCCGAATCCTCAGGGTGCTGCATTCCCCCCTGGTAAACCACAGCACGTCCTCGGGCTGCAAAGACAAAACACCAAAACATACAAAATTTTTATAAACATAAACATATAAAACATCATATAAAACTTTCATATAGACATCATTATAACATTCTCGTCGTCTCTTTCTTTCTTCCTCCTCTGGTCACCGTGCAACTCGTGACCAGGTAAAGTGCGACAGTCTTTTGATAAGCAGTTTCTCATAAAACCAGTAGGGGGCGCCTTAGGAAGCGCAACTATGTACAGGGAAGTTTTGGCCGTTCTCAGTCCCCGGCCAAGTAAAGGGAATGGGATGGCTGCTCACTGTCCTCAGCCTGGTTTGGGTAGGGGACACACGGGTTAAACTGTTCACTGGTCCCAACGGGGACTAAACTTTAAAGCAGCCACGGTTACTTGGGTACCCCGACGGGTAACTATTTACACCTCCTTTGTACTATTTCAGTCATAGTACCTTTTAGCCTTGAACCCGTCCGGGTCTTCTGGCTCCTCCTCCCTACACCGCAACTCCTCCTCTGTCAGGCGATGCACGTGGAGGGCGTAAGGTCCCTTGGCACACTTGTGCCGGGTGAACGTTACCTCGTCACCGACGTAGAGGTCACGGCCTTTGTGACCCTCTGGCAGGTGAGACTCGACATCCCGTCGGGTAACGAAGACGTCACCCATGGTGTTCCGGTCCTTTATGAAGCCCCACCCATGCTGCGCATTAAACTTTATTACCGTCCCGATGGTACGGGGACGATCTGCTGCATAGGGGTCCCTTCTGGTCCGACTCTTTTGCTCCGCGCTGCGGGTCCGGGCCCATTGCTCTCTGGCCCGCCTCTCCTCCCGCTCTCTCTTGAACTCTGCCAGCTGTTGACGGCAACACTCGGTACGCTCTGCTGCAGCTGCCCGAGTCTCTCCGGTGAACCCCATCAAATCTTCTCCCGTGGGGTCCCACACGAATTGGGCTTCTTCTAGTGGAGGCGAGACCCGAGTCACGGGCTTTGGAGCCGGGATCAGGGGCTCACACAGGGGACCTAACTTCTTTTGTCGCTCCAGTTCCAAGAATTCTTTGGGCCAGATGAAAGGCCGCCCGTCCGGCCACGCTAGCTGGCTGAAGGGGTCCTCTCCCAGATTTGGCACCCTTGATGTTACGGGTGCGGGCGCGATGGTGGGGGCGCCCAGGTTGCCCAGGCCTTGCGGCCAGGCCTGGGGCATCTGGAAGGTAAATGGAACTGTTAACACGGCGGCACCCTGGGCCACCTGGCCTTGCGACCAGGCCGGAGGCTCCGCGGAGGTAGATGGCTCTGCTGGGGATGCGGCGCCCGGAAACGCTAGGCCTTGCGACCAGGCCGGAGGCTTCCCTTCCTTCGCCACGCTCCGGGTCACGACGCGTGACGTCACTGGGGTCGCGACGGCGGCTTCCGGTCGGGGCCTAGTCGGTGGCGGTGTCATGGCGGTCTCGGGTACGGCAGGGGGACTTTCGGGCTCTGCGACGGGGAGCTGGGGCAGGTGGGTGGTCTTCCGGTATGGGGTATAGGCGTCCCCCTTACCTGCTGCCATACGTCTCGCTCCCTCTTCTGCGCCGTCTCCGGCCTTGGGTCCTCCCGCGTCATCCGCAGAGGTAGTCGGTGTCTTCTTCCAAGGGAGCGGGTTCCGTGGACGGATTCCAGCTTGCTGGGCCATCTCCCGGCCCCACTCCGCCAGGATCTCCCTCTGCACTCGGGCCATCCTTCCCGCGAGGCCCTCCAGGGCACTCCGCGCGCACTCCCGATCTCGGGGAAGCTGCGCCAGGATCTCCGCTAAGCCTAGCGGGGTTGTTGACTCCAGCAGGCTCCTGACCATCGGGTCGGTGCTGCTCTGCTCTGCTTCCGGCAGGCTCCTGGCCAGCGGGCCGGTGCTGCTCTGCTCTCCTCTTTCTTCCTTTTGCAGGCTCCTGGCCAGCGGGCCGGTGCTGCACTGCTGCCGCTCCATTCCCGGGTCTACTCTTCCTCTTCTCGACTCCGGGTGCTCTTGCTCTGGACACCTCGCCTCCGGGTGCGCTCGTTCTAGACTGCTCCAAGCGACACCCATCTTTTTTCTTCTCTTTCGTCTCCTCCCCCTCCGAGGGCGGTCCCGGGGCAACTCGGTGACTGTCAGCTCCAGGGGTAGTTCTTTCACGCTGACAGACACCTCCAGCATCACAGTCTCTGTTGGTGGGGGCGGTTTCCACTTTTGGCGCCATTTTCTGTCCTGGCCCACGATGGGAGGTGGCCTCTCGCCCTCCTTTGGCACGCCCATAATGGCGTCCGCTGCTCTTCCAAGGCGGGAAATCTGCGGTTTTGGCGGGAAGCGTCGCCCAGTGGCGGGAAACTCTGCAGATGGCGGGAACAAGCTGGAAATGGCGGACAATCGGCGGGAAACGACTGGTGATGGAGTCCGATGGCGTGGACCCTCCGGAACCGGCAGGAGTCTTCTTTCTGAGGTAAACTTGCACTTTTCTTCAGGCACGCAGTACCCGGGTGTTGCGGGCACGTAATCCTGCCGACTACGCCAAAGTTGACGCGCCCCCTGGGACATATTCCTTTTTGAGGGGAATACCCGGCACCGGATCAGATGGGGGGTTGTAGTCTCCGAGCGGCTGTGACCCGGTCCCGTGCCCAGGGCGTCAAGCTCAGGGTTATGTGGCAGTCTTTACTGATGTTATTAAAGTTCGTTGTGTCGACTACGCCACCCGTTGTGATGCGGTCACTGTGGCCGCCGCTGCAGCAGGGTCCGCTGAGGCTGATGGTGGATGCGCAGCTTGGTGGGATAACCCCCAACGGGAGGGGTATAGCCTCAGAGGGGACAGGCGCAGAGGATGGGGGTTGTGGTGGTGCGGTGCAGCCGGTAATGATGACAGACTCGGGTAGTGCAGTTAAGGGTCTTTACTTACTGCAGATGTTCCTGGTCACTCTAGCTCCAAGTGACCTCCCGAGCCGTGCTGCGTCCACCAGGTCCTGGATCCGGCCAACCCCCAAACAAGTCCGGAGCGTGGCCCTGAGCTCTCCCTCTGTCCTTACTTCAGCCGTCCCCACCAGTGATTCACCTAAGTCCAGCTCCCTCGGGCCTTCTGTTGGGCAACCTTTGGCCTTAGGTTCCCTGACCCTTCCTGTGGTGTGCCTTCAGGGTGAATGTAGTGGGTGACCGTGACAGACACTGCCCACGGTCTCCGGTCTCTGGCTGGGGAATGTCTTTGCCCCCACCAGCTTGGGTTCCGGTACCCTCTTGCTGACTCCTCACCCGGTGTTCTTATTTGGGTTCTTGGGTCCCTTCTTTGTCCCCCTCTGGGTCTTTCTTCTCTCCACTCTCTCTCTCTCCAGGGCTGCTGTTTCCTGCTCTCTGCATCTGACTTGTCCTCTGCAGCTTACTGACTGACCCTGATTCTAAGTTGGTGCCCTCCTTATATATCCCTCTATGTGTGAGCTCAGGTGACCAGCACCCAATGAGCTCCTACCACTACCCAGACTGCTCCCCCTATCTGCCCCTACACTACATGGGATGTTCCTCCCCCCTCCCACTCCAGCCAGGAACAGGCTCGGTCGCACCTGCACATTTCTAAGTGGGAGTGCCGTCGGCCTGCTCCTCTGGAATGGGATGTATGTAGTGCATGCAGTCTATCTGAGCTCAGTTCCACACTCCTTCCTCACCCGGGAGTGGAATATCACACCTCTGGGTTGAGGTGCAATACCCCTGCAGCAGCCGAATCCTCAGGGTGCTGCACGAGTATGTTCTGTTAACCCTTTCAGCGAGCACGCTCAGGCCGAGCTCTGAGTATTTATAGCTGCTCGGTGATATGGTTAAATCACTCCCGTGTGCATGATTTGCGACTGTTTGACAGTTTTATTACATGTGAGGAATGTGTAAGAAATAGATATTCACATGTAATAAAGCTGTCAAACAGTCGCAAATCATGCACACGGGAGCGATTCAACCATATCACCGAGCAGCTGTAACTACTCGGAGCTCGGCTCGAGCATACTCGGACAGAACATACTTGCTAAACCATAGTCCCATGATCAAGTCCATGAGGGGAAGATGAACCCTTTTTGTGCTGCCTGTCAGCAAGTCTCACAATGTGTTTACACTGTACAGTTTATACACAAATCACAGCATTTGTATGGAGCACACTATACATCCGGTATCCCATGGAAATGGACACTTTGTGGGGTACCACACTCCTTTAAGTTAGCCTAAGCCTGATGAAAACACTAAAACATTGCTAGCCTCATGTAGCACTTTATGTAAAACCCCATGTGCTGATTAAAAATATATGCACTAACTTCTAGCAAGCCTGTGGTCCTGCTCACTCTTCTCTGTATTTAAAGGGGTTGTCTGTTCAAAACTGACAAGTCTGCAGTCACTCTGTGTGACTGCAGACTTATGAATCCCCCCAGCGCAGGCCTCAGACTCGGTAATGGAGGGTATGAATGAGTTATACATATCCCAGCCACTTGTATGGAATGAGGCCGCTCCCTCTAGTCGGTCACGCCCAAGGGCTTGGCGCGTCACTAGACAGGGCGCGTAATCTGCTCAATACTAGTGTATGGAGAGCAAGGTCACGCCCACTGGCCGGGATACGTATAATTCATTCATACCCTCCATTACCGAGTCTGAAACTGGCAAATCCCCGCAGTGCACAGTGCGTGTGCTGGGGGGGATTCATAAGTCTGCAGTCACACAGAGTGACTGCAGACTTATCAGTTTTAATCGGACAACCCCTTTAAGCACAGAGCTTTTTAAGGGGTTGTCTGGTCATTATATATTCAAATATGAGCTGTGCTGCAGTCTGTGGGAGAGGCCGTCACACATGAAATGGAGCTACGCAGTGCGGCCCTGTTCAAAATGTTTACATCCCTCCGCTGCCAGAACTTATCAAAGCTGCAGGGTGAAAGACCCACACCGATCTGATATTTATTATGCTTGCTCATATAGAGCCAACATATTTCACAGCACTTTAAAGACATTATCCCTGTCCCCATTATGGCTCACAATCGAAATTCCCTATGTTCCCCAGTATGTTTTTGGGGTGTGGGAGAAAACCAAAGTACCCACAAGAAACCCACGCAAAGACGGGGAGAACATACAAACTCTTTGCAGATGTTGTCCTCAATAGAATTTGCGCCCAGGACCCTGCTGTAAAGCACCTGTGCTAACCACTCAGCGACTGTGCTGCCCATGATATTGATCCCTTATACTCTGCATAGGCATTAATCTAATATGACTGGGCATTGCTTAAGCCCCTTTAAGTTAGCTCAAATTAGCCCCCATATTTGACATCCAAATATCTCAAAAAGGTGATTGTTTAGGTCTTTCCTCCATATAAGACAAACCCTTTAATGTACAGTAACTTTAAAGGGGTTGTCAGGTCCAAATCAATAAGTTTGCGGTCACTCTGTGTAACAGCAGACTTATGAATTCCCCGAGAGCACGCACTATGCGCTGCGGGAATTAGATTGATTGTGAGCCGTGACTGGAGGGTATGTGTGTGTTATACATACTCCCGGCCACAGCCTGTCCAGTGGGCGCAGCCTCACTCCATACAAGTGTATGGAAGCGTGGCCGCACCCACTGGCCGGGAATATGTATAACGCATACATACCCTCCGGTCCCGGGTCAGAAACCGGCGAATCACCGCAGTGTGCAGTCCCTGCACTGGGAGGATTCATAAGTCTGCAGTCACACAGAGTGACTGCAGACTTATCGGTTTGGACCGAACAACCCCTTTAAGTCTGAAGGTAATATATCAGCATCCACTGATAATAATTATGTTTTTTTTTTTATAAAAGTCCATTATACAGCATTGTGTATCAAGTATATCCGAGCTGCAAAAAGTCGACTTTGAAATGTCACAATTATTTTGGAAAAAAATAAATTGCTACCAAGATTGGAGTATGCCCGATGTAATTCTTCTCCGTCTCCACATGCATGGAAGGCTGAATATTCCTTTTGATCCTTCATTTCTTTGACAACATAGTTGGTTGTTTCATAACCTACTTTTGTTTTTCTAGTGAGGAACATCTCATGTATCTGTCTTTGTTGTACAGTATAATGAAATCTGTCTGGTGTTGAGAGACACAATGTAATATTGGCGTGTGCATCGGGACACCTGCACTACCTGAATAAACACACTTGGGAGAAGAAATAATTGCAAGACATACTACTGCCGTCATTCGCTCCGTGTGCCTTCTATTACCTTGAGTGGACACAGAGTGAATGCCTGCTCCCTTATTACCTCATTTCGGAACAAACACTGCAGGCTTAGTCAAACATCTGATGATAGCCCACACAATTCCTTTGAATGAGTGGCCAGCTTATAATGAAACACTTGGAAACATAGTCATGGTTATCTTTGAAAAGCACATGGTCATAGTATGTTATGTGTTTGAAGATCAAAGAATGCACTTAATCAACACACGGCTTAGATGGTTTTAATATACGGCCTCAACGTCTTCTATATAGAAGCCACTGGGAATGTTGTGCAGGTCTTATAGATTCCATACGTACAATGAAGAGAGCTATGGCAGCTACATGTCAGAATGAGAACGTTTTCTTCATATGATCTCCAGTCTATGGGTGCGCTAAAAGAAATTGGATGCCATAAGTATAGCATCTGTTTTTACGGATGCATTGCAATTCTATAACATAGGAAACTGTATATAGTCTTATAAATTATTTCTAATCTGTAAAAACAGATTGTATACAAACTGCACACGGATGAGAAGTCAGAATCATTTCCGAGTTTTCTGGATGAAACTCACACAAATTTTTATATAGTCATGTGGACCTGGCCTAATGATAATCTGCACCCAGTGGATCTATTGTGTTTTGACAGTGTTGGCAATTTATTTATGTGGTCAAAAAAAAACATCTATGCGATAATACTAAAGGATTGATTAAAGAAAATCTGTCACCAAATTAAAAAAATATAAACTGCATATATTATAAAAAAAAAAATATGTTTAGACCTGATGAGACTGGTGTAATTACTATAATAATACATGCTTGCATGGATGTAAAATCCTTTTTGGAAGATTTTTTACTTAAGATTACAATGGTCATCTTAATACCAAAATTACACAGCAACTCTGACATGGATTTTAAAAAGTAATAACACCAGCTTTATCGGGTCGTAAAGATCTATTTAATAATGTGAAATCTGGTGGTAGATCTACTTTAACTCTTGTGTGCAATGTTTCCTACAGTGACTGTAATGGGGCAAAATGAGTTAGGAAAAGCTCCACATCTAGCTATAGTTTCAAATGGTCGAACATTTTTTCTGAGCTGGAGGAATTAGAAAACTGGAGAGAAATAGCACAGCATTCTGCTTTTTTATTGATTGTTCTTTCTGGTCAAAATGACTTCTACTAGTAGTTGTCACGCTGCATCTATTACCCAAGTAAAAGAAAAATATAGCGTGTACCGTAAAGTATAGGTCTGTTGGAAAAAAGGCTTCAGCCTATGACACCTGGACTTATAGTTTCACATTTTTTATTTATTTGTTTGATGTTACCTATGTGGGGATCCATTACTGCTCTTTGGAAGACTTTTATATAAGAAAATGGTAGCTGTTTCTGGGGCTTATATTCATGATCGTCATGCAATTCTCAGTTAGACACCAAGGGGCCAAAAGTGTTTGCAGCAGACTTTGAAAAATTTTTGCACAATGTGAATTTGCACCAAAATTTGGTGACTTTTGTTGTTTTCATGCCAGTCCTGACCTGCTCAGGCAAAATTGGCGGAGCTGGAGCAGGACAGAAACGTGGCAATGCCCACCTATAAAAATTATGGCATACCTAATGCCAGAAATCTAACTCCAGTCACTGACTGGAATAAGATTTGTGCTGAGGTGCAAACTACTTGTAAGACACGCCTGATTAAGCGGCGTGCTCACCTAATGAATCGGGCACCTCTTACTTCACCATGTTCCTTCATTAAGATGCACATGTACAAAGCCAGTCTTAGGGTATGTGCACACTTTCATCATATTTACAGCAGAAATGTCTTCAGCAAATACTTAAAAAAGCCCTCTCATCAAAGTTTTTACCCTCTTAATATATTGTAGTCATCATATTATATAGCACTGTGTATATCTAATAGTCAAGAAAGAGTCAGGAGGCTCCCATACACATTTGACTGTCAGCCGATCCTGCCGGCAGGTTTGGCCAACTTTTGTCTAATATGTCTAATATGTATGCAGCCTTAGGCTTTGTGCCCACTATGCGTTTTTTTAAGCGTATCCGCAGCAGCAATTCCGCTGCAGAAACGCTTAAAAAACGCTTGGTAGAAGGCCTGCCATGTTCCCCAATGATAATCCGCATGTGCTGTGCACATGCTGCTGAAATTGCAGAAAAATCCGCAGCACTACCAATTATTTTGCGGAAGTGCGGCGTTTTCACTGCCATTGACTTGCATTAGAACACTTGGAATCCGCATCACTGCATCTGTACATGCGGATTCCATGCGTTTCAATGTGCGGATGGTACCCGGGTCTGGAGAAGAGGAGACTCTCCTCCGGAACCGGGTACCATAGAAACTGTAAAACAAAGAATAAAAAAATAAATATTATACTTGCCTTCTGATGGACCCCGGAGTCCTTGTCTTTGCTTGCCGGCAGATCGCGGTGGACTGAAGGACCTGCGCTGACGTCATTTAGTCATGTGACGGGTCACGCGACTGCTGACATCGGCAGGTCCTTTAGTCCAGGGTTCCCCAACTTCAGTCCTCAAGGCCCACCAACAGGTCATGTTTTCAGGATTTCCTTAGTATTGCACAGGTGATGGAATTATTGCCTGTGCAGGTGATGCAATTATCACCTGTGTAATACTAAGGAAATCCTGAAAACATGACCTGTTGGTGGGCCTTGAGGACTGGAGTTGGGGAACCCTGCTTTAGTCTACCGCGAGCTGCATGGATTTATATAGTGTGACCAAGTTGTCAAGCACTTTCCAAGTGATGCTAAAATCGCTTGGAAAGCGCTTGTCAACCCGCATGCAGAAATGCATGTGAAGAACGCTTCACATCCGCATGTCCCTGGCAGGAAAAACGCATGTAAAATCCGCATGTACAATCCGCATGTACAATCCGCATGTACAATCCGCATGCGTTTTTTCTGCCAGGGGAGATGCAAAAACGTTCAGGAAAAATCCGGAGCATTTCTGCATCGTGGGCACATAGCCTTAGAAGTATATCTACTTATAAGAAATTCAATTGAAGAAGTTTTTTAACATAAGGATCAATCACAGTTACAAACACCATATTACTTTTAGCAATCTAAACAACCAGCTGATACATAGAGACTTGTTTAAAGGCAGTGCTTCATGGGATAAAGTATGCAAATTTGCTCATCTCTAAAAAGAAAAAATCTCACATCAGCCAAAGCAAATATTCCTCCTAAAGTAACAGTGACTAGAGATGGGAGAATCGATTTCAGTGCAGGAGCCAGGTCAATTCTCTTTGACTGCTGGACACCAGGCCTGCTTATCTCCCTATCTCCTGGCATTTCTGGCTTCTCTTTTGATTCGTCAGGCTGGCATGACGTTATGTGTGCATCATGCCGCAACAGCCCGTCTAAACAAAAAAGAAGCCAGAAATGGCGGGATATAGGGAGATAAGCAGGCCTGGTGTCCAGCAGTCAAAGAGAATTGACCTGGCTCCTGCACTGAAATCGATTCTCCCATCTCTAATAGTGACTCTACTGCAAACAGCTGCATCTCTTTCAATCAGAATAGCTTTATTTACAACCATTTGTCAATTACAGGCATACAAAATACTGCAATACAGTGCAAGTTGGAAAACTGTACTATTAGTATAACATACACTACCGTTCAAAAGTTTGGGATCACCCAGACAATTTTTGTGTTTTCCATGAAAACTCATACTTTTATTTATCAAATGAGTTGCAAAATGAATCGAAAATACAGTCCAGACATTGACAAGGTTAGAAATAATGATTTTTATTTGAAAGAATAATTTTCTCCTTCAAACTTTGCTTTAGTCAAAGAATGCTCCCTTTACAGCAATTCCAGCATTGCAGACCTTTGGCATTCTAGCTTTTAATTTGCTGAGGTAATCTTGAGAAATTTCCCCCCATGCTTCCTGAAGACCCTCCCACAAGTTGGATTGGCTTGATGGGCACTTTTTGTGTACCATACGGTCAAGCTGCTCCCACAACAGCTCAATGGGGTTGAGATCTGGTGACTGCGCTGGCCACTCCATTACAGATAGAATACCAGCTGCCTGCTTCTTCCCTAAATAGTTCATTCATAATTTGGAGGTGTGCTTTGGGTCATTGTCCTGCTTTAGGATGAAATTGGCTCCAATCAAGCGCTGTCCACAGGGTATGGCATGGCGTTGCAAAATGAAGTGATAGCCTTCCTTATTCAAAATCCCATTTACCTTGTACAAATCTCCCACTTTACCAGCACCAAAGCAACCCCAGACCATCACATTGCCTCCACCATGCTTGACAGATGGCATCAGGCACTCTTGCAGCATCTTTTCAGTTGTTCTGCGTCTCACAAATGTTCTTCTGTGTGATCCAAACACCTCAAACTTTGATTCTTCTGTCCATAAAATTTTTTTCAAATTTTCCTCTGTCCAATGTCTGTGTTCTTTTGCCCATATTAATCTTTTCCTTTTATTAGCCAGTCTCAGATATGGCTTTTTCTTTGCCACTTTACCCTGAAGGCCAGCGTCCCGGAGTCACCTCTTCACTGTAGACTTTGACACTGGCGTTGTGTGTACTATTTAATGAAGCTGCCAGTTGAGGAGCTGTGAGGCATTGATTTCTCAAACTAGAGACTCTAATGTACTTGTCTTGTTGCTCAGTTGGGCAGCGGGGCCTCCCACTTCTCTTTCTACTCTGGTTAGAGCCTGTTTGTGCTCTCCTCTGAAGGGAGTAGTACACACCGTTGTAGGAAATCTTCAGTTTCTAGGCAATCTCTCGCATGGAATAGCCTTCATTTCTAAGAACAAGAATATACTGTCAAGTTTCACATGAAAGTTCTCTTTTTCTGGCCATTTTGAGAGATTCATAGAACAAACAAATGTAATGCTCCAGATTTTCAACTAGCTCAAAGGAAGGTCAATTTTATAGCTTCTCAAATCAGCCAAACCATTTTCAGCTGGGCTAACATACTTGTGCAAGGGTTTTCTAGGGTTTTCTAAACATCCATTAGCCTTCTTACACAGTTAGCAAGCACAATGTACCATTAAAACACTGGAGTGGTTGTTGGTTGTTTGAAATGGGCCTCTATACACCTATGTAGACATTGCAATAAAAACAAGACGTTTGCAGCTAGAATAGTCATTTACTACATTAACAATGTATAGAGTGTATTTCTGATTCATTTAATGTTAGCTTCATTGAAAAAAAAAAGTGCTTTTCTTTCAAAAATAATGAAATTTCTAAATGACCCCAAAGTTTTGAACAGTAGTGTACCTGATAGCACAAGAGGATACCATACTAAATGAATAAATCCATAGTGTTCATCACAACATACTGGAAAAGCTACACATGTTAAAGAAGCACTCCCATCCAAATTTTCATCTTCTTAATATATTGCATTCATCTTAATATTTAACGCTATGTACTTACAATTGGTTATTTTGCCATTCTACCCAGCAAATTATTCTCTTTTCCATTAGGGCTATGACATCATGTGATTAAAAACTGACTAGCTGAATTCTTCTAAACTCTATGTAGAAACAGGAGGTCAATTTTTCCTGTATAACTCATCAGTCACTGCAAAAGTCCCAGGCAGGGGGAGGGAGGAATAGCTGGGTCAGGAGTTGAAGAGGAGGATGATACATGCAGGGACATAGTACTTCTTGTTGCTGCACAGAGCAGAGAAAAAGAGAATAATTATCTGGGTAGAAAGGCAAAATGAGCAATTGTAAGTACACAGTGCTATATAATATGATGATTGCAATATATTAAAAGAATAAAAACTTTGATGGGAGGAGTACTTCTTTAAATTAGGAGTAACAAGTTAGTCATTGGAGATGAGGGATTGGGAAAAAGGGATATGGAGGTGAATACAAATGCAAAGCTTTATTGAACAACATGAAAAATTGACACACCAAGGGGAGAGGGGAAAGGAGAGAATGGTCCATGGTAGAATATATTCGGAGCAGGCTGGGTTTCCTCTCTCAGTTCATGACCAGCTATTTCCTGGCAAGTCAGAAAGCATCGCTTCTACAGTTCATAAGGCACAAGTTTTCCTTGAAATAGTCTGTAGTCCCTAATGCAGTTCATAAGGTGCAAGCTTGATCTCCTATAAAATTACTGTAAATAGACTATAACGCCCTGAATGGTATGTTAGGCTTCACACCCCAGTACTTAAGTTCCCTTCCCATGCTAAGGCTGATGGATCTCATCCAAACAATCAGTAGCCTGTGCTGTTAGGCAAGAACTATTCAATAACTATCTACAGATGGGTTTTCATTTTGGCTGATATGAGCCATGAGATTTCAGAAAGCTAGTTTGCATAGCAGCCAATCGACAAATAGCATAAACTTTAAAGGGCTTATTTAGGACTATTTTATTTTTTACTGTGGGCCTAAGAACTAACTGACAGGTTGCTACTGCCAGCTCAGAGCGGTCGCACACTGCTCCTGCCGACGATTTGACGTCAAGTTGACAGAGCAACTGCTTCTCTTCCGCTCTGCTCTGTTAACGGAGCGAAACTGCTGATGTCATGCTGATTGACAGCCGGCTCCCCATTGTCTAACTGCGGGAAGCTGGCTGTCAGTCAGTATGACACTGGCAATCGCGACCCATCGGCAGAGCAGTCCGGAAGAGGAAGAGCAGCTTTGTTGATGTGAGCAGCAGAATTGCCAGCAGAATCAGTGACTGCTCTGAGCCTGCACCAGGCAGAAAAGGCAGGTAGTTACCAACTAACTGCTTGTTAGTTCTTAGGCTCTTAGTAAAAAAATAAAATAGTCCTAGAAAACTTCTTTAATTTAAATGTAATGATTCTTTCATAGATATCAAAGACATAAAGTCTATGGCAAGCCTTAAAACGTAACTGTGCTTTCAACAACCTTTGCATAAATCAATAGTACAATCGATTAGAAGAAACTTTGTAATATATCTCATCATAGAATTCAGCTTCTTTACCCACTTATCAGACACTTCTTACTCTCCCCTCTTCCCTGCCTCAACTTGTCATCCACTCTGAAAAACTAACTCAAATCAGCTTTGCTCAGCCAAGATGTACTGAATGCTCACAGTCATGTCATCAGAGCTGATTATACTCTATGGTGAGGGGATGAGAGATGGAGTGAGTAGTAAACAGGTGGAGGGAGACAGAAACATGGTGCAGAGCTCTGTATTAAGCGTGTTACCTCTCATCAATACTTGATTCAGATCAAGGTAGCTCAGCTCTGCTATATAATATCCTTCATGTGGCTGCAACTCAACTCTGTATGCTAACAAATGAAAAAAACAGTAGTCCTTGGCTCTGTGTGCTGTGCTGTGTGTAGGAGACATCACTGTAGTCTCCCAGCTCCCAATGGATTGTAAATTAGAGATAAAGCTGGCACAGAAGGAAACTGGTTAAAAGGCAGTGAAAGTCATGACAAAGCCAGAAATAGTCTTTTTCCTCATGTACACACAGGGCAGCCTAGTCTGAAAAAATAATTTAAACATACAATACTTAGAGCCAGGGTTGGACTGGGGCACAGGGACACCGGAGAATTCTCCGGTGGGCCCAGGTCCTCGGTGGGCCCCCGAGCAGGACGCACGGGGGTCCGCTGGTTAACATGGCCGCCGGTGCATCTGCACTGGGGCCCAGAGGTGCAGGGGGGCCCTTGCAGTGTGGCTGATAATGAGGGCAATCTGGTCTGCTTCTCGGACCCCCAGGCTGCGGTGGGCCCATGACCAGATTGCCCTCATCGTGTGCGGCGGGCAGGGAGCGATAACTGCTGACAGCAGGAAGATGGCAGTGGAGCTGAGGGATCTATCCTCTGCTTCCTGCCCGGTGCTTTTTCCCTGACACAGGCTCGCGCGGCTTGATGACATCATCATGCAGCGCGGGCCTGTGTCAGGGAGAAAGTTGCCAGCAACGAGGATGCTGCGGGGGAACAAGCAGAGAGGTAAGTGTTTTTTTTTTTAACTCATACACTGGGGATGAGGGAGAGCAATGATGATGGAGGAGGTGGGGGGAGATATGTTATGGCAATGATGATGGAGGAGGTGGGGGGAGATATGGCAATGATGTAGGAGGTGGGGGGAGATATGGCAATGATGATGGAGAAGGTGGGGGGAGATATGGCAATGATGATGGAGGAAGTGGGGGGAGATATGCCAATGATGATGGAGAAGGTGGGGGAGAAATGACAATGATGTAGAAGGTGGGGGAGAGCAATTATGAAGAAGGTGGGAGCATCCAATGATGAGGATGAGGAAATGCAATGATGGAGGAGGTGGGGGAGAGAACAATGATGAGGATGGGGGACAGCAATGATGGAAGTGGGAGAGAGCAATGATGGGGAATATTTGGATGCTATATGCTGTTAATGTCTGGTCACAGTGTGGTGGTATTTTTCCCTTGTATGCGGTATTATTCGGTCACTATGTGGTGGTAATATGTGGTCTGGTCATGGTGTGGTGGTATTTCTCCCTTGTATATGGTATTATTCGGTCATTATGTGGTGGTAATATCTGGTCTGGTCACGGGTGTCACTGTATTTCTCCCTTGTATGTAGTATTATACGGTCACTATGTGGTGGTAATATGTGATCTGCTCATAGTGTGGTGGTATTTGTTCCTTGTATGTAGTATTATTCGGTCACTATGTGGTGCTAACATGTGGTCTGGTCATGGTGTGGTAGTATTTCACCCTTGTATGTGGTACTATTGGTGTTGGTATAGTGGATTGTGTTGTGTATGGTGGTTATTTGGTTATTTGTTCTCTCTGATATTAATTAGGAGAACATTCTTTATTTTCATTAGTGATTAGTGTTGAGCGATACCTTCCGATATCAGGAAATATCGTATCGAATTCTCCCACGCTGTCAGTGACATACATGAGGTGAGGTCATGTCCAATGAACTCAGCTCACCTCATGCACGTCACTGACAGCGTGGGAAATTTCTCACGCTGAAGTGCTGAGTGCAGGAGAATTTTCCCACGCTGTCAGTGACGTACATGAGGTGAGCTGAGTTCATTGGACATGACCTCGGCTCATCTGGATGCCGTCACAGCCAGACACTGAGGAGTGGAAGTATGCCTGCGCTTCTCAGTGTCTGCGGGATGACAGGATGGATGGCAGCGTTCTGCTGCGGTCCAGCCTGTCATCTCGATGTAGCAGAGCTGAAGCTGTCGTGGGAGCCATGGAAAGGTAAGGATGATGTTGCTTTATTATTTTACTTTTATTGCAGGAGATCGTTGGCTTCAGCTGGAATGGGCGTGATGGTAAGTATGGTTTAATTTAGAACAATAAAGAATTGTGTGTTTATTTCAATTAAAGGACTTTTTTCTGGGTGTTGTGCTTTTTTAAATACTTTACTAGAAATTCATGGTGGTCATGTCTAATATTGGCGTGACCCCATGAATTTCGGGCTTAGGGCCAGCTGATAATGCCAAGCTGGCCTTAACCCCTTTATTACCCAGTGAGCCACCGCACCAGGGCCCTGGATGAGTTGGGTACAGCGCCAGAAGATGGCGCTTCTATGAACGCGCCATTTTCCGGGGCGGCTGCGGACTGCAATTTGCAGCGGGTGGGGCCCAGAAAGCTTGGGTGTTATGTTCTGCTACTAAAGCTAAGGAAAGAGAGGAGATCTGTCCCTACTATAGGACTCAGCTGAATCCCTACGATGTAACAGGGAACCTGATCCTGCGATCAGACCTGCTAAAGTCCTAATCTAGTCTGTACGGAGACCTATAGATGTGGGGAGGGAATCCCTACAAGTACTAAGGACTGGGAGGAATATGGGACACCTCCTAACAGAAATAGTAGCAGACAGACGAACAAACAAAATAGATAGAACATAGAGGTCCGTAGATCAAGCAAACTAACAGAGTTAGATACAGAGCACAGGCTAGCTAGAAAGTAGATATACAATGAAGTCCAGCAAAGCCAGAAGGGCGGAGCAGGATTAAATAGGCCAACAAGGTCATGTGACCAGCAAAGGAAAAAAAACCTAACAGCAAGGTTCTAACAGTACCCCCCCTTCTAAGAGGATCCTCCGGATCCCCTAGGACCAGGCTTATCAGGAAATCTCCTGTGAAACGCTCTGATAAGTCTGGACGCGGAAACATCATCTGACCTCACCCAAGAGTTATCCTCGGGTCCGAAACCTTTCCAGGCCACAAGATACTGCAAACTACCTCTATACCGTCTAGAGTCAAGGATGCGAGAAATTTCATATTCCCCGTCCTCCACCACCGGAGGAACAGAGGCAGAGGCGTCACCATCCGACACAACAGCTTTTTTTAACAGAGAGACATGAAAGACCGGATTAATTCTCCAGGAGGTAGGAACCTCCAACCTAACAGCAGATTGGTTGACAACCTGAAGCACCTTAAAGGGCCCTACAAACTTGGGACCCAATTTCTTAGAAGGAATCCTCAACCGCAGATTCCTAGAGGACAACCAAACCATGTCACCAACAGCGAACAAAACCTCCTGTCGTTTCCTATCAAAGTAGTCTTTAGATTTTCTGTTGGCCTCCTGAAGATTACCACGCACATCCGTCCAAACTCTTTCCAAATCACCGGAAAAATTCTCCTCCTCAGGCACGGCAGATCCCAACTTGGAGAACGACCCAAACGACGGATGTCTCCCAGAACAACAAAAAAAAGGCGAACAACCAGCAGAAGAAGATGTATGATTGTTCAGAGCAAATTCGGCAAGTGGCAGAAACTCAGACCACCCCTCTTGATTGTCTGCCACAAAACAACGCAAGAACTGCTCAACATCCTGGTTTTTCCTTTCTGTCTGGCCATTAGATTCAGGATGATATCCGGACGAAAACGACAAATGAATTCCCAACCTGTCACAAAAGGCACGCCAAAAACGAGCCACGAACTGAGGACCCCTATCAGAAACAATGTCAGTAGGAACGCCATGAAGTCTGACAATTTCCTTGACAAAGGCCTTAGCGAGAGTTTTAGCGCAGGGCAGTTTGACGAAGGGAACCAAGTGACACATCTTGCTAAAACGGTCCACGACCACCCAGATGACAGTAAAACCCTCAGAGGGGGGAAGGTCAGTTATAAAGTCCATAGCCAAATGTGTCCAAGGAGCACTGGGGACCTCCAAAGGACAAAGCAACCCCGCAGCAGGAGTATGTGAGGACTTAGATCTAGCACATATAGTACATTGGCGCACCCACTTAATGACTTCCTTCTGCCATCCAGGCCACCAAAAACTGCGACCCACCAGTCTCTTGGTCTCAGAGATTCCGGGATGACCTGCCAACCGAGATTCGTGACACTCAACAAACAAATCTCTCCTAAAGGTCCCAGGCACAAACAACCTCCCATGAGGAGTGTTAGATGGGGCATTCTCCTGAGCTTTAAGAATCTCATCTTCCAAAACGGAGTCTAAAGCAGCTATCACAACACCTTCTTGTAAAATGTTTTCCTCTTTCTCAGCACCGACTATGGGAGAAAAACTGCGAGACAAGGCATCCGCCTTAACATTCTTAGTACCAGGGATGTAAGTAACGGAGAAATTAAACCGCGAGAAAAACAGTGCCCACCTAGCCTGACGGGCATTCAGGCGCTTGGCAGCATCAAGATATATCAGATTTTTATGATCCGTAAGAACCTGAACGGGAAATTCCGCACCTTCCAAGAAGTGGCGCCAGTGTTCAAATGCGAGTTTAATAGCCAATAATTCCCGATTACCAATATCGTAATTCAGTTCAGTCTCCGAAAATTTTTTTGAAAAAAAGGCACAGGGATGTAATCCATCCCCGTTATCCTGAGACAATACTGCGCCAACCCCCACAGAGGAAGCATCAACCTCAACCAAAAACGGCCTAGTAACATCAGGCTGCATAAGGATGGGAGCAGAGGTGAACCTCTCCTTGAGATACACAAAAGCTTCAATGGCCTCAGAAGACCACTGAACCGCATCAGCACCTTTCCTGGTGAGATCAGTCAGAGGTTTGACAATACTAGAAAAATTTTTTATGAATTTTCTGTAGTAATTGGCGAAACCCAAAAACCTCTGTATCGATTTCAAACCAATAGGCCTAGGCCATTCCTGCACAGCCTGAACCTTAACCGGATCCATCTCAAAACCTTTGCTGGAGATAATGTAGCCCAAAAAACTAATTCTCTGTACAGCGAACTCACATTTCTCCAGCTTAGCAAAAAGCGAATTGTCCATTAATAACTGTAATACCTCACGTACGCTCCGCCAATGAGACTCCAGATCTGGCGAATAAATCAAAATGTCATCCAAATACACAACCACATTTTTACCGATCAAAGGTCTAAGGATGTCATTAATCAGATTCTGAAAAAATGCAGGAGCATTAGTAAGACCAAAAGGCATAACCAGATTCTCAAAATGACCCACAGGAGTGTTAAAAGCAGTCTTCCATTCATCACCCTCCTTCATGCGCAACAGATTGTATGCCCCCTTAAGGTCAATTTTAGAGAACCACTTGGCCCCCAATAACTGGTTAAACAGATCAGGAATCAATGGCAGTGGGTAAGGATTACGTACCGTAATTTTGTTAATCTCACGAAAATCCAGACAAGGACGTAAACCGCCGTCCTTTTTTTTTACAAAAAAAAATCCAACCGCCACAGGAGACTTAGAGGGCCTAATGTGACCGGCGGCCAAACTTGTCTGTATGTATTCCTCCAAAGCCTTCCTCTCAGGAATAGTAAGGTTAAATAAACGACTTTTAGGAAGAGTCGCTCCAGGGACAAATTCAATAGAACAATCATAGTCTCTATGGGGAGGCAAAACCTGCGATTCCTTCTCAGAAAAAACTCTCCAAAAATCCTGAATAGGAACAGGCAATTCTCCCCTATCCAAAGCTGCAATACGCCCGTTACAACACTTGTCATAACATTTATGGCTCCAGGATTTAATTTCACTGGTAGACCAATCCAGTACAGGATTGTGAAATTTTAACCAGGGCAAACCCAATATTACTGGAGAAGGCAAGTTATTCAACACTACCAAATCCAATTTCTCATGGTGAACACCATTAATAGTGAGAGGAAATTCACTGACCTTGAGAGTAATATTCTTCAAAGGGGAGCCATCCACAGAAACCACAGCAATGGGGGATGATAAAGGTTCAGGTTTTAAATTGAGTTTTTCCACGAATCCCCCATCAATTACATTCAGTGTAGACCCGCAATCAACAAACACCCGAAATTCCATTAATTTTTCCTGAGCAATCGTGGAAGCAGCTAAAAATATACCCTTGGAATTTAAACAGGCAATACGGGCGTGACTGACCATTTTTTTTTCTTTCTTCATACGAAGCTCACAGCCTTTAATCAAATGACCAGATTTTCCGCAATAGAAACACAAGCCTTCCGAAAAACGACGGTCTTTTTCTTGAGAGCGAGGTGCCACCGATCCAATCTCCATCGGTTCACCACTGTTAGTACACACATTATCATAACCAGAAACTGACATAGCAGAGGATTTGCTCTCATTAACCCTAGCACGCAGTCTTCTATCCACCCGTATAGCTAATTGCATAGCCTGTTGCAAATCCTCAGGTGTAGGATAAGCAATTAGCAGGTCTTTAACCCTTTCACTGAGCCCAGCAAGAAATAGACTTTTCAGAGCAGAATCGTTCCACCCTGTTTGAGTGGACGAACGACGAAAATGAGTACAATATTTTTCGACATTACCTGATCCTTGTTTTAAACGTCTCAACTCAGTCTCAGCTGATGCCACACGGTCAGGATCATCATATAATAGTCCTAAAGCAGAAAAAAAACTATCCACTGATCTGAAGCATGTATCACTAGGTTGCAAAGAAAAGGCCCACTCCTGAGGCTCTTTGCGCAAAAGTGACATTATGAACCCTACGCGCTGGGATTCATCCCCAGAGGACTTGGGTCTCAAACGAAAATACAATAAGCAAGCATTTTTAAATGAAAAAAATTCTCGATGTTCACCAAAAAATAAATCCGGCAAACATACCTTAGGCTCCAAGAAATATGCTCCAGGACAGTTACTCACGTGCTGACGGAGCTCGGCCACTTCCAGAGAGAGTCCCTGCAGGTGTTTAGCCAAATCCTGAACCGACACCATGATGGAACAAAAAAAAAAAAAATCTTTCCTTAGAGAATTTGCAGGCTGGACTTACTGTTATGTTCTGCTACCAAAGCTAAGGAAAGAGAGGAGATCTGTCCCTACTATAGGACTCAGCTGAATCCCTACGATGTAACAGGGAACCTGATCCTGCGATCAGACCTGCTAAAGTCCTAATCTAGTCTGTACGGAGACCTATAGATGTGGGGAGGGAATCCCTACAAGTACTAAGGACTGGGAGGAATATGGGACACCTCCTAACAGAAATAGTAGCAGACAGACGAACAAACAAAATAGATAGAACATAGAGGTCCGTAGATCAAGCAAACTAACAGAGTTAGATACAGAGCACAGGCTAGCTAGAAAGTAGATATACAATGAAGTCCAGCAAAGCCAGAAGGGCGGAGCAGGATTAAATAGGCCAACAAGGTCATGTGACCAGCAAAGGAAAAAAAACCTAACAGCAAGGTTCTAACATTGGGTCTCCCTGCGCTGCGGATTCCAGCCCCCAGTTGCCTAGTTGTAGCTGGCTGGGCACAAAAATAGGGCGAAGCCCCACGCATTTTTTTTTTAAATTATTTCATGAAATTCCTGGAATAATTAAGAAAAAAAGGGCTTCCCTATATTGTTGTGTCCAACCAGGTACAAATAGGCAGCTGGTGGTTGGGGGCAGCCCATTCCTGCCTGCTGTACCTGGCTGGACACAAATATAGTGCGAAGCCCCACGTCAATTTTTTTTTAATTATTTCATAAAATAATTTTTTTAAAAAAGGGCTTCCCTATATTGTTGTGTCCGGCCAGGTACAAATAGGCAGCTGGTGGTTGGGGGCAGCCTGTTCCTGCCTGCTGTACCTGGCTGGACACAAATATAGGGCGAAGCCCCACGTCAATTCTTTTTAAAATAAATCCTTTATTTTAACACTAAATGACATTTGAGGAGTTAATAAAGATGCAGTCCCTAAATTATTATTTATTTTTTAATTAATTTTTCCCAAAACTTTTGACGTGGGCTTCGCCATATTTTTGTATGCCAGCCAGGTACAGCATCCAGCTTCTATGAACGCGCCATTTTCCAGGGTGGCTGCGGACTGCAATTTTCAGCGGGGGGGGGGGGGGGGGCAGAAAGCTTAGGCCTCCCTGCGCTGCAGATTCCATCCCCCAGCTGCCTAGTTGTACCTGGCTGGACACAAAAATAGGGAGAAGCTTCACGTATTTTTTTTTTTAAATTATTTCATGAAATTCATGAAATAATTAAGAAAAAAAGGGCTTCCCTATATTGTTGTGTCCAACCAGGTACAAATAGGCAGCTGGTGGTTGGGGGCAGCCCGTTCCTGCCTGCTGTACCTGGCTGGACACAAATATAGTGCGAAGCCCCACGTCAATTTTTTTTAAATCATTTCAGGAAATTCATGAAATAATTAAAAAAAATTGATGTGGGGCTTCGCCCTATATTTGTGTCCAGTCAGGTACAGCAGGCAGGAACGGGCTGCCCCCAACCACCAGCTGCCTATTTGTACCTAGCCGGACACAACAATATAGGGAAGCCCTTTTTTTCTTAATTATTCCATGAATTTCATGAATTTAAAAAAAAAAAACGTGGAGCTTCGCCCTATTTTTGTGTCCAGCCAGGTACAACTAGGCAGCTGGGGGCTGGAATCTGCAGCGCAGGGAGGCCCAAGCTTTCTGGGCCCCACCCGCTGCAAATTGCAGTCCGCAGCCGCCCCGGAAAATGGCGCGTTCATAGAAGCGCCATCTTCTGGCGCTGTACCCAACTCATCCAGGGCCCTGGTGCGGTGGCTCACTGGGTAATAAAGGGGTTAAGGCCAGCTTGGCATTATCAGCTGGCCCTAAGCCCGAAATTCATGGGGTCACGCCAATATTAGACATGACCACCATGAATTTCTAGTAAAGTATTTAAAAAAAACACAAACACCCAGAAAAAAGTCCTTTAATTGAAATAAACACACAATTCTTTATTGTTCTAAATTAAACCATACTTACCATCACGCCCATTCCAGCTGAAGCCAACGATCTCCTGCAATAAAAGAAAAATAATAAAGCAACCTCATCCTTACCTTTCCATGGCTCCCACGACGGCTCCAGCTCTGCTACATCGAGATGACAGGCTGGACCGCAGCAGAACGCTGCCATCCAGCCTGTCATCCCGCAGACACTGAGAAGCGCAGGCATACTTCCACTCCTCAGTGTCTGGCTGTGACGGCATCCAGATGAGCCGACAATGAACTCGGCTCACCTCATGTACGTCACTGACAGCGTGGGAGAATTCTCCTGCACTCAGCGCTTCAGCGTGAGAATTTTCCCACGCTGTCAGTGACGTGCATGAGGTGAGGTCATGTCCAATGAACTCGGCGCACCTCATGCACGTCACTGACAGCGTGGGAAAATTCTCACGCTGAAGCGCTGAGTGCAGGAGAATTTTCCCACGCTGTCAGTGACGTGCATGAGGTGAGCTGAGTTCATTGGACATGACCTCGGCTCATCTGGATGCCGTCACAGCGAGACACTGAGGAGCGCAAGCATGCCTGCGCTTCTCAGTGTCTGCGGGATGACAGGCTGGATGGCAGCGTTCTGCTGCGGTCCAGCCTGTCATCTCGATGTAGCAGAGCTGAAGCTGTCCTGGGAACCATGGAAAGGTAAGGATGAGGTTGCTTTATTATTTTACTTTTATTGCAGGAGATCGTTGGCTTCAGCTGGAATGGGCGCGACTGTAAGTATGGTTTAATTTAGAACAATAAAGAATTGTGTCTTTATTTCAATTAAAGGACTTTTTTCTGGGTGTTTGTGTTTTTTTTAAATACTTTACTAGAAATTCATGGTGGTCATGTCTAATATTGGCGTGACCCCATGAATTTTGGGCTTAGGGCCAGCTGATAATGCCAAGCTGGCCTTAACCCCTTTATTACCCAGTGAGCCACCGCACCAGGGCCCTGGATGAGTTGGGTACAGCGCCAGAAGATGGCGCTTCTATGAACGCGCCATTTTCCGGGGCGGCTGCGGACTGCAATTTGCAGCGGGTGGGGCCCAGAAAGCTTGGGCCTCCCTGCGCTGTGGATTCCAGCCCCCAGCTGCCTTGTTGTACCTGGCTGGACACAAAAATAGGGCGAAGCCCCACGTATTTTTTTTTTTAATTATTTCATGAAATTCATGGAATAATTAAGAAAAAAAGGGCTTCCCTATATTGTTGTGTCCGGCTATGTACAAATAGGCAGCTGGTGGTTGGGGGCAGCCCGTTCCTGCCTGCTGTACCTGACTGGACACAAATATAGGGCGAAGCCCCACATAATTTTTTTTTAATTATTTCATGAATTTCCTGAAATAATTAAAAAAAAATTGACGTGGGGCTTTGCACTATATTTGGGTCCAGCCAGGTACAGCAGGCAGGAACGGGCTGCCCCCAACCACCAGCTGCCTATTTGTACCTGGTTGGACACAACAATATAGGGAAACCCTTTTTTTCTTAATTATTCCATGAATTTCATGAAATAATTAAAAAAAAAAAAACGTGGAGCTTCTCCCTATTTTTGTGTCCAGCCAGGTACAACTAGGCAGCTGGGGGATGGAATCTGCAGCGCAGGTAGGCCCAAGCTTTCTGCCCCCCGCTGAAAATTGCAGTCCGCAGCCGCCCCGGAAAATGGCGCGTTCATAGAAGCTGGATGCTGTACCTGGCTGGCATACAAAAATATGGCGAAGCCCACGTCAAAAGTTTTGGGAAAAATTAATTAAAAAATAAATAATAATTTAGGGACTGCATCTTTATTAACTCCTCAAATGTCATTTAGTGTTAAAATAATGGATTTATTTAAAAAAAAAATAGCGTGGGATCCCCCATAATTTTAGTCTCTAGCGGAGGTTAAGCAGACGGCTGGGGCAGATGTTTGAAGCCTGGGAAGGGGGTAAAACCCACGGAGCTTCCCAGGCTACTAATATCAGCCCCCAGCTGAATACCTAGCCTTTACTAGCTATTAAAATGGGGGACCCCCCCCAAAAAAATGACGTGGGGTCCCCCCTATTTTAATAGCTAGCAAAGGCTAGGCAGACAGCTGGGGGCTGATATTAATAGCCCAGGAAGGGTGCCATGAATATTGGCCCCCTCCCAGGCTAGAAACACCAGTCGTCAGCCGCCCCAGAAATGGCGCATCCATAGGATGCGCCAACTCTGGCACTTAGCCTCGCTCTTCCACGCTGCCCTGGTGCGGTGGCAGGGGGTAATAGTGGTGGGGTTCATGAAGCCCAGGTTAGTAATGATGGGCGTCTATAAGACACCCCCATTACTAACCTACAAAGTGTTAAAAAGAAAAAACACACTACACCCAGAAAAAAATAATTTATTTGAAATAAAACACACAATTTTATTTAATTCTTAGTTTACTAAAAATAATAGTTACCTGTCCACGTTCCTGCGCTGATCTCCCATGCACAGCTGTCACATCTGGAGATGGTGACAGCTGTGCATGGCTGCTGTAAGCTCACGCTGCCGGGAACACGTCCGCTCCCGGCAGCGGGAGCCACTGACTGAGGTCACCGGAGTGCATTCAGGCAGCGCAGCTCCGGAGACCTCCTTTACGGCACTGCTGTACCGTGGGAATTTCTCACGATACAGCAGGGCCGTAAAGGAGCTAACCGGAGCAGCGCTGCCTGAACTCCGGTGAACCCTTACGGCCCCGTCATTCTAGCGGCGGCAGCGGTTCAGAGCGGTCACATTCTATGTGGCTGCTCTGAACTGGAGATCTTCGTGGGACAGTCGTGGACTGCTGCGGAGGGGTAAGTATAAGGTTGTGGTTTATTATTTTATATTTTATTACAGGAGATCGATGGCTTCGGGGAATTAGGTGTCTAGGTGAGTATAGGTGTAGTTTTTTATTTTTTACTTTATTTTAGGTGGCGATCGGCGGGGACAGGTAATGTATGAACTAATTTCTTTTAGGTAACCACTGGCCACCAATGACATGTATTTAACATTTATTGGGGACACAGTAGGGCAATTTAAATAGCAGGATCAGGCTGATGGGAACTACTGCTCCCATCGAGCTGATCCTGCTGGCACGAGTGGACGGGGGACAGACATAGGCCGATGGGAGTAGTAGTGTCACATCGGCCTATGTCTGCCTGCACGCACACACCCGCACACATCGCACAGACACCGCGCACACCCGCACAAACATCGCGCACACACCCCGCACACACACCCCGCACACACACTAATCATGACGGGCTGATGGTCCGGGAGGTGAGGCTGACCTGTGCGGCCGTGGGAAAGTTCATGTGAGTTCATGCAGTCAAGCATGAACTCACATGAACCCTCTGAGGGCAACGCGGCGACTTCAAATGAACAGCTGATCGGCATCAGCTGATACCTCAGCTGTTCATTTGAAATAACCGGCGGGAAAGCGCAGCACAGAACGGGAAAGCCGGCGGTGAAGTCTTTTCATTGCCGGCTTCCCCGCCCGGGTCCTTCGCTCACCGCTCCTTGGAGCTGCGCTCCTGTTAGAACCTTGCTGTTAGGTTTTTTTTCCTTTGCTGGTCACATGACCTTGTTGGCCTATTTAGTCCTGCTCCGCCCTTCTGGCTTTGCTGGACTTCATTGTATATCTACTTTCTAGCTAGCCTGTGCTCTGTATCTATCTCTGTTAGTTTGCTTGGTCTACGGACCTCTATGTTCTATCTATTTTGTTTGTTCGTCTGTCTGCTACTATTTCTGTTAGGAGGTGTCCCATATTCCTCCCAGTCCTTAGTACTTGTAGGGATTCCCTCCCCACATCTATAGGTCTCCGTACAGACTAGATTAGGACTTTAGCAGGTCTGATCGCAGGATCAGGTTCCCTGTTACATCGTAGGGATTCAGCTGAGTCCTATAGTAGGGACAGATCTCCTCTCTTTCCTTAGCTTTGGTAGCAGAACATAACAGTAAGTCCAGCCAGCAAATTCTCTTAGGAAAGATTTTTCTGTTCCATCATGGTGTCGGTTCAGGATTTGGCTCATCGCCTGCAGGGACTCTCTCTGGAGGTGGCCGAGCTCCGTCAGCACGTGAGTAACTGTCCTGGAGCACATTTCTTGGAGCCTAAGGTATGTTTGCCGGATTTATTTTTTGGTGAACACCGAGAATTTTTTTCATTTAAAAATGCTTGCTTATTGTATTTTCGTTTGAGACCTAAGTCCTCTGGGGATGAATCCCAGCGCGTAGGGTTCATAATGTCACTTTTGCGCAAAGAGCCTCAGGAGTGGGCCTTTTCTTTGCAACCTAGTGATTCATGCTTCAGATCAGTGGATAGTTTTTTTTCTGCTTTGGGACTATTATATGATGATCCTGACCGTGTCGCATCAGCTGAGACTGAGTTGAGACGTTTAAAACAAGGATCGGGTAATGTGGAAAAATATTGTACACATTTTCGTCGTTGGTCCACTCAAACAGGGTGGAACGATTCTGCTCTGAAAAGTCTATTTCTTGCTGGGCTCAGTGAAAGGGTTAAAGACCTGCTAATTGCTTATCCTACACCTGAGGATTTGCAACAGGCTATGCAATTAGCTATACGGGTGGATAGAAGACTGCGTGCTAGGGTTAATGAGAGCAAATCCTCTGCTATGTCAGTTTCTGGCTATGATAATGTGTGTATTAACAGTGGTGAACCGATGGAGATTGGATCGGTGGCACCTCGCTCTCAAGAAAAAGACCGTCGTTTTTCGGAAGGCTTGTGTTTCTATTGCGGAAAATCTGGTCATTTGATTAAAGGCTGTGAGCTTCGTATGAAGAAAGAAAAAAAAATGGTCAGTCACGCCCGTATTGCCTGTTTAAATTCCAAGGGTGTATTTTTAGCTGCTTCCACGATTGCTCAGAAAAAATTGATGGAATTTCGGGTGTTTGTTGATTGCGGGTCTACACTGAATGTAATTGATGGGGGATTCGTGGAAAAACTCAATTTAAAACCTGAACCTTTATCATCCCCCATTGCTGTGGTTTCTGTTGATGGCTCCCCTTTGAAGAATATTACTCTCAAGGTCAGTGAATTTCCTCTCACTATTAATGGTGTTCACCATGAGAAATTGGATTTGGTAGTGTTGAATAACTTGCCTTCTCCAGTAATATTGGGTTTGCCCTGGTTAAAATTTCACAATCCTGTACTGGATTGGTCTACCAGTGAAATTAAATCCTGGAGCCATAAATGTTATGACAAGTGTTGTAACGGGCGTATTGCAGCTTTGGATAGGGGAGAATTGCCTGTTCCTATTCAGGATTTTTGGAGAGTTTTTTCTGAGAAAGAATCGCAGGTTTTGCCTCCCCATAGAGACTATGATTGTTCTATTGAATTTGTCCCTGGAGCGACTCTTCCTAAGAGTCGTTTATTTAACCTTACTATTCCTGAGAGGAAGGCTTTGGAGGAATACATACAGACAAGCTTGGCCGCCGGTCACATTAGGCCCTCTAAGTCTCCTGTGGCGGTTGGATTTTTTTTTGTAAAAAAAAAGGACGGCGGTTTACGTCCTTGTCTGGATTTTCGTGAGATTAACAAAATTACGGTACGCAATCCTTACCCACTGCCATTGATTCCTGATCTGTTTAACCAGTTATTGGGGGCCAAGTGGTTCTCTAAAATTGACCTTAAGGGGGCATACAATCTGTTGCGCATGAAGGAGGGTGATGAATGGAAGACTGCTTTTAACACTCCTGTGGGTCATTTTGAGAAGCTGGTTATGCCTTTTGGTCTTACTAATGCTCCTGCATTTTTTCAGAATCTGATTAATGACATCCTTAGACCTTTGATCGGTAAAAATGTGGTTGTGTATTTGGATGACATTTTGATTTATTCGCCAGATCTGGAGTCTCATTGGCGGAGCGTGCGTGAGGTATTACAGTTATTAATGGACAATTCGCTTTTTGCTAAGCTGGAGAAATGTGAGTTCGCTGTACAGAGAATTAGTTTTTTGGGCTACATTATCTCCAGCAAAGGTTTTGAGATGGATCCGGTTAAGGTTCAGGCTGTGCAGGAATGGCCTAGGCCTATTGGTTTGAAATCGATACAGAGGTTTTTGGGTTTCGCCAATTACTATAGAAAGTTCATAAAAAAATTTTCTAGTATTGTCAAACCTCTGACTGATCTCACCAGGAAAGGTGCTGATGCGGTTCAGTGGTCTTCTGAGGCCATTGAAGCTTTTGTGTATCTCAAGGAGAGGTTCACCTCTGCTCCCATCCTTATGCAGCCTGATGTTACTAGGCCGTTTTTGGTTGAGGTTGATGCTTCCTCTGTGGGGGTTGGCGCAGTATTGTCTCAGGATAACGGGGATGGATTACATCCCTGTGCCTTTTTTTCAAAAAAATTTTCGGAGACTGAATTGAATTACGATATTGGTAATCGGGAATTATTGGCTATTAAACTCGCATTTGAACACTGGCGCCACTTCTTGGAAGGTGTGGAATTTCCCGTTCAGGTTCTTACGGATCATAAAAATCTGATATATCTTGATGCTGCCAAGCGCCTGAATGCCCGTCAGGCTAGGTGGGCACTGTTTTTCTCGCGGTTTAATTTCTCCGTTACTTACATCCCTGGTACTAAGAATGTTTAAGGCGGATGCCTTGTCTCGCAGTTTTTCTCCCATAGTCGGTGCTGAGAAAGAGGAAAACATTTTACAAGAAGGTGTTGTGATAGCTGCTTTAGACTCCGTTTTGGAAGATGAGATTCTTAAAGCTCAGGAGAATGCCCCATCTAACACTCCTCATGGGAGGTTGTTTGTGCCTGGGACCTTTAGGAGAGATTTGTTTGTTGAGTGTCACGAATCTCGGTTGGCAGGTCATCCCGGAATCTCTGAGACCAAGAGACTGGTGGGTCGCAGTTTTTGGTGGCCTGGATGGCAGAAGGAAGTCATTAAGTGGGTGCGCCAATGTACTATATGTGCTAGATCTAAGTCCTCACATACTCCTGCTGCGGGGTTGCTTTGTCCTTTGGAGGTCCCCAGTGCTCCTTGGACACATTTGGCTATGGACTTTATAACTGACCTTGCCCCCTCTGAGGGTTTTACTGTCATCTGGGTGGTCGTGGACCGTTTTAGCAAGATGTGTCACTTGGTTCCCTTCGTCAAACTGCCCTGCGCTAAAACTCTCGCTAAGGCCTTTGTCAAGGAAATTGTCAGACTTCATGGCGTTCCTACTGACATTGTTTCTGATAGGGGTCCTCAGTTCGTGGCTCGTTTTTGGCGTGCCTTTTGTGACAGGTTGGGAATTCATTTGTCGTTTTCGTCCGGATATCATCCTGAATCTAATGGCCAGACAGAAAGGAAAAACCAGGATGTTGAGCAGTTCTTGCGTTGTTTTGTGGCAGACAATCAAGAGGGGTGGTCTGAGTTTCTGCCACTTGCCGAATTTGCTCTGAACAATCATACATCTTCTTCTGCTGGTTGTTCGCCTTTTTTTTGTTGTTCTGGGAGACATCCGTCGTTTGGGTCGTTCTCCAAGTTGGGATCTGCCGTGCCTGAGGAGGAGAATTTTTCCGGTGATTTGGAAAGAGTTTGGACGGATGTGCGTGGTAATCTTCAGGAGGCCAACAGAAAATCTAAAGACTACTTTGATAGGAAACGACAGGAGGTTTTGTTCGCTGTTGGTGACATGGTTTGGTTGTCCTCTAGGAATCTGCGGTTGAGGATTCCTTCTAAGAAATTGGGTCCCAAGTTTGTAGGGCCCTTTAAGGTGCTTCAGGTTGTCAACCAATCTGCTGTTAGGTTGGAGGTTCCTACCTCCTGGAGAATTAATCCGGTCTTTCATGTCTCTCTGTTAAAAAAAGCTGTTGTGTCGGATGGTGACGCCTCTGCCTCTGTTCCTCCGGTGGTGGAGGACGGGGAATATGAAATTTCTCGCATCCTTGACTCTAGACGGTATAGAGGTAGTTTGCAGTATCTTGTGGCCTGGAAAGGTTTCGGACCCGAGGATAACTCTTGGGTGAGGTCAGATGATGTTTCCGCGTCCAGACTTATCAGAGCGTTTCACAGGAGATTTCCTGATAAGCCTGGTCCTAGGGGATCCGGAGGATCCTCTTAGAAGGGGGGGTACTGTTAGAACCTTGCTGTTAGGTTTTTTTTCCTTTGCTGGTCACATGACCTTGTTGGCCTATTTAGTCCTGCTCCGCCCTTCTGGCTTTGCTGGACTTCATTGTATATCTACTTTCTAGCTAGCCTGTGCTCTGTATCTATCTCTGTTAGTTTGCTTGGTCTACGGACCTCTATGTTCTATCTATTTTGTTTGTTCGTCTGTCTGCTACTATTTCTGTTAGGAGGTGTCCCATATTCCTCCCAGTCCTTAGTACTTGTAGGGATTCCCTCCCCACATCTATAGGTCTCCGTACAGACTAGATTAGGACTTTAGCAGGTCTGATCGCAGGATCAGGTTCCCTGTTACATCGTAGGGATTCAGCTGAGTCCTATAGTAGGGACAGATCTCCTCTCTTTCCTTAGCTTTGGTAGCAGAACATAACAGCTCCCCGCCCGGTCCTAACTTACGATCGGGATGGGAGGTGGCGAGGGGAGCGGAGGATCGGGGTGGGAGGCTGCGGGGAAGCAGTATGGGGCTGTGTGATTGTTTAAAAGCCGGCGGCTTTATACCGCCCACCGGCTTTTAAACAATCAGGAGAATTCTCCCCCGCTGGGATGGCATTCTGATGACAGGCTGGATCGCGCTGCCATCCAACTTGTCATCCTTCACAGACACTGCAGAGCGCAGGCATTATGGGAACTTCCGATTCCGGTATCCGATATTGTAAAAGTATCGGAATTAAGTATCGGAATTCCGATACCGCGAATATCGGCCGATACCCGATATTACAGTATCGGAATGCTCAACACTATTAGTGATTAAATACTTGGAACAAGATGCACTTACAGGGGTTCTCCGGGAAAAACAAGTAAACACCTCTCCACAGGATAAGTGATAAATTATTGATTAGTGGGGATGTGAATGCTGGGACCTGCACTGATTAATAGAATGTGGAGTTTTTATCACCATTAGACTGGAGCTCATGTGCGACTTGACCACTGATCCATTCATTCCCTCAGTGGCTGTTCTTGTTTTTTCTGGAAGCCCCAAAGAGAATGAATGGAGCTGCGGTCAGATGTCCCACCTGCTGCTGCATTTTAAAATGGGGATAAGTGTCCTGACAGGGATAAAACTTCCCCATTCTTCCTATAGGTGCATTTTCCAATGTTTGGACCCAAATGATCAATAAGTTATCACCTATTTTGTGGAGCCCATGGATCGGTGATAACTTGTTTTAACCAAAGAACCCCTTTAATGCGAACTACCGTAATTGTACCTCCCAGTTATGATGTGTGCACAGTAGATGTGCAGGAGCCGCCTGTGATTTACAGTCGACGCTCCACTAACAGGGTTAATGGCTAACAGGTATTTGCATATAGCTGTAGGGTGGGTCCCGAGGATCAATTCCTCCTGTGGACCCCAGACACCCCAGTCCGCCACTGCTTAGAGCTATTCTGGAAACCAAGTGATTGTGTTAAAGTAGGAGGTTTTTTTTCAGTAAAAAATTACATTAAATAACATTATTTGCTTTCAGATTTATTGTACCGCCATCTGTAAGCATTGACTGCTTACTGCATTGTGGCTGTCAGTCCATTTTTGCACTGTAGTTTTCAACATCCCAAGAAGGTATTTATTTGATCCCAAAAAATAGCAATTTAAATAAAACTCCAATTTAGATGCACTGGACAATATACATATGAATACCAACCTCTATAGACCACATGGCAGCGCTCATGTTGACAGTATATTTTTGTTTTCTTCATAATTCAATAGGCATGGTAATAGTTAAAGGGAACCTGTCACCAGAAATAACCCTATTAACCTGCCACCATGGAGGTGGTGCCGTCTCAGTCATCGCTCTGAGAATAAAGAGCAGCCACTGTAACCGCGCCCCCGGCCCTGACTGACACTCGCTCTACATTGAGGCCGGCTGTCAGGGCCGGGGGCGCGGTTACAGCCAGGGCTGTGGAGTCGCAGGCCGGAGTCGTGGAGTCGGAGTTGGAGTTAGTTTTGGTTGGAGTCGTTGTCGGTAGAAATGTACCGACTCCGACTCCAGCTTTAAACATTTTTTATTAATATTTCATAATTGAACCTTCATATGAATTTTATAAATGTTACTCAAATATATATGTTCTATCAAACTATGAACAACAGTGATAAGCAGTTCTGCTGGAGATAGAGACATTTCTTACTTCTTGTGTGTCACTGTTCTCCACTGCCCTTATCTAATCTTATACTTGGTTAACCTCATGCTGCCCCAACCCCCCTACTTACAATGTATGAAACTGAAAGTGAAAATGTGTTGCAAATTCTTAGTAGTAAAGCTCCTCCTCTAGACTAGATGTTTACTAGGTGTGCGTCTTCCAAGCATCTCACAGCTGCTACTCAGAAGAGGAAGACTGTAAGAAGTATTATCCTTTCAACAAAATTTGCATCAGTTAACTGTGAGTACATGAGGAATAACAGTTTTACTGACCGCTATATCAGTTGTACGACCTGGCAATAATTTTTTACAATTGTTTTTAGGAAAAACAATTGTCATTTGGATTGTGAATGCAGAATTAAAAACCTGAGAATGTCAAAGAAGCGTCACATTAAATCAGCTGTATTTGAACATTTCACCATCACTCAAGATAGAAAACATTATGTCTGTCAGTGTATGACAAATGATCCAGACGAAAACAAATGCTGTGAAGCCAAGATCAGTGCATATTCAGGCAAAGATAAAAGTGCTCCTACCAGAGCTTCTAATCTAAAGAGACATTTACAGCGCTTTCATCCAGAAGTACTGAAAGCAGTGGATGAGAAAGACTGCATCCAAACCAATGAACCAGTGCCCAGCTCTTCCAGCCAAACAAAGGAGCAGAGAACTTTGCAGCCATCAGTTGCAAGATATTTTGTCAGTGACAAAGTTTCTGTGACAATGACAGTAGATACATTTAAAAAACAGATCATAGAGCTTGTTGTAAAGGATAGTGTGCCTATTTCATTATTTTCACGACCAGCTTTTATGTGTCTGAATGGGGAAATGGCCCGCAAGCTTGGTGTTTCTTTGGAGAGAGAGAGTATTAGAAAATTAGTAATCGAAGAAGCTTTTAAACAAAAGGAAGAACTTAAAAAAACTCTCAAGGGACGCTTTCTGTTTCTTAAAATGGATGCCTGCACACGTCACAGAGTGAACTATTTTGCCATCAATGTCCGATTTGTTTGTGACAAAAATGAAATAGTTACCAAGACATTGGCAGTAAAAGACACCAAAGCTCATCACACCAGTAAGTTTCTCCAGGTCTTGGTGGAAAAGGTTCTGCAAGACTATGAACTTAAAAAAAGAGCAAGTTCTTTCTGTCGTAACTGACAATGCTTCAAATATGATAAGTACTATTAAGCTAATGAATGAGAGTAATGATGGTGACCAGCAGCTAGAAGAACATTCTGGGTCCACAGAACAGAAATGTTTGAAATAGAGGAACACAGTATTGTAACTGAGGAGCAAACTGAAGTTGCTTCAGATGAACAGCAACATGATAGTTTAGATGATCTTGTTGAAACTGTGTCAATAAGTTCTTTCATTCATCACATGCGCTGTGTTGTGCATACGCTACAGCTGGCTATAAGAGACAGTCTGCAAGAAGGACATGCTGCTGCACTGATTGGCAAGGTGAGAAAATTGGCTACTGTTGCCAGAACCCCTAAAGTTGACTCAATTTTGAAGAGACGTGCTGGAAAAGGGGCAATTATTGATCAAGCCACACGATGGGGCAGTACTTACTTAATGATTCAGCGCTTGGTTGAACTGAAAACCTTTCTTGTAGACATGGCTAACCCTCAACTGACGCTAAATGAAAGTCAGTGGAATCAGTGACTAAAAAATTACAAGCAGAGGACTTAACTCCAGGTATTTTCTTAAAGGAGTGGAAGAACCTGATGTTTCGCCTGTCCCAAAGAGGAGGGTTAATTGCAAGTTGCATTGCTACATCAATGAAAAGGAGAGAGGAGCTACTATTACAAAATAACATTCTTTGGCAGCTGTTTATGTAGACCCAATGCATTGGATTCTTCTAGATGATCAACAGCTAACTAAAGGAAAAGAAGCTCTGTTTGAAATAGCAGTAAGGATGAAAGGGTTGCAGAACAGTCAGGAGGAAGAAGAAGAATTTGGTCGTCCTGCCACATCTTCACCCTCATCATCAACTGATGAAGAATTTAATTTCGAAAAATATTTGGATCACAAGGACCGTGCTAAGCGTTCCCGCATAGAAGAAGAGTCATCCCCATCAAAGAACACAGCCAGTACATTTCAGCAGAATTTTTCATGTGCACTAAAAGAAATTGAGAAATTTGACCGTTCATCAAAAATAACAGTGCAACAAGCGATTCCTCTGTATCCTGACATTGTCAGAGATGTTGCCCGAGTGGTTACTGCTTTGCCACCAACCCAAGTTAGTGTAAAAATAATTAGATCAGATTTGAGGGCATCCATGAAGGAGGATCTGACAGAGGCAATACTTTTTCTGAGGACAAATTTATAGATTTCTTCTTATTAACTGCATAACAGTGTTTATTGCATATTTACTTACAAGAGTTTAGAAAAGTTTATAAAAGTTATTTGCTATATTCTAATTGTATTCTAATAAATATAGTTTTTGCTCTAAGTGGTCTGATTACTTATATGATGGTGAGAAACTGAATAAGCACGATGTTAATATTTTACAACAGTAAATTTATTGTTACGAATTGGCCATTTATGAAGGAGTCGGAGCCGGAGTCGGAACCTGATAAAATCCAGGAGTCGGAGTCGCAACTGTGGCTTACCGACTCCACAGCCCTGGTTTACAGCAGCAGCTCTGTATTCTCAGAGCAATGACTGAACCCCCGGCACCCCCTCCCCCATGGCTGAAACCGAATGCAGGCGGGGAAAATAAAGTTAATTTTCTCCCCACTGCATTCGGCTGCGTGCAGGCGCCGGGTAGCATAATAACTCTGTTAATCTCTAGATTAACCGCATATCTGCAGGTTAATAGCATTATTTCTGGTGACAGGTTCCCTTTAAATACTTCCACGGTCAAAAGTGTCTAAAATAAGGTTATGGTTTAACTTTTTGTTTTTCTTTCCTAATGTTCTTATGCTCTGATATGATGCAGGATATATTGAAAACGCAACATTGAGCACTCTATGGTTATTTACCCTATATCCTTTAGATCTACGTATGTCCATCGTCTCTCTGCATCATTTAATAACCATTTTCATATGATTTAGCTTCTAACACATCATATAAAGATTATTGTTTGAATTTAAGAGCTACTTTCTTCAGTTTCTCTGAATGTGGAATCATATACATCATAATGTGGTGGTAATGACGTATGTTCTGGAAAAGTCCAAAGTATTGTACATTTAATGTAACACCTAGACACGGGTAAATATTTTTCTCTAAGCGTAGCATTTCAAGTCATGTACTGTGGGCTCTTGACCTTTCAGTTGATGAAATAACCACGGCAGTTTAGAGCCAGTTCACCCAAGTGTTCAGAAAATATGAAACAAGAAATTTTATCCTGTTGTTTAGATGCTTTGTATTAATCCCGTCCTAATGTAGAGTAGACCTGTATGCTTTTAGAATTTTGACCACACTCAAACCATTATCCCGATTTGTTATTACTTGAAGACATTAGTTTTTTAGATTGGGAATAATTTTAGATGAATAAATGTTACTCTTGTACTAAAATAAGCCCCACTTTTCCCCAAATGTTTTTTTTTTTTGAGTGTCAACATTTTCATGTTATTGAGAAAATAATATGGGTTGTATTCAGGTCAAATTATTATATATAATGTCCAAAGCTTTTATTATACATCATGATTCTGACTACAATATATACAAAAAAACATTTTTTGTAGAACACTAACCTAAAGTTGTCCATTCAAGTGATTTTTGGATGTCCTAAAGACCAGTGATTTACTTAGCAGTTATTGGCATAATAGATGAGTTGTTTCTGATAACCCATAGATGTTCATAACAACACTGGCTGTGTCATGGCTGAGGGAGGTCTGATCATCAAGCAATGGGAAAAATGGCCTGAATTAAATACTTTATGAACAAAAGTCACAAAGCAGATATTGTTTTGCCCGTCTGAGGTGTTTCATCATTAGAATTTTTAGAGCTGTCATCCAATATGAGATGGCTATACTGCTTAGATAGCGGAGGCCAGTATAAGACAAGAGCAAGTGTTTTTACTGGGGGGAACAAAAAAAAGTGTCAGTCTTGTTATGGCTCCCAAATATGTCCTCTCCTGCCAAAATTGTCAATGTCGGAAGACTTAAATCTAATGTTTGTTATATATGCACCTTTATTAACTAATTTGGGATGTCTGTAAGCATGTGGTCATCTAGAATCACTAGTGTATTGCAAGCTTAAAGGGGTTGTCCACTACTTGGACAACCCCTTCTCAATTGCTATATTCCCCCTAATAAAAGGACAACATCCTGTACTCACTTCCAGTGCTGATGCCTTTCTATCGGTGAGGGCATTCATTGGTTTTCCAGGGGCAAGCATGACCTTGCTATGTCACGAGAAACCCTGCAGCCAATCAGCGGCCCCTTCATTCTCACTTTATTCAACCGTTGCTGACATTTGGAGGAAGTCAGAGAACAGCAGCAGCTGGGTGAGAGTGAAGCTGCCAACGATTGCGTGCAGGGCTCGTCTGACATAACAACGTCATGTGAGCCCCGGGAGTGCCAGTACCCTCATTGCTGTAATGGCACCAGCAATGGTGGTGAGTAGAGGTTGTTGTTATTTTATAAGGGGGTATATAGCAATTAAGAAGCAGTTGTCTGAGCAGTTGACAACCGCTTTAAGCCACTGGGAGTTCATGTATCCACTTTGTATTCTCTGTAAATCTTTTGAATTTTGGTCGTGTTAGATAGTATAATTTGTGATGACTACTAGCAAGGAATGTTCATTGGGAGTAGGAACTCATGATGACTAGGATAATAAAAAAAATGCCAAAATATATAACAGAAGTAGCCAACAAAACTACTACCTGCACCTAACATTTTTACAAGAATCCCAAACCCACCCTGATGAGAGTTCAGATTTGTTCTTGCACTGTTCTTAGCATTCTTTCTTTCCAGGACTAAGCTCCTCACTGATCTTGACATGATGGCATAACTATTACTTTAGTATTTATTCCTTAAAGCCTAAATATCAGCCTTATGTGGCTGAAATAGTAATTTGCCTGTCCATGCTCTAAATACTATAGGTTTAGCTATGAAACCTGCCCAGAAATGTTTCTATAACAAAGAAATGAATAGGCATCACAGAAACAGTACATCACAGTGAACTATGGTGTTTCCAGAACTTCGATTCATTTTTATGGGAGTTTCAGAAACAGCAAACCTCAACTACTCCCTACAGTCTCCGTAATTTGGGTATGTGCACATGACTTTTTTTTCAGGAGTATTCCAGATCTGAAATCCACCTGAAAAAGCTCAACTAAACACTCAAAAGAATGAATATATGCAATTCTGTGTAATTTTGTGTTCACAAATTCAGTTTTTAAGTGGCTTTTATGTGCCTGCTTCGGAAGCTGGAGTTGTTAGAGGGAGTCAGTCTGTGTTGCAATACTGCAGAGCTGTGAGAGCTGCAGCAAATGTTTGTAAGAAGACAAAGTTCAGTTCTACTGTTCTGTGTTACTAACTTGTCTCACACTGTTAATGTCCTCTTTCATTTAAAATAAGCTCTGGAGACAGATTCTTATGCAGATCAAAGTCCGACCCATGATTCTTAGCAGCTCATTTACATATAAGAAAAACATAGCTTTCTCTGGAATGCGACATTGGATCTTAGGTATCAAGGTATCACTTTATTCAGCTTGCTATGCCCATATAGATGACTTAGGAGGGTTGATCCTATTGACAGATTCCCTTTGAGAAGTACCCCATTAAGTTTAAATAAAAGCTATTTTCTACAGTTTTTTCCCCTTTTAGTAACAATTTTAGTACACTAATTTGTGCAAGTGACATGTACTTATTGTGTTTTATTTGATGAGGAATCATAATGGAAGTGTGCTATTTTCATGGCCACAACAGGCAAAATACAAACATATCTGTACAGCAATTTTGAAATGATAATTAGATTGAAGACGTCATTAGGAATCGCTTTTACAACTGAAGCCCTAGTTTATCATCCATGTCCCTCAACTAATCATACATCACCAGGAAAATCATGACAGAGCTGATTGCGAAAATTGAATGTCTGTACTAAGAGCTGTCCATTTTCTTGGTGTAATTATTACTGTGTTGATGAACTGGGAATAGTTGAAAATGAGACAATACATTCATGAAACAAAAATCTCACAAAATACAGTACTAGCAGATTGAAAAAAAACTATTGCAAGGATAAGTTGTTTTTTTGATCTGTATAATTTTATACATAAACTGTATGTTGATGGATCGGTCAACAGGTCAACATGAAAATATAGGTTGACTATATAAGACTCTATTCACATAAGGAAACTTGTTTTTTTCTGATATTGACGAACCCCATTGACTGTAATGAGTTTCATGTATTTCTGTCATAGTAAATATCAAAATATTCCACAGCCTGCTGTACCTGCTGTACTTTTTTTTATAAGAATCGAGGCTCTTCCAAATCAAGAAAAGAGCAATCCCCAGACGGTGCCCACAAAACTGGAAGTGTGGCACCCCAGGGGTCTGGTTTCTACAGTAACAGCAATGTTATGTCTGAGAGCAGGTGGGAGGTCTCTTGGTCAGGGATCCTATGCATGCCACACCTCCTGCCCAGTCCTGGGAGGGGAAGAACTTCCCCTATATAAACCTAGGGCTGAGGCAGGGTTAGGGAGTAGAGAAGAAGTAGAGACAGAGAAGCAGATATAGGAAAAGAACATCAGGAGCTCTGTGGGAGCAGTGCTACAAGGAGTCAGGGGCTGGCAGCTGCAGAGCTCGCCCTGACTGAGAAGTTATCACCGGACCCGGAGTCCGAGGCTGTGGGGACTAACTCCTATCCAGCAGCAGAAACCGACCGGCAGGGGATTGCAGGTCCTCTGGCCCAGAAACCCGAAGGCACGGTCACACGCGTGGGACCAGCACCGCCGTCGTGGAGCGGAAGCTACTAGAAGGCCCCGAGTCACCGGCCATACGGGTGAGCACCACACGGTACACTCAGGGACGTGGGCTACTTATACCCGCCTCTAGCAAGGTAGCCGGAAGAGTATCGTTAGTTTGGGAGGCCTACAACTCCGCCTGGCCAGGGGAGATCCCATCTGCTCAAGGACTGACCAGGCCCCAATCGCTAGCCAGTACTCCGGGAGTGTCTATCTTTGTCACCAGTAAAGACCCTGAACTACACCGTACTGTCTCCGAGTGGTTCCTGCTACCCCCATCATCCACGTCGGCTGCCCTGAGGCCATACCCCTCCCGTTGGGGGTTATACTATCACGCTGCACAATCCTACCACCGGCCTCAGCGGTCTGCCCTGCAGCAGCAGCTCCTTAGCTGTACTCAACGGGTGGCGTAGTCGTCCAACATCCTGCCGACTACGCCAAAAGTTGACGCGCCCCTGGGCCTGTGTCGCCCTGCGTTGCGCACGCGGGAGCTTACCCGGAGCCGGACCGGATCAGAAGCGTACAATTGTCCAAAATGTCTTGATTTTTCTTTACTGGATCTAAGTGGCAAAAGCCAACCTCTGAAAATCGACCCCGTAATATTTTTCCTTCTCCACTAGAATTAATAGTTGGCACAGTGCTTTTAATTTTAATAATTCCCCTCACAATTATTTGTAGAATATGTAATAGGAGAAAAATGTAATAAACTGACTTATTACAACACCTTATTACAGGACCGTGCTCAAATTCAGTGATCTCTTTAGAATAACCCATTCTTTCTCCCTATGCTTGGACGGCAGACTGCATGGCTAGGTGCTGGACTTTATACATCTGCGGCAATGGGACTGAATGAAAAACCTGAATTCAATGATTTGATTTAATTTGTCAACTCAAAACCACATATAAAACTTCTTAAGCTAATATATAGGGGACTTTCGCCTATAAGAATCAAACCAGCAGTATACGTGTTACTTTTTTATTGCTTAAGAAAACTACTTCAATTTAATATGCAAATGAGGGGCCTTCAGTGCACCCTTGTTGTTGCCAAATACTCATTGCACTCTTATGCACCCTCAATTTGCACTCTGAGCACTGTCCCTTATCTTGATTGACAGTGCTCTTTTCACTTGACCATGCCGGTGCAGTCACGTACACAGTGTGGGTATGTAGGGGACTATCCCATATAAAATCAAAGCAACAGTATACATGTTACTTTTTTATTGCTTGAGAAAACGACTTTAATCTCATATGCAAATGAGGGGTTTTCAGTGCTTCCTTGGTGCTCCCAAAGACTCATTGCTCCCTTATGCACCCTCAATATGCACTCTGAGCACTGTCTCTGATCTTGATTGACAGTGCGCTTTTCACTTGACCATCCTGGTGCAGGCAGGCCCCCTCAGTTTGCAGTCTGAATACTGTCTCTGATCTTGATTGACAGGCCTCCCTGTGTGCATGCCTGCTCAGTGTCAGTGCAGGCATGCACACAGTGTGGGCTCTGGCGTGCTCTCATCCTTCACTCCTGTCTGCGACTACTGCTTGCTTTACTGATCTTTGCTGTAAGGAAAGATAGCCCCTACAGTAATTGGTATGGATCCATTACAATATAGATTATAACATATTCATTGTTTGATTATAATATATGAATCGTGCCAGTGTGAACAGAGCCTTACAGTTCTTGGCAAAAATGGCCAGTGTTAATATGTTTGTTCCCCCTCATCTCTGCTAAGGCGATGGTGTAGGAAGGGTGTCACTTTACCGACTTAAATTGATAATTACCATGGAGTTTTTCAGGATGCAATTTAGAATTAATAGGCGAAATTTGGCTGATATTCATAAATCCATTTTACAAGTGAAAACTTTTTTGGACACAGTCTGTGCAGTTGTGTGGAAGAATTCAGTCCTGTGTGTAACGTGGAATGTTTCCTTGTCCCCTTAGGCACTATACACAGAATTAGTAAAAATATCAGTTACTGTACAATAGAGAATATTCACTGTATACGTTCACAAGATTCTCCACTGTATGCACAGAAGCCTAGCGGGACAGATGCCAGCCCACATTTCCGTCTCAGCCAATTTTTACCACAATAGGTTTGGCAGGTTTTCCTCTACAACCTTGAAATGGCTGTTTTGTCTAGTTTTTCAGAAATGATGCATGTTTGCAGCACTCTCAGCGTCATATGGGAAAACTCAGCAGCTGATTACAAAATGGCCATGAACTGCATCAGAACCTGACTGACATAATGAAGTGATGTTCTGCAAAGCCGAACATTTCCTTTAACACACTGTATAGCTGTACAAATAGGACATGTAACCTAGAAAATGTAGTCTGAAAAATTAGATACTTTCCTTCTGGAATAGTATTTGATTTGTAGCACGCAACTCTCCTTTGTCAGCATTATTTCAGAAGTGCTACCTCTCCGGTATCCAGAAGTTAAGTTTGGACTCATTTTTCCTGTATGATTTTTCTATTTTTTGCTCAAGAGATCCAAACACGATAGGCTAACTAATATATAAAGTGATGACTTCTTATACCACTTTTTGCTTTTTGGTCTATATTGTATTTTTAGTACTCTAAGACAGATTTGTTGGATGTTAACAGATTTAATACAAAATGTTGTACACTTGCGCATTGTTGCATTAGCTTGTACTCCATGGAAATAACTGATATCTAAGGTTTCCATCCATTAGATGTATCGGCTGAAGCCTTCCGAGCCCTCATGTACAGGGCCCACAATTATCTGGTGCCATTAATATTACTGCTGTCTTTTTAGCCTACATTCCCACGATGAGCTTTTGGTGTTGAAGATTTTTGGCCCCATTTTTGCACCTATTAAGTAAATTAGGTTATTTGTGTTTTTTTACATGCAGATTTTTCCCCCTTAGGCCACGTTCACATGTTTAGTATTTGGTCAGTATTTTAGATCAGTATTTGTAAGCCAAAACCAGGAGTGGGTGATAGATACAGAAGTGGTGATGTGTTTCTATTATACTTTTCCTCTGATTGTTCCACTCCTATAAATACTGAGGTAAAATACTGACCAAATACTGAACGTGGCCCTGGCATCCAAGGCATTGATTACTTCAAACAACCAGCTAGTGACATGCCACTATAGATGAATCGTCACTGGGAAATACACGACACCATTTTACCACACACAATCTGATATTGTAACCATAAATGCAATGGTTGTAAAGCTAAAAAGCTAAACGATTACACAGCTAAACAAATTTGCCAAATTTTCTTAGAAAATTGACACCCAGAAGACAATTTACTGTATGTGGCCCCCATTGAATTTTTCAATATGATTTTACATAGTCATATAAAAACTAAAATGCTGATTGATGATCGAGGCACAAAGTACATGAAAATCCACCCTAGGAAACAGCCAGGATTTCCCCGTAGTCATTAGTAAAGAGATTATTATATTGACTATTGGGAAATTGTGGCTGTTCCTGTTATCCGTTTTTTTATTACACAGAAGATAACATGAAACCTATGAACATACATATATACATACATTGTTATCTCCTCTATCAAATAGCCAGATAATATAGCCTAAGTTGTGGCTTCCTGTATTATTTTTCTGATCTTTTTGCCCATAATGATTGGGATTCCATTAAGAATGAAGAGTTACTGGGTTAAAGGTGGAATTAGCAGGTTACTCTGATGTCTATGGGGGTCTTAAGAAGACACAGGGCAACCGTGCCTATCAGGTGTCACACTGTAGGGTAGTTATATACACAGATTCAATACCCAACAGGCTGAAAAATGTGTAAAGTAAAAATAAAATTAACCCCAAAATACAAACATGGACATTTTATATATTAAAATAAACAGTAGATTGCAGTGGTTAGAAACTTATGGCAAATGGATTTGATTTTTTTTTTTTATCAAAATGATATGATCTCCAAATGTGAATGAACTTGTATTATGGTACTAGAATATATTGCAGTGTAGTGCATTGTGCACGCTTCGTGTCCGTAGCATAGGCTGGAATTGCCAGGTTCTGGAAAACGCTTGAGAAATGCAATAAAACAGCGACACATCAGAGAGGAGATAAAGATGACAAATATGGACAAAAGCTATATTATTTTCCTTGACTTTATTGAAGTTGACAGTGGATAACAAATCGTTCTGATGATTACTGCTGCTCTCACATTTCCGTCATGTATTCTATTGGTTGGAGTAAAGCATGCTCGGAGAAGATGACAGCAGATATGTGTGCAGTCTTCTGTAAGTGCAGGGGCTTTATTTTCTTATTCACTGACCAAGACTTTACTTTAAGACACAAAATATTGTTTTTTAAAAGACATACAGTAGTATGTTTAGTAAATCAGGTTCAGTTTTTGGGTACTGGCAACACTCTTCTTAATATATCCACTGCCCATCATAAAATCAGAACACTACATACTTACCTCATGGGCCGGCATGAAGGCTTGTTTTTGAAGGACAAACTGTAGGTTTGAATCCCTCCATTTTGGCATACTTTCGAGTTTTTGGATCACTTTTTATTCCAGTTTTGGGAATCAAGATGACCAAAAATCTGTCATTCTGTCATTTTTATTGTTATAAGACATTTATCATGCATTTAATAGTTCAGAAGTTTGTCAATTTGGTGAAACCAATTCTGTTAATTTTTTATTGGTTGGATATATGCGACAAATGGTAAAACCTTTACATTTTTATGCTATGTGGTCTTATTAATATTTTGAAAATGTTTGTATTACATTATATGGGCAGCATGGTGGCTCAGTGGTTAACGCTGTTGCTTTGCTGCGCTGGGGTCTTCGGGTTAAAATCCCACCTAGGACAACATCTGCAAGGAGCTTGTATGTTCTCCCCGTGTTTGCGTGGGTTTCCTCTGGGTTCTCCGGTTTTCTCCCACACTCCAAAGACATACTGATAGGGAATTTACATTGTGAGCCCCAATGGGGAAAGTGCCCATAATGTCTGTAAAGCGCTGTTGAATTAATGGCGCTATATAAGTGAATAAAATAATAATAATTTTTAGCTTTTTACACTGCTCAAAAAAATAAAGGGAACACTCAAATAACACATCCTAGATCTGAATGAAATATTCTCATTGAATACTTTGTTCTGTACAAAGTTGAATGTGCTGACAGCAAAATCACATAAAAATCATCAATGGAAATACCCTCATACCACCGTCATGGAGTCGGTTTCTAACCGTTTGTGCAGACACATGCACATTTGTGGCCTGCTGGAGGTCATTTTGCAGGGCTCTGGCAGTGCTCCTCCTGATCCTCCTTGCAGAAAGGTGGAGGTAGCGGTCCTGCTGCTGGGTTGTTGCCCTCCTACGGCCCACTCCACGTCTCCTGGTGTACTGGCCTGTCTCCTGGTAGCGCCTTCAGCCTCTTGACACTACGCTGACAGACACAGCAATCCTTCTTGCCACAGCTCGCATTGATATGCCATCCTGGATGAGCTGCACTACCTGAGCAACTTCTGTGGGTTGTAGAGTCTGTCTCATGCTACCACGAGTGTGAAAGCACAACCAACATTCAAAAGTGACCAAAACATCAGCCAGAAAGCATTGGTACTGAGATGTGGTCTGTGGTCCCCACCTGCAGAACCACTCCTTTATTGAGGGTGTCTTGATAATTGCCAATAATTTCCATCTATGGTCTATTCCATTTGCACAACATCATGTGAAATTGATTGTCAATCGGTGTTGCTTCCTAAGTGGACAGTTTGATTTCACAGAAGTTTGATTTACTTGGAGTTATATTCTGTTGTTTAAGTGTTCCCTTTATTTTTTTGAGCGGTGTATTTTGTCCCATTAGGGGATTTGAACCTGCAATTATTAGATTATTGGGACAAAGTTGTACGATATATTTACAAAAGTGTCAGCCCATAATAATGCTAAAAACAAAGACAGCTACTATAACAAAAAAAGAGATAGTCACCGTATTGCAAAAGTCAAGGTGACAGTGAGCATACACTTATAATAGTGTCGTTCTGACAGTGACGCTGCCTCAATAATTGCACAACCATTGTAATATCATAAGTGTCAGTCACGGTGTCCTCACAGCTCTACTGTGCTCTCGGAGCTGTCAGTGTCTCTATAAAAGTTACTTTTCCCTCTTAAAAGATACAGTTTTCTATGCAGCATTGAACGTACATGTTTCAAAATTTATTTTTTACTAATGTCCTGCATATTACATGCATCAGTGTCTAGGGCAGGATTGGAACAGGAGGATCCTCTGGTGGGCCCCCATGCAGGACGGGCCACCACCCTCTTATATGATCAGTACTTGGCACTATATACTTGAATCATTATGTACAGACAGAGGAAGCATCTTATTCATTTATCAATCTACCCAGTTCATTGTTATATAAATTTGTGATTGAGGATAATGTCACATTTGCATTTAGCTGAAAAGTGGGGCCCTGGAGTTGGTTACTGGTGGGCCCTTGGCTCCCCAGTCCGACACTGGTTTAGGGTATCAGTAAATCCTCTCAGACCACTGAGTTGGTCAGTTTAGAAACCATTTACCCATTTATGCCATTGTAAATGCAAGCTTGCCAACTGGATGCTCACTGTAATGTATGTGTAGAAGCTAGCTAAGAAGCTCCTCGTTTTACCCACTTCTTCAGGAGGATTTTGCACCTTATTTTGTACTTCTTTTGGGTTGCTGCTTTTCTGCAGTTTTGCATCATCCATTCAACTAATTGACAATCCATAAAGGGTATATAAAAACTTTTCCCATCAGAGGGAAAAGAAAAGTAAATGAAGGTAACAAAGATGAAGGGGTCTTCTGCTTGCAGCAATGAATTGTTATATCCTCATTTGAGCGTATTAAGATCTAAGAAATGGTTCCCTAATTTGACCAGATTGGAAACCCCTCCTCTTACAGTTATATGAAAAAGTTTGGGCACCCCTATTAATCTTAAGCTTAATGTTTTATAAAAATTGGTGTTTTTGCAACAGCTATTTCAGTTTGATATATGTAATAACTGTTGGACACAGTAATGTTTCTGCCTTGAAATGAGGTTTATTGTACTAACAGAAAATGTGCAATCTGCATTCAAACAAAATTTGACAGGTGCATAAGTATGGGCACCTCACCAGAAAAGTGACATTAATATTTAGTAGATCCTCCTTTTGCAAAAATAACAGCCTCTAGTCGCTTCCTGTAGCTTTTAATGAGTTCCTGGATCCTGGATGAAGGTATTTTTGACCATTCCTCTTTACAAAACAATTCCAGTTCAGTTAAGTTTGATGGTCGCCGAGCATGGACAGCCCTCTTCAAATGATCCCACAGATGTTCAATGATATTCAGGTCTGGGGACTGGGATGGCCATTCCAGAACATTGTAATTGTTCCTCTGCATGAATGCCTGAGTAGATTTGGAGCGGTGTTTTGGATCATTGTCTTGCTGAAAGATCCATCCCCTGCCTAACTTCAACTTTGTCACTGATTCTTGAACATTATTGTCAAGAATCTGCTGATACTGAGTGGAATCCATGCGTTCCTCATCTTTAACAAGATTCCCGGTGCCGGCATTGGCCACACAGCCCCAAAGCATGATGGAACCTCCACCAAATTTTACTGTGGGTAGCAAGTGTCTTTCTTGGAATGCTGTGTTTTTTTTGCCGCCATGCATAACGCCTTTTTGTATGACCAAACAACTCAATCTTGGTTTCATCAGTCCACAGGACCTTCTTCCAAAAAGAAATTGGCTTCTCCAAATGTGCTTTTGCATACCTCAGTCGACTCTGTTTGTGGCGTGCTTGCAGAAATGGCTTCTTTCGCATCACTCTCCCATACAGCTTCTCATTGTGCAAAGTGCGTTGTACAGTTGACCGATGCACAGTGACACCATCTGCAGCAAGTTGATGCTGCAGCTCTCTGGAGGTGGTCTGAGGATTGTCCTTGACTGATCTCACCATTCTTCTTCTCTGCCTTTCTGATATTTTTCTTGGCCTGCCACTTCTGGCCTTAACAAGAACTGTCCCTGTGTTCTTCCATTTCCTTACTATGTTCCTCACAGTGGAAACTGACAGGTTAAATCTCTGAGACAGCTTTTTGTTTCCTTCCCCTGAACAACTATGTTGAATAATCTTTATTTTCAGATCATTTGACAGTTGTTTTGAGGAGCCCATGATGCCACTCTTCAGAGGAGATTCAAACAGGAGAACAACTTGCAAGTGGCCACTTTAAGTAGCTTTTCTCATGATTGCATACACCTGGCTATGAAGTTCAAAGCTCAATGAGGTTACAAAGCCAAAAAAAGTGCTTTAGTAAGTCAGTAAAAAGTAGGTAGGAGTATTTAAAACAAGAAAATGATAAGGGTGCCCATACTTATGCACCTGTCAAATTTTGCTTGAATGCAGATTGCACATTTTCTGTTAGTACAATAAACCTCATTTCAAGGCAGAAACATTACTGTGTCCAACAGTTATTACATATATCAAACTGAAATAGCTGTTGCTAAAACACCAATTTTTAGAAAACATTAAGCTTAAGATTAATAGGGGTGCCCAAACTTTTTCATATAACTGTATAAGATAAGAAGGCTTACGGTAACTCTGTTGTTTGTTTTTTGCATGTGAGAGAAAAAAGGTGTTTTTTTATCAGTGTGCTGGATCTGATTTTCATCCATTTTTGGCCCGTGTTCATTTTAACCATCAGTGTGACATCTGTTTTGCTCTTATGCAAAAAAAAAAGAAAAAAATCCCAAGCTTCTTTTACCTATTAAATAGTAAAAAATGGACAGAACTCAGATTTATTGACTTACATTGGCGAGATTGTATCATTACTCAGATCACAAATTCAGGGTCCACCAAAAAAACATGTACATGTGAACATATCCATAGACTGTAATAGGTTCATATTCTATCTGAATAAGAAAAGATGGATCGATGATGTATGTGAAAAACGGTCATCTGAATGGGGCCTTACAGACACAGTATCTAGTAAACTTTCCAAGTGCAAGGTCTTTACTATTCAAAAAGCCTTTCCAGATTTCCAATGTTACAGTGTATATAGTTCTGTACAGGGTGTCATTAACTTAAAGGGGTTGTCCAGTCCACATCGATAAGTCTGCGGTCACTCTGTGTGACTGCAGACTTATGAATCCCCCCAGCGCATGCACTGTGTGCTGCAGGGATTCACCGGTTGCTGACCCAGAACCGGAGGTTATGTATGTGTTATACATACTCCTGACCAGAGTCTGTCCAGTGGGTGCGGCCTTGCTCCATACACTTGTATTGAGTGAAGCCACGCCCCGTCTAGTGATGCAGCCATGCAGTGGGCGTGGCCGACTAGAGAGAGTGGCCTCGCTCCAAACAAGTGTATGTAGCAATGCCGCGGCCTCTAGACAGCTTCTGCCTGGGAGTATGTATAACAGATACATAACCTCAGGTCCCGGCTCTGAAACCAGCGAATACCCGCACACTGCGTGCTCTAGAGGGTTTCATAAGTCTGCAGTCACACAGAGTGACTGCAGACTTATCGATGGGGACCTGACAACCCCTTTAAACAAACTGCGCTTTTCTCATCCTCTCTGGGTCCATTTCTCAGTCTCCGTCGTGTCCCGGTGTCTGTCATTGTCTACAACACTGGCATCACTTTGGCAACCTATCATCTCCTTAGCTCCATGTGACATCAGGGCTGCTGACAATAACAGACACCAGGATCAATGGCGAGGTCTCAGAACTGGACCCAGGGATGGTGGGTAACGCAGGGTTATGAACTTCTAACAGTTCAAAAAGAATCATTGCCCATTATAAACTGTGCTTCGTGTAGCAAACTCAACAAAATGCTCTTTAATGGTGCCAGTCATTTAACCCATATTTTTGTTAAGCAGTTTGCTATGTGTCAGTGTGGACGTGCATTGATATAAAACGCTGCATATAAATTAAACATTAAAAGGTAGACACGGTCCGTCTTAGAAGCTCAATTATAATCTTTGCTTATGCAGTTAGTGCCTGAAGGACACCTACATCCATTTCGTATCGCGTGTCCTTCTTTTGAAAGATGATCATTGGGCTCAAGTAACGTTTTAGCACAGCGGCAGCTTGCATAATTTATATGTGTCGAAACAAAAAAAAAAAATACATTATAGAATTTTTTTCATCGTAACGTAAAAAAAAATTCTATTTTTTTCTCCACTGCAGATTGGGTCACTCCTGGATTACTATCACTTTTATCACAGTAAAACTATCAAGAGGTCGGTTTTATCAAGCCGAGGAGCGCACAATTTCATCTCAATGGAACCAAAGGTAAGCAGATCCCCTCCATGTCTACAGCCAAGGGTCTTGCATTATTAATTGGTAATGTCACACCAGAAAAAGATGCTCACAAGCCATTTGAGTACTATGGAACTGAAACATCACCCCCATCAATGCCTGTCAAAAGCCAGCCAAAGAGGGAATGTGCAATGAATGTCTCCTAAAGTAAGCGACCATTGTAACCTTGGCTGATATAAGTAGCATAAGGGAAGAAATAGACAAAACGCAGGCTGTTTTATTATGTTCATGTCTATTAAATAGAACATAAAAGTAATTGATGATTGTCTGTCGCAGTCACACGACAAGACTGTATTCAGGGCACAAGTAAAGTCCTGCAGGCACACAGCTCTATGCTTATAACGGTGCGTACTGTATGTGAGTCAGTAACTTCCTCGATATAAAGTCATTAAGATTATGGCTCTTCCTTCTATTCTGTTGCACTAAAATCAGATTGACTCAAAATAGCTATTAAAGTTGATTATAATAAACATTTTATCATTATTTAGATTCATAGAACAATATATTTAATACCAGGAACATTTATTAGAACAGTGTTCCCCAACTCCAGTCCTCAAGGCTCACCAACAGGTCATGTTTTCAAGATTTCCTTAGTATTGCACAAGGTGATAATTCCATCATATGTGCAATACTAGGGAAATCCTGAAAATATGATCGGGTTGTGGCTCCGGAGCTGGGGATCACTGCCTTAGAGGGCATATTCACAATTCACATTTATTCCACATCGGAAAATCCGTTCCCATCATCTATAAGGGGTTTATCTTAAAGGGAATCTTGTCACCAGGTTATTACTATATAATCTGAGAGCACCATAATGTAGGAACAGAGAGCCTGATTACAGTGATGTGTCACTTACTGGGCTATGTTTTGCTGATCAATACAATCTGAGTTTTATCAGCAAGAGATTATCACTACAGGACAACTGGCTTCATACACCTCCAGCGCTGATTAGCAGCTTTCTTTACAGTATATACAAAAAGCTGCTAATCAGTGGTGTAGGTGGGATTATACAGGACACAACATCCCAACTCTGCTTAATCTATAGCAAAGAAAAATAATTCTATCATAACTGCTGCACCCAATAAACTAAGTGATCATAGCTGGAATCAGGGTCTCTGTCCCTACATCATGCTGCTGTTAGCTTAAAAAGCAAAAACCTGCTGACAGATTTCTTTTAAGGCCACGACCCCACTATCCCTATACGGTCAGTATTTTTTCTCAGGAGTGGGAGCCAAAACCAGGAGTGGGTGATAAATGCAGAATTGGTGCAGTTGTTTCTATTATACCTTTTCTCTGATTGTTCCTCACCTGGTTTTGGCTCCCACTCCTGAGAAAAAATACTGACCAAATACTGACCAAATACTGATAGTGGGGCCGTGGCCTATCAGTTAATACAGCACCATCTGCAGTCTGCTTAAAATAGTCCTCCACAGAGCATAAGTCTGCAGCTGTTGTGTTCCCACCGGTCTTGATGAAGGGGTGTGTTGGAGTCAAATGCTCCTGATACATTAAGTGGTGCAGTCCTCCTAATGAATCAGAAGTGTCTGACAAGTGGCAAGCTCCTCCAAGCTCCGCCTGACAAATCCTACTTCACTCAGTGACTGGAGTAAGATTTCTGGCAAAGGGAATGCCAGATCATCATGAATTAGACAAACTGTGGCATCACACCCCAGCACGCCCCATCCCTACAGTTTTGCTAGAGCTGAGCAAAACTGGTCTTAAGACAAAAGTAAAAAATGTCATGTTGTGCAAAAATGTAGCGACTTTTGAAAACAATTTACACAGATGAATCAAGGCCCAAGAGTTCTCGCGGCAGGCATATGCAAGCCTTCCTGAGAATGAATGAGACCGATTGTCACAGAAATTTCTGCAACAAATCTGCTACATGTGAATCCATACCAAGCTTTTTTTTTAAAAGTTGGGGCAGACTTTTAAAAATCTAAAGGGAAATTAAAAGGAAAACTGCCTTTGTTAATCTTGGCAACTAAGCGCAGCAGAGGTTGTAGTTTTCCAAAATTGATACAAAAATAAAGCTGCGCTTGTACTGTTTGCTATGGGAGTAAGAATATGTTTTCTTTTAGACACTTTTGTTAAATGAGGCACAATGATTTTTTTTGTGGGGGGAAATTGCCTCATTTTTTTATTCCCTACTTTTTTCTTTCATCGGTGCTTTTTTTTACACCACAGTATATTCTATCAGTATGGCATTTTTACCTGCAATTTTTTTCAATATGCATCTTTACGGGACATAACGCCAGAAAAAAAAATGGCAAGTAACAAATATGATAAATTCAAAAACTACAATCAAAACACTTGTAAAAACGCAATGAAAAATGCCTGCCACTTATGGTGTTTTTAAAGTAAAAAAAAAATTTGGAAAAAAGCCTCTGTGAAGGAGTCCTAAAAGTATTGTACTACCACTTTCCCATGTTGCCACCGGAGGGAGGCGGTAGACTGGAAATTATGACTACCGCCAGACAAACACAATGTGGAATGGAGAATTGCTGAAAAAGTAGTGGCAAATACACCAGAACTTAATCTTCATAGGTTATCGAAATATATTGTAAATGTTCATGCCCAGGTACAAATTAAGTAGAGTTTAGTAGGTAACTCAATGAGCTGAGGTACTGGCACTCCTATGGCAAAGGTTCTAATAACACATTGGTTGTGCCAAATTATAATCTCAGAACTGCTGCACTGGTGAAATTGGTTCTACATTTCATGTATTTTCATATATGGATGTAGAAATACTGAATATGCACATGCACCTTTGCAAAATCTGAAAATGCAAATATACAGCATGTTCCAAATTATTGTGCAAATGCCATTTTTCTCTGATTTTCCCAAGTGGTCGATGCAAATAAGTCAGTATAATGTTCAAATCGTCAACTGTTAGAGTAGAAATCACATTTTATTGGACAAACCTCCAATAATTTTTTTCAAAACTAAAAAAAACCTCAGACTGCAGTGTTCCAAATGATTATGCACAACAGTTTCCAAACATTATATAGGTTCTAAACAACTGAAAATGGTAATTTGTTGAATTTGCAGCAATAAGAGGTCACATTTACTGAAATCAAAAGCTTTTTCAATCAAAAACATCTTAACAGGCCAAGTTACATGTTAACATAGGACCCCTTCATTGATACCACTTTCACAATTCTTGCATCCATTGAACTTGTGAGTTTTTGGATAGTTTCTGCTTGAATTTCTTTACAGGATGTCAGAATAACCTCCCAGAGCTGCTGTTTTGATGTGAACTGCTTCCCACCCTCATAGATATTTTGTTTGAGGATACTCCAAAGGTTCTCAATAGGGTTGAGGTCATAGGAGGATGGTGACCACCCCATGAGTTTTTCTTCCTTTATGTCCATAGCAGCCAATGACTCAGAAGTATTCTATGCAGCATGAGATAGGGCATTGGCATGCATAAAAAATATTTTTGCTACGGATAGCACCATGGAAAAAAGAGGTCAGTCTGAAACTCTATATACTTTATCGAGGTCATTTTCACACCTTCAGGGACCCTAAAAGGGTCTACCAGCTCTCTCCCCATGATTTCGGCCCAAAACATGACTCTGTGACCTCCTTGCTGACGTCATAACTTTGTTGGGACATGGTGGCCATCCACCAACCATCCACTACTCCATCCATCAGGATCATCCAGGGTTGCACTGCACTCATCAGTCAACAAGACTGGTTTAAAATTACTCTTCATGTATGTCTGGGCCAACTGCAACTGTTTCTCCTTGTGAGCACTGACTAGGGGCGGCCAAATAGTAGGTTTATACACAACGCCTCTGGAGGATCCTAAACCTTGAGGTTCGTGGGACTCCAGAGGCACCAGCTGCTTCAAATACCTGTTTGCTGCCTTGTGATGGTATTTTAGCAGCTGCTTATTTTTCCGATGAATTTGTCTAGCAGAAACGTTCCTCATTCTGCCTTTGTCTTCACAAACCCTTCTGTGCTCTGTATCAGTCACAAATCTCTTCGTAAAATATTTAATGTTTTAATACCTTGTTTAAGGCATTGCACTGTATGACACTTTTCAGCAGCAGAGATACTTTTTCTTTCCCATATTGCTTGAAACCTGTGGCCTGCTTAATAATGTGGCCTACTTAATCCTTAAGTAGTTTTCCTTTAATTGGGCTCACCTAGAAAACTAATTATCACAGGTGCTTGAGATTGATTTTATTGATCCAAAGCTCCCTCGAATACCATAAGAGTTTATTTGAAAGCAAAAAATTACATCTTTATGACACTTAAATCCAATTTGCATAATAATTTGGAACGCAGTGAACATGCAGCAAAATGGCAGAGAGAAATAAGGTAAATGATTATTAAAACACTTATATAAGCATGAAAGTAACTATCTGCAAAGATCTTGAGAGATGAAAAAATATTTTCTTTTGGATGAAAACATGCTTGCTTTGTTGGAGAATATTGATATCTTCTAAATTAATGAAAGCCATGTGCCATGCCACCAAACTCACTGGATGCTCTATCATGCAGTACCTTGTGCAAGAATGAAACACAGAAGATAAATGAAATCTGAATACAATATGAATCTGGACAGGAATCCATGCATATATTAGATTTATCCTCCATACCAAATTTCATGGATGACTTAGTCTACTATGACTTATATGAGCTCTAATCTCAATTGTCAAAATAGTGGATGTATTATTTAAGGAAACATTTGTGATGTGAACAAGAAGTAGGTAAATATTAATGGTTGAAGGAGAAAAACCAGCAACACTGCTTTATTTTTTAAAAAATTTAGCGTGTTCGAGGAAGGGACTTGTGGTCCAGATTAATTGAAGTGGGAAGCTCAGCACCACAAAAGAAAATGAGACACTAGGTCTTGCTACAGTGTTAATTTATTTGATCCAGCAAGGAGTCAAAAACCGATATGATCCAACGTTTCGACCGAGAGCGGACTTTGTCAAGGGCGTCTGTGTATAACAAGAGCCGGGAACCAGGAGATGCGGCAGGGTGTGAGCCGCATTAAATATTAATGGTGCAATGGGATCACAAGAATTATATTTATTGTATATGTCACACTTAATAAGGCATAGTTACCTTGTTTTATACATAGCACTGTCTAAATCACATGTCAATCAAACATTAATCCCCTATTTCAAGGAAATCTAAAGCGGTCATATGCATGACATAACTGAAGGCCAACAGCTGTTTCTCCACACTCTTCTGACACCAAAAACATGCAAGCTTGACTGAGCATGCATGTTTACTTCAATGGGGACAGAGAATAAATCAATCTGCAAGCAGCTTGTCTCCCATAGATACTAAGGATAGTGCATGGTAAAATTCGATATGTCCAATTCCCCCCCCCCACCGCCTGCCATAAGGGAAGAGTCAAAACAACCCCATACAAACTAGATGGACTTACTGTATCTTATGTATATAGACAAGTCCCAGAGAACTGATGTAAAGATGCTGTCTGGTTTAGAAAACCCAAATACCAAAGATAATCTGAATTAACAGAGGTGGGTGTACCCTTTAGGAGCCTCATTTATTAAACAGTATGAAAAGGAGAGACAAAGTGCGTCTCACATGGAAGAAAACCTTGTTTACTGTGCATTCATTTTCTTGCGAAATTGTATAATGTTTCTCTTACTGGTGACCCTGTGGTGAAATAAAATAATTGCTTGGCTTCTCTGCAATTTACCTCTGATTTGTGTAAGTCCTAGCAGCAAGACACTGGATAATCAGTTTGGCAAAGGAGGACTAGTCTTAAAGGGATTTTCCAAAGTAGACAAACCAAAGTGATTACAGAGTAACTAAACTTCATTTATTTTTTTCAGTAATATTTGTCCAGCATGGGAAGTTCTGAAACTCTGCAATGTGATTGGTTTCCAAATCCTGCTGTTCCCCCAGTCTATTCGCCTGCATTTAGCTGCATTGATATCTTAACGCATTTATTTGGAGTACCGATGATAGCAGTGAAAGAGTCTCCTCTTCTGAGTATTCTGCTTATCAGAACAATCTCCTGCGGCAGCTTATCCCCATAGTGAAACACAGGTGCTGACTAGTGTTGAGTGAGTATGTTTCATTAACTCTTTCGGCGACCATGCTTGGGTGCATGTGTCACGGCTCTTAGACAGCTGTGACACATGCAGAGGTTGCCTGTCAAACAGGCAATCTCTGCATGTGTCACAGGTGCCTAACAGCCGTGACACTTGCAGCCGCGGCGACAGTAAAAAAAAAAGCCGAGCACGCCAAAATACTTATTTAACCGAGTTTATATTATTTATAAGAGTTAATGAAACATATTCGCTCAACACTAGTGCTGACCCTTTTTCATTGCCATCATTTGTACTCCATATGAGTACATTTTGATATAAAGGCAGCTGAAGGCAGGTAAGCATACTGTGGAAAAGCAGAGTTTAAAGCCACTTACTGGCAATTCATTTTACAGTAATAAAGATTAATATCCTAATAATCTGATTTGAAAAGCTTCATATTTTTTTAATGCTGGGCAAAATTATGTAAAAATTAAAAATTACTCTTTAAGTTGTATAAATTGTGTAAATTGTGTGCTTATGTTTATATTCTATCTATCTATATTAAAGGTATACACTTACATTTTCCTAGATTTATGTAGGCTCATTTTTCCATTACTTCACTTTTTTAGCCAATATTACAAAAAAGCACTTCCAATTATTTTTTGACACTTTTTTTTAAGAATTGGGTTTCTTGCTGTGTCATTATACATCAGCTGTTTTTTGACACAAATTGAAACAAATGTAAGTCGTAGGTAGAGTCTGTATTACTGGCTCTGAGGCTGAATGTGGGCTGTCATGTGTGAGTAGATTATATACCTGTCAGTTATATTTTCTGTATTGTGGGGTGTGCGAGAACAATTTTGAATATATTAATGCTATAGCCATTGCAGCACCCAACTTTCACCATGCTAATTTTAGAGGATTTTAAAGGACACCTTATCATTCACTTTTAATTTGCGTCCATCAAACACAATATTTCGGCAAATATGTTTTCATGTTTTTCATTACAGACTGTTAGCTGACTTCACAGAGTCACACTTTATCATAAATTGTAATCAGCGAATCAAGTAACGTTGCAGTGAAGTCACAGATTAAGCCTTTTGCATAAATGTAAATACATTTGGTCATTATCGTACCTTTTACCGAGGTCAAATGTGTTACAAGAATTCAAGAAAGCAACTAGCGATGGCAGAGACATTATATGAAGCCAGACATTCATTGTCATTGAATCCGAGTCCCAATCTGTTCGACATTTGTTTATTGGTCATTTAGATTATGGAGATAAAAAAAAATGAAATAGGAAATGCAAAGAATAAATCTCAGCCGCAAGCTTTTCATTCATGGAAACCATCAAATTCCACTGCTTGATTTGGTTGATGTATATAATAAAATAAATATCAAAAGTGAGGCACTTCCAATTTTCTAAGATAATATAAATCCATTGAAAAATTAAAAGTAACATAAATGTTTATTAACAAAGTTCTAATTTATCTTTTCTCCTAATTCATCCATTTGCAGGTCCATCAGTGGGCAAATAGATGAAGGTCTAGTATGACTTTGGTCAGACTATGGGACCTGGTTCGCAATCTTAGTTCTAGATCATTGCAAAGGTGTTCGATGAGGCTCTGCGTGAGCCATTGAAGCTCTTCCATACCAAATTCACGCAACCGTGCCTTTATGGATCTTTCATTGTGCACTGGGGCACAGTCATGCAAAGGCAGAAGAGGGCCTTTCCCAAACTGTTCACACAAAGTTTAAAGCCTACAATTATCCTAATAATCTTGGTATGTTGAAGTATTCCGATTTCCCTTCACTGGAACTAACGGACTTATCCTAACCCCTAATAAATAACATAGCATTATCTTTTCTCCACGAACTGTATAGTTGGCACAATGCACTCAGGCAGGTAACATTCTCCTTGCACTCGCCAAACCCAAACTCGTCCATCAGACTGCCAGATAGAGAAGTGTGATTCGTCACTCCACAGAACACATTTCCACTGTTTCAGAGTCCATTTTTAAAGTGCTTTATACCACTCCATCTGACGCTTGGCTTTGTGCTGGGTGAGAAAAAGCTTGCATGTAGCTGCTCAGTCATGACATGAAGCTCCCCGGCATACATTGTTTGTGCTTATGTTTGACAGAGGAGATTTGGACTTATTGAGTCAGCAGAACATTGGTGACATTTATGCGTTTTGCACCTCAGAATTGCGACTATATGTGTATGTGGTCCACCACTTTGTGGATGAGTTGCTATGGTTGGTTCCCTTTTCAATAATACCAAATCACAGTTGGTCATGGAAAATTTAGGAAGGAAGTCATTTCCCAAACTGACTTCTTTCGATAGTGTCATCCTATTACAGAAGCGCGCTCGAATTTGTGAGCTCCTTAAAATTATCTTTCATAAAGATTTGTAAAGAAAGACTGCACATCTGCGTGACAGCGTGGCAAATCAGGGATGTTCGTGGGCGGAGCCGATTTTTTTGGTGCGAACAAGTCGGAACGCCGAACACGAACCCGAATTTCAAATGCGGAACAAATTCTCTCAACACTACTGGTGAGAATAGTGGTAGCCTGAGCGCACTGAGTAATCTACTATGGATCTTTCAGAAGAGCAGTCTGCCTTGTAAACAGGCTATAAACTATCTGTCAGCAAACAAGTGGCTGATCGGTAGTCGTTTCATACCGCCAGGTTGGCAGGTGTAAATGGACCCTAACTGTACAAAGAAAACCCACAATTGGTTTACCTATTCATCTTACTACAATAAGATCTCCGTGTAAGGTGCAGTTACATTTTCACAGCAAAGTAGAACTGAATCATATTACTGCACTTTTTTACTGCAGACTGGGGACACCATATTTCTTTCCGTCTCAAATTCACTTGACAAACATTACCATTTTGCTTATAGAAGTATTTGCATGAACAACACTGCTTTTGTGAAAAAGAATCTGGACTCTGTTTTGAAGATACTGGGCAGAAAACCTATTATAAAAGTAGTAATATTTAAGTCATCTAGTTGTCCATCTAAATATATAGATATTCTATGGGGTATTTATCAAATCTAATTGGTGACACAAATAGAAAAGTTGACCATAGCAACTACTCAGATTCCATTTGCTCTGCCCAGTACCCTTTAAGACTCATGAGGTGCTGAAATAGGAACTCTTCTATATCAAGTAGAAACTGGAAACGGACTCACCAGAACTAAAGATAATATTTTTAGATCTGGACATCTTTTTAACTAAACCATATTAGGAAGTTGTAGAACTTTTTTTATGCACATTTAATTTTTTTTTGTTCTGCACAACCCATTTACCTTACAGTAAAACATAAGCTCAGTAATACCAGTAAAACACCGTCTGGGTTATATCTTACTTGCCTCAGATGAATACAATATACACTGCTCAAAAAAATAAAGGGAACACTCAAATAACACATCCTAGATCTGAATGAATGAAATATTCTCATTGAATACTTTGTTCTGTACAAAGTTGAATGTGCTGACGTCGGGCCCTCATACCACCCTCATGGAGTCGGTTTCTAACCGTTTGTGCAGACACATGCACATTTGTGGCCTGCTGGAGGTCATTTTGCGGGGCTCTGGCAGTGCTCCTCCTGTTTCTCCTTGCACAAAGGCGGAGGTAGCGGTCCTGCTGCTGGGTTGTTGTCCTCCTACGGCCCCCTCCACGTCTCCTGGTGTACTGCCCTGTCTCCTGGTAGCGCCTTCAGCCTCTGGACACTATGCTGACAGACACAGCAAACCTTCTTGCCACAGCTCGCATTGATGTGCCATCCTGGATGAGCTGCAGTACCTGAGCAACTTCTGTGGGTTGTAGAGTCCGTCTCATGCTACTGTAGCACCCTGAGGATTCGGCTGCTACAGGGATATTACACCTCAAGCCAGAGGTGTGGTATTCCACTCCCGGGTAAGGATGGAGTGTGGAACTGAGCTTAGTAGGCTGCATGCACTACATACATCCCATTTCCGGGGGACAGAACAACGGTACTCCCACCAGTATATGTGCAGGTACGACAGCGTCTGTCCCTGGCTGGAGTGGGAGGGGGGTGGAACATCCCAGTAGTGTAGGGGCAGATAGGGGGAGTACTCTGGGTAAAGCTAGGAGCTCATTGGGTGCTAGTCACCTGGGCTCACACATAGAGGGAGTATATAAGGTGGGCACCATCTTAGGACAGGGTCTTTTTAGCAGAGGAGCTCAGCCAGGAGGGCTGACAGGGAGCTGTGGCTCCGGCTGGGCCCAGCTCCAGGGCCAAGCCTGCATTGAAGAGAGAGAGGAGGAAGAAAGGCCCAGAGAAGCAGAGTCAGAAGGAACCCTAAGAACCAAGAAACAGACCAGAAAGGGTGAAGGGTTGGCGGACACGGGTACCGGAACCCGAACTGGTGGAGGCCACTTATCCTCAGCCAGGAACCGGAGGTCGTGGTCAAGATTTGCCACGACCCTCACCAAATCCACCAGAAAGGCACACCAAGCATAGGGTCAGGGAACCCAGAGAGGAGGTTTGACCACCAAGAGACCCGAGGGAGCCGGCCAAAGGTGGATCCCTGGTGGGAACGGCCAGAGACAGAGAGAGAGAAAGGGAGCTCAGGACCACGCTCCAGAACTGCCTGGGGGTTAGCTGAGTCCAGGACCTGGTGGATGCAGCACGGCTCGGGTGGTCACTCAAGGCCAGAGTGACTGAGAGAACAACCGTGAGTAAAAACCCTGAAACTGCACCTCAAGTCTCTGACTCTCCTTTCTACAACATAACTACACCCATCATCCACACCTGCTGCCCTGAGGCCATACCCCTCCCGTTGGGGGTTATCACATCATCGCTGCACCCATACCACCGGCCTCAGCGGACTGTTCTGCAGCGGCGGCTTCAAAGCCGCACTCAACGGGTGGCGTAGTCGACACATATTCTAACATCTACTGCCATAGACTGCCGCTTAGTTTGACACCCTGGGCACGGACCGGGTCACCGCCACAAGGACTACTACCCCTATCCAGATCCGGCTCCGGGTAATCCCTTGAACATGGCCCAGGGGGCGCGTCAACTTTGGCGTAGTCGGCAGGATAACGTGCCCGCAACCACCGGGTACTGCGTGCCTGAAGAAAAGTTTATCTGTACCGTAAAAAGAAGTCTCCCGCCAATTCCGGAGGGTCCCCGCCATTGGACGCCATCACGGGTCGTTTCCCGCCGGTTGCCCGCCATCTGCAGCTTTTTCCCGCCATCCACGGAGTTTCCCGCCACTGGGAGACGATTCCCGCCATCTGAGAAGATTTCCCGCCCTGGCAGAGCGGACGCCATTATGGGCGTGCCAGAGGGTGGCAAGAGGCCACCTCCCATCGTGGGCCAGGACCAAGAATGGCGCCAAAAACGAAGACCGCCCCCACCAGCAGAGACTGCAATGATTGAGATGTCCATCAGCGTGGGGGGTCTGCCCCTGGAACTGACAATCACCAAGTTGCCCCAGGACCGCCCTCAATGGGGGCGGATACAGAACAAAAGAGCGAAGATGGGTGCAGCCTGCAGGAGTCTGGAGGAGCCGTACCCGGAGATGGAGGGAGAGGCAGGCAGCACCGACCCTGTGGTCAGGAGCCTGATGCAAGCAACCACCCCACAAGACCTGGTGGAGATCCTGGCACAGCTCCCCCGAGACCGGGAGCGTGCACAGACCGCGCTGGAGGGCCTCGCACGGAGGATGGCTCAGGTGCAGCGAGAAACGCTGACGGAATGGAGCAGGGAGATGGCCCAGCAGGCTGGAACCCGCCAGCGGAGCACACCACCCGCAACGAGGAGCACGCCTGCCCCTGAAGAGGATGCAGAAGGGACGGAGGCCGGAGACGACGCCGCAGAGGGAGCTGAAGAGACGGAGGCAAGTAAAGGGAACGTCACTACCCCAAGCCCAGCCACCGTAAGCCTACCCCCGCTCCCCGTCGCAGAGCCCGAAATCCCACCGATCGTGCCCGTTGCCGCACCGCTACCGCTCCAGACTAGGCCCCAAGCAGGAGCCGCGACCACGCCCCTTGTGACGTCACGCGCCTCAACCCTGAGCGCGGCCAAGCAGGAGACGCCACCGGCCTGGTCGCAGGGCCGAGTGCCCCCGGGCGCCGCAGTACCAACAGCGCCCTCTACTGAGCCACCGGCCTGGTCGCAAAGTCAAGTACCCCCGGGCGCCGCCGTCTTCACGGTGCCCTTTACCTTCAGGGTACCCCAAGCCTGGTCGCAAGGCCTAGTGATCCCGGGTGCCGCTGCCACCACCGCGCCCTCAACCTCCACAGTGCCGCACCTGGGTGAAGACTTGTTAACCCAGCATATTTGCCCGGATGGGCAGCCTTTTGAGTGGCCACCGGAGTACTACCATCCCCGACTCCGGAAGGAAAGGCCCCTGGATGAGCCCCTGATCCCGGCTCCGGCGCCCGCCAAGATCACCCCACTCTCGCTGGAGGAAGCGCAGTTTGCGTGGGACCCCACTGGAGGAGACCTCATCGGGTTCACTCAAGAGACCCGGGCGGCTGCAGCTGAGCGTGCGGAGTGCTGCCGGCAGCAATTAGAGGTTTTCGACCGGGAACGGCGAGAGAGGCGGGTCCGCGAGGAGCGGCTGCAAGTGAAGAGTGCAGAGCAGAAGAGCCGGACCCGACGGAACCCCCGTGCAGCTCACGGTCCCCGTGCCACCGGGACTGTAATCAAATTCCAACTGCAGCACGGTTGGGGCTTCATCCGGGATCACCACACGCCAGGCGACGTCTTCGTGACCCGCAGAGATGTCGAGTCCCACCTGCCGGAGGGACACAGAGGTCGTGACCTTTACCTGGGTGATGAGGTCACCTTCACCCGGCACCAATGTGCCAAAGGACCCTATGCCCTTCATGTACACCGACTGACAGAGAAAGAGCTGAGGTGTCAGGAGGAGCAAGAGGACCCGGACGGGTCTGAAGGGTACACGGAGGAAGGAGCAGGAGGACGCCGCTACTAAAGTACGGTAAATGGAACTGTAAAATAGTTACCCGTTAGGGTACAGGAACTGTTACCATTATAGTCCCCGTTGGGACCAGCAAATTAAACTGTTACCCGTATGTCCCTTAATCCCACTGGCCGAGGACTGAGAGCGGTCATTCTTCCCTAATCCCACTGGCCGAGGACTGAGAGCGGCCACCTCCCCTTGTATATAGTTGCGCTTTCTAAGGCGCCCCCTACTGGTTTTATAAGGAACTGTGTTTTTCCAGAAGAGACTGTTGCACTTTATCCGGTCACAAGTTGCACCGTGGCCGGAGGAACAAGAATGTTTATAATGAAAAGTTTTATATGAAGAGTATTATGCTGCTGATATATATATAGTGTTTTATATGTTTATGATGTTTTAAAAAAAAAAAAAATTGTATGTTATTGGATATTTTATTCTTTTACAGCCCGAGGACGTGCTGTGGTTTACCAGGGGGGAATGTAGCACCCTGAGGATTCGGCTGCTACAGGGGTATTACACCTCAAGCCAGAGGTGTGGTATTCCACTCCCGGGTAAGGATGGAGTGTGGAACTGAGCTTAGTAGGCTGCATGCACTACATACATCCCATTTCCGGGGGACAGAACAACGGTACTCCCACCAGTATATGTGCAGGTACGACAGCGTCTGTCCCTGGCTGGAGTGGGAGGGGGGTGGAACATCCCAGTAGTGTAGGGGCAGATAGGGGGAGTACTCTGGGTAAAGCTAGGAGCTCATTGGGTGCTAGTCACCTGGGCTCACACATAGAGGGAGTATATAAGGTGGGCACCATCTTAGGACAGGGTCTTTTTAGCAGAGGAGCTCAGCCAGGAGGGCTGACAGGGAGCTGTGGCTCCGGCTGGGCCCAGCTCCAGGGCCAAGCCTGCATTGAAGAGAGAGAGGAGGAAGAAAGGCCCAGAGAAGCAGAGTCAGAAGGAACCCTAAGAACCCAGAAACAGACCAGAAAGGGTGAAGGGTTGGCGGACACGGGTACCGGAACCCGAACTGGTGGAGGCCACTTATCCTCAGCCAGTAACCGGAGGTCGTGGTCAAGATTTGCCACGACCCTCACCAAATCCACCAGAAAGGCACACCAAGCATAGGGTCAGGGAACCCAGAGAGGAGGTTTGACCACCAAGAGACCCGAGGGAGCCGGCCAAAGGTGCATCCCTGGTGGGAACGGCCAGAGACAGAGAGAGAGAAGGGAGCTCAGGACCACGCTCCAGAACTGCCTGGGGGTTAGCTGAGTCCAGGACCTGGTGGATGCAGCACGGCTCGGGTGGTCACTCAAGGCCAGAGTGACTGAGAGAACAACCGTGAGTAAAAACCCTGAAACTGCACCTCAAGTCTCTGACTCTCCTTTCTACAACATAACTACACCCATCATCCACACCTGCTGCCCTGAGGCCATACCCCTCCCGTTGGGGGTTATCACATCATCGCTGCACCCATACCACCGGCCTCAGCGGACTGTTCTGCAGCGGCGGCTTCAAAGCCGCACTCAACGGGTGGCGTAGTCGACACATATTCTAACATCTACTGCCATAGACTGCCGCTTAGTTTGACACCCTGGGCACGGACCGGGTCACCGCCACAAGGACTACTACCCCTATCCAGATCCGGCTCCGGGTAATCCCTTGAACATGGCCCAGGGGGCGCGTCACTACCACGAGTGTGAAAGCACAACCAACATTCAAAAGTCACCAAAACATCAACCAGAAATCATTGGTACTGAGATGTGGTCTGTGGTCCCCACCTGCAGAACCACTCCTTTATTGAGGGTGTCTTGATAATTGCCAATAATTTCCATCTATTGTCTATTCCATTTGCACAACATCATGTGAAATTGATTGTCAATCAGTGTTGCTTCCTAAGTGGACAGTTTGATTTCACAGAAGTTTGATTTACTTGGAGATATATTCTGTTGTTTGTGTTCCCTTTATTTTTTTGAGCAGTGTATATATTCCTTCCATATATCTTTATGTTGCTGACAGTGTATACCCAAAGTGTTAGAGTCAATAGATCCCCAGCCTGTACTAAGGCACCAACGGTACATGTACACCAAATTACATATGGACCACAGTGTTTAAAAAGGCTCCCATCTGAGAAAGTTCTGTAGATGGGACACTGCATTGCAGGTTTGCTTGCTAACATTTCCATTAACTCCTTAAACATGTTTAGAAGAGCTCATGAGCACTAGAAATAATCTTTTATTCGTCATTTGTAACCTATTTGGTTAATCATACTAATACAAAAGGATCTATTTGTAAAAAGACCTACAGATCAAGTTTACAAGGTATAAAAGTAAATTGTTTTGTGTCTAGGAATACAATAATGAAAAAAAAAAGTAGTTGATGTGTTCTCAAGGCCCACAATAGCTGTGTCCCAAAGGGGCTAATACATTAAGTCCATTTTGTTTCTTTACAAACATTAATCTCTTCTCAACGTGTAAAATACATGTACATGAAATGTCAGGTGTTTTTGTATGGAGCTAACTTAGGGGTTGAGCCTTACATACAGGGTGGGTGCCGACTGTGTTATATAGTCGGCATCTGCGTCTAATAGCAGTGATCTGAGTTATAGTAGCTGTTATCGCTGCTGCCTATTCACTCAAAGAGGTATTCTCAAGTTATTAAATTTGCTTTAATTAGTTGGATAGCATAAAAATAAGCAGGTTTGCTATTGACTTTTATTTTATATAGTGTACAGCTGGTTTCCATGAAGCTCGGCCATAGTGCCTGGCCGATTTGTGCCCAGTAGTTACACTGCAGTAGATGGGTTAGCTCCTAAAATCCCAGTCAGCTTTCCCCAGGTCATTGATTTATATACAGCAGTTAGCTGCTCACCTCCCTTCCCCTAACTCTCAGCTCCTGACAAGCTGCCCTTATCAGTCCTGTGTAATCACAATCCCAGACCTCTAGCATCACTGTTCCAAGCTGTGTGCTTGTAAAATGCCCTGATAATTCTATATGTTAATTAGTAATAACAGTGTAGCCTCAGAACAAACCATTGATAGCTGAATGTGTTACAGCAGAACTTGTGCTAAGCTTTACTGTATAGTTCTGTTAATATTACAGTTCTGCTACGCACGAGGGCTATCACTCAAAGAGGAGTTCCTGCCCCACTAAAACCAGGAAGTAACGAGATTGCAGCTTTGTGAGCTGCTCAACAGACATTGAGAGAATAACCCCTTAAGTGCTGTTATCAATTTGTGACAACAGCATTTCTGTAGAGTTATGAAATTATGGGACGATTACATCTCCCACTTGCCCTTTGTGCAATGTGATCAGGGGGTGCCAATGGGTTGTCGTGGCAGCCAAGTGCCTACACATTGTTCTTGTTGCCATCACAGGCTGAGCTTCATAGATGATCATGATATTCACTATATTCTGCATAACTGTTGTATTGCAGTAAATAGAACAAGCCATCAAACGATCAAAGGTTCAAGTCCCCTAAGAGACTTACTCAAAAATATAGTGAAAATGTAAAAATATGTTTTAAAAAAATTAGCCTGAATCGCCCAGTTTTTCCCAGTTCAAAAATAAAGAAATCAAAAGCAAAAAGCTGAGATTTTAGGAGTTAAATTATCTCCTGCCATGCACTGTGAACACTCAGCTCCAGGCACTACGACTGAGCTCCATGGAAACCAGCTGTACACTATATACCGGTAAGTTCCAATCTATAAAAATATTTAAACACCTTAAGGAGTTAAAAAATTAAAACACTAGAATTTAAATTTTTTGGTTGGTGCATCTCCCCAAAAATGCAATAAAAACTAATCACACTATTCTATATACCCCAAAATTGTATAAATTAAAATATCAGTTTGGCACGCGAAATACAATCTCTCATACATGTCCATCCATGGGAACATAAAAAGATACGCATGGCAACGCAAAAATTTGCTATAGTTGAAATCATAATGAGCTGAAGAATCATGTTACCAGGCAATTTTTACTGCACAATGTATGCTAAAAAATGAAACAGAAAACAATGACATTTTTCTCTATATCATCCCATTTGGATTTTTTTTCTACCGTTTTAAATCGTAACCGTTGTTTTAATTTTTATTTTCATAAATCAATAGTACACATGAAAATAAGCAACTTTTTAATATATCTTCTCAGAGAAATCTGCTTCTTTCTCTGCCAGAATTGATCAGTCATTACCAAATTATCAATTCTGAGGTAAAGTCTGAATTCAGTGAAGACAGACTTTCCCATTACTGAGATAGGAGATGGAAGTTGTTACTGGTACCATACTATGTAGATATGAGGGGGGGAGTATCTCTGTCTCTAGCTCCTCCCTCTTCCCGTATACATAGAATTGTATCAGTGACAGCTGCCATCTCCTATCTCAAATGCCAAAACATTTCCTATCTCAGTAGTGGGAAAGTCAGTCTTCACTGAATACAGATTTAACTCAGAATTTTGATAAATGATAAATTCTGACATATAGTAAAGTGAATTGTTTCAATCAAATCTACAGTGGCTTATGAAAGTATTCATCCACCTTGGCTTTTTATCCCTTTTGTTACATTATAACCTGTGTTTAAATATTTTTGTAATCCGATTTGTGTGTGATGCATCAGCACTAAATAGTCTAAGTTGGTGAAGTGAGAAAAACATAGGCATAAATTAAATTTATAGGATCAAATAACTAAAAATTTGCATGTGCATATGTATTCACCTCTTTTGCTATGAAGCCCCTAAAAAAATCTGATGCAAGCAATTACCTTCATAAGTCACATAATTAGTGAAAGGAAGTCCACCTGTGTGCAATCTAAGTGTCACATGGTCTGTCAGTATATACACAGCTTTTCTGAAAGGCCACAGAGGCTGCTCACCATTAAGCAAGAGGCACAGCTAACCAAACACCATAAAGACCAAGGAGATCTCCAAACAAGTCAGGGACAAAGTTGTTGAGAAGTACAAGTCAGGGTTGGGTTCTAAAACAATATACCAATCTCTGATTATCCCCCGGAGCACCATCAAATCCATTGTCATCAATTGGAAAAAACATGGTACCACAACAAACCTGCCAAGAGAGGTCCACTCCCCAAAACTCTCAGCCCAGGGCATTAGTAAGAGAGGCAGCACAGAGACAAAAGGTAACCCTGCAGGGGCTTGAGGCTATGTGCCCACGATGCAGAAATGCTCCGGATTTTTCCTGAGTGTTTCTGCATCTCCCTGGCAGAAAAAATGCATGCGGATTGTACATGCGTTTTTCCTGCCAGGGACAAGCGGATGTGAAGCGTTCTTCACATGCATTTCTGCATTCGGGTTGACAAGCGCTTTCCAAGCGATTTTAGCATCACTTGGAAAGTGCTTGTCAACTTGGTCACACTATATAAATCCATGCAAACGGCATGGATTTATATACTGTGACCTTAAAGAATGGTAAAAAATAAAAAAAATAAATCTATACTTACCTTCTGATGGCCCCCGCAGTCTTGCTTCGCTCCGTCCTGGCTTGCCTGCAGCTCGTGGTACACTACACTGAAGGACCTGCCGTCACATGACTATGATGTCAGCGCAGGTCCTTCAGTCCACCGCGAGCTGCCGGCAAGTTAAGAGTAGGAGACCGGGGTCCATCAGAAGGTAAATATGATATTTATTTTTTATTTTATTCTTTTTTTTACAGGTACTATGGTACCCGGGTCCGGAGGAGAGTCTCCGGACCCGGGTACCATAGTACCTGTAAATCGATGCGTTCCAGTGCAAGTCAATAGCGGCGAAAACGCAGCGCTTCTGCAAAATAATTGGTAGTGCTGCGTTTTTTTCCGCAATGATAACCCGCAGCGGAAATTTCCGCAGCATGTGCACACAGCACATGCGGATTATCTTTGAGGAACATGGCAGGCCTTCTACCATGCGTTCCTGCAGAATTTCTGCCGCTGCGGAAACGCTTAAAAAACACATCGTGGGCACACAGCCTTAGAGTTCCCAAGCAGAGACTGGAGAATCTATTCATAAGACCACAATAAGCGGTACACTCCATAGAGGTGGTCTTCATGGAAGAGTGGGCAGAAAAAAAAGGCTTTACTTGCACAAAAAAATTGTAAAGCTCGTTTTGAATTTGCTAAAAGACATGTGGGAGACTTCCCAAAATGGAACTTTTTGGCCACTAAGGTAAACTCTATGTTTGGCACCAAACCAAAACAGCTCATCACCCCAACAGCACCATCTCCACAGTAAAACATGGTGGTAGCAGCATCATGCTGTGGGATGTTTTTTGGCAGCAGGGACAGGGAAAAGTCTGAGTTGAAGGGAAGATGGATGGTGCGAAATACAGGGATATTCTTGAGCAAACCTGCTTCAGTCTGTCAGTGATTTGAGACTGGGACGGAGGTTCACCCTCCAACAAGACAATGACCCAAAACATACTGCTAAAGCAACACTTGAGTGGTTTAATGGAAACATATAATGTTTTGGTGTGGCCTAGTCAAAGCACAGATCTTAATCCATTTGGGAATCTGTGGTCAGACTTGAGGATTGGTGTTCACCAGAGGAAACCATCTAACTTGAAGGAGCTGGAGCAGTTTTTACTTGAGGAATGGGCGAAATTCCCAGTGGCAAGATGTGGCAAATCTCATAAAGACTTATCGAAAGTGATTTGCAGCTGTAATTGCTGCAAAAGGAGGCTCTACAAAGTACTGACTTTAGGGAGGTGAATAGTTATGTACACTGAAGTTTTCAGTTATTTTGTCCTATTTGGTTGCTTCACAATAAAAAGAAAACCAAATGTTCACAGTTGTAGGCATGTTCTTTACATGAACTGATGCAAAACCTAAAAAAAAGTGTCATTCCAGGTTGTGAGGTAGCAAAACATGAAAAATGCCAAGGAGGGTGAATACTTTTGTAAACAACTGTACATCTCATCCTGCAAAAAGCGATCCCTGATTCTGTCATTATGGCTATGTTGATGGAAAAATAAAGTTGTGTCTTTTTAAGAAGACATTAAAAAAATATGAGAGAAAGTATTTATTTTGTTGGGACTTCTTTTTTTAGTAACAGACAAGAATGATTTGCTTCGGAAATAAGTGTTTTTGAACTTTGCATCACTCTGGTTCATGAAGTCCATAAAACTCCTGGTCACTGCTGATTACATAAGAATAACACAATCTATTTATCTAAAGAAAGTGGGCCCCTGCAGGTGCTATACAGGTTCATTTGATCTTTTCTACCCATTTCTGAACATATTTTGTGACTGCCTCAGTAATATCCTAATGCTTACAAATTGCAGTATATCTATTGATATTGCCAATGTGGTGAGCAGAGGAACAGGTATTTCCATGTCTGGAATATTTGTGACCAAGCTAAGATGATAGCACTTGTTGGGGTTAAAGGGAACCTGTTAGCAGGTTTTTGCTACTTAATCTGAGAGCAGCAAGATATAGGGCCAGATACCCTGATTCCAGTAATGTATCTCTTACGTTGCTGAGTGCTGCAGTTTCAATAAAATCTTTGTTTTATCAGCCTGGGATTATCACAGAAGGACTAGAAGTCTCATGCCATGTAGTCTTCCTGCTCTGTGTAACCCTGCCTCCACCAGGAATTGGCAGCTTTCTGTCACTGTACAGTGTACACAGAAAGCTGCCAATCAGTGATGTGGGCGGGGTTATACAGGGCTCAGCATTCAGAGAACTGCTAGATCTGCAGCAGATAAAAATAGTGATTTTATGAAAATGACAAGCAGCCCAGTAAGTGACATATCGCTGGAATCAGGGTCTGTGCCCTAACACCATGCTGCTCTCAGATTACATAGCAAAAACCTGGTGACAGATTCCCTTTAAACAAAAACTATGCTTTGAGTCAGTGTTATTTTTACTGTAGCATTTAAATAGCTCTTAGGCTATGTGCCCACGTTGCGGACCTGAAGCATATTTTTTACGCTTCTCCCTGGCGGGAAAATCGCATGCGGATATTACATGCGGTTTTCCCGCCAGGTAGAAGCGTTTGTGAGGCGTCTTTGCATGCATTTCCGCATGCGGGTTATCAAGCACTTCTCCAAGCATCACTTGGAAAAGTGCTTGACAACTTGTTCAAAATGGTAAAAAATAAAAAAATAAACTTTATACTCACCTTCTGATGCATCCTCTGCCCCGTCCGGAGGCTTGAGCGGCTCACGCTGTTGTGTGCAGGACCTGCGGTGACGTCATTGAGTCATGTGGTGGGTCACATGACTCAATGACGTGGCAGGTCCTTCAGACAACAGCGCGACGGAGGGAAAACATCAGAAGATAAGTATAAACTTTATTTTATTCTTTTTTTTACAGGTTCTTTGGTACCCAGGTCTGGATGAGAGTCTCCTCTCATCCAGACTTGGGTACCATCCGCACATTGATTCCGCTGCGCTTCCGCAAAATTAATGAACATGCTGCGGATTTTTGACCGCAGCATATACGCTGCGGAAAAATCCGCAGCATGGGCATTGACATTGCGGAATGCCATTGGGGACCATGGGGTGTGGATATACATGCGTTTTACAAGCGTTTACGCTGCGGAAATTCCGCAGCATATACGCTTGAAAAACGCTACGTGGGCACACAGCCTTAACATCCATCAATAAATCATTTTTCACTCCAGTGCCTCTGCCTACGCCTTGTATTATTGGGACCTGGCAGAAAGGAAGGTCTATGAATTCCTGACTCTGTCAGCAGGCAGTTGTGTTTATGGTGTTAATGGCATTTATAGCACATTTGTCATTTTTCATTACTAGGAAAGGGATTTGGTCATTTAACACAATTCATTTAATCATTTATGTATCAGTGAGTCCCAAATGCCCTGGAGCTCATTTATCTTCTATTGGAGTGTGTTGATAATGCAGATAGATAGCGTCAGTTAGTTCAGGGTAATATGTTTCCTAGTAAACACACCATTAGCCTGTCCAATGATACTAATTGACGTATTTACCCTGACACATTATAGTCCGTAATGCATTTTTCAATAGCGGTCATAGTTCATAGTTCTGTAGCAGAAGTAAATGTGTCCTTTCCTTTCCTGAGCGAGTGTGTGACTGAGACACTTATTCTTATTAGAGATGATTGTATATTTCCATATTTGTTAACTCTGATCTGTCTCTATGTAGAAGCATATTTCTAGTAAAGAGGTTACTAATGACATCAAATACGACAATGCGGTTTTTCTCTCTCCGTCATACATTTGAATCATCTGCTTTTCCTAACAGCGCAATCAGGTCATTTTTTCTGCAACTTCATATAAAATTCTTACTGATGCTCTTCAGAGCATTATCCTCTACCAGCATTGTGTTTCCAGAGGCCCTTTATCAAAAATAAAAGTGTAATGGACAACAGTTTATGGACATTTCCCAGCTGAACAAATCTGGACCTCCCAGTGGCATGAAATAATTAACATTGCATTTAAATCTTTAATTTATTTCTTCTGGTCCGGTGGGTTTGAATGCCAGGCTTCAATTTGGAATTATCTAGTGAAATTGCAAACTAAACCTTATTAATCTGAATTATAATAGTCGATGGAAAGTTACAATGGCATCTTCCCAAGTCCAAAACCGTTTTGAAGTGCCAGGCAACTATTAATACCTTTCACATTTATGTATGGACACTGAAAATATTATCCAGCACATACAAATACATAATTGACAGCTACATTAGCATGCACAGAACACCCATACATCCTAGTGACCCACAGACTCCCTCTTACATAAGAACAGTATAATATAAGGCCCGTATAGAGATCTAATGATTTTTCCTGCTAATTTCACAATGCTGTGGTTACATAAGACAGAACTATCTTATAATATATGAAAATGATTTCCCAGTGTATAGAAATCCTAAAAATTAATGTATAATAGCACTGGATGGGCTCATCAAGAAGGACATTCTGACCCTGCAATCGAAAATATTCAACCCTGAGGTTGAAGGAAAATTGAACATAATTTCACACAAAACTCCAAAAATGGGCCGGACAAAATTGTTGGCACCCTCAACTTAATATTTGCATACCCTTTGGAATAAATAACTGCAGTCAATCGCTTCCTATAACCATCAACAAGATTCTTACACCTCTCAACTGAAATTTTCTATCACTTTTCTTTTGCAAACTGCTGCAGGTCTCTCATATTTGAAGGGTGCCTTCTCCCAACAGCAATTTTAAGATCTCTCCACAGGTGATCAATGGGAATTAGATCCGGACTCATTGCTGGTCACTTCAGAACTCTCCAGCGCTTTCTGTCCATCCATTTCTGGGTGCTTCTTGAAGTATCTTTGGTGTCATACTCCTGCTGGAAGACCCATGACCTAGGACGGAAACCCAGCTTTCTGACACTGGGCACTACATTGAAACCCAAAGTCCTTTGGTAATCTTCAGATTTTATTATGCCTTGCACACAGACATGGCACCCTGAGGTAGCAAAACAACCCCAAAACATTTTTGAACCTCCACCATATTTGTGGGTTCAAGTTACTTACCACACCTCTAGATAAATTTCTTGAGGAGGGTAGTTTTCAAAATGGAGTCACTTGTTGGGGGTTTCCACTGTTTAGGCACATCAGGTGCTCTCCAAACGCGACATGGTGTCCACTATCTATTCCATTAATTTTGTACTCCAGTCAAATGGCTCTCCTTCCCTTCCAACCCCTGCCATGCGCTCAAACAGTAGTTTTCCACCACATATTGGGTATCGATGTACTCAGGAGAAATTGGACAACAAACTGTATTGTTCATTTTCTCCTATTACCCTTGTGAAAATTAAAAATAAGAGGCTAAAGCAACATTTTTGTTGGAAAAAGTAAAATGTTCATTTTTTCTTTCCACATTGTTTTAATTCCTGTGATGCATCTAAAGGGGTAATATACTTCTTGAATGTGGTTTTGAGCACCTTGAGGGGTGCAGTTTTTAAATAAATGGTGTCACTTTTGGATATTTTCTGTCATATAGCCCCTCAAAGTCACTTCAAATGTGCATGAAACGCTTGATTGTTCGGTAATCACGCTTCAAAAGTTTGGAAATTTCAAGACTGCTGCATCCCTCTGCAAGACATCTCACAATTTTGGACTTTTCAGAGCCCGTCAAATCTCTCTTCTGACCCATTTTGCCAAAGGAAAGGAAGTTGCCTAATAATTAAGCACACCTTATATAGGGTGTTGATGTCATTAGTCAACACCCCTCCTCATTACAGAGATGCACATCACCAGATTTACTTAATTGGTAGTTGGTTCTCAAGCCTATGCAGCATGGAGTAGGACAACATGTATAAAAAATATGTGATCAAAATACTCATTTGCCTAATAATTCTGCACGCGGTGTAGATTAAAATAACCAAATCAAACAAATTACTGTATTTTTCGGATTATAAGACACACTGGTTTATAAGACGCACCCCAAATTTTAGGGAGAAGAATTAAAAAATGTTTTTTTTATGAACCAATACGTGTTATAATCAGCTTAACTGGGGGGCTGAGGCATTGGTGGAGTGGGGTCTCAGGTGGCATGGTCTGTATGGCACCCTTCATCCCTCATCCTGGTATGTATGGCACCCCTCATCCCTCTTCCTGGTATGTATAGCACCCCTCATTCCTCTTCCTGGTATGTATGGCACCGTTCATTCCTCATCCTGGTATGCATGGCACCCTTCATTCCTCATCCTGGTATGTATGGCACCCCTCATCCCTCTTCCTGGTATGCTTGGCACCCCCTTATCCCCATCACGCTGCACACAAAAAATAAACAATTATGCTCACCACCACTCACCTCCAGCGCTGCGTCCTGCTCTGCTGCAGACACCGATCTCACTGCGTGAGCCGCGCAAGGGGTAACTGCCATGCGCCCTCACACTGTGAGATGCTGTGCCAGAATAGTCACTGCTCCCCGCACCGGGACTGTGTGCGTGGGGAGCAGTGACCATTCACTCTCCTTAATAGCGTAAACACAGTACCCGCAGCGCGGCTCCTGCTGCTGATCTGCGGTCAGTGTGCCCGCTATTACAGACCATGAATATTCACTACAATCCACTCCCATGGGTTGTAGTGAATTGTAGTGAATATTCAAGGTCTTTAATAGTGGGCACACAGACCGCAGAGTGCAGCAGCAGCCGCGCTGCAGGTACAGTGTGCACTTTTAAGGCGAGCGAATGGTCACTGCTCCCCACGCACACAGTCCCGGTGTGGGGAGAAGTGACTATTCCGGCAGGATCTGTAAGAATAGTCAAAAATAAGCTCCAGAAATAAGTTCCTACTAAACCAAATAGGAACTGAAGAAGCACACCAAGCCAGGGAAACACCAAGCTATATATGGCAGCTTCCAGCAGTAGTGGTATTATAGTTTGGGTGGTTTGGGCCTGTTTTGCTGCATCTCGGCTAGGATACCTTACCATCACTAATAGAACAGTTAGTTGTGAATGATACCAGCAAATTCTAAAAGAAAATGTCAGGACATCTGTCCATGAGCTCAAGAGAACATGGGTCATGCAGTCTTACAATGACCCAAATCACAAGAGTCATTCTAATAAAGAATGGTTAAGAAAAATAAAGTTAAAGTTCTGAAATGGCCAAGTGGAAGTCTTGACCTTCACGCCTTAAGGAACGAGCCACTTTGTACGTTAATGACCAAGCCTCTTTTTTAAAATCTGAAATGCATCATTTTATGTCGTAATAACTCTGGAACAGTTCAACGGATCCCAGCGATTGTTTTTTCAAGACATGTTGTACTTCATTTTAGTGGTAAATTTTGGTCATTATGATTTGCGTTTATTTATGAAAATATTGAAAATTTGAGAAAAAAAATTGAAAATTTGAGAAAAAAATTGAAAATTTTGCAATTTTCAAACTTTTCATTTTTATGTCCTTAAATCAGATACACCGTGTGCAGAATTATTAGGCAAATGAGTATTTTGATCACATGATATTTTTTATACATGTTGTCCTACTCCCAGCTGCATAGGCTTGAGAACCAACTACCAATTAAGTAAATCTGGTGATGTGCATCTCTGTAATGAGGAGGGGTGTTGACTAATGACATCAACACCCTATATAAGGTGTGCTTAATTATTAGGCAACTTCCTTTCCTTTGGCAAAATGGGTCAGAAGAGAGATTTGACGGGCTCTGAAAAGTCCAAAATTGTGAGATGTCTTGCAGAGAGATGCAGCAGTCTTGAAATTTCCAAACTTTTGAAGCGTGATCACCGAACAATGAAGCGTTTCATGCAAATAGACAACAGGGTCGCAAGAAGCGTGTTGGCCAAAAAAGGCGCAAAATAACTGCCCATGAATTGAGGAAAATCAAGCGTGAAGCTGCCAAGATACCATTTGCCACCAGTTTTGCCATATTTCAGAGCTGCAATGTTACTGGAGTATCAAAAAGCACAAGGTGTGCGATACTCAGGGACATGGCCAAGGTAAGGAAGGCTGAAAAACGACCACCTTTGAATAAGAAACATAAGATAAAACGTCAAGAATGGGACAAGAAATATCTTAAGACTGATTTTTCAAAGGTTTTATGGACTTATGAAATGAGAGTGACTCTTGATGGGCCAGATGGTTGGCCAGAGGCTGGATCAGTAAAGGGCAGAGAGCTCCACTCCGACTCAGACACCAGCAAGGTGGAGGTGGGGTACTGGTATGGGCTGGTATCATCAAAGATGAACTTGTGGGACCTTTTCGGGTTGAGGATGGAGTGAAGCTCAACTCCCAGACCTACTGCCAGTTTCTGGAAGACAACTTCTTCAAGCAGTGGTACAGGAAGAAGTCGGTATCGTTCAAGAAAAACATGATTTTCATGCAGGACAATGCTCCATCACATGCGTCCAACTACTCCACAGCGTGGCTGGCCAGTAAAGGTCTAAAAGAAGAAAAAATAATGACATTGCCCCCTTGTTCATCTGATCTGAACCCCATAGAGAACCTGTGGTCCATCATAAAATGTGAGATCTACAGGGAGGGAAAACAGTACACCTCTCGGAACAGTGTCTGGGAGGCTGTGGTGGCTGCTGCACGCAATGTTGATTGAAAACAGATCAAGCAACTGACAGAATCTATGGATGGAAGGCTGTTGAGTGTCATCGTAAAGAAAGGTGGCTATATTCATCACTAATTTTTTTGTTTTTGTTTTTGCCTGTCACAAATGTTTATTTCTAAATTTTGTGCACTGATATTGGTTTACCTGGTGAAAATAAACAAGTGAGATGGGATTATATTTGGTTTTTATTAAGTTGCCTAATAATTCGGCACAGTAATAGTTACCTGCACAAACAGATATCCTCCTAAGATAGCCAAATCTAAAAAAAAACACTCCAACTTCCAAAAATATTAAGCTTGGATATTTATGAGTCTTTTGGGTTGATTGAGAACATAGTTGTTGATCAATAATAAAAATAATCCTCTAAAATACAACTTGCCTAATAATTCTGCACACAGTGTACTTGTAGGACTTGTGTGGGAATCTCATGTAGTTTTTGGTCAAATATTTGCAGACATATAGAAATATGTGAAGGGTTGACAAACTTTTCAATCAACACTGTAGATTTCCAAAACCTGCTATAATAACAGTAGGTGCTATAAATGGATAATGATAATGTTTGTGTCCATCAGCTATGATATAAAACTCTGTACCGGTAGACTGATATAAGGAAGGCTTTCTTTACAGGAAGCTGATTGGCTAGATACAAACTTGATTCTCATTGGCGCCTTAGATCCTGCTGGGACTTTTTCCTCGAAGTTGGGAAAAGAGCTCTTTCAATCACAGTATAAAGATTTTTTTTTAGCGTTAATTTCTGTCATTGATAGCCAGTTTAATATATATTTAATTAAAAATAACCTTTTTATACACTAGTGCAGTAGATCCAAAAGAGTCAAGCCACACACTTTCGAAATGTGACACATGGCTCATTACATTTCTTTAGTTGTGAGGGTACATGAAGTCCGCAGTCGCTGCTGGGGAGCACTAACAATTAGGTTAGGAAAATAGTCCCTAAAATAATCTGTTAACTGAACATAAGGTTACAACATTCTAAATTTATTTCCATGGGCCTGTATGTAATTTGCTGTTGGTCTCTTTACAAAAAGTGACTAAATAAGTGACTGCAACAAAGCCTCCTGAATAGAATAATGATATATTTTATGAAGGAGAGAGGTCACGTGAACTGGGGTTGAAGCTTGTATTTTTCTTTGCCTGTACACATTGCTAATTGAGTCCTTGAGCAGAAACACGTTTTCAGAAGTGCGTTTGACCTATAGATTTAGTGTTTCCATTATTGTAGACTTCTTTAAAGAAATTAGCTTGGAGTTCTGTACCCTGGTGTGCATGGTCTTTATGCTCTGAAAAATACTTCCATTCTGACAATACTGCGTCTGAAAGCTTAATTGAGTGAATCATGACAAATAATCACACGGCTTTGAATTATTATGTTTCCTTTTGGTCTGTCCTCTGTGAATTTGCTCTTTGAAATTAGTTTCAGGCTGTGATAGAGAGTTAACTGTTTCCCTGAGATAACAGCTACCAGTTTTTCTACAGATGAATACATATTTGCTATTTTTTTTGAATTATTGTAGAACTGCTTTATTATATTGAAGGGGTTTTCCTATTACATATAATTATCATCAACAGAATTGGTAATATATATATACGATCACTGGGGATTTGACCCTACTAATCCTGAAGAAATCCATTGCTCCAAAGTTTCCTGTGTGAATAGAGTAGCTACTTCTCCATTCACTTCTACGGGAGCAACAATTTCGCTAGCTTCATTAGTCCCTTAGAAGTGTATGGAGGAGTAGTGGAGAGGCAACCCCCATTCTTCAGGGTAGTGGGGGCCTAGTGGTCAGATCCCCAGGTATTACTCATTTATCACAAAACTATAAAACAGATTACGCAAGAAAACCCCTTTTAATCTGTGTTCTCATCTTGAAAGTCTAAGTCTATTTATTTGCCCCTTCCTCCCCACTATCACCAGTACAAAGTGCTCAATGCAATATTTAGACTTAAGAACTCTTAAGGGAATGTGTCTTAAATAATGACCTATTGTTTAAATCAAAGTTTTAGTGATTATTCCTTTCTTTCTTTATTTTGGCAATGTTTTTTTAGATTCCTGTTCTTTTAGGTAATCTACATAAACATTAGCAGCAATAGACTAACTCAGACAATATCTTTTGTATGGAAGCATTGAATGAGTAAGTGCAAAGGTCATTGTGAAGGAAAGGGGAGCAGAGAGCTGTATTATGAATGATGAAAAGCCGATGTTATCAGTAGAAATTAAAATCCGCTAAGTTCATCCATTTTTTTTAAAATTGAATAGCAGCTAATTGAATCGCAATACTACATAGCCTCCAATTGCCCTGAGAATACATTTGTAAAACTCTGAGGTCTTCTGGCACTTTCCAACTCTTTAAAACAAAACACACCCTTCGTAATATCAAAGTGATCCACCATAGAAACGGACGGTGACTGGTAGTAACCAACAGTCCACTTAATAACACGTGCATTGACAGACTTTTCGCGTTTTTTTTAAATAATAAAAAATAGATCCCTGTTAGTCATTTGCAATCAGACAGACTGTTCTTTACTGAACAATTACTCAAACATATAGTGTCGCTGTCAGAGGTAACAGTATACTGCTAAGATGAATAATGTGCCATATTTTACATAACGCCCTCTGCTCACTCTCCCTAATACACTTGCCAGAGGCAATGGAGGCAATATGTGGTCTGCTTTTTTAGCAGTATCACTGACCAGACACCTGGGGCCAGTGGGGCTTTTATTGCTGCTAGTGGCTCCCAAATTTTTAGCCAGGGTATAAGGGTATTTTCTTTCTTCTACTCTACCCTGTCCATTGTCATTGACACATTTTCTTTTATTAGACAATTTATACAAAACTATAATTTACTTTTTAACACGCTTTTCATACCCAATTATTCAACTCTTGCCAAATAGTATGTAGCAAACGCTAAGTAGGTACACGTAAAGAAAGCAAAATGTGTCAGCAGGCCACAGTATAGGTGTGATTTGTACGCTTGTGAAATTGGACTAGTAAAATGGATGTGAAAAAACAGATATGTAGAGTTAAATGTCTACATTTTTTAAACATTTTAATTCTATTTTGTTAACAAAATTCAATGTCCTTCCTGAAAATGACATAAGAAATGCTGGGTATATAAGTACACAAAAAGAAAAAGTGGGCACTGCTGGGGAATAATAATCACAAATAGAAAGGGGTGCTACAGTAACCTGATGTAAAGACACAAAATTATTCGGAAGAAAAAGACTCAGGATATATAACCATGCACACCCAATGTTGGAAAAGTGAAAAAAATCTTTATTACATGATTACATTTAGACAACAAAAGAAAAATTTTTTAAAAGCATTTAAAACAGACAAAAACTTGTGCAATCTTCATATGGGGGAATTCATGATAATAATATGCATAAAAATAGCAATAAACCCCACTATGTTATGTGCCACAGGTATATTTTACATCACTTATATAACATTCGATTAATGTAGACCTACTAAGCAACCCTGGCTATAAATAGCACAGCATAACCAGTCAAAATATGTGTTTATGACAAAGCAAACCCCCCTAAATAATATAAGTGAATCAAGGAATGAGTAGGAGAGATGGTCTATTGGCAATGGGGGCCCATATTTTAGAGGTATTGGCCAGATTGTGTCACCAAAGTCGTATATGACGTGGCACAGTTGATCCACATATAAATAACAAGCCAGGCATTCCTGAGTGGTCAAGTCAAGAAAATAAGTAAATAAAAAATCTATGGAAGAATAATTACCTGCTGGCACCAGAGACCCTACGCGTTACGCTGCTCAGACGCAGCTTCGTCAGGGGTATGTTGTCTAAGAGCACATGTGTGTGTTATGTAGTTGATCCCAAATGGTGTGACTAGTTTCAGGTGAGTGTTTGTCTCCCTATGGTGTGTAGACAGGCCTGTTCTCATCAGAATGTGTTCCACCCAGTCCACGTGGAACGCAAACGGAAATGGGTTAAACGTCATATCCGGTCCAAAGCAGAGGGCGCCAAATACAGCCCTGAAGCTATTATTGTCAAAGGTGCGTCCCACCCGTACCATACGGTGGAACGGGGGTGGAAGTAAAGTAAACGTCACATCCAGTCAGAAGGGTAAACACGCAGAGCAATGAACTATGCACGTAGTCATAATAAAGGAGAGGCTTGCGTTCCACGATGGAACGCAAAAACCCCAGGAGCAGCGCGTCAGCTGAAGAGAATAATAGTGATCACACAAGAAAGTGCTAGCATTAATCAAAAAAAAAAAAAAAAAAGAAAGAAAGAATTGCAGTCCAAACCAGGAATACTAAGAAGTCAGTATATGATCTGAGGACAATCACCAAACATGCATAGATACAAAGATAGATACAAAGATGCATCACATAACAGAATACAGACCTGGACATATAAGACTCACTAACCAGACAGACATAAAACAACAACAAAAAAAAAAAAAAATCCCATTTAAAATAAAACTCTCTCCTTTCCCTCTTTTTCCTTTTTTCTCTTCCTTTCTTTCTCCCTTCCCTTCCTTCTCCTTTCCCTTCCCCTTCTTTTCCTTCCCCTTTCCATCCTCCCCTCTCCTTCCCTCCCCTTCCTTTATTAAGATAAAAGACAAGACATATAAATGCATATGAGACTTCAGTATATTCCAATGTTTGCGGAATAGACCACCTACTTTATTCCATTGATTGTTAAACCTAGTAATAAATCTGATCTGTGTGTCTTCCATGTCAGCTCTTCCATGGTGTTCTTATATGTGGAATCTTGCCCACTATTGGGGTTTTGATTCACCTTTTTTTTTCTTTTTTTTTTTTTTCCCCTCCCATGGGGCCAACTTGTGCAGTTCCATTAGTTTATTGCTTATTTCTTGTATTTGTGATTGTTTAGCTGTGTGCATCTTTTCACATACTTGCACACAGTCTCATATGCATTTATATGTCTTGTCTTTTATCTTAATAAAGGAAGGGGAGGATGGAAAGGGGAAGGAAAAGAAGGGGAAGGGAAAGGAGAAGGAAGGGAAGGGAGAAAGAAAGGAAGAGAAAAAAGGAAAAAGAGGGAAAGGAGAGAGTTTTATTTTAAATGGGATTTTTTTTTTTTTTTTTGTTGTTGTTTTATGTCTGTCTGGTTAGTGAGTCTTATATGTCCAGGTCTGTATTCTGTTATGTGATGCATCTTTGTATCTATCTTTGTATCTATGCATGTTTGGTGATTGTCCTCAGATCATATACTGACTTCTTAGTATTCCTGGTTTGGACTGCAATTCTTTCTTTCTTTTTTTTTTTTTTTTGATTAATGCTAGCACTTTCTTGTGTGATCACTATTATTCTCTGCAGCGGACGCGCTGCTCCTGGGGTTTTTGCGTTCCATCGTGGAACGCAAGCCTCTCCTTTATTATGACTACGTGCATAGTTCATTGCTCTGCGTGTTTACCCTTCTGACTGGATATGACGTTTACTTTACTTCCACCCCCGTTCCACCGTATGGTACGGGTGGGACGCACCTTTGACAATAATAGCTTCAGGGCTGTATTTGGCGCCCTCTGCTTTGGACCGGATATGACGTTTAACCCATTTCCGTTTGCGTTCCACGTGGACTGGGTGGAACACATTCTGATGAGAACAGGCCTGTCTACACACCATAGGGAGACAAACACTCACCTGAAACTAGTCACACCATTTGGGATCAACTATATAACACACACATGTGCTCTTAGACAACATACCCCTGACGAAGCTGCGTCTGAGCAGCGTAACGCGTAGGGTCTCTGGTGCCAGCAGGTAATTATTCTTCCATAGATTTTTTATTTACTTATTTTCTTGACTTGACCACTCAGGAATGCCTGGCTTGTTATTTATATGTGGATCAACTGTGCCACGTCATATACGACTTTGGTGACACAATCTGGCCAATACCTCTAAAATATGGGCCATCTCTCCTGCTCATTCCTTGATTCACTTATATTATTTAGGGGGGTTTGCTTTGTCATAAACACATATTTTGACTGGTTGTGCTGTGCTATTTATACCAGGGTTGCTTAGTTGGTCTACATTAATCGAATGTTATATAAGTGATGTAAAATATACCTGTGGCACATAACATAGTGGGGTTTATTGCTATTTTTATGCATATTATTATCATGAATTCCCCCATATGAAGATTGCACATGTTTTTGTCTGTTTTAAATGCTTTTAAAAAATTTTTCTTTTGTTGTTTAAATGTAATCATGTAATAAAGATTTTTTTCACTTTTCCAACATTGGGTGTGCATGGTTATATATCCTGAGTCTTTTGCTTCCGAATAATTAAATGCTGGGTATATACACGCTGTATTGCTGTGGCATTTACAAATATGACTAGTAAAACAAATGTGCAAAATAAATTGTTTGACACGCACACTGTGAGTTAGACAGTCACATATAAATGTCTGGATTTTGAGAAATTTTCTTTTGTACCTAAAAAAATATATAGTCTAGCCTTTACAAAAAGTAAACACACCCTCTGACTGATTTCAGTCCTTTACTGGAATAAGAGTTCTGGTGTATGGAATGTCACACAATTCATCGTGAATTAAGCGAGCTGTGGAGTCGCACCCTTGTCCCCTCCCATTTTATTGGAGGTGGGAGAAACTGGTGTGAAAACTTCAGAAGTCTCAACATATTTGTACAACTCCGAATTGTGGCAAAATTTTGTGACTTTTTTAAGCTTTTTATGCCTGAATTCTGACGTAAAACCATTGAATTAGGCCCTAAGTATATTTATTTGCTCCTTCACATCACCCCGCATCACTACTACAAAGGGCTCAATGCAGTATCTTGTCTCAAAAGCTTTAAAGGGGTTGTTACCTGTTAATGAATTCTGAGTTAATTGAGGGGATCAGGATGCGCTTGTTTTTTTTTTAGATTCTCTCTTTTGCTATTCTATGTTAATTGGCCATCTGATAAACTAGTTGATTTACTGCTAGCATCAGCTCACCAGTGATGTAGTGTCAGAGACATGATGATACTGTAGGCAATGTTATCCTGCGAAACCATTTGTCCTGGCTTTTATTTGGATGATACTTTCAGGTACCACCTACCTAAAGATAGCATGAGATCAATTTTACCACTCATTTCTTGACAATCTTATCTCCTATTGGCAGTGGCATTTTTCAATAGGATAATGCAACCCAGCACTGCACAAATTGTTCAAGAATGGTTTGAAGAACGTTACAAAGAGTTCAAGGTGTTGACCTTCAATTCCAAATTCCCCAGATCTGAATTTAAACAAGCCCCTCTAAAAGGTGCTGCTAAAATATGTCTGAGCTGTGGAAGCCCTATTTCACAACTTATAGAATTTAAAGGATCTACTGCAGTGCTAAGATACCACAGGACTCCATCAGAGGGCTTGTAGGATCCATGTTGGGACCTTGCCAAGAAGAGTCAACTTAGTAATGTTATATGTAGCTGAAAGTACTATAATTAACTAAATACACTGAATGAATCCAACATGAAATGTAATATGTACTGAAACATTTTACGCAGAATTTCTTTAGATTAAATTGATGGTTCTCTTTTCTTGGCAGGTGGAGTGGATAGAACAGCAGATTGTTAAACGAAGGACGAAAAGGGATTATAAAGTTAGTAATATTCATTCTGCCTATTTCAACGATCCCAAGTGGCCAAGCATGTGGTACATTGTAAGTATTTCTTGGGAAAAATTTACCTTTCTTGATGGCAATATGTATGACGCTGCTAAGTATTGCTGTGAGAATTTACAGAAACACATATTTTATATAGTAATATTATGTTTTATTAATCTGCTGCTACACATAAAAATGGATTTTTGGCCTGAAAATATATCTCTTGGAAATGCCTGAAGTTAAATGTCTCTCAGGCTAAAGTACGATAATACATTGAAAAAGCAACACCATGACGGAGCTGTAAAAAAAGTGCTAAACTGCAATATTTGTGTCTTAATTAAAAAAAAAAGATTAATAAAATGTTTCAATACATGTTTCATTCTTTGCCTTTTCTCCTGTAGTATCTTTCCTCATGCAAAAAATGTGACTTAAATAAAAAAAAAAAGTGTCTGTATTACACTGATAAATAGTTCTCACTACACTATCATCAGAAAATGACCTATTATTTAAATTCAGGTTTTGAGTTAAATATATTTTTAACCAATTCAAGACTAAGCCATTTACCCCCGTTCCTGACCAGACAAATATTTGTGTTTTTTCATATACAGTACTGACCAAAAGTTTGGACACACCTTCTCATTTAAAGATTTTTCTGTATTTTCTTGACTATGAAAATTGTACATTCACACTGAAGGCATCAAAACTATGAATTAACACATGTGGAATTATATACTTAACAAAAAAGTGTGAAACAACTGAAAATATGTCTTATATTCTAGGTTCTTCAAAGTAGCCACCTTTTGCTTTGATGACTGCTTTGCACACTCTTGGCATTCTCTTGATGAGCTTCAAGAGGTAGTCACCGGAAATGGTTTTCACTTCACAGGTGTGCCCTGTCAGGTTTAATAAGTGGGATTTCTTGCCTTACAAATGGGGTTGGGACCAAGAGGTAGTCACCGGAAATGGTCTTCCAACAATCTTGAAGGCGCTCCCAGAGATGCTTAGCACTTGTTGGCCCTTTTGCCTTCACTCTGCGGTCCAGCTCACCCCAGACGATCTCGATTGGGTTCAGGTCTGGTGACTGTGGAGGCCAGGTCATCTGGCGTAGCACCCCATCACTATCCTTCTTGGTCAAATAGCCCTTACACAGCTTGGAGGTGTGTTTGGGGTCATTGTCCTGTTGAAAAATAAATGATGGTCCAACTAAACGCAAACCGGATGGAATAGTATGCCGCTGCAAGATGCTGTGGTAGCCATGCTGGTTCAGTAGGCCTTCAATTTTGAATAAATCCCCAACAGTGTCACCAGCAAAGCACCCCCACACCATCACACCTCCTCCTCCATGCTTCACGGTGGGAACCAGGCATGTAGAGTCCATCCATTCACCTTTTCTGCATCGCACAAAGACACGGTGGTTGGAACCAAAGATCTCAAATTTGGACTCATCAGACCAAAGCACAGATTTCCACTGGTCTAATGTCCATTCCTTGTGTTCTTTAGCCCAAACAAGTCTCTTCTGCTTGTTGCCTGTCCTTAGCAGTGGTTTCCTAGCAGATATTTTACCATGAAGGCCTGCTGCACAAAGTCTCCTCTTAACAGTTGTTGAAGAGATGTGTCTGCTGCTAGAACTCTGTGTGGCATTGACCTGGTCTCTAATCTGCGCTGCTATTAACCAGCTATTTGTGAGGCTGGTGACTCGGATAAACTTATCCTCAGATGCAGAGGTGACTCATGGTCTTCCTTTCCTGGGGCAGTCCTCATGTGAGCCAGTTTCTTTGTAGCGCTTGATGGTTTTTGCAACTGCACTTGGGGACACTTTCAAAGTTTGCCCAATTTTTCGGACTGACTGACCTTAATTTCTTAAAGTAATGATGGCCACTCGTTTTTCTTTACTTAGCTGCTTTTTTCTTGCCATAATACAAATTCTAACAGTCTATTCAGTAGGACTATCAGCTGTGTATCCACCTGACTTCTGCACAACACAACTGATGGTCCCAACCCCATTTGTAAGGCAAGAAATCCCACTTATTAAACCTGACAGTGCACACCTGTGAAGTGAAAACCATTTCCGGTGACTACCTCTTGAAGCTCATCAAGAGAATGCCAAGAGTGTGCAAAGCAGTCATCAAAGCAAAAGGTGGCTACTTTGAAGAACCTAGAATATAAGACATATTTTCAGTAGTTTCACACTTTTTTGTTAAGTATATAATTCCACATGTGTTAATTCATTGTTTTGATGCCTTCAGTGTGAATGTACAATTTTCATAGTCATGAAAATACAGAAAAATCTTTAAATGAGAAGGTGTGTCCAAACTTTTGGTTAGTACTGTATATACTGTACAGTTTAAAGAGCTGTACATTTTTTTTGTCTCTCAGATATTCAAATAATTTTTGCATCTTTTTTCATGATGCATCTGGCTTAATATACTGTTTTTTACTTTTTTTGACATTATCAGTGGGAAAATAAAAGAAATACGTGTCTGTAATCATTTATATATATCAGCCCATTTTTTTTATGGGGATGCGGCTATTAACAATGATTTGGATTGGCAGTCGCTTTTTTTATATACTTTTTGTTAATTTAATTTTTTTCCAAGGACCCAGCAGCTCCTGCTACCTCCCTAGACCCAGCGATCAGATGACCTCTGGGTCAGGAAAATGAAGTGTGATTAGTACTTCCTATTAGAGTATTAAAAGCGCTCGTTCCTCACTGTGTATGCAGCAATTCTGAAGGAAAAGACACTAATATGCAGTCCCTTCCTTCTCCCTGCTTGGTTGTGTTTGACAGCTGACTGTACACCCCCCCCCAGCTGCAAGATGTATACCTGCTCTACTATGCAGTGCCATTTTAGAATGTCACTGCCGAGTTGAGGAAGTTTAAAGTCTATGGGAAGTCCGCAAGTTGTTAAAAATATTTGCCTTTTTTTTTACATCACAATCTGTATTAAAAATGAAAAATAGAAATCTTGCAGTTTACACATTGGCCTCTGTTTTTTTTTAACTCTAAATTCCTGTTGTTTCAAGAAACAACACGTGTACATTCATCCCAATGGTCAACCCTATCTTTTGTATTTAAGCGTCTTATAAGCCCTTGCAAAGGTCATTATAAAGGGAGGGGAGCAGGGTCAACTCCAAAATCACCTATTGTGATAGGTGGATCATATGTTATAATCAGTGTATAGAGGTGTTATCTGTCATTATAATATTATCTTCGATGTTATGGATCCTTGCTGAAAATTCTTTCAGAAACCACAGAAATTCTGAGTCTAAAAAAAGGCCCTGTGGCCAGTGTGAAAATTGCAAGAATACTATTTTTTTTTTTTCAGAAATATGATGTTCTGGAAAAAAATTACAAAAATTATTTAAAAATGTGTAAGATAAAAACTTGATTTAAACAATAGGTAATTTTCTGTTGATAGCTTCGATGTAAAGGATAGGAACACCTTTACTGTCAATTTGTTTAGTTATTTATTTAGCTATTTACCATTGAGTTTCATTAAAAGTTGGAACTATTTGGCTACTACAGCCCCTATTTTTCACTGTACATGCAGTCCCCAGAATCAATTACAAATGAATCCGTCATTCATAATTGGGAACTATGATTAATAAGTCTTTACAGTTAAACTTTAGTGCTCTTTCAAAAGTTCTTTGCTTAATTGTGACTATGGAGTACAGGAACCTTCTCACTTATCACAAGAAGCATAATAAATTCCTTAGGAACATTGCATGGTGTGTAGAATTTTTTAGCAGTAGCGTTGATTCTGAATGCATTCTTATCATATATTAGTATCTGCTCATTTCTACTCTGGTAAAAAAAAAAAACAACAATAATGAAATGAAAATTAGTTAAATACTTTGTAAAGCAATATTTAATTTAAATTTCATTGACTTGTTGAAAAGTGTGAAATTGTAAGTTATAGTAAGATATCTGTAAAAGCTTCCTTGATAGAAATGGTTGACATTGTGAATCTATATGAATTCATTAAGTTAAGCTTGGAGCCATTGGGGGCTCATAGAAGATAAAAAGTGATTGGCGCATATAATCTGTAAGCAGCCAGAACATCATGGTTTCAGTCGTCTCTGGAAGGTAGAAAGACTGCGGTGTCCTTGTCATATTACTATCACAGTTTTGATTCAGCAAGTAGAACTGAAGCCGACACAAAAGTGTATTTTCCATTTTCATATAAATGGCACGTCTGCATGTATTAGAAAGTGATCACTTGGTGTTATGCTGTCACCCATCGGTTTCACAATTCTAGTTTTTTACTAACCTTGATGAATTCTATCAGAGATGTCAGGACGGTGCAATCTAGTCTGAGAGGAGAGACATTTCAGTGACAATAGAAATACTGTGCTTTGTATCTCAGCCAGACTATCACAGGACTATGGCAGTCGACTGCTTTGGAATGAATAAATACAGATGTAATGCTATTGAAGAAAAGTTAGACATATCGTTTAGCGTAGCGTATGACAAATGTCAGGAGGATCAGCAGGCGTTAAATGATTTCTTCATCCAGCACATTTCACTGTGTGCATTGTCTTACATTAGCATTCTCCCATTATGTAAAAGTTTTATAGAGTTGTAAAAGTTTGGTTCTATGACAAGTTGTATTCTGAAATCTGTGAAGGAGCTCAGAAAAGGTTTTGCATGTGATAGATATGAAAAAATATATATTTCTAGTATTCTACAAAAGCATGCAGTAAAATTGTGTCATTACTTATGGGAAACTATGCTATATTTTCAGTTATAATGAGAATGGAGTTTAACTTTCCCTGACAACACACAATTATTGACACATTCCTTTGAATGAGCATGTACAGTGGAGAAAATAAGAATTTGATACACTGACGATTTTGCAAGTTTTCCCACCTACAAAGAATGGAAAGTTCTGTAATTTTTTATGGTTGGTACACTTCAACTGTGAGAGACAGAATCTAAAAGAAAAATCCAGAAAATCACATTATATATTTTTTACATAATTAATTTGCATTTTATTGCATGAAATAAGTATTTGATTCAATAGAAATACAGAACTTAATATTTGGTACATAAACCTTTGTTTTCAATTACAAAGGTCAGATTTTTCCTGTAGTTCTTGAGCAAGTTTGCACATACTGCAGCAAGAATTTTGGCCCACTCCTCCATACAGATCTTCTCGAGATCTTTCAGGTTTTGGGGCTGTTGCTGAGCAACATTGAGTTTCAGCTCCCTCCATAGATTTTCTATTGGGTTCAGGTCCGGAGACTGGCTAGGCCACTCCAGGACCTTGAAATTCTTCTTACGGAGCCACTCCTTAGTTGCCCTGGCTGTATGTTTCAGGTCATTGTCATGATGGAAGACCAGCCATGACCCATCTTCAATGCTCGTCCTGAGGGAAGGAGGTTGTTGGCCAAAATTTTGCAATATATCCATCCTGCCTTCAATATGGTGCAGTCATCCAGTCCCCTTTTCAGAAAAGCACCCCCAAAGTAGAACATTTTTCCCACCATGTTTCTTGAATCCATTGTAAAGCATTGGTTCTTTAAATGATTTTTGCAGCGTGTAGGAAGAAGAATCTTTCCCCTTCAGTGGATTCTTTCATCCTTCATTCGGGGTTTCATACTGTTACCTTGATAGGTTTTCACAGGTGGACGGGTAGTCCACAATTAAATACTATAGAGCATGTTACAACTTCTATATTGTGCCATCATTTATCATTCTCACACGTCCACAACGTATAGTTTGGGAAATACTATTTCTTCAGTCATTCAGCACTGCATTCACTTATTAACTTTTCTGGCATTTTAACCAGTAAAAAAAAAATCTTTTATTCATTGCTGTAAAATAGGAACTTCATAGGACAGGAATATTTTTTATTGTGAAGCCACACTCCACTTCAGTAGTTATAGCCAGTGCAATAGGTTCTCTGATTAAGAGAATTCTATCCATGATGTGAAATTAGGATGAAATTTTAGGTTTAACTATTTCCTTCCTCAGCCAATTTTCATTTATGCTTTTTCATTTTTTCCTCTCCCTTTTTAAATAGCCATAACTTTTTTATTTTTGCACTGACATAGACATACGAGGGCTTTGCTTTTTTTGCAAATCGGGTTGTAGTTTTGGATGACACCATTCATACTAGCATATAGTTTAAGGGAAAATGACAATAAAATTCCAAGTGGGTATTTTGGGTTTTATTTTTTACGTTAATTTTGTAGTACACTGCTCAAAAAAATAAAGGGAACACTTAAACAACAGAATATAACTCCAAGTAAATCAAACTTCTGTGAAATCAAACTGTCCACTTAGGAAGCAACACTGACAATTAATTGGCAATTATCAAGACACCCTCAATAAAGGAGTGGTTCTGCAGGTGGGGACCACAGACGACATCTCAGTACCAATGCTTTCTGGCTGATGTTTTGGTCACTTTTGAATGTTAGTTGTGCCTTCACACTCGTGGTAGCATGAGACGGACTCTACAACCCACAGAAGGTGCTCAGGTAGTGCAGCTCATCCAGGATGGCATATCAATGCGAGCTGTGGCAAGAAGGTTTGCTGTGTCTGTCAGCGTAGTGTCCAGAGGCTGGAGGCGCTACCAGGAGACAGGCCAGTACACCAAGAGACGTGGAGGGGGCCGTAGGAGGGCAACAACCCAGCAGCAGGACCGCTACCTCCGCCTTTGTGCAAGGAGGAACAGGAGGAGCACTGCCAAAGCCCTGCAAAATGACCTCCAGCAGGCCACAAATGTGCATGTGTCTGCACAAACGGTTAGAAACCGACTCCATGAGGGTGGTATGAGGGCCCGACGTCGCACAGATGGGGGTTGTGCTCACAGCTCAACACCGTGCAAGACGCTTGGCATTTGCCACAGAACACCAGGATTGGCAAAGTCGCCACTGGCGCCCTGTGCTCTTCAAAGATGAAAGCAGGTTCACACTGAGCACATGTGACAGACGTGACAAGAGTCTGGAGACGCCGTGGAGAGCGATCTGCTGCCTGCAACATCCTTCAGCATGACCGGTTTGGCAGTGGGTCAGTAATGATATGGAGTGCCATTTCTTTGAAGGGCCACACAGCCCTCCATGTGCACGCCAGAGGTAGCCTGACTGCCATTAGGTACCAAGATGGGATCCTCAGACCCCTTGTGAGACCATATGCTGGTGCGGTTGGCCCTGGGTTCCTCCTAATGCAGGTGCAATCTAGTCTGAGAGGAGAGACATTTCAGTGACAATAGAAATACTGTGCTTTGTATCTCAGCCAGACTATCACAGGACTATGCAGTTCACTGCTTTGGAATGAATAAATACAGATGTAATGCTATTGAAGAAAAGTTAGACATATCGTTTAGCGTAGCGTATGACAAATGTCAGGAGGATCAGCAGGTGTTAAATGATTTCTTCTTCCAGCACATTTCACTGTGTGCATTGTCTTACATTAGCATTCTCCCATTATGTAAAAGTTTTATAGAGTTGTAAAAGTTTGGTTCTAAGACAAGTTGGATTCTGAAATCTGTGAAGGAGCTCAGAAAAGGTTTTGCATGTGATAGATATGAAAAAATATATATTTATAGTCTTCTACAAAAGCATGCAGTAAAATTGTGTCATTACTTATGGGAAACTTTGCTATATTTTCAGTTATAATGAGAATGGAGTTTGACTTTCCCTGTGTAACGGGTCTGGGAGGCGGAACCTCTGAGCTATCATACAAGGGGGCGGTCCTTGTAAGGGAGCGGGTGGCGACCAGGGTAGACGGGCAGGCAGTCACAGCAGGTGACCGGGACAGTCTCTGAATGAACGGACAGGAGGTCACAGCAAGTGACCGGGACAGTCTCTGGATGAACGGGCAGGAGGTCACGGCAAGTGACCGGGGCAGTCTCTGGATGAACGGGCAGGAGGTCACGGCAAGTGACCGGGGCAGTCTCTGGATGAGCGGGCAGGAGGTCACGGCAAGTGACCGGGGCAGTCTCTGGATGAGCGGGCAGGAGGTCACGGCAAGTGACCGGGGCAGTCTCTGGGTAAAGGATTGGTACGACCTGTGGCGGCAGATGATAGACTTGAGCTCCCAGGTGAGCAGGCGAGAGTCTCTGGATAAACGGGTGGTCACAGCATGTGACGGCGGAGCCTCCAGGAAGACCAACAGACAGGTAGCAGATGAGCGCTCCCAGGTGAGCGGGCAGGAGTCTCTGGACAGGCGGGTGGTCACAGCACGTGACGGCGGAGCCTCCAGGTAGGCTAGCAGGCAGGTAGCAGATGTGCGCTCCCAGGTGAGCGGGCAAGCTGGTCCTTAGACAGACTGGCAGGAGTTGGAAGGCAGACCGTCGGACCTCAGGCAAGCAGGCAGGTAGAAGATGTGCGCTCCCAGGTGAGCGGGCAAGCTGGTCCTTAGACAGACTGACAGGAGTTGGAAGGCAGACCGTCGGACCTCAGGCTAGCAGGCAGGTAGCAGGATATCAGGCAGGAATTAGACAGCAGACTGGCAGGTATCTGGCAGGTAACTGGCAACGGGACCTGAGGGCTGAAGCAGAGTAGTGAACAGTGCTACAACATTGCTCGGGCACCTCCATTTTGGAGGAGGTGCCTTTTATATGGGAGGTCCTCCGGCAATTGGCCGGGGACTCCTTAGGACGGCGCGCGCGGTCCCTTTAAGAGAGGGGGAGCGCGCGCGCGCGCGCCCTAAGCACACTACCGGGGAAGGAGCGCGTGCCGGAAGCAGCGGGGAGAGAAGCGCTGGAGGACGCCGCGCCAGGAGCGGGGAGGTGAGAGGGACGGCGTCTCTGCCTAGAACGGGGCAGAGACGCCGATGCTACAGTACCCCCCCTTTAGGCCCCCTCTTCTTTTGGCCAGAAAGAAATTTCTCAAGGAGAAGCGGGGCGTTGATGTTCTCCCTGGGTTCCCAAGTTCTCTCCTCAGGACCAAACCCCTTCCAATCTACCAGAAAAAAGGTTTTTCCTCTTACCCTCTTGGAGGCCAGAATACTCTCTACCTCAAAGATGTCATCAGCGGAAACCGGAGCAGGAGGGGCACCTGGATTTTGGGAAAAAAAGTTAAAGACAACGGGTTTGAGGAGAGATACGTGGAAGGAGTTGGGGATCCGTAGGGTGGCCGGGAGTTTTAATTTGTAGGCCACAGGGTTAATTTGCCTGAGGACTTCGAAGGGGCCGATGAATCGAGGACCCAACTTGTAGGAGGGAACTTTGAGCCGCACATGTTTGGATGAGAGCCAAACCTTGTCTCCCGGACGGAATTGGGGCGGATCCAGACGTCTCTTATCAGCATATCTCTTCATCCGCTCAGAGGAGAGAAGAAGAGCGGACCTGGTGCTCTCCCAAATAGTAGAAAATTCGCTGACAAGAGACTCCGCAGCAGGGTTGTCCACAGAAACGGAGACAGGAAGTGGAATCCGGGGATGTTGGCCACCGACTATAAAGAACGGGGATTTGGAAGAGGACTCGCTCTCATGGTTGTTCTAAGAGAACTCGGCCCATGGTAGGAGATCCACCCAGTCCGAGTGGTGAGCATCAACGAAGTGCCGGAGGTAGCTGGTCAAGATCTGATTGATCCGCTCCACTTGACCATTGGACTGAGGGTGGTAAGCGGAGGAGAAATCCAGGGTAATGTCCAGCAGCTTACATGTGGCTCTCCAGAAGCGAGAAGTGAACTGAACCCCACGATCCGACACGATGTGGAGGGGCAGACCATGGAGACGGAAGATGTGGCGGATAAAGTCTTTAGCCAGCTCGGGTGCAGACGGAAGACCAGGCAGGGGAATGAAGTGGGCCATCTTAGAAAAACGGTCAGCGACAACCCAAATGACAGTACAACCGGCAGAAACTGGAAGGTCGGTGATAAAGTCCATAGCGATGTGTTGCCAAGGAGCAGCAGGTATGGGAAGGGGCAGGAGATGGCCGGCAGGTAGATGTCGGGGAACTTTGTTACGGGCACAGGATGAACAGGCCGCGACGAAGTCTACCACGTCCTTACGCAGGGTAGGCCACCAGTAATGCCGAGTAATGAGTTGGAAGGTCTTCTTTTGGCCAGCATGGCCAGCTAGTTTAGAAGAATGTCCCCAGCGAAGAACCCTCTCCCGATCTGGCAAAGCTACGAACGTCTTACCGGGTGGAAGACGAGTCAGATCCAAGGGGGCCACATTCATCACCTTGGAGGAGTCGATGATGTGCGTAGGTTCCTCCTCTTGATCGGAGGACAGGAAGGACCGGGACAAGGCATCAGCTTTGACGTTCTTGTCCGCCGGACGGAAATGAAGAATGAAGTCGAAGCGGGCAAAAAACAACGACCACCGGGCCTGGCGAGGATTGAGTCTCTGGGCATTTTGGAGATATGCCAGGTTTTTGTGATCCGTGTAGATAATTACCGGGTAGAGCGCCCCTTCAAGCAGATAGCGCCACTCTCCCAGTGCCAATTTGATGGCTAGCAATTTACGGTCTCCTATGGAGTAGTTGCGCTCCGACGAGGAGAAGATTTTGGAGAAGAAGCCGCACGTTACCATTCTCCCGGTAGAAGACTTCTGGGTGAGCACCGCTCCGGCTCCGGAGGAGGAGGCATCAACCTCCAGGTAGAATTGTTTATTACAGTCCGGACGGTGCAGGACGGGAGCAGAGGCGAAGGCTTTCTTTAGGGAAAGGAAGGCCTCCTCGGCTTCAGGCGACCATGTCCTGGGGTTAGCCCCCTTACGGGTAAGTGCAGATATGGGAGCAGTCCGAGACGAGAAGTGTGGGATGAAAAGACGATAATAATTAGCGAAGCCCAGGAATCGCTGTATCGCCTTCAAACCTTCAGGACGAGGCCATTTTAGAACGGAAGAGAGCTTCTCGGGATCCATTTGCAGACCTGTTTGGGAGATGACATAGCCCAAGAACGGAAGGGAGGTCTGATCGAAGAGGCACTTCTCGTATTTGGCATAAAGGTGGTTCTGCCGAAGCCTAAGCAGGACCTGACGAACATCCCTCCGGTGTGTGGGGAGATCCGGAGAGAAGACCAAGATATCGTCCAGGTATACCACTACGCAGGAGTACAGGAGGTCACGGAAGATGTCGTTGACTAGTTCCTGAAAGACCGCGGGAGCATTACAGAGACCGAAGGGCATCACAAGGTACTCGTAGTGACCGTCCCGGGTATTGAATGCCGTCTTCCACTCGTCTCCTTGACGGATACGGACCAGATTATACGCTCCTCGTAGATCCAGCTTGGAGAAGATCCTGGCGCCCTTGAGACGGTCAAACAATTCGGAGATGAGTGGCAGGGGATATTTGTTTTTTACCGTGATGAGATTGAGTCCTCTGTAGTCAATACAGGGACGTAGCGAGCCGTCTTTCTTTTTGACAAAGAAGAATCCGGCTCCAGCCGGGGAGGTAGATTTTCGGATAAATCCCCTAGCCAGATTCTCTTCAATGTACTCAGACATGGCTCGGGTCTCGGCTGCAGACAACGGGTAGATACGCCCACGGGGAGGAGTGGTACCAGGTACCAGGTCGATCGGGCAATCGTATGGCCTATGGGGTGGCAACGTCTCAGCTTCCTTCTTACCGAAGACATCCGCATAGGGCCAGTAGGGAGCCAGGAGACCAGGTAAGTTAGCTGGAGTAGGCTGAGGGCGAAGTGGACGGACCGGGACCAGGCAGGTCCTATGACAGTCAGGACCCCATCGGAGTACTTCACCGGACCGCCAGTTCAATACGGGTTCATGTGTCTGGAGCCAAGGTAGACCTAGCAACAGGGAGTGAGAAAGTCCGGACAGCACATGGAATGAGATCTCCTCAGAGTGCAGCATTCCCACCTGCAGGGTTATGGGTTCAGTGACGAGCAGGATGGTCTCCGAGAGAAGTCTTCCATCCACGGAGGCGACTGACAATGGTTCAGCCAGGGACTTGGTGGGAATATGGTATCTCTCTACCAGAGACTGGGAGATGAGGTTTCCAGCAGCTCCAGAATCCAGATGGGCGAGTTCAAAGAGACGGTTCTCTCCCCAAGCAATAGAGACCGGTAAGGTCAGAGACGGAGAGGGCTTACTTTTGTCTAGGACGACCTCTCCGAGTGGTCCTAGACACTGGCGTTTCCCGGCTTTTCCGGGCAGGAACGGATGAAGTGCTTCATACTGCCACAATAGAAACAGCTTCCCTCGGCTCGGCGAGATTCTCAGCGAGAACCGACCATCTTGGTCTGGTCGACCTGCATAGGCTCAGGAGAGTGTACCTGAGGAGAGACGGAGGGAGTGACGGGTTTCTGAAAAGTAGGAGCTAGACGTGGAAACCTCCTCTCACGGGTGACCTCTTTGGCACGCTCCTGGAACCGCAGGTCAATCCGGGTGGCAAGAGTTATTAGGTCATCGAGAGTGGTAGGAATGTCCCGACCGGCAAGTTCATCTTTAATACGGCCGGACAGACCTTCCCAGAAGACGGAAACCAGAGCGTCATTATCCCAGGCCAGCTCCGAGGCAAGGGTACGGAACCGTATGGCATATTGGCCCACGGTGAGACTTCCCTGACGGAGGCGTAGCAGAGATGATGCGGATGAGGTCTTCCGTCCGGGTTCGTCGAAGACTTTCCGGAAAGCCGTGAGAAAGGCAGGCAAGTCGGACACCAGGGGGTCTCCTCTCTCCCATAGAGGATTTAGCCAGGCCAGGGCCTCCCCGGTGAGATGGGACATGATGAAGGCAATTTTGGCCCGGTCGGAGTTAAACTGGTGAGACAGGAGTTCAAAGTGCAGGGTGCACAGATTTATGAAGCCCCGAGCCTGGGCGGAGTCGCCTCCGAAACGAGGAGGTGCAGAAAGCCGGGGTCCGGGGTAGGATACCATGTTATTAGTGGGCAGTGGAGCTGCCGGATTGCGAGTCATGGCACTGGCGGTGGTTGCAGGCACAGCAGTCAGAGTGTCCAGGCGAGAATTGACATTCCGCAGGTGACCCAGGATGGACTCTTGTTGGGACCTCTGACGGGACAGTTCATGACACAGGTCCGAGAGCGAGGGAGCTTGGGTGCCACCGGGTTCCATGGCCCGAGCAAACTGTAACGGGTCTGGGAGGCGGAACCTCTGAGCTACTATACAAGGGGGCGGTCCTTGTAAGGGAGCGGGTGGCGACCAGGGTAGACGGGCAGGCAGTCACAGCAGGTGACCGGGACAGTCTCTGAATGAACGGACAGGAGGTCACAGCAAGTGACCGGGACAGTCTCTGGATGAACGGGCAGGAGGTCACGGCAAGTGACCGGGGCAGTCTCTGGATGAACGGGCAGGAGGTCACGGCAAGTGACCGGGGCAGTCTCTGGATGAGCGGGCAGGAGGTCACGGCAAGTGACCGGGGCAGTCTCTGGATGAGCGGGCAGGAGGTCACGGCAAGTGACCGGGGCAGTCTCTGGGTAAAGGATTGGTACGACCTGTGGCGGCAGATGATAGACTTGAGCTCCCAGGTGAGCAGGCGAGAGTCTCTGGACAAACGGGTGGTCACAGCATGTGACGGCGGAGCCTCCAGGAAGACCAACAGACAGGTAGCAGATGAGCGCTCCCAGGTGAGCGGGCAGGAGTCTCTGGACAGGCGGGTGGTCACAGCACGTGACGGCGGAGCCTCCAGGTAGGCTAGCAGGCAGGTAGCAGATGTGCGCTCCCAGGTGAGCGGGCAAGCTGGTCCTTAGACAGACTGACAGGAGTTGGAAGGCAGACCGTCGGACCTCAGGCAAGCAGGCAGGTAGAAGATGTGCGCTCCCAGGTGAGCGGGCAAGCTGGTCCTTAGACAGACTGACAGGAGTTGGAAGGCAGACCGTCGGACCTCAGGCTAGCAGGCAGGTAGCAGGATATCAGGTAGGAATTAGACAGCAGACTGGCAGGTATCTGGCAGGTAACTGGCAACGGGACCTGAGGGCTGAAGCAGAGTAGTGAACAGTGCTACAACATTGCTCGGGCACCTCCATTTTGGAGGAGGTGCCTTTTATATGGGAGGTCCTCCGGCAATTGGCCGGGGACTCCTTAGGACGGCGCGCGCGGTCCCTTTAAGAGAGGGGGAGCGCGCGCGCCCTAAGCACACTGCCGGGGAAGGAGCGCATTCCGGAAGCAGCGGGGAGAGAAGCGCTGGAGGACGCCGCGCCAGGAGCGGGGAGGTGAGAGGGACGGCGTCTCTGCCTAGAACGGGGCAGAGACGCCGATGCTACACCCTGACAACACACAATTATTGACACATTCCTTTGAATGAGCATGTACAGTGGAGAAAATAAGTAATTGATACACTGACGATTTTGCAAGTTTTCCCACCTACAAAGAATGGAAAGGTCTGTCATTTTTATGGTTGGTACACTTTAACTGTGAGAGACAGAATCTAAAAGAAAAATCCAGAAAATCACATTGTATGATTTTTACATAATTAATTTGCATTTTATTGCATGAAATAAGTATTTGATACAGTAGAAATACAGAACTTAATATTTGGTACAGAAACCTTTGTTTTCAATTACAAAGGTCAGACTTTTCCTGTAGTTTCCTTGTAGTTTGCACATACTGCAGCAAGGATTTTGGCCCACTCCTCCATACAGATATTCTCGAGATCTTTCAGGTTTTGTGGCTGTCGCTGAGCAACATTGAGTTTCAGCTCCCTCCATAGATTTTCTATTGGGTTCAGGTCCGGAGACTGGCTAGGCCACTCCAGGACCTTGAAATTCTTCTTACGGAGCCACTCCTTAGTTGCCCTGGCTGTATGTTTCAGGTCATTGTCATGCTGGAAGACCAGCCATGACCCATCTTCAATGCTCGTCCTGAGGGAAGGAGGTTGTTGGCCAAAATCTCGCAATGTATCCATCCTGCCTTCAATACGGTGCAGTCATCCAGTCCCCTTTTCAGAAAAGCACCCCCAAAGTATAACATTTTTCCCACCATGTTTTTTGGTTGGAACGGTGTTATTGGGGTTGTGCTCATCCTTCTTCTTCCTCCAAACACGGCGAGTGGAGTTTATACCAAAAAGTTCTATTTTGGTCTCATCTGACCACATGACCTTCTCCCATGTCTCCTCTGGATCATCCAAATGGTCATTGATGGTCATCTTGTCTTTCTTCCATTTTCTAATTATTGTGCCAACCCAACAGTTGTTGCTTCTCACCAAGCTGCTTGCCTATTGTCCTGCCTTGTGCAGGTCTATAATTTTGTCCCTGGTGTCCTTAGAGAGCTCTTTAATCCTATCCATGGTGGAGAGGTTGGAGTGTGATTGATTGAGTGTGTGGACAGGTGTCTTTTATACAGGTAACGCATTCAAACAAGTGAAATTAATACAGGTAATGAGTGCAGAGTAGGAGAGCTTCTTAAATAAAAACTAACAAGTCTGTGAGAACCAGAATTCTTGCTGGTTGGTAGATGATCAAATACTTATTTCACGCAATGAAATGCAATTTAATAATTTAAAAATCATACAATGTGATTTTCTGTTTTTTATTTTTAGATTCTGTCTCTCACAGGTGAAGTGTACCGGCGATAAAAATTACAGACCTCTCCATTCTTTGTAGGTGGGAAAACTTGCAAAATCGGCAGTGTATCAAATACTTATTTTCCCTACTGTATACTGTCCAAGTTTCCAAAGGAGGAAGGGTACTGTCCAGAGCAGGGGTGGACATATAGCATGTGCCACCTGTTTAGCTGAATTCATAGAGACCCATGGGGGAGAGGGGTCCAGTCTCACTGTTGCTCATGTGTTATTTCTCTTCTCTCCTTCTTCAACTCAGGATATTGGTGGATGGGCCCCCTCTCCACTGACATCTCATGACATTAGGGAAAGGGTCACCAGAATATGTCTCTGCTTATTAGATGCCTTTTTAACTAGTTAATAAGGTATTTGCTTTTCTTGAAGTGTGGTCTTCCGTGGAAACCAAAAAGGAGCCTCTAGCATGGCAGGCAGCAGATTTAGAAGTGAGCCATAAGTAGCACTACTAAGTAAAGGAGGATTTTCTTTGTATAAAGCTCTAGCTAGTATTCTTCTACATTATAGGCATAATGTATTAATATACAGAGATGTATCTCTATATACTGGCACATCCCTATATACTTGTATATTAGGAGTAAAATAATAGTCAGAAATGCCATTTTCCTCTAAAAAAGAATAATGAAAAGCAATTACAATAATCACATTTTAAAAGGATTTTTTAGGCTTTAGTCAAATTTTTGCAGTCACTCTATGTGCACTCGTCATTGTCTACCCTGTCGAGTAGGCGGTCATGTGACTGCAAGTATGTGATTTGAATATTTGTGATCAAGTCCCGACTAGATTCTCATCCACTTTTCTCAATGTTCTGTTGAGTGAAATGGATGAGAATCTAGTCGGCATGTCACCGCAGTTATACAAATTGCCTACTTAAGGTCATGTGATTACCCACTCATGCTGAGAATACAGGGGAATCGTAAGAGTATATATACACAGAGTGACTGTATAAATTTGTCAAAAGCCTAAAAAATCCACATAATACACTTTCTAAAAAAAAACATCAAAAATCAGCAAATAGCAACAAGCTATTTGGTATCATTGTAATCGCAACAACTGATACAACACATACAACTGTACTGATGCACTGCAGAGGCGGCTGTCAGTCAGTGTCGGGGCGTGGTTACAGCCAACACTCACTATGTATGAGCGGTGACTGAAGCCGTGCCTCTATAACTGAAAGCCCAAGGCTTTCAGAGCTGAATCTACACACCATTAGAATGCTTTTAACCTGGAGATTAACCCCATATCGGCAGGTTAATAGCGTGTCGGGACATGATAGGTTCCCTTTAACATATTAATAAGTGTGAACGTATGTGGCGCCCCATCTATTTTACACAACTCTGATAGAGCAGTCTGACAGATCTCCAATGTTACTACCCTGATAGAAGTCAGTGGCGTACCGCCAATGGCGGCAGACCACGCCACTGCTATGGGGCCCGTGGCCAGAGGGGGCCCCAAGCAGCGTGGGAACGAGGAGGATAGGTGAGTAGGAGGTTGCGGCTGCAGAGGAGCGGGTTGCAGCAGTGGAGGAGCGGGGCACATGCAGTAGCCGCTGCTGCAGCTACCACGTGTCCCCGCTGCTAAAGGGACATGAATATTCCCTCTTCTCAACTCCCATGGGCGTGGAGAAGACGGAATATTCATTCTCTTTAGTAGCGGGCACGGAGGAGCGCTGAGCCGCGGCTCCTGCTATCAGTGCAGAGAGGAGTGAATGTGCCGGCAGCAGCAGCTCACCTCTGTGTCTGAGAGCGCGCGCTGCTCAGATGCCGACATGAGCTGCAGCAGACAGGACGCAGCGCTGGAGCAGAGGTGAGGAAGGAAGGTGAGTATAAGTGTTTATTGTTTTGTGTGCAGTGATTGGGGGGTTGAGGAGGCCACACTTACCAGGATTTGGGGATTGAGGAGGCCACACATACCAGGGATTTGGGGATTGAGGAGGCCACACATACCAGGGATTAGGGGATTGAGGAGGCCACACATACCAGGGATTAGGGGATTGAGGAGGCCACACATATCAGGATACTTAGATTGAGGAGGCCACACATACCAGGAATGGGGGATTGAGGAGGCCACACATGCCAGGAATGGGGGATTGAGGAGGCCACACATACCAGGAATGGGGGATTGAGGAGGCCACACATACCAGGAATGGGGGATTGAGGAGGCCACACATACCAGGAATGGGGGATTGAGGAGGCCACACATACCAGGATTGGGGGATTGAGGAGGCCACACATACCAGGATTGGGGGATTGAGGAGGCCACACATACCAGGAATGGGGGATTGAGGAGGCCACACATACCAGGAATGGGGGATTGAGGAGGCCACACATACCAGGATTGGGGGATTGAGGAGGCCACACATAACAGGATTGGGGGATTGAGGAGACCACACATACCAGGATTGGGGGATTGAGGAGGCTACACATACCAGGATTGGGGGATTGAGGAGGCCACACATACCAGGGATTAGGGGATTGAGGAGGCCACACATACCAGGCATTAGGGGATTGAGGAGGCCACACATACCAGGATTTGGGGATTGAGGAGGCCACACATACCAGGGATTTGGGGATTGAGGAGGCCACACATACCAGGGATTAGGGGATTGAGGAGGACACACATACCAGGGATTAGGGGATTGAGGAGGCCACACATACCAGGATTGGGGGATTAAGGAGGCCTCACATACCAGGATTGGGGGATTGAGGAGGCCGCACATACCAGGATTGGGGGATTGAGGAGGCCACACATACCAGAATTGGGGGATTGAGGAGGCCACACATACCAGGAATGGGGGATTGAGGAGGCCACACATACCAGAATTGGGGGATTGAGGAGGCCACACATACCAGAATTGGGGGATTGTGGGGGCCACACATCCCAGGGATTGTGGGGGCCACACATCCCAGGGATTGTGGGGGCCACACATACCAGGGATTGTGGGGGCCACACATACCAGGGATTGTGGGGGCCACACATACCAGGGATTGTGGGGGCCACACATACCAGGGATTGTGGGGGCCACACATACCAGGAATGGGGGGATTGTGGGGGCCACACATACCAGAATTGGGGGATTGTGGAGGCCACACATACCAGGTATTGTGGGGGCCACACATACCAGGGATTGTGGGATTGAGGGGGCCACACATACGAGGATGGGGAAATTTACCAGTAACTGCTGCATTTCCCACCCTAGGCTTATACTCAAGTCAATAGGTTTTCCCATTTTTATGTGGTAAAATTAGGGGCCTCGGCTTATATTCGGGTCAGCTTATTTAAAATATACGGTATTTTTAAATCAGTGAGTACGTGGTGCCCATAATACTGCAGGACTGTGGCGTGCATTATACTATATGGGGGCTGCATTTTACCCTATGGGGTGTGTAATATACTGTATGGAGGACTATGGGGAGTGCATTATATTCTATGGAGGACCATGGGAAGTTCATTATACTATATGGAGGATTATGGGGGGCGCATTATACTATATGGAGGTTTATGGGGGGAGCATTATACTATATGGAGGATTATGGGGCGCATTATACTATATGGAAGATTATTGGTGGTGCATTATACTATATGGAAGGCTATGTGGGGCCATTATAATATTTTGAGGGCTATGTGGGGGGCCATTATACTGTATGAAAGCAATTATGCAGTGTGAATGTTTGTGTGGGGTCATTATACTGTTTGGAGGGCTGTGTGGGGGCCATTATACTGTTTGGAGGGCTGTGTGGGGCCATGAGAGTGTATGGAGGGCTCTGTGGGGTTCACAGTTTGGGGGATTATACTGTTAGGGTCACCATACTTTGCCATGGGAGTTGAAGTGGGGTACAATAGTGTCATTATACTGTGCATGTAGAGGAATGCACCATAGGGGTATCATACTGTTTGGGGTGCACTTTTGTTGGCATCATACTTTATGGGGGCAATGAAGGAGGAATCTACGACTTCAGAAGGAGGTAAATTACTATGTAAAGGCTGGAAAGTTATGAGATCTGCTCTTCTGTGACACTGACAAATATTTATTTTTTTGTAGGGGGGGGGGGGGGCAATTAGAGCTTCTGCTATGGGGCCCCATGACTTCTATGTACGCCCCTGATAGATGTTAGTAATCTTCAATATGTCACTAGCATATAATAATCTTTATATTGCGCCATCATATTTTTACAGACAATTGAGTGATCACTGTGCAATGCAGCCTTATGGGCAATTAGTGGAATGTATGCCTTAGAGTCAGTGTGTTGGGATTGCTTTTGACTAGTGTCTAGCATCTTATGGCTAGTGACAGTCTCTAATGTAATACAGTGGAGTCACATTGGATGGTGAGAGGAAGGACTTTGTGAATCCATTGTAAAGCATTGGTTCTTTAAATGATTTTTGCTGCGTGTAGGAAGAAGAATCTTTCCCCTTCAGTGGATTCTTTCATCCTTCATTCGGGGTTTCATACTGTTACCTTGATAGGTTTTCACAGGTGGACGGGTAGTCCACAATTAAATACTATAGAGCATGTTACAACTTCTATATTGTGCCATCATTTATCATTCTCACACGTCCACAACGTATAGTTTGGGAAATACTATTTCTTCAGTCATTCAGCACTGCATTCACTTATTAACTTTTCTGGCATTTTAACCAGTAAAAAAAAAATCTTTTATTCATTGCTGTAAAATAGGAACTTCATAGGACAGGAATATTTTTTATTGTGAAGCCACACTCCACTTCAGTAGTTATAGCCAGTGCAATAGGTTCTCTGATTAAGAGAATTCTATCCATGATGTGAAATTAGGATGAAATCTTAGGTTTAACTATTTCCTTCCTCAGCCAATTTTCATTTATGCTTTTTCATTTTTTCCTCTCCCTTTTTAAATAGCCATAATTTTTTTATTTTTGCACTGACATAGACATACGAGGGCTTTGCTTTTTTTGCTAAATGGGTTGTACTTTTGGATGACACCATTCATACTAGCATATAGTTTAAGGGAAAATGACAATAAAATTCCAAGTGGGTATTTTGGGTTTTATTTTTTACGTTAATTTTGTAGTACACTGCTCAAAAAAATAAAAGGGAACAATTAAACAACAGAATATAACTCCAAGTAAATCAAACTTCTGTGAAATCAAACTGTCCACTTAGGAAGCAACACTGATTGACAATCAATTTCACATGCTGTTGTGCAAATGGAATAGACAATAGATGGAAATTATTGGCAATTATCAAGACACACTCAATAAAGGAGTGGTTCTGTAGGTGGGGACCACAGACCACATCTCAGTACCAATGCTTTCTGGCTGATGTTTTGGTCACTTTTGAATGTTGGTTGTGCTTTCGCACTCATGGTAGCATGAGACGGACTCTACAACCCACAGAAGTTGCTCAGGAAGTGTAGCTCATCCAGGATGGCACATCAATGCGAGCTGTGGCAAGAAGGTTTGCTGTGTCTGTCAGCGTAGTGTCCAGAGGCTGGAGGCGCTACCAGGAGACAGGCCAGTACACCAGGAGACGTGGAGGGGGCCGTAGGAGGGCAACAACCCAGCAGCAGGACCGCTACCTCCGCCTTTGTGCAAGGAGGAACAGGAGGAGCACGCCAAAGCCCTGCAAAATGACCTCCAGCAGGCCACAAATGTGCATGTGTCTGCACAAACGGTTAGAAACCGACTCCATGAGGGTGGTATGAGGGCCCGACGTCCACAGATGGGGATTGTGCTCACAGCCCAACACCGTGCAGGATGCTTGGCATTTGCCACAGAACACCAGGATTGGCAAAGTCACCACTGGCGCCCTGTGCTCTTCAAAGATGAAAGCAGGTTCACACTGAGCACATGTGACAGACGTGACAGAGTCTGGAGACGCCATGGAGAGCGATCTGCTGCCTACAACATCCTTCAGCATGACCGGTTTGGCAGTGGGTCAGTAATGGTGTGGGGTGGCATTTCTTTGGAGGGCCGTACAGCCCTCCATGTGCTCGCCAGAGGTAGCCTGACTGCCATTAGGTACCGAGATGGGATCCTCAGACCCCTTGTGAGACCATATGCTGGTGCGGTTGGCCCTGGGTTCCTCCTAATGCAGGACAGTGCCACACCTCATGTGGCTGGAGTATGTCAGCAGTTCCTGCAAGATGAATGCATTGAAGTATTGGACTGGCCCGCCCGTTCCCCAGACCTGAATCCAGTTGAGCACATCTGGGACATCATGTCTCGCTCCATCCACCAACATCATGTTGCACCACAGACTGTCCAGGAGTTGGCGGATGTTTTATTCCAGGTCTGGGAGGAGATCCCACAGGAGACCATCCGCAACCTGATCAGGAGCATGCCCAGGCATTGTAGAGAGGTCATACAGGCATGTGGAGGCCACACACAATACTGAGCCTCATTTTGACTTGTTTTAAGGACATTACATCAAAGTTGGATCAGCCTGTAGTGTTTATTTCCACTTTAATTTTGGGGGTGACTCCAAATCCAGGCCTCCATTGGTTAATAAATTTGATTTCCTTTGATGATTTTTGTGTGATTTTGTTGTCAGCATATTCAACTTTGTACAGAACAAAGTATTCAATGAGAATATTTCATTCATTCAGATCTAGGATGTGTTATTTGAGTGTTCCCTTTATTTTTTTGAGCAGTGTATAAATGACCTGGAAACATTATTCTCCAGTTCAGTGAAATTATGGAGATACCAAACAATTTTATTTTTTCTTTAATACTTTTTTTTACCGTTTACCAATCGGCTTAATTAATTTTCGTAGATCGGACTTTTCTGGACACAATACCAAATATTTAGTGTGCATAACTATTCACCACCCTAAAGCCAGTACTTTGTAGAGCCGCCTTTTGCAGCAATTACAGCTGCAAGTAGCTTTGGATAAGTCTCTATGAGCTTTCCACATTTTGCCTCTGGGATTTTTGCCCATTCCTGAAGGCAAAACTGCTCCAGCTCCTTCAAGTTAGATTGTGTCCTCTGGTGTAAGTCTAACCACAGAATCTCAATTGGATTAAGGCTTTGACTAAGCCCCTCTAAAACATTTACGCATTTGCCCTTAAACCACTCAAGTGTTGCTTTAGCAGTATGCATTGGGTCATTGTCTTGTTGGAAGGTGAACCTCTGTCCCAGTCTCAAATCACTGACACACCAAAACAGGTTTTGCTCAAGAATATCCCTATATTTCGCACCATCCATCTTCCCTTCGATTCAGACAATTTTCTCTATCCCTGCTGCCAAAAAACATCCAAACAGCATGATGCTACCACCACCATGTTTCACTGTGGGGATGGTATTCTTGGGGTGATGAAATATGTTAGTTTGGCGCCAGACATAGTGTTTACCTTGGTGACCAAAAAGTTAAATTTTGGTCTCATCTGACCACAGCACCTTCCTCCATACATTTGAGGAGTCTCCCACATGTCTTTTGGCAAACTCAAAATGAGCCTTACAATTTTTATGTGCAAGTAAATGCTTTTTTTCTGCCCACTCTTACATAAAGGCCACTTCTATGGAGTGTACGGCTTATTGTGGTCATATGGACAGATACTCCTGTCTCTGCTTGGGAACCTTCAGGGTTACCTTTTGGTCTCTGTGCTGCCTCTCTGATTAATACCCTCCTTGTCCAGGCTGAGAGTTTTGGCGGGCGGCCCTCTCTTGGCAGGTTTGTTGTGATACCATGTTCTCTACATTTGATGATAATGGATTTAATGGGGCCCCAGGGGATCATCAGAGATTGGGATATTTTTTTATAACCCAACCCTGACTTGTACTTCCCAACAACTTTGTCCCTGACTTGTTTGGAGATATCCTTGGTCTTTATGGTGTTATTTGGCTATAAAAGCTACTGTATATATATGTCTGTCATGCTTGCCCCATCCTGATGTATGTATATGTATATGTATATATATATATATATATATATATATATATATATATATACATATACATATACACAGGGTGGGCCATTCATATGGATACACCTACATTAAATAGGAATGGTTGGTGATATCAACTTCCTGTTTTTCCTGTTTGTGGCACATTAGTATATGGGAGGAGGGAAAACTTTTCCAGATGGGTGGTGACCATGGTGGCCATTTTGAAGTCGGCCATTTTGGATCCAACTTTATTTGTTTCAATGGGAAGAGGGTCATGTGACACATCAAACTTATTGAGAATTTCATAAGAAAATCAATGGTGTACTTGGTTTTAACGTAACTTTATTCTTTCATGAGTTTTTTACCAGTTTATGACCACTTATAAAATGTGTTCAAAGTGCTGCCCATTGTGTTGGATTGTCAATGCAACCCTCTTCTCCCACTCTTGACACACTGATAGCAACACTGCAGAAGAAATGCTAGCACAGGCTTCCAGTTTCCGTTGTTTCAAGAGAATGCCAAGAGTGTGCAAAGCAGTCATCAAAGCAAAAGGTGGCTACTTTGAAGAACCTAGAATAGAAGACATATTTTCAGTTGTTTCACACTTTTTTGCTAAGTATATAATTCCACATGTGTTAATTCATAGTTTTGATGCCTTCAGTGTGAAGGTACAATTTTCAAAGTCATGAAAATACAGTAAAATATTTAAATGAGAAGGTGTGTCCAAACTTTTGGTCTGTTCTGTATATGAAAAAAACACAAATATTTGTCTGGTCAGGAACGGGGGTAAATGGCTTAGTCTTGGATTGGTTAAAAATATATTTAACTCAAAACCTGAATTTAAATAATAGGTCATATATATATACTAGATGGTGGCCCGATTCTAACGCATCGGGTATTCTAGAATAGGTATGCGGCCGACCGGGCGCAATCAGCAGAGCGGTATTTAAATTTGGCGCCAAAATCGCTGATTGGTCGAGGCCGGCAACCGCGACCAATTAGCAAAGCGGTGTTAAAATTTGGTGCCTATATCACTGATTGGTCACGGCCGGAGACTGCGACTAATCAGCAGAGCGGGGTTTAAATTTGGCGCCAATACTGCTTATTGGTCGCGGCCGGCGACCGCGACCAATCAGCAGAGCGGTGTTTCAAATTGGCACCAAAATCGCTGATTGGTCGTGGCCGGCCACTGCAACCAATCAGCAGAGCGTTGTTTAAATTTGGCGCCAATCTCGCTGATTGGTCGCGTCTGGCATCAGCGACCAATCAGCAGAGCATTCTTTAAATTTGGCGCCAATCTCGCTGATTGGTCGCGTCTGCCGTCCGCGACCAATCAGCAGAGCGTTGTTTAAGTTTGGCGCCAATCTCGCTGATTGGTCGCGGCTGGCTGCCGCGACAAATCAGCACAGCGGTGTTTACATTTGGCGCCAATCTCGCTGATTGGTCGCGGTCGGCCGGCGGCCGCGACCAGTCAGCAGAGCGGCGTTTAGATTTGCCGCCCATCTCGCTGATTGGTCGCGGCCGGCCACTGCGACCAATCAGCAGAGCGGCGTTTAAATTTGCCTCCCATCTCGCTGATTGGTCACGGCCAGCCACCGCGACCAATCAGCACAGCGGCGTTTACATTTGCCGCCCATCTCGCTGATTGGTCGCGGCCGGCCACCGCGACCAATCAGCAGAGCAGCGTTTAAATTTGCCGCCCATCTCGCTGATTGGTCCCGGCCGGCCACCGCGACCAATCAGCGTCGTATTAGTGTGGGCCCGGGAGCGGCGCTGCTTGTGCGGCTCCGTATTAGCGAGGACCGGGGAGCGGCGCTGCCTGTGCGGCTCCTTCTGCTGCGAGAAGCCGGGAGATGAGCGGCTGCTCGCAGCAGAAACATCCCGACCGGCGGCGCCGCTCCCCGGTCCTCCGTTCACACTTGCTGTCGGGAGTTCAGCGGACCAAGTCGCTGATCTTCCGACGTTAGCCGCATGGAGGCCGCCAAATGAGCCGCTAACGGCCGCCATCTTTTTTCAGAAATCCCGCGGCGCTGATTTGCCGCTGCCGGACCAATGAGCGACGCGGGATTTCCAGGACAGACAGACAGACAGACAAACAGACAGACAGACGGGATAAGACAATTATATAGTATATATATATATATATATACACTGTATATACAGTTATATGAAAAAGTTTGGGCACCCCTATTAATGTTAAGCTTAATGTTTTATAAAAATTGGTGTTTTTGCAACAGCTATTTCAGTTTGATATATGTAATAACTGTTGGACACAGTAATGTTTCTGCCTTGAAATGAGGTTTATTGTACTAACAGAAAATGTGCAATCAGCATTCAAACAAAATTTGACAGGTGCATAAGTATGGGCACCCTTATCATTTTCTTGTTTTAAATACTCCTACCTACTTTTTACTGACTTACTAAAGCACTTTTTTTGGTTTTGTAACCTCATTAAGCTTTGAACTTCATAGCCAGGTGTATGCAATCATGAGAAAAGCTACTTAAAGTGGCCACTTGCAAGTTGTTCTCCTGTTTGAATCTCCTCTGAAGAGTGGCATCATGGGCTCCTCAAAACAACTGTCAAATGATCTGAAAACAAAGATTATTCAACATAGTTGTTCAGGGGAAGGATACAAAAAGCTGTCTCAGAGATTTAACCTGTCAGTTTCCACTGTGAGGAACATAGTAAGGAAATGGAAGAACACAGGGACAGTTCTTGTTAAGGCCAGAAGTGGCAGGCCAAGAAAAACATCAGAAAGGCAGAGAAGAAGAATGGTGAGATCAGTCAAGAACAATCCTCAGACCACCTCCAGAGAGCTGCAGCATCAACTTGCTGCAGATGGTGTCACTGTGCATCGGTCAACTATACAACGCACTTTGCACAAGGAGAAGCTGTATGGGAGAGTGATGCGAAAGAAGCCGATTCTGCAAGCACGCCACAAACAGAGTCGGCTGAGGTATGCAAAAGCACATTTGGAGAAGCCAATTTCTTTTTGGAAGAAGGTCCTGTGGACTGATGAAACCAAGATTGAATTGTTTGGTCATACAAAAAGGCGTTATGCATGGCGGCAAAAAAACACAGCATTCCAAGAAAAACACATGCTACCCACAGTAAAATTTGGTGGAGGTTCCATCATGCTTTGGGGCTGTGTGGCCAATGCCGGCACCGGGAATCTTGTTAAAGTTGAGGGACGCATGGATTCCACTCAGTATCAGCAGATTCTTGCCAATAATGTTCAAGAATCAGTGACAAAGTTGAAGTTACGCAGGGGATGGATGTTTCAGCAAGACAATGATCCAAAACACCGCTCCAAATCTACTCAGGCATTCATGCAGAGGAACAATTACAATGTTCTGGAATGGCCATCCCAGTCCCCAGACCTGAATATCATTGAACATCTGTGGGATCATTTGAAGAGGGCTGTCCATGCTCGGCGACCATCAAACTTAACTGAACTGGAATTGTTTTGTAAAGAGGAATGGTCAAAAATACCTTCCTCCAGGATCCAGGAACTCATTAAAAGCTACAGGAAGCGACTAGAGGCTGTTATTTTTGCAAAAGGAGGATCTACTAAATATTAATGTCACTTTTCTGGTGAGGTGCCCATACTTATGCACCTGTCAAATTTTCTTTGAATGCAGATTGCACATTTTCTGTTAGTACAATAAACCTCATTTCAAGGCAGAAACATTACTGTGTCCAACAGTTATTACATATATCAAACTGAAATAGCTGTTGCAAAAACACCAATTTTTATAAAACATTAAGCTTAAGATTAATAGGGGTGCCCAAACTTTTTCATATAACTGTATATATCCCTCATCCTGGTTTATATGTTCCTTATCCTTGGCCCCTTCTAGTATATATATCTCCAAACCTGGTATATATATCCCTTATCTGGACCCCATCCTGGTATATATGTCCCTTATCCTGGGCCCCATCCTGGTATATATATCCCCCATGCTGGTATATATGTCCCTTATCCTGGGCCCTTTCCTTATATTCATATCCCCCATCCTGGTATATGTCCCTCGTTCTGCCGCTGTTCTTAAATGCATAGAAAAAAAATAAACAATTATAGTCACCTTTTCTCCACTTACACGCCGCGCAGCGTACTCTTCTGAAGCCAGCAGCTGGATTCAGTGTGCAAGCGACAGGAGCACATCATGTCATTGCCATGTGCCCCCAGTAAGAGAGAGTAATATGTACTAATTGTTATACCATTTCATCAACTGTTTTTAATATGTAGAATAATTAAAACAATTTCTTCAGAGAAAATAATTTTTATTACCTTGTCAGATAAGTCCCTTTAAGTACCAGTATTGTGGTTTACCGATCCAGTTGGGAATAAGCGATTGCTTAATCTGATCTTTGTGCAATAAACAAGCATGCAACGTCAGTCTGCTGTGGTAAGAAAATGTGCAGTTACCAGCAATTACAGTCCTAACATTGATATATTTATCAAATGCTGTAGTGATTAACCTAATATTGGTAGGGGTTCCTTATGATTAATGGGACATTCAAGTTTTCAGTAAAATGTCTAGTTGAAAAATACCCTATGGCAGAAACGTGTAAATACTGTTTGGATTGAGCGCCACGCACACATAAATCATCAGCTGTCTCCATCTGGAATGCAAAGCTGGATGCATCTCAAGAACTGACACAGCAACCAACACTGGAATTGTCACAATGTCATGTTTTTTATATATTTTCTGTAAAGATCCTGGTGTAACATACATACAAAGGGAAGACATATCACATAAAGCGTATGCTGAAATGTTATATATAGTGGACAAATTGCGAGAAAGATAACTGCCCAAATTACAGTATGTAGATATAGTAAAGCTAGCATGTTACCACTTTGTTACCAATGGAATCACTCTGACTGACTGCTGGTGTCTGACTACTGCCATCTGTAATAGATCTTTGTAAAAAGTAGCCTCATTGCTACTTAACGGGGTTGTTCATAGTTAAAAAAAATAAATCAATTGTTTTTAAGGCCAAGGTTGTTAGAAAATACCAAACAGAGGCGTACTCATCCCCTGTCTAGCACAAGCCACTCTGGAGGTCATATCAGCTGCAGATTGATGACTGTGTGTCACGATATGTCACAGGACCACTGTGATTGGCTACTGCTGTCAAATGACTTGAACAGCACATCTTCAGAGAAACTTCCAATTACATGCTGTCACTTTACCGCTGCAGCCACTCACAGGCTTCAGCAGCCCTGTGGCATCCAAAGGCGTAGTTTTCCAAAGTCAACCACTGTAGAAACCTGTGCTGGTTACAGAAGTGTGACGGGTATGCCTCCGTTTGTTATTTTATAACATCTTATGCCTACAAAAAATATATATATTTTTTTTCTTGGATAGCCCTTTTTAAGAGTTGCTAATCCTTTATTAATTATTTATTATAGCTCCATTTATTCCATGGCGCTTTACATGTGAAAAGGGGTATACATAGCAAAAATAATTACAGTAATTTTGAACAAAAACGAGTCAGCGACTGGTACAGGAGGAGAGAGGTCGGGGTACAGCTGGTCGAGCAGCGGTATGCCGGAATGAGGGTTACTGCAGGTTGTAGGCTTGTCGGAAGAGGTAGATCTTCAGGTTCCTTTTGAAGGTTTCCACGGCGAGACGAGAGTGTGATATGTTGAAGTAGAGAGTTCCAGAGTAGGGGGATGCACAGGAGAAATCTTGTACGCTTTTGTGGGAAGAGGAGATAAGAGGGGAGTAGAGAAGGAGATCTTGAGAGGCCAGAGAATAGCATGGGGATAAGTGGATTAGTCGGGCAGCAGAGTTTAGAATAAATTGGAGGGGTGCGAGAGTGTTAGAGGGGAGGACACAAAGCAGGAGGTTGCAGTAGTCGAAGCGGGAGATAATGAGGGCATGCACTAGTGTTTTTGCAGATTTATGGTTGAGGAATGTGCGGATCCAGGAGATATTTTTGAGTTGGAGTCAGCAGAAAGTGGAAAGGGCTTGGATATGTGGTTTGAAGGAGAGATTAGAATCCAGGGTTACACCGAGGCAGCGAGCTTGCAGTACTGGGGAGAGTGGGCAGCCATTGACTTTGATGGATAGGTCAGATGGGGGTGGGGGAGTTGAGTGAGATGGTGGAAAGATGATGAATTCAGTTTTAGAAATGTAGTTGAGAAGAAGGATGAAATAGCAGAGAGACACTGTGGGATTCTGCTTAGTAAGGTGGTGATATCAGGTCCAGAGAGGTAGATCTGTGTGTAATCAGCATAGAGGTGATACTGAAAGCCATTAGACTCTATGAGCTGTCCCAGGCTGAAGGTGTAGATGGAGAAGAGCAGGGATCCTAGAACTGAGCCTTGGGGGATACCGACAGATAGGGGGCTAGATGAGGAAGTGGTGTGGGAGTGGGAGATGCGGAATATCCGGTCTGTTAGGTATGAGGAGATCCAAGATAGTGCCAGGTCTGTGATGCCAAGAGATGAGAGAATTTGTAGTAAGAGGGAATGGTCCACTGTGTCGAAGGCAGATGATGGGTCCAAGAGAAGGAGGACAGAATAGTGTCGCATGGATTAGACAGTTAGTAGGTCAGTGGTGACTTTAGTCAGGGCAGTTTTAGTGTAAGCGGTCAAATAAGGAGCAGGAGGAGAGATGGGAGTACAGTTCAAGATGAACGTGTTGTTCCAGTATTTCTTTGCCTGATGGTGTCAATCTTCTGCTTGAAGAATGAGGCAAAGTCTTCAGCTGAGATGAGAGGAGAGGGAGGAGGCTCTGGTGATATCTTCTTGACAAGTTACCCTCTACAAAATAGCCCCACTTGAACTTGAATGGGGCTGTATTGCAATTTTCTACACACCAAGTAGACTGGAGTGGCACTATCTATGAAATCTGCTTAACAGACCTCAATTCCTATTTTCTCCTGATATACATACATCACATAGTTTGAAATCCTGCAAATAATAATGGTATGACAAATATCTCTTTAAAGGTATTTTCTAATACAATGTTTCCTAGCGCCAGCCCTTGAGAACCCCCAACAGGTCATGATTTAAGTGTCTTATACAGAGAACACGTGTGACAATTTTAGAGTCACTGACAATATTTAGATCACCAATAAAACACAACCTGTGTACACCTATCTTTGAAATTCTACTTTTGTTTCTGGTTGTGATTCTTTTTTGATCCCCCGTGGAATTGGTATTTACAGTGGCTTGCGAAAGTATTCACCCCCTTGCATTTTTTCAGGTTTTGCTACCTCACAACCTGGAATTTCAGTTTGTTTTTTTTGAGGGTTTGCATGAGTTCATGTAAAGAACACACCTACAACTGTGAACATTTGGTTTTCTTTTTATTGTGAAGCAAACAACAAATAAGACAAAATAACTGAAAACTACAGTGTGTATAACTATTCACCCCTCCTAAACTCAGTACTTTGTATAACCTCCTTTTGTGGCAATTACAGCTGCAAGTCTCTATGAGATTTCCACATATTGTCACTGGAATTTTTGCCCATTACTCAAGGCAAAACTGCTCCAGCTACTTTAAGTTAGATGTTCTTTTTTCTGGTGAACAGCAATCTTCAAGTCTAACCACAGATTCTCAATTGGATTAAGGTCTGAGCTTTGACTGGGCCACTCCGAAACATTTACACGTTTCCCCTTAAACCACTCGAGTGTTGCTTTAGCAGTATGCTTTAACTCATTGTCTTGTTGAAGATGAATCTCCATCCCAGTCTAAAATCACTGACACACTGAAACAGGTTTTGCTCAAGAATATCCCAATATTTCACAACATCTTCCCCTTGACTTGAACCATTTTCCTGTCTTTGCTGCGAAAAAACATCCCCACAGCATGATACTGCCACCACCATGTTTCAGTGTGGGGATGGTGTTCTTGGTGTGATGAGCTGTGTTAGTTTGGCGCCAGACAAAGCGTTTACGTTAGTGGCCAAAAAGTTCAATTTTGGTCTCATCTGACCACAGCATTTTCCTGCATACATTTGGAACGTCTCCCACATGTCTTGGCAAACTCAAAATGAGACTTACAATTTTTATGTGCAAGTAAAGGCTTTTTTTCTGCCCACTCTTTCATAAAGACCACCTCTATGGAGTCTACGGCTTATTGTTGTTGTATGGACAAATAAGCTAGTCTCTGCTTGGGAACTCTGCAGCTTTCTCAGGATTACCTTTGGTCTCTTTGCTGTCTTTCTGATTAATGCCCTCCTTGCCCGGGCTTAAAGTTTTGGTGGGTGGCCTTCTCATGGCAGGTTTGTCGTGGTACCATGTTTTTTCCATCGGATGATAATGGATTTGACAGTGCTCCGGGCATTTTCAGAGATTAGGATTTTTATTTTTTTTTTATAACCCCACCCTGACTTGTACTATTCAACAACTTTGTCCCTGACTGGTTTGGAGATCTTATTGGTCTTCATGGTGTTGTTTGGCAAGTTGTGCCTCCTGCTTAATGGTATTGGAGCCTCTGTGTCCTTTCAGAAAAGGTGTATATATACTGACAGACCATGTGACACGTAGATTGCACAAAGTTGAACTTCCGTTCACTAAGCATGTGACATATGAAGGTAATCGCTTGCACCAGAAATTTTTAGGGGCTTTATAGCAAAAGGGGTGAATACATATCCACATGCCAATTTTTAGTTATTTGATCCCATAAATTTTATTTATGCCTATATGTTTCTCACTTTACTTAACCAACCTAGACTATTTTAGTGCTGATGCATCACACACATACAGTGGGGAAAAAAGTATTTAGTCAGCCACCAATTGTGAAAGTTCTCCCACTTAAAAAGATGAAAGAGGCCTGTAATTGACATCATAGGTAGACCTCAACTATGAGATACAAAATGAGAAAACAAATCCTGAAAATCACATTGTTTGATTTGAGAAGACATTTTTTAAAAATTTTGGTGGAAAATAAGTATTTGGTCAATTACAAACAAGCAAGATTTCAGGCTCTCACATACCTGTTACTTATTCTTTAAGAGGCTCCTCTGTCCTCCACTCATTACCTGTAGTACTGACACCTGTTTGAACTTTTTATCAGTGTAAAAGACATCTGCGTGTTTGGAGGAGAAAGAATGCTGAGTTGCATCCAAAGAACACCATACCTACTGTGAAGCATGGGGGTGGCAACATCGTGCTTTGGGGCTGTTTCTCTGCCAAGGGACCAGGACGACTGATCCGTGTCCATGAAAGAATGAATGGGGCCGTATATCGTGAGATTTTGAGTGCAAACCTCCTTGCATCAGCAACGGCATTGAAGATGAAACGTGGCTGGGTCTTTCAGCATGACAATGATCCCAAGCACACCACCAGGGCAACAAAGGAGTGGCTTCGTAAGAAGCATTTCAAGGTCCTGGAGTGGCCTAGTCAGTTTCCAGATCTAAACCTATAGAAAACCTTTGGAGGGAGTTGAAAGTCCATGTTGCCCAGCGACAGCCCCAAAACATCACTGCTCTAGAGGAGATCTGCATGGAGGAATGGGCCAACATACCAGCAACAGTGTTTGCCAACCTTGTGAAGACTTACAGAAAACGTTTGACCTCTGTCATTGCCAGCAAAGGATATATAACAAAGTATGGAGATGAACTTTTGTAATTGACCAAATACTTATTTTCCACCAAAATTTGAAACTAAATTCTTTCCAAATCAGACAATGTTATTTTCAGGATTTGTTTTCTCATTTTGTCTCTCATAGTTGAGGTCTACCTATGATGTCAAATACAGGCCTCTCTCATCTTTTTAAGTGGGAGAACTTGCACAATTGGTGGCTGACTAAATTTTTTTTCCCCCACTGTATCAGATTACAAAAATATTTAAATACAAGTTGTAATATAAGAAATAGGTAAAAAGCCAAAGGGGGGGTAAATACTTTTGCAAGCCACTGTAGGTTCTGGAGGGATGACCTGTAAGTGACTATTAGCTACCTGTTATAACAATGATTCCATCATATTAGTGTCTTGTCTCACAACATCCATATCCTGTTGTAGTGCTACTCCAATGTGATGTCACCATGAATGTGATGTCATCATGCCGTAGAAGAGTGATAGGGGATCCAGCAGGCCAGTATTGGGGAAATTGAATAGAATTGCAATAGGAATTATATCAGAAGTTTTGACTATTTATTTTTCCAGTTCTTAATCTATTTTTTAATAGCTAGCTGTGGCGCCATTTGCCATATGGAAAAAATAAGATTGGATTGCGATTGTTGACAGAATTAAAGAAGTTGTCCACTACTTGGACAACTCCTTATCATCCCCCACGCTTGGCCTCGATAAAATAAAAAAGCCTATACTCTCCTCCTGTGACGGCACCGTTACCGCGGTGTCGGCACTCGCTTCCCCGGGGCTCTCATGCTGTTGTGACACGTGACGATGGCACCCAATCAGCGCTGGCGTCACTGTCTCTGCCTTTGTATGAATAGAACATGAAGAGGAAGTCAGAGATCAGCTGCAGCCCAAACTTCCTTTTCATGTTCAATTTGTTCAAAGGTGGAGCCAGTGACGCCAGCACTGATTGGGCCTCGGGGTTACGTGTCACAACAACCGCACGGCAGCTCCGGGACCATGAGTGCTGACACCGATGGAACGGCGCCGGCTGTCCTAGTAGTGGAAAACCCCATTAATAGACCAGCTTAAAGGGTATTGTCCCCTTTACTTGAACTTTTTACCAGAAGTGTTCCTTGACTATAATCCGATCATAGGTTGTGCCAGAGCAGGCACCCCCTCTCGAACTGTTACATCAGGAAAACAGGCAGCAAGTATGCTGTTCTCCGGTAGTATCAACATGGGGAAAATGTAGCATCAGATAATATTCATTGGAGTCAGCTATTTCGTAAGCATTGGAATACTGGGACCTCCAGAGAGAGGATCTACAGTACAGACCAAAAGTTTGAACACACCTTCTCATTTAAAGATTTTTCTGTATTTTCATGACTATGAAAATTGTACATTCACACTGAAGGCATCAAAACTATGAATTAACACATGTGGAATTATATACTTAACAAAAAAGTGTGAAACAACTGAAAATATGTCTTATATTCTAGGTTCTTCAAAGTAGCCACCTTTTGCTTTGATGACTGCTTTGCACACTCTTGGCGTTCTCTTGATGAGCTTCAAGAGGTAGTCACCGGAAATGGTTTTCACTTCACAGGTGTCAGGTTTAATAAGTGGGATTTCTTGCCTTATAAATGGGGTTGAGACCATCAGTTGTGTTGTGCAGAAGTCTGGTGGATACACAGCTGATAGTTCTACTGAATAGACTGTTAGAATTTGTATTATGGCAAGAAAAAAGCAGCCAAGTAAAGAAAAACGAGTGCCCATCATTACTTTAAGAAATGAAGGTCAATGAGTTGGCTCACATGAGGACCGCCCCAGGAAAGGAAGACCAAGAGTCACCTCTGCTTCTGAGGATAAGTTTATCCGAGTCACCAGCCTCAGAAATCGCAGGTTAACAGTACCTCAGATTAGAGAACAGGTCAATGTCACACAGAGTTCTAGCAGCAGACACATCTCTTCAACAACTGTTAAGAGGAGACTTTGTGCAGCAGGCCTTCATGGTAAAATAGCTGCTAGGAAACCACTACTAAGGACAGGCAACAAGCAGAAGAGACTTGTTTGGGCTAAAGAACACAAGGAATGGACATTAGAGCAGTGGAAATCTGTGCTTTGGTCTGATGAGTCCAAATTTGAGATCTTTGGTTCCAACCACCGTGTCTTTGTGCGACGCAGAAAAGATGAACGGATGGACTTTACATGCCTGGTTCCCACTGTGAAGCATGGAGGAGGAGGTGTGATGGTGTGGGGGTGCTTTGCTGGTAACACTGTTGGGGATTTATTCAAAATTGAAGGCATACTGAACCAGCATGGCTACCACAGCATCTTGCAGCGGCATGCTATTCCATCCGGTTTGCGTTTAGTTGGAGCATCATTTATTTTTCAACAGGACAATGACCCCAAACACACCTCCAGGCTTTGTAAGGGCTATTTGACCAAGAGTGAGAGTGATGGGGTGCTACGCCAGATGACCTGGCCTCCACAGTCACCAGACCTGAACCCAATCGAGATGGTTTGGGGTGAGCTGGACCGCAGAGTGAAGGCAAAAGGGCCAACAAGTGCTAAGCATCTCTGGGAACTCCTTCAAGATTGTTGGAAGACCATTTCCGGTGACTACCTCTTGAAGCTCATCAAGAGAATACCAAGAGCGTGCAAAGCAGTCATCAAAGCAAAAGGTGGCTACTGTGAAGAACCTAGAATATAAGACTTATTTTCAGTTGTTTCACACTTTTTTGTTAAGTATATAATTCCACATGTGTTATTTCATAGTTTTGATGCCTTCAGTGTGAATGTACAATTTTCATAGTCATGAAAATACAGAAAAATCTTTAAATGAGAAGGCGTGTCCAAACTTTTGGTCTGTACTGTATGTTGCCGCTCTCCCCTCCAGCTGATAAATGGTGCATTTTATCTTTGGAGCCCAATGTGATGTAATTCTTATACTATGGTTGATATGTACACATAGCACAATTTACGGTGATAATACTCAAAATCAGCGTTTTCTCAGCCAATTAAAGATTTGCAAATCTCTCTCTTTAATTTGGAGCTTCACATCAAATGATTTTTTGATCATGTCACATAAAAGAGTAGTTTCTATCCTATTAGGGGCTTTATGTGAAACCAGCTTCATTTCAAACCATATTTAGGTGGATGGATGGATGTTTGTTGTTCTTCTAAAAATATTCCTTCATGATTTTTTTCACTTTGCTGAACATTCGAATTATGGATATAAAGTTGTTCCTCCTGCTAAATGCTTCATCTTTACTAAAGTGGCTAATTTATTTTACCATAGCATCATGGGAGAAATTCTAGAAGGAAATCTCTGTGCTAAAAAATAACAATAATTATGTAAACATATTCCAGCTATTACCAACTTGAAGCGTTGAACGTGTAGATTTCATTCGCCTTAAGGCTCATTCAGACGTCAGTTTTTCTCATACAAGTTCTCGGTGTTGTTCACAGATGGCACTTGTACCTAGTATGGTATATGGGGCTATTGACATGTCCATTTTTTTTGAGTACGGATCACTCTTCGCAAAATTATTGCAACATGTCCGATATTGATCTGAGTGTCAGATCAAAAATGGAATGTAAGTTTATGGGTCTGTGAAAAAAATCGGGCAGCACTCGAATGCCATCCAACTGCTGTCTGTTTTTCAAGGACTGCTAGATAAGAGAATGAAGAAAAACGGCTTTTTTTCTCATCTGAGAAAAACTGATAAAACTTGGCCCAAGCTCAGATGAAACTCGGATTAATCTGATGAAAATCTGAACAAAATCACTGATGAAACTAGGATAGTTTTTCTCGGACGTGAAAGAAACAAAAGTCTGAATGAGCCCTGAGTACAGGATAACACTGGTGTACCATATATACATAGGTATATAATCCCACTTATCAGGGGCAAGTAAATTTAGGGAATTTCCAGGCAAGTTCTGCATGTGCCATCAGTGGTAATCAAATGAAATCTTATTTTTCATAGTGAAAACTTCATGTCAGCTTTAAGTTAATTTCAGGTGGCTGCATAGATTTTGTATTAGGGACATAAGACACTGAGCACCCTTTCATGGGTCTACTGAATGAGCTCCGATCACCAGTGGTTTGGTGATAAACATATGGGTTAGTAGCCCCGTGGGATGTTGATTATGTAGCTACTATACAGATCCCTCTCTGTTTTCCTTTCGACCCGAAAGCTCTCCGAGACAGAACTTCTTTCTGAATAGGGAAGATTTATCAATACCAAGGCATGAAAAAAACATGGCACTGCTCTCTTTGGTTGGGCACCCAATTGATGAATCTATTGATGCATTAAAACAGTGGCAGATTGGCAAAGACTTGTAAAAGATTTGTTGGTTTGTGAATGTGATCCAAGGGACATGATAATGACTAATTATTCTACCTGTGTATGTTGTGTGTGTATTGAGCAATTTTATTTATTGCTTTTTTTTCCACATTATGCTTAGAATTTTCAGGAATGTTTGATTTGGTATATTGTGGCAAATTAAATTTTATTAAGTAATAGAAAGTGGTGTTATTTGACCCGAGGACATAGGTCAAACTGGGTTGTATTTAGGGTCACTTTGAACGGACACCATGGGTAATGACCCCAAAATGCAGTCACATAACCATTGCTGTGTAAAGTTAGCTGGGTGAGGTGCAGTAAACACTGTATAAGCGGCCGATTGCTACTAAAACTAGGCCAGAAGGAATTTGCCCAAGTATCGAACCCATCTGTGTCCAGCATAAAATGCTTGGGTGATGTAGCTAGAGAAAGAGTATCTAATGGAAAGGGTGCGGACTGTCAAACACGTGACGAAGTGACTCTCCAGGCTTCAGAGATGATGACCGGAGGAGGGAGCAGAAAATGACTCATGTAGAGACACTGTGGTGTGGCTTTTTGCCATGGTCCAAAAGCCTCTCTCCGGTGCAAGGTAAAGCGGTCTATTAAGGATGGCAGAGGTGTGACAGAGGAGTTTTGCTAGATATTGTGTTGGTGGTGGGTTGCTACCATATTTTTAAGCCTTAGAGGACCCCTGAGAAGGGCTGCAGCTGTCCCCCACCTGAACAACCTACAGGCCTACAAGATAGACATGTATGCCCTGAGTATGATCACTAAATTTGGCCCTTCGTAATGAGCCATAACAATAAAGAGTCATATATTCTTGTGAGAAAAAAAGACTCGTTTCGAGCATTGAATTCCTGTGTCAGTGGTCCTGACCAGTTTCTCATTACCCATCTTACAACTTCAGGAGAAGTCAGAACTTCCAGCACCTTAGAGAAAAGAACATTGTAAAGTGCAGAACGGAATACCCATAAGCACTGTCCAGTGCTGAAAGGAAAATTACTGACAGTCTACACACAGTATACATATTTTAAGCCTCTGAATGACAACTCTTCCATTTTCACATATATTTATGAGCAGATGTCCATTTTTCCTCAGTAGCCTGGATATCTATGGTGCCAAGAGACCTGGGGACAGATCTGCCTGTATCTATTAGGAGTACTGTTGTGTTTATAGCTGTACTGGACCCAATTTATGCTGGTAAAATACCTCAGTAAACTTACCAGGATCTTTTGTAATTAATGTATAATTCTATTATCCCGAGAGCAAGTGAATATTAATAGACAAGGGAAGGCATGATCACAGTTATCTTTGTTCTATCAAGCATTGGAAAAGGTACAGTCTGGAGATTAGGCTGTTACTATCCTTAAATGGAGTGTCACCCCAAAATGACTTTTTAAACTAACTACACGGTCAAATAGGGGACTTAGCCCCTACAAAAATCATGGCTTTGGTGTAATAAACATGGCCTTTGATGTGCATAAAAAGCTGTCTGTCTGCTATGGAAAAGAGGGTGTTCGGTGTGGCCAAAAGCGCTCAGTGCAAGTTCTGCCCCTAAACCGTATTCCACCGCCTCCTGCTATGTAGAATGACAGCGCTCACTTGTGCAGAGTGAGCGCTGCCTACAAAAAAAGTGTTGATGCAGAAGCGAGTGCAGCACTTTTTCACTTCTGCTTCTGATACACTAGTCAGTGTAGCAAGCTGCCATGACAGATAAGAGAGTGTTGCACTCGCTGCTCCAGTAACACTGTTTTCTTTTCAGAGAACTCTCACTCTTTTCAAGTGAGCACTGTCAGTCTACACCAGAGGACGTGAAAGGCATGGTAATTTAGAGGCGCAGTAACGCACTGAGTGCTTGTGGCCACACCATGGGTGCACCAAATACCCTCATTTGCATATGAGACAAAGAGCTTTTCATGCACATCAAAGGCAATGTTTACTACACCAAAAGGATGCTTTTTATACCAACTAAGTCCACTATTAGACCATGTAGTTAGTTTAATTAGTGTTTTTGAGGCGACACACAACTTTTAAAATGCCTATACAGTTGTGCTCAAGAGTTTACATACCCCGGCAGAATTTTTCCTTTCTTGGCCTTGTTTCAGAGAATATGATTGATAACAAAAAAACTTTTTCTCCACTCATGGTTATTGGTTGGGTGAAGCCATTTATTGTCAAACTACTGTGTTTTCTCTTTTTAAATCTTAATGACAACCAAAAACATCCAGATGACCCTGATCAAAAGTTCACATACCCTGGCGATTTTGGCCTGATAACATGCAAAGAATCTGACACAAATGGGTTTGAATGGCTACTAAAGGTAACATCCTCACCTGTGACCTGTTTGCTTGTAATCAGTGTGTGTGCATAAAAGCTGAGTGAGTTTCTGGGATCCAGACAGACTCTTGCATCTTTCATCCAGCCATTGACATTTCTGGATTGTGAGTCATGGGGAAAGCAAAAGAATTGTCAACGGATCTACGGCAAAAGGTAGTTGAACTGTATAACACAGGAAAGGGTACAAAAAGATATCCAAGGAATTGATAATGCCATTCCGCAGCGTTCAAAGTGTGATTAACAAATGGAAAATCAGGGGCTCTGTAAAAACCAAACCACGGTCAGGTAGACCAACAAAAATTTCAGCCACAACTGCCAGGAAAATTGTTCGGGATGCAAAGAAAAACCCACAAACAGCATCAGCTGAAATTCAGGACTCTCTGAAAACTAGCGGTGTGGCTGTTTCAAGATGCTCAATAAGGAGGCACTTTTAGAAAAATGGGCTGCATGGTCGAGTCGCCAGAAGAAAGCCATTACTGCGCAAATGCCACAAAGTATCTCTCCTACAATACGCCAAACATCAGAGACAAGCCTCAAAACTTTTGGAACAAGGTAATTTGGAGTGATGAGACAAAAATTAAACTTTTTGGCCACAACCATAAACATTACATTTGGAGAGAGTTCAACAAGGCCATTCCTACAGTAAAGCACGGAGGTGGATTGCTGATGTTTTGGGGATGTGTGAAGTACAAAGGCACAGAAAACTTGGTAAAAGTTGAAGGAAAGATGAATGCAGCATGTTATCAGCAAGTGCTGGATGCAAATTTGCACTCATCAGCCCGGAAGCTGCGCATGGGACGTATGTGGACGTTCCAACATGACAACGATCCAAAACACAAGGCCAAGTCGACCAGTCATTGGCTACAGCAGAACAAAGTGAAGGTTCTGGAGTGGCCATCTGAGTATCCTGACCTCCATATTATTAAGCCTCTCTGAGGAGATCTCAAGCGCGCAGTTCATGCTAGACAGCCCAGGAATTTACAGGAACTGGAGGCTTTTTGCCAATAAGAATGGGCAGCTTTACCATCTGAGAAAATAAAGTACCTCATCCACAACTACCACAAAAGACTTCATGCTGTCATAGATGTTAGAGGGGGCAATACACGGTATTAAGAATTGGGGTATGTGAACTTTTGATCAGGATCATTTAGATGTTTTTGGTTGTCATTAAGATTTAAAACACAGAGAAAACACAGTAGTTTGACAATAAATGGCTCCACCCAACCAATAACCACGAGTGGAGAAAAAGTTTTTTTGTTATCATTTATATTCTCTGAAACAAGGCAAAGAAAGCAAAAATTCTGCCGGGGTATGTAAACTTTTGAGCACAGCTGTACATAAAGCCTGCCCTGGCAATAGCTGCCAATATAAGAATACTGTTATCTATATAAATGATATAATCCCATGTATAACTTTGCTCTGTTAATAAATATGCATGGAAAGAAATTACCTCATTACCATTTCCATGTGCCATGGTTTTATATTTGACCCCCAGCAGCACTATTTCAAGTTTACTCTATGACTTATGACAAGTTGTAAAAGGCTGATTTCAATCCATTTGGCCCTGCCTGAAGCCAGTGACAATATAGTACAGCGTTCCTGGGAAGGTATGTAACAGCTGGGCTTTAAATGCAACTTTTTCCATTGTGACATCATATTTCTGAGGTTTGTGCTATAGACTGTACATGCTGTCCCCACTTAAGATGACTGTATATAAGGTATTCAAGTGAATGGGACAGCACTGCAAAAATGTGCGCCATCACTACTTAAAGTAAAGTGGTGCCCCTCCAAATAGCTGACTGTGGGAATGCCTAGAGTTAGACCCTAACCAATCTCATACTAATGGCTATCCCATCTACTTTGAAACACAAAATAACCCTTTAAAGAGAAGAAAATACTCCATCCATTACTGCACAAAATGTTTGCATAGAAATGTTAAAAGGCATTCCAGTTTATAAAAGACCAAAGCAGCAGAAGGATAACATAAGAGTGCCTGTCATTTTAAGTTTTATTTCATAAATCAATAGTACACATGAAAATGAGCAAGTTTATAATATATATTCTAAAAGAACTATACTTCTCTCTCTTTCTAGATTGACCTTTCACTCTCAATTAATAATTTAAAGGGTTCTCTGAGACTTTGCTTATCTCTACGGACGGACTGCTTCTGTCGGCGATTTTGCAGCTTGCTGTGACATCACATCTACACGGCAGCTTCTTCTCTTCCACTTTGCCCTGTTGACGGTGGCGTCACTGCTGATGTCATGCTGATTGACGGCCGGCTCCTTGCTGTCTAACTACGGGGAGTTGGCTTTCAATCAGCATGACATCGGCAGTGACACCCCATTTACAGAGCGGACCGGAAGAGGAAGAGCTGCTCTGTTGATGTGAGGCCAAAGAAAGCCACAGAATCATCGGTTAGAGCAGTCTATGACCCCTCTGAGCCGGCAGAGATCGTCGCCAGGCAGAACAGGCAAGTAGTTAGCAACTGGAAGAATTTAATTGGAAAAATATATTTATTTTTTAAATTGTGCAATTTTAATCAGTAAGAAATGTCACAATATGCAATAAGTAAAATCTGTATTCAGTGAAGACAGATATTCACCTGACATAAGAAATGACAGTTTGTGCTTTAAAATTCTATGGAGCAGGGAGGGAGAAGGGCTAGAGGTAGACACTGACATTCTGCTGCAAGTTCCATACAACTTTATGAGCACCAAATGCCATCTCCTATATAAGTAATGAGAAAATCTGTCTTCACCAAATACGAATTTTACTCGTGAGTTGAGAGCCAACAGAGAAAGGAAACCAAAAAAAATAGGTCATCATAGCGTGTAGTGAAAAATTATATAAACTTTATTAATCAAGCAGTTGGTGTGTGGTAATCATACGAGATGAAAAGCAGGCGCACATCCAGATAAAACAAGGGTGTGAATACATTTAAAACATAGTATGATAAAAAAGAAGGACTGCATGTTGTATAATAGAATCCACATCTAAATTCCTAGATAATATAACCTGGTAACACCAGAATATCAAAGAAAATCAATCATCAACTAAGGTGTAGAATAATATATACAGTGGGGAAAATAAATATTTGGTACACTGCCGATTTTGCAAGTTTTCCCACCTACAAAGAATGCAGAGGTCTGTAATTTTTATCGTAGGTACACTTCAACTGTGAGATACTTCAACTGTGAGATACAGAATCTAAAAAAAATCCAGAAAATCATATTGTATGATTTTGACATAATTAATTTGCATTTAATTGCATGAAATAAGTATTTGATACAATAGAAAAACAGAACTTAAAGAAGTTGTCCACTACTTTTTCAATCATGCCCTATCTGTAGGCATCAATGTCTGATCGGCTGGGGTCCCGCACCTGGCACCCCGCCGATCAGCTCTGATCAGTGCCAGCGGCGGCGGCCTAAGGCCAGAAGTGCTTCCCTGTAGAGCTTGGCCGTCTAGCTGTATTGGCCACCGCACTGTACTACATATCCGTCTCCCATTGAATTGAATAGGAGGAGGATGTGTAGTACACTGCGGCGGCCACTACAGCTAGATGGCCAAGCTCTGCAGGTAAGCACCTTCGGCCGGCACCGGCACCATTCACAACTGATCGGCAGGGGTGCTGGGTGCGGGACCCCGGCCGATTAAACATTGATGCCCTATCCTACGTATAGGGCATCAATGAAAAAGTAGTGGACAACTTTTTTAACATTTGGTACAGAAACTTTTGTGTGCAATTACAGAGGTCAGAAATTTCCTGTAGTTCTTGACCAAGTTTGCATACACTGCAGCAGGGATTTTGGCCCCCTCCTCCATACAGATTTTCTCCAGATCTTTCAGGTTTTGGGGCTGTTGCTGGGCAAGATTGAGTTTCAGCTCCCTCCAAAAATTTTCTATTGGGTTCAGGTCTGCAGACTGGCTTGGCCACTCCAGGACCTTGAAATGTTTCCTACCGAGCCACTCCTTAGTTGCTCTGGCAGTGTGTTTTGGATCATTGTCATGCTGGAAGACCCAGTCATGATCCATCTTCAATGCTCTTACAGAGGGAAGGAGATAGTTGGCAAAAATCTTGCGATACATGACCCCATCCATCCTCGCTTCAGTACGGTGCAGTCGTCTATATCCCTTTGCAGAAAAGCACCCCCAAAATATGATGTTTCTCCCACCATGCTTCATGGTTGGGACCGTGTTGTTGCCAGTGTACTCATACTTCTTCCTCCAAACACCGCGAGTGGAGTTGACACCAAAAAGTTCTATTTTGGTCTCATTTGACCACATGACCTTCTCCCATGCCTCCTCTGGATCATCCAGATGGTCACTGAAGAACTTCAGACGGGCTTAGACATGTGCTGGCATGAGCTGGATGACTGTGTGTCCTGCAGGATTTTAATCCATGATGGCATAGTGTTACTAACGATAATATTTGAGACTGTAGTCCGAGCTCTCATCGGGTCATTGACCAGGTCCTCCCATGTATTTTTGGGCTGATTCCTGACCTTTCTCAGAATCATCCTTACTCCACGAGGCGAGATTTTGCATGGTGCCCCAGACTGAGGAAGATTGACAGTTATCTTGTGTTTCTGCCATTTTATAATATTTGTGCCAAAAGTTGTTGCCTTCTCACCAAGGTGCTTGCCTATTGTCTTGTAGCCCATCCCTGAATTGTGCAGGTCTACAATTTTGTCCCAGGTGTCCTTAGACAGCTCTTTAATCTTAGCCATGGTGGAGAGGTTGGCATGTTATTGATTGAGTGTGTGGACAGGTGTCTTTTATACAGGTAATGAGTTCAAACAGGTGCAATTAATACAGGTAATGAGTGCAGAGTAGGAGGGCTTATTAAAGAAAAATTAACAAGTCTGTGAGAGCCAGAATTCTTGCAGGTTGGTAGATGATCAAATACAATAAAATGCAATTTAATTATTTAAAAATCATACAATGTGATTTTCTGGATTTTTTTTTAGATTCTGTCTTTCACAGTTGAAGCGTACCTTGTACAGGCAGTGTACTTGGCAGTGTATCAAATACTATTTTCCCAACTGTATATAAAAAAAATTGAAAGCCAATGCGACAGTTACTCTTTAATTAAGCCTAAGTGGTGGTTGGAGTTATGCACACAAAATACCCTGTAGTTGTAGTTGGATGTCCTAAACTAAGAATTCCTTACATGCTAAAATGTTAAAATAGTATTGACGCTTTAGTTAGCTGGTAGATTTTATATGACAGCATTTCTGTTTCTTCTATCCCACCTCCTTTTATGCCCAAATCTGGAATATAAAATGGAATTTATCTCGTAGGATGATTTGTTGAAAATACATTCCAAATCTTAAGACTTTTATTCCAACTTTTGTTTTGCGTTCAGGCAAGTTGATGCTACTGTTTGGATGTGAACACTAAGCCTGAGCATGTTAGGAAGTTTACAGCAGAAATATTTTAGTCTGGAGTGACTTAAACAAAAACAGAGGAATAAACTTTGCAATTATATTTTTAGCACTAATGGGAATATTCTTCACGACAAACTGTATGTTTTATGATAACTACATGAGCAACCGGGAAATAGACTGTACACTAAGCAACCCATTGACATCCAGAAAATTCTGTGATCTCTAGCTAGAGTTAATATCAATAACCAGTGCATTTATCATGATGTAGATTAATATTTTGGCTATCATTTCTTCAAAGACTTCCAGGAAGAATAATAGAGGATTAGTGCTATAAGGAGCTCTAAAAAAGTACTATCTCACAGGCAATACAAATATATACTAAAATAGAAATAATCAGGAGAGCTGATGTTTATTCTTTTTTTATACATCACTTGATTGGCTAGAGATTGGCCTCATTGCTCCCCCAATTCCATGGCAAACACAAATTTGCGTCATCGTTTAATTTCCTGACAACATATACTGCATGCAGTAGCCAAAGATCTGATTGTACCATTGTGTATATTGACTCAAAATGGAAAGCACCTTTAAATGCATAGGATGTATATGACCCCAATTCCACAAATGCTGATGTAGTTGATATTGATAATCGGAGTAAACGTGACATTGCAAAACACTGGAATGCCCTCCGGATTACAGCCATTGTGACATTTCCTACTGATTGAAATTGAACATCATATTACATATATATATATACTTTGCCATTTAAATGCGTCCAGCATTTCCATGCTTAGCTGCACCAAATTAAATGTTTTCTCTTTTGACCGGATCTATGACATTGTACAGCCTAAATAAATAGCTGTTTTAGAACTGGCACATATGGCATTTTCAAAGGAAGCTGATGAGAATATAGCAGTGTAGATTTAGATGCCATTTGAGGCTTGTGAAATGTCGGGTGAAACTCCCATCAACAGCCCATGGTGGAGTCACATGAACCAGCAGTCACCAGCCATCTTGGCTTCCAAATGTTTGACTCACAATTGAATTGTGTGTGTAAATGGATTTGTCCCTTTTATAAGGGACCCCCAGAGCCATCAGCTGATCGCATCACATTGCACTCCTGCCTAATTTCGCCAGGGGATGCCTTAGCCAACCAGTCATTTCCCATTCAGAAGTTTTTGCAAGGAATATGTAGATGGCTTCCATTCAGGTGAATGAAGAACAACTTGACTTCAACAGAAAGAGAATCGCATAGAGACTCGATGTTCTGGCTCATAGAGGAGGGTTCAAAGCATAGGACCCTCCTCTATGATATCTATATGCCCTAGTATACTCTGTATCTTCATGAGACAACCCCTTTGCACTCATGTTACAGCCCACATGCTCCCTGGAAGATAGAAATGCAAAGTGCTCATACAGCGGGTGAAATAAGTATTGAACACGTAACCAATATTTTAAGTACATATATTTCTAAAGGTGCTATTGACATGAAATTATTCTCCAGATGTCAGTAGCAGCCCATCCAATCCACACAGGCAAAGAAATCAAACCATAGATGTCCATAAATTAAGTTACATGTAATAATGAGAAATAAATCTTTCGCGGGGCGCCAATGGGTTGTCATGACACCCAGGGGCCTGCAGAAGACCCTATTGCCTGTCATTACGATACTCCTGTGAACGCGGGCTCATGGCCCGCTTTCATAGGAAATTGTGATTTCTACTCTACACATCTATGTATAGTGCAGGCGATCGGACGATCGTAGCTTCAAGCCACTTAAGAGGATTATTAAATACAGTCAAGAGTGAAAAAAAAAAGTTTTTAAAACCATTAAAAAAAAGCAACCACAAGTTCAAATCACCCTCCTTTTGCCCCATTTAAAATAAAACAATAAAAGAAAATCTGAAATGTCCGATTTATCACAATGCGACAACAATTCATACGATTGGTAAACAGCGTATCGAGAAAAAAATAAAAATGTCATAATTACGTTTTTTGGCAGCCGTAACATTGCAGTAAAATGCAATAAAAAGCGAAAAAAACATTGTTCCTACCCCAAAATAGTATCAGTAAAATCTCAAGCTCAGCGTGCAAAAATGAAGCCATCACACAGCCCCAGATCCCAGAAACAATGAGAACGTTATGGGTCTCAGAAAATGGCGACAAATGCAAAAACGTTTTTTTCATGCAAATTGTGGAATTTAAATAAAAAACAAACTATATATGTTTGGTATCTGCGTACTCGTACTGACCTGGAGAATCATATTGCCAGGTAATTTTACCGTATAGTGAACATGGTAAATAAGAAAAAAACAATTGTGGAACTGCACTATTTTTGCAGTTTCACCGCACTTGGAATTTTTTTTTCCAGTTTTCAAATACACAATATGGTAAAAGCAATAGTGTCATTCAAAAGTACAACTCGTCCCGCAAAAAGACAACCCCTCATACTGTTATGTGGATGGAAAAATAAAAAAACGTTATGGCTCTTGGAAGAAGGAGGAAAAAACAAAATAAAAAAAAAAGGAAAATAGCCCCAGGGCATGAAGAGGTTAAATAATAGAAACATAAAAATATGATTTAAACTGTAACAGTTCTTTAAGAAAACATTTTTTGATATGTCATACTGTCATGTTAGAAGTTTGTTGCGGCTCATGAGACCCCCAAGATCACTAAAATGAAGGAGCTACAGCTTTCCATGTTGTCCTCCTCCGACGTTAAACACTGGTTCTATACAAAGTCAAAGGAGTTTGTCCTCAGTGTTGGAGAACAGCGTCGCTCAGCTCCCCCGTTTAGTAATCGTTGGGGTACTGCGCATAAGGAACCCACCAATCAAAACATCTGACTTCACTATTACATGTCAAAAGATTTTTTTTCTTTAGTCTCTCTGCTCACAAACCATGGTGAAACACATAAAAGAAATCACAGACATTTCTAGTTTTAAGATTTCATTTTAAGATGCAAATAACATTAATAGAAAATAGAAACTACAGGAGGCCCCGCTTGGATTGTATCTATGTGGAAGGGAGATAATCAGGAGCAAACACTGGCCCTGGCAGTGGCACAGGACCTCCCCATACTGTGAAGTGTTTGTCATACCGGGGATGAGCTGTTTTCATGCAGATGGAGTCTTGTGTATATGTACACAAATAAATGTCTGATTGGATCTGACGCTGATTGCTGCTTATTTCTTCTCCTCTCATCCCCATCCTTCATACAGCAGTATGTGCTGAAAGCTTATCTCCATCTCCTCTCCAGATTGACCTTTCTATGGACAACAGCTACTTAATAACAAGGCAGTTTTACCGCCAGTGATTACATCTTATGTGCTGGAAAAAAATGTAGGTTTACCAGCAGTAAATAGTAACTACCCCGACCCCTGGGTGGTCTATACATGACTGGTCACAAACTGGGGAACTCCATTTTATATCCATTTATTATCATCTCATACACAGATGAGTAAGCCAACTACATATTACAATATCCACAACTACCTGAGCCAGTTCTAACTTTCTCTAATCACTATTGTGATTGTGGAATAATGCAAAATCCGTATTGTAACACCACCATTAGCTTTATAGCAAACGCTTTCCAGTGTAAGGCTAAGTGCCCACGATACAGAAATGCTGCGGAGCGTTTCTGCATCTCCCTGGCAGAAAAAACGCATGCGGATTGTACATGCGTTTCTTCTGCCAGGTAGAAGCGTTTGTGACGCGTTTTGAACATGCAATTTCGCATGCGGGTTGTAAAGCGCTTTTCCAAGCAATTTTAGCATCACTTGGAAAAGTGCTTGACAACTTGGTCACACTATATAAATCCATGCAACCGGCATGGATTTATGTTGTGTGACCAAGTTATGATGCTGCAAATGCAGCATCAATAGTAAAAAAAGAATAAAAATGTTGAAAAAGAAAAACATTATACTCACCTTCCGATGGCCCCCAGTTTCTTTCTCCGATGCGTCCGGTGTCTTCGGCGGCTTGCGGTGCTCTAAAAAGGACATTCCATGACGTCATTTAGTCATGTGACAGGTCACGCAACCGCTGACGTCGGCGGTCGCATGATCTGTCACATGGCTAAATGACGTAATGGAAGGTCCTTTTACACACCCGCAAGCAGCCGAAGAGACAGCAGCGCCGCAGGGAGCAGACAGGGAGCCATCAGAAGGTAAGTATATATTTTTTTATTTTATTCTTTTTTTTTACAGGTTCTATGGTACCCGGGTCTGGAGGAGAGTCTCCTCTTCTCCAGACCCGGGTACCATCCGCGCATTGAATCGCATAACATCCGCATGCATACTTGTATGCATGCGGATATTATGCGGTTCAGTGCAAGTCAATGGCAGCGATTTCACCGCGATTCTGCAAAATTAATAGTAGTGCTGCGGATTTTTCCGCAATGATATAATTGGGAAACATGGCAGACAACTTAACATGTGTTTTTAATGCGTTTTTGCGACGGAAATGCAGCCGCGATTCAATGCGCGGATGGTACCCGGGGTCGCGTGACCTGTCACATGACTAAATGACGTCATGGAAGGTCTTTTTACACCACCATGAGCAGCCGAAGACACCGGACGCACCGGAGAAGGAGACCTGGGGCCATCGGAAGGTGAGTATAATTTTTTTTATTTTTCAACATTTATATTCTTTTTTTTACTATTGATTTTAACTTGGTCACACAACATAAATCCATGCCGGTTGCATGGATTTATATAGTGTGACCAAGTTGTCAAGCACTTTTCCAAGTGATGCTAAAATCGCTTGGAAAAGCGCTTGACAACCCGCATGCGAAATCGCATGTTAAAAACACTTCACAAACGCTTCTACCTGGCAGAAAAAACACATGTAAAATCCGCATGCATTTTTTCTGCCAGGGAGATGCAGAAACGCACTGCAGCATTTCTGCATTGTGGGTACTTAGCCTTACACTTATCCTTCGTGAGTCATAGGGAGCATTATCAGGGATATGTAAAGACAGACAATACTTCTAAGGCATACATTTCAAACTCTGGCCCGCAGGGTGGTTTTATATGGCCCACGACACCAGAACCATTAACCCTATGTGGGGCCATTATTCTGTATTGGGGACTATGTGGGGCCATTATTCTGTATGGAGGACTATGGGGGCCCATTATACTGTATGGAGGACTATGGGAGCCCATTATACTGTATGGAGGACTATGTGGGGCCATTATACTGTATGGAGCACTATGTGGGGCACATTCTGTATGGAAAACTATTCTGTACCCATTATACTGTATGGAGAACTGTGTGGTACCCATTATTCTGTATGGAGGACTATGCGGGGCCATTATACTGTATGGAGCACTATGTGGGGCCATTATTCTGTATGGAGGACTATGCTGTGCCCATTATTCTGTTTGGAACACTATGTGGGGCCATTATTCTGTATGGAACACTATGTGGGGCCATTATTCTGTATGGAGGACTATGTTGTACCCATTATTCTGTATGGAGGACTATGCTGTGCCCATTATTCTGTATGGAGAACTATATGGGGCCATTATTATGTATAGAGAACTATGTGGGGCCCATTATTCTGTATGTAGGGCTATGTGAGGCCCATTATTCTGTATGGAGGACCATGTGGGGCCAATTATTCTGTATGGAGAGCTTTGTGGGCAGGGCCGGCGTCAGCACCCGGCGTACCCGGGCAAGTGCCGGGGCCCTGGACCATCAGGGGGGCCCACTCGTTATCGGGGCCCGGGCACACTTCCCCGGCATCTGCGCAGGGCCGCCGGTGCTGTTCAAGCCCTGCTCTGCTTCATGCAGCAGCAGCAGTGTGCGGTCAGTGTGCTGCTGCTCCACCAATCAGGCCTGGTGCTGTCACTTTCAAGACATGGCCGTGCGCTGTGCGCAGTGCGGCTGTGTCTGGTAGTAATGACACGCAGGGGCAACACTGCGCCTTTAATTGTGCTTGTGTGTCGCACCTGCCACGTCATTACTACCAGACACAGCCGCACAGCGCACAGTGCGCTGCCATGTCTGGAAAGTGACAGCACTGGGTGACCACACACTGCTGCTGCTGCATGTAGCAGAGCAGGGCTTGAACAGCACCGGCGGTCCTGCACAGATGCCGGGGAAGCGGCCCGGGCCCTGATGGCGAGTGGGCCCCCCTGATGGTCCAGGGCCATGTGACACGCCTGAGGCCCTGCACTGCCACATGACTGAGGAGCTGGACGGGACACAGGCCAGGGGGCAGGTGAGCGAGATTCCCCAATCCCCATATAAAAAATATTTCTTATGTGTGTGTGCATGTATGATGTGAATGTCTGTGTATGTCAGTGTGTATGACTGTGTATATATATATTTATGTCTGTTTTATATGTGTTTTTAAGAATGTGTTCAAATATGTATGTGTATGTATCTGTGTGTGTCTGTGTATTGTGTGTGTATATCTGTGTACCATGTTCACGTGTGCATGTATGTGCATACCTGCATACCGTGAGCATGCGCATGTCTGTGCACTGTGTGTGCGTGTCTGCGTATTGTGTGCATGTGTGTGCGTGTCTGCGTATTGTGTGTGCGTGTCTGCGTATTGTGTGTGTGCGTGTCTGCGTATTGTGCGTGTCTGCGTATTGTGTGTGTGCGTGTCTGCATATTGTGTGTGTGCGTGTCTGCGTATATTGTGTGTGCGTGTCTGCATATTGTGTGTGTGCGCGTGTCTGCGTATTGTGTGTGCGCGTGTCTGCGTATTGTGTGTGTGCGTGTCTGCGTATTGTGTGTGTGCGTGTCTGCGTATTGTGTGTGTGTGCGTGTGCGTGTCTGCGTATTGTGTGTGTGCGTGTCTGCGTATTGTGTGTGTGTGCATGTCTGCATATTGTGTGTGCGTGTCTGCATATTGTGTGTGTGCGTGTCTGCATATTGTGTGTTTGCGTGTCTGCGTATATTGTGTGTGCGTGTCTGCGTATTGTGTGTCTGCGTGTCTGCGTATTGTGTGTGTGCGTGTCTGCGTATTGTGTGTGTGCGTGTCTGCGTATTGTGTGTGTGCGTGTCTGCGTATTGTGTGTGTGTGTGTGTGCGTGTCTGCGTATTGTGTGTGTGTGTGCGTGTCTGCGTATTGTGTGTGTGTGCGTGTCTGCGTATTGCATGTGTGTGCGTGTCTGTGTATTGTGTGTGTTTGCGTACGTACTGTGTGTGTGTGCATGTCTGCGTATTGTGTGTGTGCGTGTCTGCGTATTGTGTGTGCGCATGTCTGCGTACTGTGTGTGTGCGCATGTCTGCGTACTGTGTGTGTGCATGTTTGCATATGTGAAGGATGAGGGGACAGGCTGGGCCCTGTGTTGTATACCTATATTTCCCTGCGGTATCTGTGCATCAAGAATCGTGGTATGTGCAAAAGGGGCCCACTGAGACTCTTTCGCCCGGGGCCCACAAAAACCTGGAGCTGGCCCTGGCTGTGGGGCCCATTATACTGTAAACTGGTTGGCCCGTGACTTTGTCCAAGTTTTTCATTTTGGCCCTCGGTGTGTTTGAGTTTGACATCCCTGTTCTAAGGCTATGTTCAGAAATCTTATGCACATGCTTGTTTTCTTGTTCCTGACTGAATTGGAAAACTTCTGCATTTTTGAAAAATGTCCATTCTTTCAGCATTTTTGCTGCATTTTTTCCACCATAGAAAGCAATGAGAAAGTGAAAAGACACTGAAAAAATGCAACGATGCAGTCTTGCTGCTTTTTTGGTGAATGAAGCTAACTTTACTAAACATGTACTGTAGGCAAATGACACATAATCGACCCCAAAAAAAGCAGAAAAAAGGCCCCTCGAAAAAGCCACAAAAACATAGCAAAACCTGCTTTTTTTAAGCAGCTCATTTACTGTCAAAAGAATAAATTTTGCCTACAGAAAAAGAACACAGCAAGAATGCAATGTGTGAACATTGCCTAATGGGGTTCTCCAGATTTATAAAAACATAAAGAAATAAAAAAATTACATTAGGAATTAATTACTAAAGTAAACACCTGTGATTAGCAAATCACACTCCTTTAATCACTATAGTAAATGTATATGGCTGCCATCTTGTTACACTGACAGACACATGTCCTAGGCTGTCAGTAGAGCAGCAGGTGCCTGTGAGCGAGCGCAGCCGGAAGCTCCATTACATGAAGAATGAACTGGTGGCTTGTGGTCCTTATTTCATTGCGCTTTATTTCAAGTTACATGCAGATAATACAGGTGCATCTCACTAAATTAGAATATCATCAAAAAGTTAATTTATTTCAGTTCTTCAATACAGAAAGTGAAACTCATATATTCTATAGAGTCATTACAGACAGAGTGATCTATTTCAAGTGTTTATTTCTGTTAATGTTGATAATTATGGCTTACAGCCAATGAAAACACAAAAGTCATTATCTCAGTAAATTAGAATACTTTATAACAACAGCTTGAAAAATGTTTTTAAAATCCAAAATGTTGGCCTACTGAAATGTATGTTCAGTAAATGCACTCAATACTTGGTCGGGGCTCCTTTTGCATCAATTACTGCATCAATGCAGCGTGGCATGGAGGCGATCAGCCTGTGGCACTGCTGAGGTGTTATGGAAGCCCAGGTTGTTTTGATAGCAGCCTTCAGCTCGTCTGCATTGTTGGGTCTGGTGTCTCTCATCTTCCTCTTCACAATACCCCATAGAGGTTAAAGTCAGGCGAGTTTGCTGGCCAATCAAGCACAGTGATGCTGTTGTTTTTAAACCAGGTATTGATACTTTTGGCAGTGTGGACAGGTACCAAGTCCTGCTGGAGAATGAAATTTCCATCTCCAAAATGCTTGTCGGCAGAGGGAAGCATGAAGTGCTCTAAAATTTCCTGGCAGACGGCTGCGCTGACTTTGGTCTTGATAAAACACAGTGGACCTACACCAGCAGATGACATGGCTCCCCAAACCATCACTGATTGTGGAAACTTCACTAGACCTCAGGCAGCTTGGATTGTGTGCATCTCCACTCTTCCTCCAGACTCTGGGACCTTGATTTCCAAATGAAAATTGTAACCCTGGGACCTTGTGGAGTGTGTCAATGGCTGCCTTCTGGACATCTGTCAAGTCAGCAGTCTTCCCCATGATTGTGGAGCCTACTGAAACAGACTAAGGGACCTTTTTAAGCGCTTAGGAAGCCTTTGCAGGTGTTTTTTGTTAATTATTTTAATTTACTGAGATGTCTACTGTGTGTGTGCATGTTTGCATATGAGATGCAAACATGCACCTCATTTAATTTAGTGAGATGCATCTGTACATTCTTATTCAATGCCGTAATAAAAGCATATGGTTTTGAGAATGGCGTTGGACCTATGGGAGGGTCTTCTATCTTCTGGCGTTATCTGCATGTAACTCAGAATAAAATGCAATTAAAAAGGAAAGAGTGATGCAAGTTTATTCTTCATGTAATGGATTAATCTATTATTTTTGCTGATCACCGCTACCAAGTGCATGTTTGACCCTAAGGGTCCTTTCACATTGCGTTCTGCACACTGAGTGGTCCCGCCAGGGCTTACATTCAAATTCCCCCCCACAAAATGGGATTCGGGTGTATGCGCCAACAGGGCCATTGGCTATAATGGTGCCGTCTGAGTCAACGTGCGCTCTCTTGCGCATAATTTTTTGGGCCTGTACACCTACTGGAAGCAGACACTCAAACGTAGTAGACTGCATATGAAAGCACCCTATGGATATGCCTACAGGCAGATTCCACCTGGAAAAAGTCTTCAAATGTCAAAACAACTTGCTGTGCATATGTTCCACCTTTTGTAACTTCTTTTTAACCACTTCAGACTTTGAAAACTGTGAAGCAGCTAAAAGAAGCGACCAGTCAATTCTAATGCCAGCTTCCGCTTAGTAGTCACCACTATCCTCTTTATAGAATGTAAAAAATAACGGACACTAGCGGGAGAGCCGCCGCAGGAGATTTTCTAAAAAGACATCAGAAAAGACACTTTCATTCAGACGTGTTGTATGTACGTGTTCCATCTGCTTTTCTCACGGATACAGCACATTCCCATTATAATCTATGGTGCTATTTACATGTCTGTGTTCTTTCACAGATTGTGTGTTCATGCAAAAATCACAGAGACATTTCTATTTTTGTGGCGCCAATGCAAGTCTATGGTTCCGTTAAAAACACAGCACACAGGTGCCATCCGTGTGCCATCCGTTTACTGTCAGTATTTAACATTGCAAAGGATAGGAGAGGCTTTGTGATATGTTTATTGATCCATCCATGAAAAACACTGATGGTAAAGATGAACACACTGACCCAACACTGATCACACATTGATGGTAAAAACAGACACAAGGACCATACACTGATCCTAAACACTGATGATACCGATACCATGTTTTCATGTCAGTGTTTAAACACAGATGTGTGAATAAGGCCTAAGAGTGAGTGTAGACTTTGGAAATATACTAAAAAGCCGCTATATAGACTCAGCAATGCCGACGAGGATTCTCTATTTTTTGATCAGTAGGAAGCTCCATTCCTGTGACCCGGAGAGAACTTATACCACGTACTGTAAAGCAATCTCTAGGTCACAGCAGCAGAGCATCCTACTGCACATGCTCACAGGCACCTGTCCTAGTACAATTGTTGTACAGGTTTCTATTAGTGTAACAAGACGGTGGCCATTTTATGCATTAGGCTACGGTCACACGAGCAAGAATCAGATAAATTATGGTATTAACACTTGGCGCCAGATGAGAGAATCATATCACGGGTGCGGAGAAGATGGAGAACTTAATTTCTCCATCAAGTTCTCCATTGTCTGTGTCCGTGGTAATCGCACTGCACTTGGATGACAGTCCAATGATTTACACTCACCCATAGACTTCAATGGTTGCAAGTGATCCGATTTGAGGAGCCACACGCAGCGTGTTGCAATTTTTTTCTACTGACCGAAACAGCATGAGAAAAAAAAACACAAATCTGCACTGCCCCATAATATAACATTAGTCCGAGTGCTATCCGATAAAACATCAGAGAGCACTTGGCCGTGTTATAGGCTCATGTGAGCTTCTCCATTTTTCATCCACTCCTGGTTTTGGCTTACAAATACTGAGGTAAAATACTGACCAAATACTGATAGTGTGAATGTGGCCTAATGCTTAGGAAATAGTGTTGAGCGAGTATGTTCTGTCCGAGTATGCTCGGGCTGAGCACCGAGTATTTATAGCTGCTCGGTGATGTGTTTGAATCGCTCCCGTGTGCATGATTTGTGACTGTTTGACAGTTTTATTACATGTGAGGAATGTGTAAGAAATAGACATTCCTCCCATGTAATAAAGCTGTCAAACAGTTGCAAATCATGCACACGAGAGCGATTCAATGATATCACCGAGCAGCTATAAATACTCAGAGCTCGGCCCGAGCATACTTGGCGAAAGGGTTAATAGAATATACTCGCTCAACACTATTAGGAAAGTCTAACCCTATTTAAAGTGTTTTTTTTTATCTCTGAATAAAGTTAGTTCAGCTGAGTAGAACATTTTCTGAATTGATATGATTCGCCGAGATCTCCTTCCTGGGACAAATGAGTTTTAATTTATATATATAAGGCACAAACTTGTACGTGCAGCATTTGGGCATAACCGATAGACATTTTGTTTTGTTTGTTATTCATATAGAATCACATTTCTGAGCTGCCTTTACATTGCAGGCATTATTCTGGTCCAATAAAGAAGCCAGAGTATTGCATGCTGTGATCTTTTTCCATGTTGACCATTGGTCCATGTGTAAAATCAACCAAGTGCATGGTCCCACTGGCTATACTGGGTCCGTGTGACTGATGATATGCTCATATGAACGCTCCCTTAGAGCGCATTGTACCTTTGACCCCTGTAAGATTCTACTTGCTATACTGAAGAAAGCAGAAATCCTCCATTACATTTGCATTATAGTCTATTGTCTAACTTTGACTCTTCCTAGCCAAGCAGGAAAATGTGTTTTAGTTTTAATGGGGGACCCAGATTCCCCCCCTAACCAATAAAACTTCTGATATTTCTCCAAGCCACATCAGAAGTATTCTGAAAGTGAATGCACAGTTTAGAGTTATTTCCATTTTGTACATATAGGGCATATCTACTAGTGTTGGTGTGAATCAATGCTCACATCCCTCTCTATTGGTCACAACTGTGGGAATTAAGGTACAGCCTTCACCTGCCAGCATCCATGGCTCTTCTTTTGATTAGCTGGCCTGGTGCCACATCACATGTGCGTCACCCTGCAACGATGTTGTCAAGCCAGGCCAGCTAATCAAAAGAGACGCGGATGCTGGCAGTTAAGAAATGGTACCTTAGCTCCCGTGCAGTGGCCACCGGCCTGTGTCATGAGCCACCTCTCAAATGACAGGGGCGAATGGGATCTCGCTTTCAAGATGGATTCAGAATGTGGGTGCCAGCAGTGGGACCCGCATCTGTCCTCTAACTCCATGTTCCCCAACTCCGGTCCTCAAGAGCCACCAACAGGTCATATTTTCAGGATTTCCTTAGTATTGCACAGGTGATAATTGCATTACAAGGACAGGCAAGAATTCCATCACCTGTGCAATACTAAGAAAATCCTGAAAACATGGCCTGTTGGTGGCTCTTGAAGACCAGAGTTGCAGAACACGGCTCTAGATATTCCATTAATGAGCAAGATGGCAATTCTCCTTTAACCCTATGGTTGTGTAAGTGAGGAATCAACATTGGACCTTTTGAAAGGAGAAAATAACAACATTTCAGTCCATGTAATTACATAAAGTGTAAAGCACAGAATTCAGGAGCCAGGATCTACATTCTCTCATCTGCTTTTGGCTGTGTGCCCACGATGCGTTCTTTAAGCGTTTCCGCAGTGGCAATTCCGCTGCAGAAGCGCTTAAAAAACGCATGGTAGAAGGCCTGCCATGTTCCCCAATGATAATCTGCATGTGCTGTGCACATGCTGCGGAAATTTCCGCCGCAGATTATCATTGCGGAAAAATCCGCAGCACTACCAATTATTTGGCGGAAGCGCTGCATTTTCGCCACCATTGACTTGCATTGGAACGCATGGAATCCGCATCACTTCATCTGTACATGCAGAATCCATGCGTTTCAATGTGCGGATGGTACCCGGGTTTGGAGAAGAGGAGACTCTCCTCCGGACCCGGGTACCATAGAACCTGTAAAAAAAAGAATAAAATAAAAAATAAATATGATACTTACCATCTGATGGCCCCCGGTGTGCTTGTCTTGGCTTGCCGGCAGATCGCGGTGGACTCAAGGACCTGCCGACGTCATTTAGTCATGTGATGGGTCAAGCGACCGCTGACGTCGGCAGGTCCTTCAGTGTACCGCGAGCTGCTGGCAAGCCAAGACAAGCACACCGGGGGCCATCAGAATGTAAGTATGATATTTATTTTTTACTATTCTTTCGGTCACACTATATAAATCCATGCCGTTTGCATGGATTTATATAGTGTGACCAAGTAGTTAAGCACTTTCCAAGTGATGCTAAAATCGCTTGGAAAGCGCTTGTCAACCCACATGCGGAAATGCAAGTGAAGAACTCTTCACATCCGCATGTCCCTGGCAGGAAAAACGCATGTACAATCCGCATGTACAATCCACATGTACAATCCGCATGCACAATCCACATGTGTTTTTTCTGCCAGGGAGATGCAGAAACGCTCAGGAAAAATCCGGAGCATTTCTGCATCGTGGGCACATAGCCTTAGAGTAGTTAGCTAGCATCCCAAGCTTTTTTGAATACATCAGACCACACTCTCGTAGTATTTCTAATACAGTATACTACAGAAAGTGGTTTTATCTTCTATTTTATTAAAAAAATCCGGATTCTTTCAACGTATCTTAAAAATGTTTGTTTGCCCGCAATACGCCCCAAATGACATTGGTAACAAGACTTTGCTACACTCCATGTAGCGTTACTGTCTCTACATTTTTATGCCCCATGTCTAATAGAGTGTTTGCACAACCGTACGCTGCTTATTCAACATTGCCACATTGTTAACTTGGATGCTTTGAAATGACTATACAGGCTTTTTGTGCTGCTCAGAAAGAAAGTCTAGCCCGATATGTAAGTGGCCTGTAAATAGAGACAAAACAAAGCATTGCCTGTTACTTCCTAATGGGCTCCTGAATGCTACAGGCTCTGTACCTCAGCCTTATAATAGTAAATTAGGAATTATTTTGCCTTATTGAAACATCTCACAGCAGTACTTTGTCCACATGCCTTCACGCTAGCCTTTCACACTTCCCTTCCATCTCTCTGAAGAATTTGCTTTTTATTCCTTAATGAATAGTCTTGTGTATATATACATCTTGCCCACACCCTGTTTGTTGGACTTTGAGATTCTAATTCTTATCATAAGATTACTATGATGCTTAGTTATACCAAAACTAACTATATAGGAAATATTAAAGGTATATAATTTAATCTAAATAAAGCATAATAATGCTTCTAATGTTGAATATTTAATCGTTTTCTCACTCATCTTTTAGGATTGTCTGTAACAATGTATCAGTGAAAACAAATTGTATAAGCCTTGAGTCCTGGCTGTTTAGCACACAGAGGATTGCCTAGATTATTCAACCCTGAGCTGTGAGAAAAATAACCACCAGATGTAAACATGAATTTCCATTTGCAGATTGCAGAGGAATGGAAACACAATTTCATTTGTAAAAAAAAATGTCTTTATACCATGATTAAATTATATTAACATAAAACAAGGACATTTAAGAAATGTTACTAATTTATTGTTATACTACAATAACAGGGAACTCAAGAGATGGAAATCTGGCACCAGATTTTTGCTACCTAATCTGAGAGCATGATATGGTGCAGTGCCCTGATTTCACTGATGTATCACTTTCTGGGCTGCTTGCTTCAGTTTTGGTAAAATCACTTTTTTATCTGATGCTGATTTAGCAGTTCTCTAAATGCTGAGCTCTGTATATCCCCGTATCCATCACTGATTGGCAGCTGCCTGTGTACACTGTGCATAGGCAAAAAGCTGCCAATCAGTGGTGGGGGTGGGGATATACAGAGGTCATGAATATGCCTGAGTTACCTGGCAGCAGGTTTACTAGTCCTCTAGTGAAAATCTCCTGCTGATAAAACAATGATTATCAAAACTACAGCAAGCAGCCCAGTAAGTGACACATTGTTGGAATCAAGGTCTCTTGTCTTTTGATGATGCTGCATTCATATTAGGTGACAAAAACCTGGTGACAGATACCCTTTAAATGACCAGAAAAACTATGACTGATGGGTTCTTCTAACTTTGTAACTTACTTGTTGATGAGTTGTTAACTTCCCAATACAGGGGTCCCCATTGATCCTGATATTGGGGCTCTGAAGTCCCCCTTTCACATAGATCTATGGCATGCAACCATGGCAATTGTTTAAGAGGGCCATTGCATGATAATGCCCTGTCTCATGCTGCACATAACACATCTGCATCTCTGGCTGCTATGGGCATAAAAGGGGACAAACTTATGGTGTGGCCCCCATGCTCCCCTGACCTCAACCCCATTGAGAACCTCTGGAGCATCATCAAAAGGAGTGTCTATGATGGCGGGAGGCAGTTCACATCTAAGCAACAGCTCTGGGAGGGTATTCTGTCTTCATGCAAAACAATTAAAGCAGAAACCATCCAAAACCTGACAAATTCAATGGACGAGAGAGTTCAGAAGCTCCTTTCGAACAAGGGGTCCTATGTGCAACATCACCTAGAATAAAGTTTTGAGTTGAAAACTGTTTGATTTCAGTTTGTAATAACCTGCTAATGCTTATAATTTCAAAAATGACCATTTTTTTGTTCTTTATTAAAATGAAAAGGTTGAAAACTCTGCTGTGCATAATAATTTGGAACATGCATTTTGAGTGCAGTTTGAGTTTTTTATTTTTTTAAAAATATACTGTTATCATAGGCAGTTTGTACAAAAACCTTTCAATTGTACTCTAATAGTTATTTGACTGCAAAATTACAATGACTGCAATTCATATAGGTAATTTGGGAAAATCTGAGAAAATATTATTTGCATAATAATTTGGAACACAGTGTATATTCCCTTTTCAGTTTCCCCTTTTATTGACCGCCCTGGGTCACGGACCCGGTCACTGCCACTGTGACATCCCCCAGCCTCGACCGGCCTGGCTGCCGAGTACCCCACGGCCCAGGGGGCGCGTCATATATACAAAAATGTTAGGCTTAGCTGGGCAGTTCTTTGCTTTCTTTGGGAGAGCTGATCCATCACTCTTCTGGCAACAACTTTTCCTGGAGCAGCATAAAAGGTTGGAACTCCAACTGTCGGTTCTTTTTCTCCTCAGGCATCATGTGTCAGGGAGAGTTGGGAGGGCGTCATACACATTAGACTGTCGGACAATTCTGCTGATATCAGCAGGTTTGGTCTACTTTAGTCGAATGTGTATGGTGCCTTAAAGTGAACCTGTCAGCTGCTACATGCTGCTCAGTCTGTGGACAGCATGTATCAGGCACTGGCTATATGATATCAGCCAAGTATAATTGACTCTGGAATGCTACGGTGTTGCAGAGCTAAACATACTTTAAAAGCCCCTGGGGACCGAAACGGCGCTGTAGACTTGTTGGACAAGCGGATTCCCAGCGGCTTATCTCCATCTGCTGCCCTGGGTTGACTGGTCTTTGCCTATATGTGCACGTAGAAAAACTGTAGGGGAACAAAAGCGCACAAGACCATTGGGTGAAACCCTTTTGGGTACAAGGAAAGTAAAAGGAAGGTGCTCACCTGAGAAGGTTGTGTGCAGGCACAACTCCTATGAACACCTGAAAATATTAGCAGCTGCTGCCTCATGGCTGAGGGATGATCTCCCCCAGAATAGTTGATTAATTTGGACAATAACAAGATATCAGGCTGTAATGCTATAATGGAGAATCCTTAGGACCAAGATGTGTTGAACGTGTTTTATTTCCACAACACGTTTCAACGCTGGACTAGCCTCTTTTTCAAGTGAAAAAAAACAATTGCAAAAATGTGCATGTAGGCAGAGACCTGTCAATCCAGTGCAGCGGAGTGGGAGAATCCTCCGGAGACGCATCTATCCAACTAGCTTATAGCGCGGTCTCAGTCCCTGGCAACTATTAACCCCTTAAGGACCCTGGGATTTTCTGTTTTTTGCATTTTTGTTTTTTGCTCCCCTTGTTGCCAGAGCCATTGTCCTTTTATTTTTTGGTCAATATGGCCGTGTTAGGGCTTTTTTTTGCGGGACGAGTTGTACTTTTGAACGACATTATTGGTTTTACCATATCGTGTACGGGAAAAAAAATCCAAGTGCGGTGAAATTGCAAAAAAGTGCAATACCACACGTTTTTTTTTTTTTTTTTTACCACGTTCACTGAATGCTAAAACTAACCTGTCATTCTCATTCTCCAGGTCATTACGAGTTCATAGATACAAAACATGTATAGGTTCTTTTTTATTTAAGTGGTGAAAAAAAAATCCAAAGTTTGCTAAAAAAAAAAAAAAAATGGTGCCATGTTCCGAGACCCGTAGCGTCTCCATTTTTCGGGATCTGGGGCCGGGTGAGGGCTTTTTTTGCGTGCCGAGCTGACATTTTTGTTGATACCATTTTGGGGTAGATCCGATGTTTTGATCGCCCGTTATTGCATTTTATTGCGACCCAAAAACGTAATTCAAGCGTTTAGAATTTCTCGGTACGCCGTTTACCAATCGGATTAATTCTTTTTTTATATTGATAGATCGGGCGATTCTGAGCGAGGCGATATGAAATATGTGTATGTGGGTTGTTTTTTTTAATTCTTTTATTTTGAATCGGGCGAAAGGGTGATTTAAACTTTTATATTTTTTTATATTTTTAAAAACATTTTTTTACACTTTTTGCTTGCTTCTATAGTCTCCATAGGAGTCTAGAAACAGCAACTGTCCGATCACCTCTGCTACATAGAGGTGATGAGCAGATCACCTCTATGTAGCAGAAATGCTCCTGTGCGATTACATGACAACCACTGGGTTCTGCTGCAGACCCAGGGTTGTCATGCCCACCCATCAGCGACCCGCGTTCACGTAACGGGGTTACTGATGGGCGGGGTAAGTGACGCGCTTCCGGCGTGGCGCTGTTAAATACCGCTGTCAGAGATTGACATGTGCCCGGTTCAATGCGGGCTCAGCACCGGAGCACTCACTGAACCCGGGGGTGATGGCCTGGGGCGTACTAATACGCCCCAGGCTTTAAAGGGGTTAAGGTATGTTCAAAGTCAGACATACTTGGCTGAGATCATACAGCCAGTGCCCGATACATGCGACCTGTGGATCGGGCAGCATATACCAACTGACAGGTTCACGTTAAAGGGAACCTGTCATATCAGTTGGAGCATGTAAACTGCCCCCAGGTTGTTGTTAGTGATGCAATATGCATCACTAACACGCTTTTTGCATTAAAATCGGTGCTGTAATCTTTTGTAAAATCCACTTTATATACTTATATCTTACTTGCTCGTTTAGTCATATGGGTGTTCTTCACTTTATTCAGTCCGACTTGTTACCGCCCACTCAATTTGAATAGCCCCCGGTGTGTGCCGACATCACATGAATAGGTTTGTTGTGGTCACGCTGATGCTGTGACCCACGCTTGCACAATGCGTATTGAATGGCCGCGCGTCACCGCGCATGCGCAGTGATGATCGGCCCCAGCGCATGCAAGGGAGCCGCTTGTTACTGGTCACGCGCGGGAGCTGATCATCGCGGCGACGCGCGGCCGTTCAATACACATTGTGCAAGCGTGGGTCACAGCATCAGCGTGACCACAACAAGAATATTCATGTGATGTCGGCACACACCCGGGGCAATTCAAATTGAGTGGGCGGTAACAAGTCGGACTGAATAAAGTGAAGAAAACCAGACTGAATAAGGAAAGGAACACCCCCATGACTAAACGAGCAAGTAAGATATAAGTATATATATTTATTTACAAAAGATTACAGCACCGATTTTAATGCAAAAAGCGTGTTAGCGATACGTATTGCATCACTAACAACAACCTGGGGGCAGTTTACACACTCCAACTGACATGACAGGTTCCCTTTAAGAGTTGAGCTATATAATCCTATAATCGATCAGCTATCGCCCTTCTTTTGCTGCCTCTCTCACACTCCTCGTGCTATCTGCCAGAATCACTGAGAAACTGCTGCTTAATCTATCCCTGTTCCCTGTGTTTTCTGTTATATATTCACTAAGAAGTTATCTGAACTTTTCTAAAGAGCCTGCCTTCAGGGAAAGGGGTGAATCCGGCTGGTGCAATGAAAGGAAGGTGCCCTAATTCAGCAATAAGATAGGTTATAAAGTTCCATACACTCCACTCAACTATATGTCTGAATTATGGAAGAACACCGTAACAATAGATATTGTAACAATCTGTGGACAGATTTCATTTTATTTCATTTCTGTAACAGTTTCCCATTGAAAGTAAACTTTGTGACTCCTGAAATTGTACAGAAAGAAGCAGACAATTCCTACCATAGCTATAGATTTACAGATCTGTCCATTTAGTTTTATGAAGAGTCCGTTTTGGAGACACAAATAAAAGCGGTGCACATATTTATGCTCATGTAGATCTCTAAGGCGAATTCTTTATGGTTACTTTTTTACACTGACAAGAGAAATGAAGCAACCAACATGTTTCTGCCTGGGATACAATTGGCAAGCACAAAGTAGAAGAAATAAATATACCTAGATAAAATCCAAGCACTTTGTTTGCATCGGTTTAAATTGCGTCTCCGACACAAACCATCTGAAGAAAATGAGCTAAATTGAATGTATTTGTCTCCACATAAGAGCATGGCGGAGAAGTTGAGCTTAGTGCACAAGTTTTATCATCTGTTTATGTGATAATGAGACGCTTGCCTTTATATAAAGTCTCATATTTTATATGTACAGGGAATAAAGAGACAACCTAATGAAGTGATGGTTTAGCACACAGCAATGCCTAATAAATTTATGGAGCAGTTTAGTAAGTGAAAACAATTATTACCGGAAAAGTCTATACAACGTACTTTGAGTAATGTTTAGTTGGTTTGTTCAAGAATAGCTGCTGCATGTTACAGATAAAACAAGCCGGTATTTATTCTGCATCTTTTCCCTGCAGAGAGTTTAGCTGGCTATCTTAAGCAAATATCCTTTGGCCTAAAGACCCCTATTTCGGTGGGCTGACAGCTATGTCTCCTGAGCCTTCCATGGATAGTAGCACTCAGATGAGTGTCTATCAAAGAGTAGCTGCTAGATCCCTATGATGGCGGGTTATCTCTAGAAGAGCAAAAGGATCGGCAGTCAGACACGCAGGATCCTTATCTCCCCCGATATCATCTTCTGGGGACAGTTGGGAAGCCACAATACACATTTGACAGTCAGTCAGTCGGACAGTTTCCTGCTGATAATGTGAATGGGGCCTTTAGATAGTGACTTGTTCTCAGGTGGCGATAAGCCACCATACAGGTGTTTGGCCATGACTTACTTCCCATTCTCCACTGAAATGACAAGCACAATCCGGTGAATTGAGTGTGTATGGGTAGGTTAGGAAAAGTAGCTGTGAGCCAAAGCAAGCATGCATGTGTATAGTGGGATCAGGAGAAATAGCTGTGGGAAGAACTCCATTGACGGTTTCTGGACATCTAAAGTTGCCAGAAAAATTTATCTCATCCTACAACAATAGATAATATGTGCATCAATAGGATGAATAATTCTGCTACAGCACGCAGAGGTCATGTCATCATTAGAGTCTAATAGGATGTAGATTATGTAATAAAAGCACAGGCAACGGCAGATCATGGCCTGCTTCAGATTTACCATAGCCAGTTTTATAGCCCAATTAGGCGAGCCGATTATCAGCTTGGGTAAACACACCAGTATTCATCCGATAAAAGAGCAAAATGCAAGATCATCATGAAAGTGTATCTTTCATCCCACCAATAAAATGATCATTACCAGCAGTACACTGCCATGTGCTGCTGATAATCATATTAGCAATTGTGCTGTATGCATAGAACATAGTCGACAAATCTAAAAAGACCTTTAAACGACCGCAAAGCAGCTTGTATGTAGCGGATCGGCTGATATTTAACGCTACAGTCGACAGGTGTAAATAGTAGGTAGAGTAGTACCTTTTCATGAACCCATCAGGTCCATCCACATGCTCTGGTATTCTGATGGGCTTTTATTGCACTGAGCACAATGATGCTTACCCAATGCTGGACACATCACATTGCTGGCATGAGGAATACATAATGCAGAAGCATAAAATCTCGCCTGAACAAGAACAGGGGTGAATTATGGCCATGGGATGTAGTAAGCCTCTTTATAAGATTATTTCTAGAGTAAAAATATCTCAAGTACATTCATTTGTAAATTCTATTCAGAAAGGAAAGACAATGGTGAAAATTGTTGTTTATTTTTTGTTTCTGCAAAACTGAATCTTTTCAGACTGATAATCCACAACGTACTACTGTAGCAGTATGGATGAGATTTTGTATGGTTCTGAGAAAAGGCACATGCTGTTTTGGTGAATATGGCACAAATTTGAAAGATATGGACACCTTTGGGGCAATTTTTTTTTCTTAAATGCAAGTATTTTGGGCTAAAAATATTTTTTGCTATTGGGTGCCATTAAAAAATTTGCATCATTTTGCTGTTTAGGCTGTTTATTCCTTGTGACTATAGACTGATGAATCGTGGCAACATGCAATGTGCATGCTTTCACTATTCCCAGTATTCATGGTATGACGGGGCACTCATGTGACCGCATATGTGATTTGCATGCTTGCAGTCACGATTAATTAATTTTCTTCTATAGACAGAAGTTGAACGACTCTACTTGGATGTGTCTGCAGGTAGCAAATCACATACAAGCTGTCAGACTGACTGACCACTTGTTTGCACTGTGAATACCAAGGAATCGTGATGGCATGTGATATGGCAGTCTTCAGTCACATAGAATGACTACAGACATTTGTCCAAAGCCCAAACAACCCCTTTAACTAAGAACCCTTAAGCTTGCTCCTTTTGATGAGGAGTATGTACTGTAACTCTTTTATCTCCTCTCAGCTGATCAATGGCCACAAACTACCTTAAAAAAGACCTGAACTTTTATCTGATCATATATCAGCTGATAGAAGCTCAGTAAAAAAAAGAAGAGTTGCAAACTCTTTGTTAGAACAAGCTGACTAAAGGGGTTAAAGGGGTTGTCCATTAAAACAATTATCCCCAGATAGGTGATACCTCATTGATTGATGGGACCCACACTGATTGGCAGGATAGGGAATTTTTATTCCCGATGGGGCACCTTTAACTCAATTGCAATGGAGCGGCAGATTGGATGCCCGACCACCCTCCATTCATTCACTGAAAAAAGTCCAGTGCTTGTCAGCCCCATAGTGAATGGAGCAATGATTGAGCATGTGAACTGTCACTCTAATGTGGACAAAAAGGGCCTCATTCTGCTAATACAGTTATATGAAAAAGTTTGGGCACCCCTATTAATCTTAAGCTTAATGTTTTATAAAAATTGGTGTTTTTGCAACAGCTATTTCAGTTTGATATATATAATAACTGTTGGACACAGTAATGTGTCTGCCTTGAAATGAGGTTTATTGTACTAACAGAAAATGTGCAATCTGCATTCAAACAAAACCTGCGATTTCTGAGGCTAGTGACTCGGATAAACTTATCCTCAGAAGCAGAGGTGACTCTTGGTCTTCCCTTACTGGGGCGGTCCTCATGTGAGCCAGTTTCTTTGTAGCGCTTGATGGTTTTTGCCGCTGCACTTGGGGACACATTCAAAGTTTGCCCAATTTTTTGGACTGACTGACCTTCATTTCTTAAAATAATGATGGCCACTCGTTTTTCTTTACTTAGAATAAGTATTATGGCAAGAAAAAAGCAGCTAACAGTCTATTCAGTAGGACTATCAGCTGTGTATCCACCTGACTTCTGCACAACACAACTGATGGTCCCAACCCCATTTATAAGGCAAGAAATCCCACTTATTGAACCTGACAGGGCACACCTGTGAAGTGAAAACCATTTCCGGTGACTACCTCTTGAAGCCTTGATGCCTTCAGTGTGAATGTACAATTTGACCTGGCCTCCACAGTCACCAGACCTGAACCCAATCGAGATGGTTTGGGGTGAGCTGGACTGCAAAGTGAAGGCAAAAGGGCCAAAAGTGCTAAGCATCTCTGGGAACTCCTTCAAGATTGTTAGAAGACCATTTCCGGTGACTACCTCTTGAAGCTCATCAAGAGAATGCCAAGAGTGTGCAAAGCAGTCATCAAAGCAAAAGGTGGCTACTTTGAAGAACCTAGAATATAAGACATATTTTCAGTTGTTTCACACTTTTTTGTTAACTATATAATTCCACATGTGTTAATTCATAGTTTTGATGCCTTCAGTGTGAATGTACAATTTTCAAAGTCATGAAAATACAGAAAAATCTTTAAATGAGAATGTGTCCAAACTTTTGTTCTGTACTATATATATATATATATATATATATATATATATATATATACATACATACATACATACACACACACACACACATACATACATACACACAGTCCTGCTCATCGTTATTGGCACCCATGAAGTTTAAGTACATAATGTGGAATATCTCCTGAAAAAAATGAATCAAGTGTAACAGTATTTTTGTATAGAGCACTCATGTTAAATACCAATGAGCAAATGATAAACAATAATTTAAAACAAAAAACAATGGGAGGGAGAAATAGAAAAACCTAAAGCTTGCTGTGTCACTGGTATTGGCACCCTTTACATTAATTTAGTATGGAAACACATTTTGACTCACCTGTGGTAAATCACAAAAGAGATTCACCTGTGATTAATTGTTGGTGCCCATGTGACATGAATTATCCAATGAATGATGACTTCAGCGTTTTAAAAAGCCACATGGCACCTGCTCCTTTGTAACAATGGTGAAGACAAAGGAGCTGTCTGAGGACATCAGAACTGCTATTATTAGCAAACACAAGACTTCCAAAGGGTATAAGGCCACCTCCAAAGACCTTGTTATCCCAGTTTCAACAGTGTGCAATGTTATTAAGAAGTTTGCCAAGCATGAAACCATCAAGAACCTCCCTGGACGTGGGGGAAAGAGGAAAATTGACAAGAGATATCTTCAAAGGTTGATGTGAATGGTGGAAAAAACACCACGCCAACATCCAAAGATCTGAAGGCCAACCTAGAACAGTCTGGGGTCATGGTTTCAACAAGTACCATACGCCGCACACTAAACCAAGCAGAGCTTTATGGGCGAAAGGCCAAGGAAGGAATTATTGCTAAAGAAAAGACATAATAAGGAATGACTGATCTTTGCCAAAGAGTACCTTGACAAACCACAATCCTTCTGGGAAAATGTTCTATGGACAGATGAAACAAAAATACAGCTTTTTGGCAATGCAAAGCAACAGTTTAATATCCCCATCAATGATCCCCTCTCCCAATCTGCCTCTCATCTACTTTCTCTAACCTCCTCATTCGGCCTCTCAGAATTTACTAATTCTCCTACGCATGAAGACGGGAATACTCTGGACCTGGTTTTCTCCCGTCTCTGCTCGCTGCATGACTTTACTAACTCCCCTCTCCCGCGCTCTGACCACAACCTTCTTTCCTTCTCTGTCAAGAACCGTCTCCTCACCCGGAACATCCCCACTTACCACACTTATAGGAACACACGTACCATTAATACCCAGCAGCTTATGGGCAATCTCCACACATCTTTAGCCCCCATCTCCTCCCGTTCCTGTCCAGACTTAGCATTGTCACTCTACAACAATACACTGAAGAGTGCCCTAGATGAAGCCGCACCTTCTACATGCAGAAAGACCCGACACAGACAACGGCAGCCCTGGCACACAATGCAAACACGCTTTCTTCAGCGCTGCTCTAGGTGTGCTGAGCGGCAGTGGAGAAAATATCTTTTAGCAGAGGACTTCATCCACTATAAATTCATGCTCAAAACCTATAACTCTGCCCTTCATCTGGCCAAACAATCCTACTTCACCACTCTCATCACTTCACTGTCCAACAATCCAAAACGACTTTTTGAAACCTTAAACTCCCTCCTGAGCCCTAAAGCACAGACCCCCACCACCAACCTCAGCGGGGAGGATCTGGCCACTTATTTCCTAGAAAAAATCAACCACATCCATCAAGACATCTCAGCCCAATCTCCTCAGTGCCTGGATCCCCGTCCCTGCCGCACTTCAAGCTCACTAGCCATCTTTGAGCCTGTTACAGAAGAAGATGTTACCCAGCTCCTCATTTCTTCTCGACTTACAACCTGCAACAGTGACCCCATTCCGTCACATCTCCTGCAGTCTCTCTCACCGGTGGTCACCACTCACCTGACTAAAATATTTAACCTCTCTCTTTCTTCAGGTATCTTTCCCTCCTCATTTAAACATGCCATCATAACCCCTTTACTTAAAAAGCCATCCCTGGACCAGAACTACACTGCTAACTACACACTTGTCTCTAACCTTCCTTTCATCTCTAAACTCCTGGAACGCTTGGTCCACTCCCGTCTAATCCGCTATCTCTCAGATAACTCTCTCCTCGACCCTCTACAATCTGGTTTCCACTCCTTACACTCCACTGAAACTGCCCTCACTAAAGTCTCTAATGATCTACTAACAGCCAAATCCAAAGGTCACTACTCCCTGCTGATTCTCCTGGATCTCTCCGTCGCATTTGACCTGTGGATCACCAGCTCCTCCTCACTATGCTCCACTCTATAGGCCTCAAGGAAGCCGTTCTCTCCTGGTTCTCCTCCTACCTCTCTGACCGCTCCTTCACTGTATCTTTTGCCGGCTCCTCTTCCTCTCCTCGTCCCCTTACTATCGGAGATCCGCAGGGCTCAGTCCTAGGCCCCCTCCTCTTCTCTCTATACACTGCCCCTATTGGACAAACAATCAGCAGATTTGGGTTCTAGTATCATCTCTATGCTGACGACACCCAACTATACACCTCTTCACCTGACATCACCCCTACCCTAATACAAAATACCAAGGATTGTCTGTCTGCTGTCTCTAACATCATGTCCTCCCTATATCTTAAACTGAATCTCTCTAAAACTGAACTTCTTGTGTTTCTCCCCTCAACTAACCCAACTCTACCTAACATCGAAATTAACTTGGAGGGTTCAACCATAACTTCCAAGCAGCAAGCCCGCTGCCTGGGGGTCATATTCAACACTAACCTTTCCTTTACCCCCCATATCCGAGCACTCACTCGCTCCTGTCACCTGCATCTTAAAAACATCTCCATAATCCGGCCTTTTCTCACCTTTGAAACTGCTAAAACTCTTACTGTTGCTCTTATTCACTCTCGTCTGGACTACTGCAACTCTCTTCTGATCGGTCTCCCTCTTACCAAACTTTCTCCTCTCCAATCCATCCTGAATGCGGCAGCCAGGGTCGTATTTCTGTCCAGCCGCTTCACCGATGCCTCCATCTTGTGCCAGCCTTTACACTGGTTGCCGGTCCGTCTCAGGGTCCAATATAAACTCATCACTCTCACCCACAAAGCTCTCCACAGTTCTGCACCGCCTTATATCTCCTCTCTCATCTCTGTCTATCGCCCTACACGTGCCCTCCGTTCTACAATTGAACTAAGACTAACATCCCCTATAATCCGAACCTCGCACCTCCGTCTCCAAGACTTCTCTCGTGCTGCGCCAGTTCTCTGGAATGCACTACCCCAGGCGATTCGACTGATGCCTAGCCCCCATATCTTCAAGCGCGCTTTAAAAACCCATCTCTTTAAACAAGCCTACCACCTTAACTACTCAGTAAATTAACTTTCCCCTGTTCCCTCCTTCTAAATATCATTCAGAATCTGTTCCCTACTCTTCATCTGTCTCCACACCCTCCATGCACAAGATAACTGCACTCGGTACTCGAGTATTGCACTTAAACATACAGGCTGATGACCGGATCATACAGCTTTATATGAAAATCCCTATTTATTATAATTGCCAGACCTGAAATAACAAGCACTTTTCACCTATTGTGTCCCCCCATTTCCTTGTAGAATGTAAGCTTGCGAGCATGGACCTCACTCCTAATGTAACTGTTTAAACTGTCCTTAAATTATATTGAATTTGTCTGTACATGTCCCCACTTAATTGTAAAGTGCTGCGGAATTCGTTGGCACTATATAAATAAAAAAATTATTATTATAACAGTTTGTTTACAGACGGCACAATGAAGCTTATAAGTAAAAGAACACCTTACCAACAGTTAAACATGGTGGAGGATCCATAATGCTGGGAGGTGGCTTTGCTGCGTTTGGTACTGAAGGCCTTGACCGTATCACAGGAATAATGAAATCAGAGAATTATCACGAGATTTTAGAGCAAAATGTCCTACCCAGTGTAAGCAAACTTGGTTTGAGTCGAAGATCATGGGTCCTCCAGCAACACAATGACCCAAAGCGCACATTCAAAAGTACACAGAAATGGTTGAAAAAGAAAAAAATTACTGTTTTATAATGGCCAGTAATGAGTCCTGACCTCAATCCCATTGAAAATGTTTGGGGTGAGCTGAAATCTGCCATTGGGAAAAAGGTCCCTGCAAACATTCAAGAGTTTGAACAAACTGCACAGAAAGAGTGGGAAGAAATTCCAGCTGAGAAGTGCAAGAAGCTTATAGATGGCTACAAGAAATATTTGGAGGCTGTCAGCAATGCCAAAGGGTGTGCAGCCAAATATTAATTAGGGGTGCCTTTATTGCTGCACATGCTGTTTATTCTGTTTTTTCTTTGAAATTGCAACATGGAAGTTGAAAAACAATGTTTTATTGTTGTATTACTTTTGGACCACTAATTAAAAAATCCTGAGGATATAACTTTGGTACATTTCCATTTATTTCTGGAGATATTGTACAGTCTGTGAAAAAAATGAAGGGGTGCCAATAATGGTGAGCAGCACTGTGTATATGCGTATATATATATATATATATATATATTTTTTTTTTTTTTTTTTCATAACTGGACTCTAGTAATACATTACTGTTTGTCTTCATCCATTGTGCTTGTGCATTGTGTGCTTGCATAAAAGCAAAGACATGTACCAAAGCTTCTATGTTTTTGGATATAGCTAGGAGATTTCATGACACAAAAGATACAGCTTCTCATTTTTTATCTGTGTAATTACCATCCCATTCTGCAATTTCTAATTTTCTGTGTAACATATATCTGTTATGCTCTACCTATGAATAGATTTCATTGTAGACTGAAATAATATGTTTGCAGTCTTACATGTAGCTGGTAATAATATTGTGACAAGCTGTTCATGTTTTCCCCGCAGCACTGCAGCGAGAATGCCCACCACTGTCAATCAGACATGAATATCGTAGGAGCCTGGAAACGAGGATACACTGGAAAAAATGTTGTAGTGACTATTCTAGATGACGGCATTGAAAGAAATCATCCTGACCTGATGCAGAATTATGTAAGTTCATAAATATGATAGAAAACATATGGCAGAAAATGAATTGTAAGAAAAATCTGTGCCGTCCACTTGTCATAAGCAGTGTTGTGGATGAAGAAGGTGTTTATCTTACCATAATAATGTCTATGTTCAATGCTACTTTGATATTATATCATAGAGGCTACAGTTGTGGTGTGTGAATTTACACATTCAGGTCCATATACTGGAACAGTTCCCAGGAAAATCTCCAAAGTTATCAGAAGTGGTATTATCACGAAGAAGACCTCTTCTGTATACATTAGCACATGAAGTTTCATGTCTATATCATCTCCAGCCAATTGAATATAAACACAATTTGGCCTTGAACAGTATCATGCCCACAAGAGGAAGCTATTCTGAATATCCATGGCCCAACTATACAGAACAGGTGCATTTTGTTTTATAATCATGTACTATACTATGCTTTTGTCACCTTACACATGCCCTATCACATTAATCTCCAAAGGTGACAAACATATTGGTAGGGGGTTATAGATGAGCAAAAAGATTCACACTACCCAGTTCCAAACTATGGTCCGGTCCTCTGTTGCAGCTGGAGTTCACTTCTGTGGCTGGCTTCTCCTTGGGCTCCTTTTTCGCTTCCTAAACCTATGACTAGACCTCACATCATGATGGTGCAAGTCTTAAGAAGCTACAGAAACGCCTCGAAGACGCTGGACCAAGGATGCCAGTGACAGCAGTGAAGTCTGGCTATAAAAAAGGACCAAATCTCTACTAGTGTCAAATCACACTGTCATCTCAGACCTCCAAAGAATACCTTGGTCTTCTGGTGAGCCAGTCCCACCATGGTATACAACATACGATGATTTGAGGAAAGGAAAATAAGCGGCACATCCGTCCAACAACGAATAAAAATTATTTCATGCTTTATTCAAGATTATTTCATGCTTTATTCAATATGCATTTATGAATCTTGAATAAAGCATGAAATAATTTTCATTCATTGTTGGACAGATGTGCCGCTTATTGTCCTTTCCTCTTATCTTTGGCTGAACTTCACCAGCAGGACCGACACCCGACAAGCTGTTTTTCAACTTCAGCATTAGAAGACATAGCGTGGTGAGCTCATAATCCCCCCTCTCTCTTAACATAAGATGATTATCGGACTATTTATTCAATCTCACTTCTAGTTTCATCAAATGAAATCGAATCCAGGAGTTAGGAGCATAACATAACCTCTGGCTTATTACCCTTTAGATCTACCCTCCTGAGATCTTCCATCTTCAGTCATAATGCCGCCAAAGACATTAGATGGCTGTTGGACGAATGATGGTTCAGTCTATCATTCAACCGGCAGCCATCTCACCTGCCTCTCCCATACACAAGGCTTTCACACAGGAGGTGCAGGAGCACCCTTACTGCCATTACCCATAAGGACTCAACTCTATATGCATCCCCACAGGAATTTCTCTCATATGGTTTGGACCATCACTGCCTTCCCCAGAGCGACTATGTGAGCAAGGCAGGAGCGGGCTGAAACGTAAAGGTCGCCTCTAAACAAAAGAACTACACTGCTCAAAAAAATAAAGGGAACACTTAAACAACAGAATATAACTCCAAGTAAATCAAACTTCTGTGAAATCAAACTGTCCACTTAGGAAGCAATATTGATTGACAATCAATTTCACATGCTGTTGTGTAGATGGAATAGACAATCGATGGAAATTATTGGCAATTATCAAAACACCCTCAATAAAGGAGTGGTTCTGCAGGTGGGGACCACAGACCACATCTCAGTACCAATGCTTTCTGGCTGATGTTTTGGTTACTTTTGAATGTTGGTTGTGCTTTCACACTGATGGTAGCATGAGACGGACTCTACAACCCACAGAAGTTGCACAGGTAGTGCAGCTCATCCAGGATGGCACATCAATGCGAGCTGTGGCAAGAAGGTTTGCTGTTTCTGTCAGCGTAGTGTCCAGAGGCTGAAGGCGCTACCAGGAGACAGGCCAGTACACCAGGAGACGTGGAGGGGGCCGTAGGAGGACAACAACCCAGCAGCAGGACCGCTACCTCCGCCTTTGTGCAAGGAGGAACAGGAGGAGCACTGCCAGAGCCCTGCAAAATGACCTCCAGCAGGCCACAAATGTGCATGTTTCTGCACAAACGGTTAGAAACCGACTCCATGAGGGCCCAACGTCCACAGATGGGGGTTGTGCTCACAGCCCAACACCGTGCAGGACGCTTTGCATTTGCCACAGAACACCAGGATAGGCAAAGTCGCCACTGGTGCCCTGGGCTCTTCACAGATGAAAGCAGGTTCACACTGAGCACATGTGACAGATGTGACAGAGTCTGGAGACGCCGTGGAGAGCGATCTGCTGCCTGCAACATCCTTCAGCATGACCAATTTGGCAGTGGGTCAGTAATGGTGTGGGGTGGCATTTCTTTGAAGGGCCGCACAACACTCCATGTGCTCGCCAGAGGTAGCCTGACTGCCATTAGGTACCGAGATGAGATCCTCAGACCCTTGTGAAACCATATGCTGGTGCGGTTGGCCCTGGGTTCCTCCTAATGCAGGACAATGCCAGACCTCATGTGGCTGGAGTGTGTCAGCTGTTCCTGCAAGATGAAGTCATTGAAGCTATTGACTGGCCCGCCCGTTCCCCAGACCTGAATCCGATTGAGCACATCTGGGACATCATGTCTTGCTCCATCCACCAATGTCACGTTGCACGACAGACTGTCCAGGAGTTGGCGGATGCTTTAGTCCAGGTCTGGGAGAAGATCCCACAGGAGACCATCCTCAACCTCATCAGGAGCATGCCCAGGCGTTGTAGGGAGGTCATACAGGCACGTGGAGGCCACACACAGTACTGAGCCTCATTTTGACGTGTTTTAAGGACATTACATCAAAGTTGGATCAGCTATGTTGTCCGCCACTTGCACCTTTTTCCATATATCATTAAAACTTTTGCATTGAATCTCCTGAGTGTGCGGTGAAAATCTCTATACTCCAACATGGTATGCAACATAAGATGATTATCGTACTATTTATTCAATATGACTTCCAGTTTCATCAAATGAAATCCAATCCAGGAGTTAGGAGCATAACATAACCTCTGGCTTATTACCCTTTAGATCTACTCTCCTGAGGTCTTCCATCTTCAGTCATAATGCCGTCAAAGACATTAGATGGCTGTTGGACCAATGATGGTTCAGTCTATCATTCAACCCGCAGCCATCTCACCTGGCTCTCCCATACACAAGGCTTTCACACAGGAGGTGCAGGAGCACCCTTACTGCCATTACTCATAAGGACTCAACTCTATATGCATCCTCACAGGGATTTCTCTCATATGGTTTGGACCATCACAGCCTTCCCCAGAGCGACTATGTGAGCAAGACCAAGGAGCGGGCCGAAACGTTTCAGTCTATCATTCAACCGGCAGCCATCTCACCTGACTTTCCCGTACACAAGAGCTCTTGTTTGGCTAAGCGCCTCTGCGTTCTCTATGAAAGAACATGTCTGGCGGTGGCATGTCTCCGGGAGACAATATGATAAGCAGTCCCAAATTGGATATGCTAGATCTATATTTTCCTTGACAATAAGTTGTACAGGGCTCCCATACACTATAGACTGTCGGCTGAACCTGGAGATATCAGAGGGTTCGGCCAACATTAGTCAAATGTGTATGAGGGCTATAAAAAAATAGGAGGGGAAAATAGTTGATATTTTAAAGAATAATCTGAGACCAAAATGCCATAATGGGATCAGATTCATAAGTGCCCTCAATAGACGTAGAGAATGATAGTATTGGGCATTAGGTACAAAGAGTTTTTATCTAATAGTTGTAAAATTTGACAGGGATGGTGTAATTTTCCCATCTGTGTAATCATTTATTATTACAGAATCTTACTATGACTGAAGAAAATTCTTTATTTTTGCTATATCTAAGCATGTAGAATGTTTGGTCTATTGCCGACGACTACAGTTAACGATACAACCACAATCACAACAGGTTAAAAAATAAAACAAATCTCAGGTATCATTCCTGATGAGAGATGCCTCCACTTCAGAGAACCTGGGATGGATTGCCCTTGTGAGGTTTCCTATGAAGTTCTGCAGCTGTTGGCCGCAGTAAATGTGTCAGCTATTTTCTACGCACTGCTCCGGAAAGTTGCCTTGTAATTGAGAATGCTGCTTTAACATGAGGGAGAATTATTTCATTTGAGCTCAGATCCATATGGGAATAGAGCGGGGAAGTGAAAATTGTGAGCAATTATGGAACAATTTTGGCTTGACTTGCAAATGAACTGTGTCAACTCCGGGTAACAAAACACTGTGGAAATATGAATGCAGGATTAGAATAATTCACAGATTTTGGAAGCTGTTAAGTTCTATGAATGTATACAGACATATCTAATTTGTTGTATTTGGGTGATCCACTTAAAATGTATTAAAGGGCATTTTTCATATTTCTGAACTGTTCAGTATGTACGGTATTTATATTTCCATATGGATAAAAGGAAAGCTATATGCTGGATTTAATGATATATCTTACTGAGAGAGAGAAACCGTACTGATACTTGTATATTGCACCTGATTCATCATTTGCGTTCTTTTTTTTAGTCACTTTTTTTTGTCCTGTGGCATTCGTTGACTTTTTTGTGCCAAATTCTTCAAAATGGTGCATTTGGTTGATCAATTTTTGTGCAAGGTAAAAATAACGCTCTTTATTTTTATCTTTAACTCTTTTTGCAACTCTTTAGCCCAAAATGTTGCATGTTTCACAAAAGGGTGCAAAAATTGGGCAGAAATATCTGGCGTACATGAAATCACTGGAGTTCTTTTGTGACAACTTTTGTCACTTTTTGAAAAGTCGAAAATGATGAATCAGGTTCCAAAATCTGGAAACCCAAAACTCCACCTACTGTGTGTGGCAAGCTAAAAAAAAAACCCATATAAAATGGACTTCAAAAAAGGTGCAAATGGAAAGATGAATATGGTGCAAACAGAAAAAGGCACAAAACACTAAAAACTTAACAAAATAGGCACGAATGCAAGACTGAATCTGGCTCCTTGTGCTTTCTACCTCTTTATCCTGGTAACATTTCTTTCTTCATTGTGTAGCTCTATTCATCAGTTCCTTCAGAAACATACCTATAAAAGTCCTAAGGCCCCATTAAAGCATTAAATAAAAGTCATCTAAACCCACCCATTTCAGCAGAATTCAGGCTTCCTGACTTGTCTCCTGACAGATGATGTTGGATCTGGACTGTTGGACATCAGCAGGTGATGATTTTGTTCGACCATGCCGAGTGTTCCTGTATATGGTGGATTCAGTTGTCAGACCAACAATTGAGGTCCAGTTAATTATGGCTTCTGTTCAGGTGTTTTCAGTAGCTATATAAATCTATAAATGGACTGGACCTCTAAGCAAACGTGTTAGAAAAACAAGGACCATACTATTTTTTCATTATAGGGTCTCCGAGTGCAATTTTCACAGGTAGACTGATTGCAGCAGGTGGAGAAACTTTTTTTTTCTCCACCTCCAAGAAAATCCGATTTCCCTCTGATCAAACTCTGATTAGAGTATGATTAGCATAATTGGCCCGATTTTCTCGAATAAGACAAAAATGGTCAGCCTTGGGCTATGTTCACGCGTTGCGTTTTTTCAGTGTTTTTTTTAATGCGTTTTTTTATACTAATTTTCAGCTGCGTTTTTCAGTACCAGTCTATGAGAATTCAGAAATCTCATGCACACACCTTGGTTTTTTGTCCTCTGTATTTTGTCAAATACCTTGGTTTTTGTAAAATGCAGCATGTCACTTTTTTCAGCGTTTTTCAGCATTTTAGCAGCGTTTTTCACCAGTGCAAAAACTTAGGTATCCGGTTTTTCTATGTTTTTGGTGACAAAACCTGAGGAAGTTGAATCAGGTTAATTTTTTCTGCACTAAACTTTAGCAGCATGTGCAAGAGACAAATGTACAGTGACAAAAACGCAGCAAAAAACGCAGCGAAATCTCAGAAAAAAATGCTTTTTTGAAGCAGCTTCTTTACTGCCAAGCGAGCAGGTTTTGCCTGTGGAAAAAAAACGCATCAAAAACGCAACATGTGAACATAGCCTAAGACTTCAGGAGGACTTGATCACAAGGTGCAGGAGTATCCACTGGCTTGTTACTAGATCTTTCAGACACCCTTAGTTTGGGGCCCTAAGACTTTTGTCTTGTGCCATAAATTAGTACATCCACTAAAAACATATCAGGGATGGTGCAGCATTGACCGGTACCCAGTGCCACCAGCTCTGGAACTGTTCTAAATCTTATAAAATGTATTCTTCTTTTATTGCTATGAAGTATTTTCACAAGCTGCTCATGTCACAGGATGATAAAAGCCTCATACAGAAGTCATTAGCTAAATCTAGAATAGGTATGGTGACTTTGTAACTAGGACTCGAAAATATGTAGTAAAATATGCTGAAGACTGGAAGTGAAACTCCACGTCTGGTCAGTCTGATAAGTCTGAATGGATCGATATGATGCCAGGAATATATCACAGTGATAAGCTGCCTATAGACTTGAGATGGCTATCACTCTGCTTCTGCTATTAACATAAGGGCTTAGCTTGGCTGAAAATGCAGGTTATGCATTCTCTATTGGACATACAAGTACAGAACCGTTCTTTTTTTCCCTGTCATCAGCGGTTTCCCCCATTAGATTGACATGAACATTTGTAAGATCCTCATATCTGTGGGCAGAGTCAGGCTCTGTTCACACGGCAGATCTGACATGTATCTGTCAGGTAATCCCCAGCAGCTATCTGATGCTAACCATATGAGCATAAAGCCCATTGTCATTCAATGGGGCTAATCAGCGGCTTTGCCATGTAATATACATGAAGAACAATTATAGTACGTCTGTTATCCTAGTCTTTTGATTAACTGCAGAGGTGAAGCACGATGCACACAGGGCAGTAATACAAAGGATAGATTTTAGTTGAATTCTGCAGAATGATGCAGAAACTGAATTAGAATCATGTTCGCATATTTCTTTCATAGATTACATTTCACAGGAACTAACTACGGTATATCATCCTTATCTTCTGTACATAATCACCTACAAGCCAAGACATGGAATTGTCATTACTGCACAGGGACAGTCGCTAACCTAATTACATGCCCAGTGGAGCCTTATTATATATGTATGAGCCACGTGAGATGACAGCTTATTAATGATCCCATGACTTATTCATACTTTTTTTCTTTTTTTGGATGTAGGATCCTTTGGCCAGCACTGATATCAATGGCAATGACTATGATCCTATGCCTCGCTATGATGCAAGCAATGAAAACAAGTAAGAAAAGACAACCATCACTAAGTCTATCTTTTGCCTTATCCTCTGGAATCATATGTGTAGTGGAGAAAAATATTGTTACTTGGTATCAAATCTATATTAATCCCATTCATTTCTGTCACAACAGTTTACTAAAATTGCATTAAAGGAGTTGTCCACTAATTTCACCTTGATGCCCATCAATGTATGATCGGCCGGGGTCCCACTCGCGGTACCCCCGCCTGTCAGCTGTTATCAGCGCTGGTGGTGGCGGCCGCAGGCCAGAAGCCCTTACCTGCGGTGCTTTGCCGTCCATCTGTAGTGGCCGCAGTGGGGTACTACACATCCGTCTCCCATTCAATTGAATAGTAGACGGATGTGCAGTAACAAGCGCTGGCCACTACAACTTGACGGCACCGATAACAGCTGATCGACGGGGTTGCCGAGTACCGCGATCATACATTGATGCCCTATCCTACGGAAAGGGCATCAATGTGAAAGTAGTGGACAACTCCTTTAAGACAGTTTCAGATGGCTGTGATGAGCCACAATGCCCCCCACCACCATCACCCACAGATTTACTGAACAGAAGATTACCATAGGACACTAAATTTAGCAAGATCAAGAGGGGTCTTGGAGTTGTATCCACAATACAGACACTAAAGGTCAGCCATATTACAACCATCTGGCATAGGCATTAAGGTAAATTATCTCCAGTCAAAAATACCTAGAATAGTATGAAATAATCAACACTATTTTCAGAAAATTTATTTTTATATCCTTAAAGATGAGAAAAAAATAGTCCAAGGTGGGAAATGGCATGAAATAATAAAAGACCCATCATTCATCTGATAAATCCCCGCATTCCACTATTCCATTGCTGCTGACATTTGTATGCAGTGTTGCCACAATGATGTTTTTCGAGTACCCACGTGACAACTGTCAAGCATTGGCCTCAACATGGTCTTACACATTTGTAAGACACAAAGTGGTTAAAAGACGTGACCTGAAAAATTTCCAGGAAGCTTCCAGGCGGCTTGGAAACCACTCATTAATTTAACAAGAACACTAGTAGAGGCACCAAAAAGATGCTTCAAGAAAAAACTGTCTGCAACTTCTTGATGCATCTTCTGCATGAAGAACTAGCTGGACACACCAAGATCTAATAGTCATCATGAGCACATGTCCTAAGTTTTGGAGTCGTTTTTATTTTTCTGAAGCTATTTTGAGGAGTTTTGGAAGAGCTTTTTCCTGAGGTCAAGTGTACACAATGTCATTTAGATGTATGTGAACTCGGTGAGTTTTCAGGAGGAAGACGCTTCAGGACACACCAACGTTTTTTTCCTGAAACGTCTTTTTTTTGCACCTTTTCGGTTGTTTCCTTAGTGCACTTTGTGACGTCTTTAGCCACTGAGATTACTTTTTTCTTTTACTTTTACAATCTAGTGAGTGGCTTCCAAGCCAACGTTTTTTAGGAGGGCTTTCCCATTGTCTTTTTTAACTGTCGTTTTCCAGTCATTTTTTTTTCACTCGATTGAATAATGAAGAAATCGCTAGCATTTTTTTAATCAAAAACAATGGCAAAACGCTCTAAAACATGCAGCCTTCTTTCTGGCATCTTTTGAGCTTTCCCATTGACTTATATTGTAAAGTACGGAACATCTTCCAAGCAAAAAACACCAGAAGAAAGGACATGTCAGTTCTTTTAACTCCTTTAAACCTGATGTGGCTAGAAGACGTTCAAAGGCCTGAAAATCTACACAGCAAGTCGTTTTTACATATAGATGCATATGTTCATTCTTTTGAATGTTTTTTATCGGCCTTCAATTTTGGTTTTGATGGCTATGTGGGCACATCTTTATCAGAAGGATCTTGCCTCGGAAACCGCTTGAAAGACCTTAAAAAAAAAGGATACTGAAAAGCCTGAATATAAGTAGTTTTTTTCATAGAAATGATTAAGAAGGTTGTTTTGAGCATTTTGTGAGCACTTTTTGTGGTGTTTTTTTTTAGAGCAGAACCACTCAAAAAATGATGGGAAATGACGTTGTGAAAATACTCTCATGGTGTGTTCACATTGAGTGTTTGGAATGGAAACGAAGTGGACACTCTAAAATCCTTTTTTGTTTCTGAAAGTTCAAAAACAATGAGTTTTCTTGTGGAAACCACTTTTTGACAGAGGTTTTTATTTTCTGAAGCGGTTTTTAAGAGTTGTTTGCTTCTTTCTCATTGGACAGTGCCTTATTTGGAGTGGATTTCATCAGGAGCTTCTTCAAAGAAGTAATGCACTTTCTGTTATTTTACTTACTTATATAGTGTCATGAATTCCACTGTGCTTTACAGACATTATCATCACTGTCCCCATTGGGGCTCACAAGCTAAATTCCCTATCAGTATGTCTTTGGAGTGTGGGAGGAAACCAGAGAACCCGGAGGAAACGCACGCAAACACAGGAGAACATACAAACTCCTTACATATGTTATCCTTGGTGGGATTTGAATCCAGGACCCCAGCGTTGCAAGGCTGCAGTGCTAACTACTGATACACCGTGCTGCCCCGTTTTTCCACCCAGGTGATTTTTTAAAAATGCTCAAAACACAAGAACAAAGTGATTTTTCAATCAAAATTAATCGGAAAAGTCTTTCAATCGCTATTTTCAGGCGATTTTTGAAGCTGACCGGCTCCAATATTCCTGTGCACTCTATGCCAGTACCTTTAGAGGCGATCATGGGAAACTAAATAAAAAGGTGGCACTATTTCTCTGTAAAGAAGCTATTTGCAGTTTCTTCATTGCTGCATTACTAAACAGATAATTTTTTATTCAGAAGTTTTTAAAACTATTGTGTGACAACCCAAATAGAAGCTTTAATGATGGCATTGATGCTTGTAACAAACAGATATGAGTTACTGAGTCATCAATTCACAGCTTAAAAAAACGCACTAAAAAATGGCACGTGTCGTGAACACAGCAGTAAACTACTTTTATGAGAGGACAGTGGAAGGCCTTGTGATTTACAGGTTACTTATGTAAGTGGTAATAAATTCTCTCCAATACCAAATTCACCCTTTTTGGCAAGTAATTGTGAGCCAAGTGTTAATGTTTAGAATTGGGTTTTAATTCTGTTGTGCAGACCTTTAAATGTATTCATCAAGTTTATTTTTTATTTGAACATCAGACAGCGCGAGTCTTTTAATTGTCCTTATGGCTGTGTGCCTGTTAGACAATGTTAATTTCCAGGAGCTTTGAAGTGTCAAATGTGGTCTTTCTCATAATGATTCATGTTGCCTCCCTATGTTATTATCAGCAAAATCAAAACAATCTGTCTGGGTTTGATCACAAGTCTCTAATGCCTCTATGTGATGAACACCCTGCAAAATGTATTTGAAATACCGTATATTCCGGCGTATAAGACGACCTGGTGTATAAGACGACCCCCCTACTTTCCTGTTAAAATATAGAGTTTAGGATATATTCACCGTATAAGACTACCCCTTTTCCAACGCATACCAAACACCGGTAAAAATTAAAAAAAAACAGATTTGAATTTAACATGGTCCTTTTTTAATTTAAATTCTTATGACATGCAGGTATATAGCAGGAAAACTGTCACTCATAAACATATTAAAATAGGGGGGACCCCACGTCATTTTTTGGGGGGGTCCCCCATTCTAATAGCTAGTAAAGGCTAGGTATTCAGCTGGGGGCTGATATTAGTAGCCTGGGAAGCTCCGTGGGTATTACCCTCTTCCCAGACTTCAAACATCTGCCCCAGCCGTCTGCTTAACCTCCGCTAGAAACTATAATGATGGGGGATCCCACGCCAATTTTCTTTTTAAAAAATCCTTTATTTTAACACTAAATGACAATTGAGGGGTTAATAAAGATGCAGTCCCTAAATTATTATTAATTTTGTAATTAATTTTTCCCAAAAATGTTGACGTGGGCTTCGCCATATTTTTGTGTCCAGCCAGGTACAGCAGGCAGGAACGGGCTGCCCCCAACCACCAGCTGCCTATTTGTACCTGGCCGGACACAACAATATAGGGAAGCCCTTTTTTTTTAAATTATTTCATGAAATAATTTAAAAAAAAAAGACGTGGGGCTTCGCCCTATTTTTGTGTCCAGCCAGGTACAACTAGGCAGCTGGGGGCTGGAATCTGCAGCGCAGGGAGGCCCAAGCTTTCTGGGTCCCCCCCCCCGCTGCAAATTGCAGTCCGCAGCCACCCCAGAAAATGGCGCGTTCATAGAAGCGCCATCTTCTGGCGCTGTACCCAACTCATCCAGGGCCCTGGTGCGGTGGCTCACTGGGTAATAAAGGGGTTAGGGCCAGCTTGGCATTATCAGCTGGCCCTAAGCCCGAAATTCATGGGGTCACGCCAATATTAGACATGACCGCCATGAATTTCTAGTAAAGTATTTAAAAAAAACACAAACACCCAGAATAAAGTCCTTTAATTTAAATAAATACACAATTTTTTAATGTTCTAAATTAAACCATACTTACCATCACGCCCATTCCAGCTGAAGCCAACGATCTCCTGCAATAAAAGTAAAATAATAAAGCAACCTCATCCTTACCTTTCCATGGTTCCCACGACAGCTTCAGCTCTGCTACATCGAGATGACAGGCTGGACCGCAGCAGAACACTGCCATCCAGCCTGTCATCCCGCAGACACTGAGAAGCGCAGGCATGCTTGTGCTCCTCAGTGTCTGACTGTGACGGCATCCAGATGAGCCGAGATCATGTCCAATGAACTCGGCTCACCTCATGCACGTCACTGACAGCGTGGGAAAATTCTCCTGCTCCCCGCATGCGCAGTAGAAGTTTCCTACGCTGTCAGTGACGGACGTCCAGGAGGTGAGCTGAGTTCATTGTCGGCTCATCTGGATGCCCTCACAGCGAGACACTGAGGAGCGCAAGCATACCTGCGCTTCTCAGTGTCTGCGGGATGACAGGCTGGATGGCAGCGTTCTGCTGCGGTCCCGCTTGTCATCTCGATGTAGCAGAGCTGGAGCCGTCCTGGGAACCATGGAAAGGTAAGGATGAGGTTGCTTTATTATTTTACTTTTATTGCAGGAGATCGTTGGCTTCAGCTGGAATGGGCGTGATGGTAAGTATGGTTTAATTTAGAACAATAAAGAATTGTGTGTTTATTTCAATTAAAGGACTTTATTCTGGGTGTTTGTGTTTTCTTTTAACTTTGACTATGGGGTTAGTAATGGGGGCATCTTATAGACGCCTCTCCATTACTAACCTGGGCTTGATGTCAGCTGGCATTATAAGCTGACATCAACCCCAGCCCTATTACCCCACTGCCACCGCTACAGGGCAGTGGGAAGAGCGAGGCTAAGTGCCAGAATTGACACATCCTATGGATACGCCATTTCTGGGGCGGCTGACGGCTGGTGTTTCTAGCCTGGGAGGGGGCCAATATTCATGGCACCCTTCCTGGGCTATTAATATCAGCCTCCAGCTGGCTGCCTAGCCTTTGCTAGCTATTAAAATAGGGGGGACCCCACGTCATTTTTTTGGGATCCCCCATTTTAATAGCTAGTAAAGGCTAGGTATTCAGCTGGGGGCTGATATTAGTAGCCTGGGGAGCTCCGTGGGTATTACCCCCTTCCCAGGCTTCAAACATTTACCCCAGCTGTCTGCTTAACCTCCGCAAGAGACTAAAATTAAGGGGACCCCCACGCCAATTTTTTTTTAAATAAATCCGTTATTTTAACACTAAATGACAAGTACAGTAACCAACACCGTCACTGTACTTCATATATATGTGACTGACATGTTTCTATCTATCTAATCTATGTGTGAAGCTCTATTCTGTCTGTTATAAATTGTCGGGTACAGATGCTGAATTGCCGGCCGGCTTTTTTAAAGAGACGGTGCATGAAAACACTAATATTTGTTTTAATAAATCCTTTGCACTAAATGACAAGTACAGTAAGCAATACTGTCACTGTACTTCATATATATGTGACTGACATGTTTCTATCTATCTAATCTATGTGTGATTCTCTATTCTTTCTATTCTAAATTGTCGGGTGCCGGCTTATGCCGCTGCTGAATTGCCGGCTTTTCATATATTGTCACAGAAGCGATGCGAACTTCCCTGCTCCGGACACAGCGCAGCGCTTCTGTGACAAGTGAAAGCTGTCGGCACAGAAGCCCTGCGCTGTGTCCGGAGCTGGGAATACGCAGCGATGTGTCAGTTTCAGCACAGAAGCGCTGACTGTCTGGACCTACCGCCGCCGTATTTTAACTCCCTCCACCTTATATTAACTCCGACATGGCAGGGATACGGCCACGGCAGCTTATTAACACCCCCAGAGTATCCCCGCATGTCAATTTCTGAAAGTTCAAAAGCATTACCGGCGTATAAGACGACCCCAGACTAGACAGAAGATTTTTCAGTCTTTAAAAGTCGTCTTATACGCCGGAATATACGGTATGTTTTTAACCAGCAAAGTCAATACAGTTCTGGAAATGTGTTCTTCATAAATCCTCAAGGGTTTTAGGTTTTAGAACTAAGACCGTATCAAACTAGTAATTTAGGCTACAGTGAATTGATCCATTCCCTTGCACAGGTCAATCCCTCCTCCTAAGAAGTGGAGAGGTGATATTTTAGAATATAGTTAATGGTCTTCTATGTATTGTGCGAGGATGTGCCCAGCACCGTTAGGTCATGTTCACATTTGTGGATTCTTTCTATAATGTTAATATGACATTTATAAAATTGTATAACCACAGCATAAACCACCAGTCAAATATTTGCTTTTTGATATTTTGTTTCTGTGTTATACACATTTATGGAAATTAAAGGGGTTGTCCACTACTAGGACAACCACTTCTCAATGTGAATATTTGCCTCCGTAAAAATAAAAACACCTATACTCACCTCCCTTGCCGGCACCGTTCCAGTGGGCTCAAGTGCGGTTGTTACGACATGTGAGTTTGGCGCCCAATTAGCGCTGGCGTCACTGTCCCCGCTTTCGGACTTATAAGTAATGAAGAGGAAGTGAACGGCCAGCCGCAGCTCTCAATCTCAAATATTGAGATATACGTTGTATTTTTCTGTCATTGTGATCAAGGTAGTGTGAGGGCAGATAGATATTAAAGTATTGCATTGCATAAGGTTTTTATGATATGTTTTATGCTTTTTGGTTTCTTTAAATCTATCCATTTATTCTAAACACATTTGTGAATTTTGTAAGAGGCTGTGTCCATTATGGCATGTCTCTTGCTCTATAACATTAATCCACATATAAATGTCCTCAGCCTCATGTGACCTATAAACGCTCTATTATGCATCACTGTCGTCCTTATTATTTAGGAACTGGCCACCTGCTAATGTAAAGTTAGCTTATATATTGAATGTCGTGTTTGCCTAATGATGTGGGACATTAGTGATGTGTTCCCAGAACATCTGGGCAATAAAGCTGGTCGAAATTAGCTGCACAACCAATATGTCACTTGTCTTCATTCCAAAATTCAGTTACGAGTCTAGTCAAGTAAATCCAAGGGTGTAGCTGGGGAGAATAGGGGGCTCCTGAGGCATGTGACCCAAATGCTTCGTACTGGGGTGGCTCCAACAAAGCACTTTGCCTTGGTCAGGGTGTTTAGATACAGGGCTAGGGGCAGCATATTGAACATTTGCTCTGGCTAAAAGACGCTAGCTACAACATGCCTTTGCTTGGCCTTGTGCTCACTCAGACCAATCCAATTTTTTTTTTATTGCAGCGCTGGAGTGGTGCCACTAACATAAGATCCCTGCACCTAATACTTTACTCACCATCAGCCGTCTTCAGTTCTTCCCAGGGTTGCTCCGGTCCTGAGCAGTCATCTTGTGACCGCAACTCCTGACTGACTGGAACTCAGAAGTAATGGTCACAAGCTCTCAGTGTAAGTCTATGGAGCCAGTACAAACCTCTCATAGACTTGTACTGAAAAATGACCTCCGGCTCGCTTCAGCAAGCAATGGAGTGATTTGGCCGGTCACAAACTGCTGAAGACCGACCGGAGCAGCACAGGTAACATCAGAAGACAGTGGATGGTAAGTATACAGTAAGACTAGGGGTAGGGACCTTACATTAATAGCCCCACTCTAATGGTAAAATTAAAAAAACACACTGGAGTGGTGCTCTCAGTAATTTCTCTACTACGCAAAAATTCTGATCGATTTTTATCAGCATTTTGGATCAGAAGTTTATCAGATTTGGTCAATTTTTACCATCACAGTTTCACTGAATTTTCTTGTATGAATGATTTGATGGAAATTTCTCAAGCTTCTATCAAACAAACCGTGAAAAACGGACAGCACGCAGATGGCATCCAAGTACATTGGCGGGTTTGATACATGGCTCAGATCAAAAACATGTCTACGTGTTTTGGCGTTTTAGACAATCTCATGCTCATGCTGCAGAGAACATTGAGCTGTTTTATAGATGTAAAACGTGCAGCATGTCAAATTTTTCTGCTGATGTTGCTGTGGAGTTCACCATTTGCATTGCAAGGCTACAATGTATGGCTTTATGACACTATTTTCCCATAGATAAATTTACTGTTCCTTGCACATCAGAGATGTCCCGTGTAATTGTAAAGTGAATCAGGAGACCAGACTGTCAGTCATTACATACTGACCTACATTTGGATACTAGGTTTCCAAAAAATAAAACACTAACAAGAAATATAAAATCAATCAAATTTAGAAAAAAAACCATCTCCATGGCGGTGGGACAAAGAGGATTTGTTCAAGTAAAGATAGGTAATGGAACCCAGGGTAAGACTATAATGCAAACATCAAATCACATCTGCTTCCTAAAATACATGGATAGCCATCCACAGAGTATAATGTAAATTAGTCTCAAAAGACTTCTAGCAGTCAGGAAAAAATCCCTATGAAGCAAGAAAAGCATCAAGTGATAACTTGCCCATATTAGGCTGTGTGCCCACGATGCATTTTTCAAGCGTTTATGCTGCGGAATTTCCGCAGCGTAAACGCTTGGGAAGCGCTTGGTAAACCTTCCCCCATGGTCTCCAATGCAATTCCGCACTTTCAATGCCTATGCAGTGTATTTTTCCGCAGCGTTTATGCTGCGCTCAAAAATCCGCAGCAGGTCCATTAATTTTGCGGAAGCACTGCGTTTTCGCCGCCATTGACTTGCATTAGAACGCGCCAATTCCGCAAGACTGCATCTGTACTTGCGTAGTTGGCGCGTTCTAATGTGCGGATGGTACCCAGGTGTGGAGGACAGAAGACTCTCCTCCACACCCAGGTACCATTAAAAGCTGTAAAAAAAAGAATAAAATAAAAAATAACGATTATATTCACCTTCCGACAGCCCCCGGACTCCTTCCCTGTGCTTGCCGATAGATCGCGCAGGACTAAAGGACCTGCGCTGACGTCACAGTCATGTGACGGCAGGTCTTTCAGTACAGCGTACCGCAATCTGCCGGCAGCCAGCACAGGAGCGCAGCAAGACTCAGGGGGCCATCGGAAGGTAAGTATAGGTTTATTTTTTTATTTTTAACCATTCTCTCGGGTCACACTATATAAATCCATGCCGTTTCCATGGATTAATATAGTGTGACCTAGTTGTCAAGCACTTTCAATTGATGCTAAAATCGCTTGGAAAGCGCTTGACACCCGCATGCGGAAATGCAAGTTAAGAACGCTTCACATCCGCATGTCCCTGGCAGCAAAACGCATGTACAATCCGCATGTACAATCCGCATGCGTTCTTTTCTGCCAGGGAGATGCAGAAACGCTCAGGAAAAAATCCTGAGCATTTCTGCATCGTGAGCACATAGCCTTAGTACCAAATAGTGAGGGCCACCACCAACACCCCGGCGCGCGTTTCGCACTCACTGCTTTGTCAAGGGTAGTGTATTGCAGGAAGCAGATGTGATTTGATGTTTGCATTATAGTCTTACCCTCAGTTCCATCACCTATCTTTACTTGAACAAATCTTCTTACTCCCACCTTCATGCAGATGTTTTCTTTTTTAACATTGTATGGTAAAATATATTTTTATATTTTATATAATAAAATTTGATTGATTTTATATTTCTTGTTAGTGTTCTTGTTAGTGTTTTTTTTTTTTTGTATACCAAGTATCCAAATGTAGGTCAGTATACGATATAACCCACTGCATTTTACTCTGATATTGTGAATGGGGGGACCGAACATTATATGTCTCCAGCCAATATGAATTATATATGCAATTTGAATATTTGTTTGAGTGTCAATCTCAAACTCGTAATGCTCCCTTATTTGTAAAATAAGCTCTGGAGACAGATTCTATTGCAGATCTTTGTCCAGCCTGTAGATCTTAACAGCTCATTTACATATTAAGAAAAACATGAATATCTCTGGAATGAGACATCGGATTACAGATATCAAGGTATCACTTCATTCAGCTTTTTATGCCGTACATGCCTGTATGGATGGGCAGCTTAGGATGGTTGATCCTACTGACAGATTCCCTTTAAACTTTATAGAGAGCCCAAGCTAGCTGTGTGATATAGAACTTTCCAAGCTTTGTGCAGAAGGATCATGGCACATGGAAGAGACCTTTAATTCTGGCAGTTATTCGAGGCCCAAGTAGCACAGACCTTTCTGTAGAAGGATGTGAATAAAAATATACCCATACCCTTTGAATTGATCACTGGTAATTAATTGATTGCTACTGTTATTACTGGGAATGTAAATATACTGTTGCCTATTGATGTAAGTAAACGTGATCTGTTGGATAAAAGTGTTGCTAGTAAAGCGTAAAATTAGTGTTCACTACCAGTAAGTCACTCTGGGACATGTGCTATAATCCTGGGTGTGACAATGATTCCTACTACGGTATTTCACGGCAATGCCAAAAGTTTACTCTAATTTCCTACAACTTGGCAGATGCACAGCCCTTGTCAGTGGTACAGGCAAATACTGGAATTTTACTCTCCTCAACTGGAGACAGCAGTCAGCTGTGGATGAAGTCATCTCTGCTATGTGAAGCATTTAGCCTTTGTGCTGCGCTGTATGTAATGCTGACCAGCGCTAGTAATCCCTTATATGTGGATTTGGCAGGGCCAGTAAAGTGCGCTTTTTGTGAAACATCTGGTTCTCATTAACTCTAGTATTTCACATCACATATGGAAGGCAGAGTTTTCTGGAATTGACCCTAGCTGTGTTTCCTTCATGTGGCTTCTTTTTTTTTATCTGCTTTCAAGCACAAATCATTCCCTCTTGTATTTCACAACAACTGTTATCTATTGTGGTGTAATGTTTAGATCGCTCTTTGTTTTGTCTTTATTTTTTCTTTCTTGCAAAGTGTTTTCATCACATTAGCTATAGATGTGTGGAATGCACAGATGGCAAGAATACACATTATATCTTGGCATGGTGAAGGAGAAGGGCCTGCACGATCTGTAACATCATCTGGGCCATTAAACGAATATTTCATTCTATAGAAATGACTGAGAGGTTGTAAGTAGTAATGTAGTAAAATGCTATGGCAGAATACAGGCCGACAACGCAAAACATTCAGTTTTTGCGTCCTGTAATGTTTTTATTGAAAATTTGAAGCTCGGTTTTCTATCAAACACAAAGCAGTGACATATCTGAGAATAGAAATAATATCTCTTGTTGACTTTTTCAGTGTGTAGATGGTAATAGGGGGTCTCACCACTCATCACATAGGGAGACATGATGATGCATCCAATTAGTTGGCTGCATGAAATATAACTGCTGCATTACTGCGCTGGGATTTTGTGTTCTGAGTGAGACACACATGGCTGACCCAAGAGATCACACAATGTAAATTAGTGGTCAAAGAAGAAAAATATACAGAGTTTATATATACAGTACTCCTAGTGCCAGAGGCGGACGTGTCATTGGTGCACCCTGTGCAGGTTAATATTTTTGGGGCAACTTCTATAAAGAAGTATTTGTCAGGCAATCCCTGCATGTGTCACAGGTGTATGACACATGCAGCCGCGGCGACACTTTCATCGATGCCGAGCATGCCGCAAATACTCGGCGAGTACCCGAGCGTGTTCGCCGAACTGGTTAGCAATTCATACTCTCTCAACACTAGTGGTGAGTTCTCCTTCAACGGAAGTCTTCAGACAGTGGCTGGACAGACATCTGTCTGAGATGGCTTAGTGACTCCTGCGCGGAGCAGGGGGTTGGACACGATGACCCTGGAGGCCCCCTCCAACTCTTAACATTCTATGATTCTATGATAGCATTTTCTTCCTCAGAATTGATGAAGATCTCACTAATAAAGTGATGACATAGCCTAGCTATATGCCATACATTTTCTGCCGGTCGTATTATATTTTTAATTATTCAGGCAAAAGCATGTTGTAAAACTGAACAAATTTTACAGAGCTACACGCAGTGATTCCTGGGGTACATACTTACATCATGAAGTGGTAGACAGTATTTATGTACAGGCTTAAATAAATTCATCCTTATCACAGTTTATATGACTTATACATGAATTATAAAGAAACTACATGTAACATACCTGGCGGCGTTCTTGCATAGGGCACCATCTCCCACTATGCAAGATCGCAAACTTGATCATCAGTCCAGTCTGCTAGCCTGGCTTCTTTCCATGCTGTCTGCTTACCTCTGTTCTGGCTGCTTAAGGCGGCGGCCCAGTCACTTCCTGTTTCTTGTAGCTGCTGTGGGCACACCCCTAATGCGTCCTCAGCCTATTGCTGTCAGTCATTGGATATTTAAACCAGCTCCACATACAAGCTGGTGCCTGAGCAACTCTATCATTCAGTGTGCTCCTTGACTCTGAATGTGCCAGGTCCTGTTCTGTTTCTCCTGCCTGTCCGCCTTCCTGGAGTCTCGCTCTGCTCTGTCTTTGCTCGCCGCTCCAGGCGGTCTCGCTCTGCTCTACCTTTGCTCACCGCTCCAGACGGCCTCGCTTTGCTCTGCCTTTGCTCACCGCTCCGGCGGCCTCGCCCTGCTCTGCTCTTGTTCACCGCTCTGGCGGTCTTGCTCTGCTCTGCTTGTCTACCGCATCTGCGGTTCTATTCCTGAGTCCCAGTCTGTACTGGACCTTATCCAGTCTGTGCTCCAACCTGCTAGTGCCTCCCTGTCGGCACTCCAGCCGTGCTTGCCAGTACTGCCTGCCTGCATACCAGCCGTGCTTACCAGTGCCCGCCTGTCTGGATACCTGCCGTGCCTGCCTATACCCACCAGTCAGTGTGCCAGCCTAACCTGCCTGTTCCTGTATTCTCCGGTGTGGGTCAACAGCCGTGTCCGGGGTCTGACCTGGAGTAGCACCTGGTCCCTCTGCTCGATTCCTCCCTGGTGCACAGGCGTCGTTAGCCGTCGTGCGACCTTGGTCGGATCGGGTAGATACTTAGTTACGCCCCTCCAGGCACTCTCCGGTTCATGGTCCAGTGGGATCACTAAACATGCACACGCCAGTCAGTCCGGGCATGTGCATAACACTACATATGCAACAATTCCCTACACAATATAAGCAGACACACAGAACACAACGGGCTGAATTAGCAGATTTGTTCCCGTCGGTAGGGTAAGAGATCAGAAGTTACAGCAGGACAATTTAGTGGCTTCCCGTAGCCCCCAGCTTCCCTGTCTGTGGAGTGTAGACCGTAATCTGCTGTGTAAAGGAAATGGCTGATTTGGTTTGAAGAACTTATGGCTAGTCGGCAGGTTTTTTCTTTTCTTTTTTTTTCTTCTTGCTCTATTTAATAGAAATGCTGTCAAGTGTGACCCATTATATTTGTCAATTACTAGAGTATTTATGGAGTTGGTTTATGTACGTATTAATTAGAGATTGTCTAGAAATCATTGTCCTTCATCCACTTCACACGACTAAATATTACATACTTATTATTATTTCTTTTTAGCACACCATTGATTCCATGATGCTGTAAAAAGGTTGTCTAAGGCTCCTATCTTCAGGAGCGCTCTGCTCCCCTATCTCCTGGCTTCCTGCTTGGCAGGTAGCTGTTCGCTCCTGAATATTGGCGGATTGTGCATGGCTGAGTCACTGTCCCGAACTGTGCACTCTCCCATACTGCTGACAGAGCCAGAGGGTCAGTTTCTGGAAAAAATAGCAGATCCTTTTCCAAATTCAATTATCTACATAAAGCAGTTAGCTCCATAACACTTCAGGGCAGGGAAGCACTTGCAATATCTGAAATCTTGGAAGATTGTCTGCACATCATTCTTAGATTCTTCCTGTATTTATCTACGTTATGTGATAACATGTCACATTGATGTGATCCTCTAGATGGGATCATTTCTCATGTCTTATCATCTATGAATTTAACAACTGTTCAGATTTACCCTCCAGTATCGGAGTTTTCCATTATAAAATGTGAGAGCAGTGAGCGCTCGCTGAGAAACTCTGCAATCATAATGGTATTAGAATAAGTTTTCAGTTTAAGTGAATTTCCTTGAACAGAACCAAACTCTTAAAAATACATTCTCTGAAGGTAAAATGAAAAAAAGATATAAGGCATCCAATAATAGGAAGCACGTTAATTGTGGGCCATGATTAAGCATTTATCATACCCAGCAGTAAGCACTACCATATGCACTAGAACCATCTCCATATATTATAATCAGTGGTGAGCGACTCAACCAACTTATACTTAGTGTAATCCTAAATTATAGGTTGAGGTGGTTATAAACTTTGCTTTTCCATTGCTACCAGGGCAAGAAACTTACATATCATCTGTATATATGTATTGTAGGACATAGAGCAAAGAATCTAGGCTATAATATTAATACATTCATTGATTTAAAAGGTTTCCTAGTTCAATATTAATTTAATGCTTAATATATTCAACAAATTATGTAATTTTTATAATGTTTTTAAATTCAATATTTTAAGATCTTTCCTTCCAGTTACTGAATGGAAAAATTATTGTCTACATTCAGAACGTATAAATCTGTTAGCATCATGAAAGGTAAAAGCTTGTTAAGTTTGGGGGGGTTCCCTCTATAACAGCTCATTTATCAATGTCATATTAGGGTTATGTAGACTTTTTAGAAAAGAGTACCATGCTCCGTACTCCCATCTGTTAGGCAGAGTAGAAAACGTTTAAAGGAGTTTCGTGGGACTTAGGCTGTGTTCACACGTTGCGTTTTTGCTGCATTTTTTTATGCAAATTAAAAGCTGCTTTTTACAGTCCCAGCAAAAGCTATACCATTTCAGAAATCTCATGCACACACATTGTTTTTTTTTCAGACTGAATTGGAAAACTGTTGCTTTTTTGAAAACTGCAGCATGTCAATTCTTTTTTGCAGTGTTTTTTCACCCATAGAAAGCAATGAGTAAGTGCAAAAAAAGCAGCAAAAATGTTGCCATCACTTTTTACTGCTTTTTTTAGTGAAAAAAAAGCAGGTACAGCAGGATGTGAAACACATTTATTTTTGTGATTTTCTCAAAATGTCTTGGTCTCCTCACCTGAGAATGGCAGTTAAGATTAGTACAGTTTAATTACATTTGTGTTATGTATTAAAGTAAACAATTGCCTGAGCAATTAAATCGCCGACAAATGTGTAAAAGTAAACATTGTCAGACCAATGTGTGAAATTGAACAATACCTGAGCAACTCAATGGCCCACTAATGTGTAAAAGTAAACAATTTTGCAAAGATGAGTGAGCTAAAATTCCTCCAGAGCATTGTAAAAGACTCATTGCTAGTTATTGCAAATGCTTGATTGCAGTTGTTGCTCCTAAGGGTGGCCCAGCCAGTTATTAGGTATAGGGGCAATCACTTTTTCACACAGGGCCCTGTAGGTTTGGATTTCTTTTTCCCTTAATAATAAAGACCTTTATTTAAAAACTGCATTTTGTGGTTACTTGTGTTTGACGCGCCCCCTGGGCCGTGGGTACTCGGTAGCCGGGCCGGTCGTTGCTAGGGGAGATGTCACAGAGGCGGTGACCCGGTCCGTGACCCAGGGCGGTCAATAAAAGTGGAATTTGGGAAAGGGGATTATAATTTTTATATAATGTTCGTGACGCCACCTGTGGCATGCGGCTATATGGAGCCACCGCTGCGGTGCAGAACCTCTGGAGCCAATGATGACGCAGCCGAGTTGGTTCAGCTCTCCACAGGCAGAGCTTAGCTTCAGGGCTGGAAGTAGTGATTTTATAGATGTTGCTGTGCAGTGTAGTGCAGTGTAGTGCAGAGGATGGCGCAGTTAATAATCAGTCCACAACTTATCTTTACTTGCGGTGGTTAGGCAGACCGGGGTACGTGTACTAGCTGGTAGTAGAGGTCCGGGTGGCCTGGATGCAAGCTGGGAATCCACCTCGCCAGGTGAAGTTGTAGGCCTTCCCTTTGCGCTAATCTCTTTGGCCCTGCTGCTTATAGCTGTGCTGTGGCCCTCGTCCCTGAGTAAAATGTCTTTGTGCTCACCCATATGGCAGGCACCTCGAGCTTTCCTGGAGTGTCGCTCCCACGTGGCGGTGCTGGGCCCTATGTGCTGCTGAGCCTCCGGGCGTCTGATGGGGCCAGGCTGCTGCCGTCCGGTTTTTGCTGCTGGACCTTCAGTGCCCCACAAACTCGGACTCCGGTGTCCGGTTCTTCTGCGCTTCTCTCCTCTGGGGTAAACTGCCGTGCAGCTCCACTCCCTGGGTCTTTCCTCGTCGACGTCCTGACTTCAACTCCTCTCTGCTCTCCTCACACTAACTAACCCCGCCTCCAGATCCCAGGGTAAAGGGGAGGAGCTCCCCTTGCTGGTCTGGAGCCAGGAAAGTGTTGTATGCTGGTATACCTGATTAGGGGACCCCTCCTTGCTTCCAGGCATGGCATCAACCCCTTGTGAGGGAGGCAATGCCACTGTGGCAACCGGACTCCTGGGGTGCCACATGTTATCTTTGTCTAATATTTAAATTTGTTTTGTGATCTGAAACATTTAAGTGTGACAAACATGCAAAAGAATAAGAAATTAGAAAGGGGGCAAACACTTATTCACACCACTGTATATAGTATACACTACACAGGAAATAGGCTATGTGCACACATTGAGTATTTACAGCAGATTTTTCTGCTCCAAAACCCAGAATGTTGTAAGGAAAACGCTGCATTAAACATGTTTTTATGTGTGTTTTGATGCATTTATTTGCCTTTTTCTCCCATTCATTTGAATGGGTGAAAAAGACTAAGCTCTGAAAGAATTGATACGCTGCAGATTTTCAAAAAAGGTTTAATGGGTAAAATACGCATTGAAAAGAATAAGCAGCATGTGCATGAGAGTTCAGAAATCTCATTCACTTTGCTGGTGCTGTAAAGTGCAGCGTTTTTAACCTTGAAAATTAGGCGGAAAAAAAATGCGGCCAAAAGGTAGCATCTGAACAAGCCCTTGAGTAGTCTTCTAGGAAGAACATGGAATCCTTGCTGTTCCTTACTATGTATGCCACAGTATGATGCCTCCATGTGGCAGCTTATTATGGGGTTATTCCCCCTTCAGCAATGCTTTTAGGAAAGAATCTGTATATACTATTCCATACAACAAAGTCCGATTGAAATAGATTGTATGTCTCTATGAAATCGGAGGCATGTGGAAGTGGGGCCACTATATGTAGCTGAGGTGGTATGGAACCATCATGTGGCTATATAAAGGAGGGCTAATGAAAAGTAATGGGGTTTTTGCAACAAAAGTGAACTTGTGCTGATTTGAATGTATGGTTTTAAATTGCTTAATTCCAATGTTCTTCTGACATAATTAGTGCTTAATGGTGGGGCCTCATTACTTTTGTCTTTTATCTGGAATGTACATTGCAATATTAACATTCATTCTCCTCAATTATCATGTATAGCTCTAAATGATATCAACCCAAGTGAGCGCACATGCCTCTTACTAATTCCGAGCTGCCACCAGGAATTCCAATATATTCCTTCAACAGAGGGTATCATCTGCCTATGTATTTATGCTGACCGTTTCATTCCTCTATCCTTTGCTTGTCATCCCTAGCTAATGGTTTTGGCATTTTATCAACGTGAATAGAATGAAGACAGCTTCAGCAGACGTTTTAGCCGTGTAAAAGGATAAATGGGGCACACTTCAGTAGTTTGTGTTAAGATTAAACTAAATCTCAATTATAATTCTTTGGATTGTCGTGTTGACAGTTTTTACTAGAAATTCTAAAATATTTGCATTGGCTTAGGCAGACATAGCTGGGAAAGTGTGCTTACTGCGATGGCATTATTGGATACCATCAGGGGTACCATGGGCCGACCATAAAAAAACTATGGTGTAAACTCACCTTCCAGCTGCACAGAAACAGTTTACATTCACATGTTGCACATTTACTATTTTCATTACCTCTGTAAATTCCTGAACAGTCGGTAAAAATAAGTAACTTGCTGTTTGTACTTTAAAACCTGATGAAAGTCTCTTTAACCCCTAAAGGACTGGGCCTAATTTGTCCTTTAAAGGGACTCTGCCACCAGACTTTGCTACCCCATTTGAGAGCAGCATGATGTAGAAACTGAGACCCTGACTCCAGCAATGTGTCACTTACTGGGCTGCTTGCTGTCCTTTTGATAAAATCACTTTTTTTTGGCTGCTGCAGATGTAGTAGTTACCTGAATGCTGAGCTCTCTATAACCCTGTCCACCCAACTGATTGGCAGCTTTCTGTGAACACTGTGCATAGCCAGAAAGCTGTCAGTGGTGGGGGCAGGGTTATACAGAACTCATGAATATGAAGGACTATATGGCAGCAGCCTTACTAATCCTCTAATGATGATGTTCTGCTGATAAAACACTGATTTTATTAAAACTACACTAAGCAGCTCAGTAAGTGATACATCGCTAGAATGAGAGTCACTAAACCTACATTTTGCTGCTCTCAGATTAGGTGTCAAAACCCTGGTGACAGATTTCAATTACATACATTTTTTTTCATCATTGACTTACAGAAACCATCATTTTTTATTTTTTCATTGTCGTAACTGTGCTACGGTATGGACATGCTGTCCATATTTCCCTCTTGAAGAAACAAGTTTTATTGTCATTATGTTATGTGGTGTGATGTGAAATGTAATATATGATGCGATGTTGTGATGTAATGTGAACTGTGTTGTGTAATGTGTATAGTGTTATGTGTTACTGATTTGTGTAGTTTGGCTGTATGAACCATTAGAGTTAATGTTTGGGACTAGCTCCGAGTGGGAGGGGAGATGGGGCCTGGAGTGTGTAGTAAGTGGACCGCAAGGTCCAAGGTGAGCAGTGCCCCATTCTGGGGTGACCCTAAGTGAAAGGAGAACGAAAAGAAGGGATAGCGAGATCCAGATTACAAATGACTAAGAAAACTGGACTGAGTACATTGGACAAGTAGAGTGTCACGGGAAGCAGTTCCAGAGCATCAGCTTCACCGGCCATTCTGACAAGCTGAAGGGAAGAGAGGACGTGGAACTGCAGAGCAAGTAGATGACACTTGTTGATCAGGACTGTTGTGTCAAAGCTGGGTTGTGGTGAAGTAGGGAGAAACAGTGGACACAGAGAACCCTGGAGTATACTAAGGAAGGAAACAGTGTGGAAAATGCTTTAAGTTGTAAATGAAACGTTTATAAGGCTATGTGCCTATGATGCAGAAATGCTCCGGATTTTTCCTGAGCGTTTCTGCATCTCCCTGGCAGTAAAAACGCATGCGGATTGTACATGCGGATTGTACATGCGGATTGTACATGCGTTTTTCCTGCCAGGGACATGCGGAAGTGTAGCGTTCGTCACATGTGTTTCCGCATGCGGGTTGACAAGCACTTTCCAAGCGATTTTAGCATCACTTGGAAAGTGCTTGACAACTTGGTCACACTATATATAAATCCATGCAGCTGGCATGGATTTATATACTGTGTCCGTAAAGCATGTTAAAAAATAAATATATATTTACCTTCTGATGGCCCCCGGTGTGCTTGTCTCTTCTTGCCGGCAGCTCAAGGTAGATTTAAGGACCTGTGCTGATGTCAGCAGTCGCGTGACCCGTCACATGAATAAATGACGTCACCGCAGGTCCTTGAGTCCACCGCGAGCTGCCGGCAAGAAGAGACAAGCACACCGGGGGCCACCAGAAGGTAAGTATATGTATATTTATTTTTTATTTTATTCTTTTTTTACAGGTTCTATGGTACCCGGGTCCGGAGGAGAGCCTCCTCTCCTCCACACCCGGGTACCATCTGCACATTGAAACGCTTGGATTCCGCATCTGCAGATGAAGTGATGCGGAATCCATGCATTCCAATACAAGTCAATGGCGGCGAAAACGCAGCGCTTCCGCAAAATAATTGGTAGTGCTGCGTTTTTTTCCGCAATGATAATCCGCAGTGGAAATTTCCGCAGCATGTGCACAGCACATGCGGATTATCATTGGAGGACATGGCAGGCCTTCTACCAAGCGTTTTTAAGCGTTTCTGCAGTGGAATTGCCGCTGTGGAAACGCTTAAAAAATGCATAGTGGGCACACAGCCTTAGGCTGTGTACTCACTATCTCTTGTATATAGCCCATATCAAATTGCAATTCAATAAAAAGTTTATTTTTGAATGGTGATCTCCCTCATTGAACAGTGAAACATCTGATTCTGGCAAACCAGCAACATCGGTTACATGCTGCCTGCACGGACGTAGCGCCCTCACAGCACAAGTCCACACACCCAGCCTGGACCTCCATTTTCATGTAATTTGCGGGGGCTCCACAGACGAGTGCCTCGCCTACGGCTGACGCCCCACACCACCTTATAACTGTGTGAGAGCTTTATTTTTCTTTATTTTTGCTGGATGAGTTGTATCTGTCAGTAGTACCATTTTGGAGTACATACAATCTAACTTTTATAAACTCTTTATGGGAAGAAATTTAAAAAAAATAAACACCTCAATTCTGCTGTTTTTGAAATTTTAAATGTTTTTTTTTTTACATTTGTCAGCACAATTATGAAGATAAGAAATGTATGTATCTTTATTTGTTTATTTCTTTTGCACAATAAACTTACTGTGTGAAAAAAATTATAGAATTAAAGTTAAAATGATGGTTACTCTTTAAGTTAAAGCCAGTGCAAAAGGTATATGAAGCCAAATGTGATTTGTAGCAAAATATATAACATGTGATACTCCATAGGTATAGAAAAACAGCGTACAGTATAGATACCTTTGAAGTCTCCTTCTGCTGGTGTGGCGTCTGCCCCTTGTACTGACAGGCAGCTCAATAGATTGTGTATCTAGCATGATCTAATAGGTTTTGATCTATGGAGACTTAGGGCATTGTTAACCTACAGTTGCCATATGATCCATTGACTCCTCACAATCACGGGTAGTCAATGGAGTGAAAGAAGGTGTGATCCCTTTCTGTCAAACTCCTTAGATGCAGCGGTCATTATTGACCAAATCATATAAGGCATTAACATTCCACAGCTAGAATTGTGGAATAAGGAGGGTCAGAGAGCAGAATATGAAGATGCGTTGCCTTTTAATGCACTAATGGAAACTGGCATGTTTCAATAGGAGATGAAAAGGCAGTGGTTCTATGACGGGAAGCAGGTAATAATATAACAGTATGCAGAGAGCTCCCATGCTCCATCTAGTGGTGGCAGCAGGCAGTCAGTAAGTTATCTTTTAACTGCTGTCATAGCTGGGTTAAAATGTTGAGATTTTCTTGATTCTCTTGGTCCTTTATTCCTCTGCTGGGCCATTCATGCAACTCCTCTTTAGACATAAAGGAAATAATTCTTGTGTTTATATAGCATTTAGTATATATAGCATTTAGTGTGGAATTTAACCTAAAAAACTCTCCCTGTGCTTACATATGAAGCATACCCAGGTACAGGGGGCCATTGCCCTCTGGAAAAATTATTATTGTGACTCAGTGGTTACCACTGTAACCTTGCAGTGCTGGGGTCCTGGATTAAAATCCCACCAACATCTGCAAGGAGTTTGTATGTTCTCCCCATGTTTGCGTGGGTTTCCTCCAGGTTCTCTAGTTTCTTCCCACACTCCAAAGATATATTGATAGGTGAGCCCCAATGGGAACAGTGATGTCTGTAAAGTATTGCGGAATAAATGGCGCTATATAAATGAGTAAAATAATAATAATATTGCTCTGAAAAAAAAATTACTTTTATTCGGCATTTTAGATCAGAACTGATCTACCTCATTAATGGCCAGTACAGTCTACTGTTGCATAGATAGTATAGTGCCAACTTAAAATTAATTCAAGTTTTGTTATAGAATTGTTCTTTATCTTCCCCATAATTTTAGGGCACAATAGCACATATTGGACTTGCACACTGCTAATTAATCTAGCATGCACAGCAGAAATGCGAGCCTACCACATTGCATTGTGCAGCAGATCCGTATATACTGTATATTAGCCCTATTATTATTAAATTGGCTTCTCTTCACAAAAAAGTAGCATGATTCTTTTTGGCAAAACTTCATCTTTTTCTGTGGCTATGCCAAAAATCTGACCAGAAAGTTTTTATTGTATTGTGTTTGAAGATACCCCAATTGAATTGTAGATTGTCAATGTTTGATGAAGATTTTTTATGCAATACCAGCATGGAACACCATGCCAAATCACAAACGTCACTTGTGAAAGTACCTTTAGGGTTAGAATATTTTTATAGACATTATTATTAGGTTTCTTTTCTGCTTTCAACATGTTTTTCTTGTATCCCACTTAAACACAGGGATCTGATTATAGAATGAGCCGTGCGTCAGGCTAGATTGATCCAAAAGCCATGGAGAAGTGACATAAGCTCTGCTCTGCTGTTCAGCGCCCGGACATTGCACATCACAATGAATGTGTAATCTTAATAGGGAACGGCAGAATATACTCTCAATGGCTGTAAGAAATGTCCTGTCGTTTACTATAGTCTTACCTTGCATCAGCCACACATTGATTTTATTTGTTCACTGCCTGATTCACCTTGTGTCAAAATTAATTGTATCCAACATAGATGTGTTTCTGCTGGGAATCCAGGAATCTAACTGTGTACACTTGTTTAATATCCAGAATCTCTAGAATATCACGGATAATTTTGCATAAGTTTGCTACTGGAAAATGCTAAAGAAGAAATTCACTCAAACTGACATTTTCAATGACAATCTTAAAGTCAATTACACTATGGTATGATGTGCCAAGCATTACACAGTGCTATCCCGGGCTGCCTTCTATCTGTTCAATACTTTTTCTCATTGTGGCAATGCCATTCTTTCACAAATGATTGTACAGGCAGACTACATGTCTAGGGACTGCATTTTATACATCTGTATTAATAGGACTGAATGAAAAATGTAACTTAAGTGATCAATATTTTAATATTAAAATATGCATAAAGTGTGTACATACTGTAAGAGGGTCACTGGTAATGTACAGGCGGGGAGATATGTTTCACTGAGTTTATTATCTTCAGTGATATGAACCTGGAAGTTTTACTCCAGTATGTTATGTGCTGAGAGGAGTTAATCAGCCATGACAGGGCCAGGTTTATTGTGAACAGCTGAAGAGTTGGGCGGGATGGCTGTTCACCATATCTCCACCCAAGCGTGTGGTCCAGGAGATAAAATTGAAACCTTTGGACTTATTGATGGTTGTGTGCACTCTGGAGGGGAGCTGACTTTCAGAGCTGCACTCTTGGTAAACAGAGCTGAATCCTGTTTCCTATGAGGCCGAACCCCTCAGTTATAAGGATTTTAGTGAATTCTGTTTGGTTTATGTCAACAAGACTGAATGTGTCTATTTCTTTAGTTTGAACTGGTTTATGAAGCCTGTTTTGATAAACCAGTTTAAAATTTAAACAAGAAGCATTCTTGTGACTATCTTGTTAAACAGCCGAGTGAGCCGATTTACCACAGTACATACAATTGAAACCAGAAGTTTACATGCACTATATAAAAAGACACATATGCATGTTTTTCTCAATATCTGACATGAAATCAGAATAAACCTTTCCCATTTTAGGTCAATTAGGATTACCATAATGCCAGAATAATAAGAGAGAGAGAATGTTTTAAGGCATTTTTATTACTTACTGCAAAGTCAAAGGTTTACATAAATTTCATTAGTATTTGGTACCATTGCCCTTAAACTGAATGACTTGGGTCAAACATTTGGGATATACTTCCACAAGCTTCTCACAATAGTTGGTCGGAATTTGGGCCCATTCCTCCTGACAAAACTGGTGTAACTGATCCAGGTTTGTAGGTCACCTTGCTCACATATGCCTTTTCAGCTTTGCCCATAAATTTTCAATAGGATTGAGATCAGAGCTTTGTGATAGCCACTGCAAAACATTGAATTTGTTATCCTTAAGCCACTTTGTTACCATTTTGGCAGTATGCTTCGGGTCATTGGTCATTTGGAAGACCCATTTCCACTCAAGCTTTAACTTACTGGCCGATGTCTTGAGATTTTGCTTCAGTATTGCCACATAATCTTCTTTTATCATGATGCCATCTATTTTGTGAAGTACACCAGTCTCTCCTGCAGCAAAACAACCCCATAACATGATGCTGCCACCCCCGTGTTTCACATCTGGGATGGTGTTCTTAGGCTTCCAAGCTTCTTCCTTTTGCCTCTAAACGTAACAATGGTCATCATGACCAAAAAGTTCCCTTTTAGTTTCATCAGACCGCAGGACGTCTCCAAAAATTAAGTTCTTTGTTCCTGTGTGCATTTGCAAACATTAATCTGGCTTTTTTATGTTTCTTTTGGAGTAGTGGCTTCTTCCTGACAGAGTGGCCTTTTAATTCATGTTGATACAGTACTCGTTTCACTGTGGTTATAGACACAATCTTACCAGCTTCCGCCATCATCGTCACAGGGTCTTTTGCTTTTGTACTTGGGTTGATATGCACATGTTAGACCAAAGCACTTTCATCCCTGGGACAAAGAACCCCATTCCTTCCTGAGCGGTATGATGGCTGGACATTCCCATCTTGTTTGTACTTGCGTATAATTGTTTGTACAGATGAACAAGGCACCTTCAGGTATCTTGAAATTGTACCCAAGGATGAGCCAGACTTGTGCAAGTCCAGAATTCTCTTCCTGATATCTTGGCTGACTTCTTTAGAGTTTCTCATGATGCTACACAAAAAAGCAGTGTGTTTCAGGTGTGCATTAAAATACATCCACAGGTGTGTCTCTAAATAACTCAGATGTTGCCAAAAAAACCTATCAGAACTTCCAAACACATGACATCATCATATGGGCAGTCCAGAATTGTTTAAAGGCATAGTAATCTTAGTGTATATACACGTTTGACATTGCAGTAAGTAATAAAAATGCCTTAAAACATTCTCTCTCTCTCTCATTAGTCTGCCATTTGGCAAATATTAAAAATTATGGTAATCCTAATTGACCTAAAACAGGAAAGATTTATTTTGATTTCATGACAGATATTGAGAAAAACATGCATATGTGTCTTTTTATATAGTGTATGTAAACTTCTGGTTTCAACTGTATACAGTATGTAAATATACTATTTTTCTATCTACTGTATAACACAGTACAAAGATATCATTGATCAGTAAAATTTTACATCAGTATTTGTAGCCAAAACCAGGAATGAGGGATAAATGCAGAAGTGGTGACGAGTTTCTATTATACTTTTCCTCTGATTGCTTCACTCTTGGTTTTAGCTTACAAATACTGATGTAAAATACTCACCAAAAACCAAACGTGTGAACGTGGCCTTAGCAAGGGAATTCTGACAAGACAGACCAAGAATGATAAGGAACACAGCTTTTGGCTTGGCTGACTGACATTTACCCCATGGCAACTACCTGCTTCAGTAAAGGCAGGAGAAGTGTTAGGCTATGTGCCCACAATGGAGAAATGCTGCGGATTTTTTCCTGAGCGTTTCTGCATCTCCCTGGCAGAAAAAACGCATGCGGATTTTACATGCGGATTTTACATGTGTTTCTTCTGCCAGGTAGAAGCGTTTGTGAAGTGTTTTTAACATGCGATTTCGCATGCGAGTTGTCAAGCGCTTTTCCAAGCGATTTTAGCATCACTTGTGAATAAATCTATTGGGATTTTCCAATACTACGAAAAATAAGTTTTCCCCCAGGTAGAAGCATGCCCATCAAGCTATTCTTAATAATGCACCATTTTGTGTAACCAAGGTTTCCTGCAGTCTTTCAGCCTACTTTATCATCCTGACAGTAACACAAAGAACAAATGCACAACCTTTTAGCCCTGTGTCTCTTTAGACTGTAATTTAAAAAGCCTGGGAACTTGTTCCTCTCCATTATAAACAATAAAAGAACTTCAGTGAAATCAAGCACGCGCTCTCCGATTTGGAGTTTCTCAGGCAAAGTCTCTTTATGTTGTTTAAACATGTTTCCTCTCGAGGTTCGACCACCTTGCAGTAGCTTTTTGATTTATTTATAACTTCCCTTTGTACATTGAATTGGCCCATAAAGAAGAAAAGATGCTGAGATATAACGTTCGTGACGGGTGTTGAGGCTGCTCCCCTCACACACGCACCTCAGCACCTGACATATTTTAAGGTTAACGTGACAACCTCTTCTTGATTTTTCACTATTTTATGGCTTTCCGCTATGTCTTAATCCACAGTTGTAAGATTTGTTGCTGGTAACACATAAGATTTTGCTGAAGAATATAGTTGACCATAAATACTAGATCTGACAACAAACTGACAATGTGGATCTTCATGCAATCCACTGATGTACAGTACAGACCAAAAGTTTGGACACATCTTCTGATTTCAAGATTTTTTTGTATTTTCATAACTATGAAAATTGTACATTCACACTGAAGGCATCAGAACTATGAATTAACACATGTGGAATTTTATACTTAACAAAAAAGTGTGAAACAACTGAAAATATGTCTTATATTCTAGGTTCTTCAAAGTAGCCTTTTGCTTTGATGACTGCTTTGCACACTCTTGGCATTCTCTTGATGAGCTTCAAGAAACATAGTAACTAGTGTTGAGCGATACCTTCCGATATCAGGAAATATCGTATCGGATTGGATCGGGCCGATACCCAAAAAGTATCGGATATCACCGATTCCGATACCGGAAACCAATGCAAGTCAATGGGACACAAATATCGGAATGAAAATAAACCCTTTCTTTCCTTGTAGGTTAATTCTACATGAAGTAAAACAACTAAGAATAATGTAGAATGACATGAAAAGCCGGCAATTCATCAGCGGCATACACCGGTACCCGACAATTTACAACAGAAAGAATAGAGCTTCACACATAGATTAGATAGATAGAAACATGTCAGTCACATATATATGAAGTACAGTGACAGTGTTGCTTACTGTACTTGTCATTTAGTGTAAAGGATTTATTAAAAAAAATATTAGTGTTTTCGTGCACCGTCTCTTTAAAAAAGCCGGCCGGCAATTCAGCATCTGTACCCGACAATTTATAACAGACAGAATAGAGCTTCACACATAGATTAGATAGATAGAAACATGTCAGTCACATATATAAGAAGTACAGTGACAGTGTTGCTTACAGAACTTGTCATTTAGTGTAAAGGATTTATTTAAAAAAATAATAGTGTTTTCATGCACCGTCTCTTTAAGAAAGCCGGCCGGCAATTCAGCATCTGTACCCGACAATTTAGAACAGAAAGAATAGAGAATCACACATAGATTAGATAGATAGAAACATGTCAGTCACATATATATGAAGTACAGTGACAGTGTTGATTACTGTACTTGTCATTTAGTGTTAAAATAAAGGATTTATTTAAAAAAAAATTGGCGTGGGGTTCCCCTTAATTTTAGGCTCTAGCGGAGGTTAAGCAGACAGCTGGGGCAAATGTTTGAAGCCTGGGAAGGGGGTAATACCCACGGAGCTTCCCAGGCTACTAATATCAGCCCCCAGCTGAATACCTAGCCTTTACTAGCTATTAAAATGGGGGACCCCCCCAAAAAAATGACGTGGGGTCCCCCCTAATTTAATAGCTAGCACAGGCTAGGCAGACAGCTGGGGGCTGATATTAATAGCCCAGGAAGGGTGCCATGAATATTGGCCCCCTCCCAGGCTAGAAACACCAGCCGTCAGCCGCCCCAGAAATGGCGCATCCATAGGATGCGCCAATTCTGGCACTTAGCCTCGCTCTTCCACGCTGCCCTGGTGCGGTGGCAGGGGGTAATAGGGTTGGGGTTGATGTCAGCTTATAATGCCAGCTGACATCAAGCCCAGGTTAGTAATGGAGAGGCGTCTATAAGACACCCCCATTACTAACCCCATAGTCAAAGTTAAAAGAAAACACAAACACCCAGAGTAAAGTCCTTTAATTGAAATAAAGACACAATTCTTTATTGTTCTAAATTAAACCATACTTACCATCACGCCCATTCCAGCTGAAGCCAACGATCTCCTGCAATAAAAGAAAAATAATAAAGCAACCTCATCCTTACCTTTCGATGGTTCCCAGGACAGCTCCAGCTCTGCTACATCGAGATGACAGGCTGGACCGCAGCAGAAAGCTGCCATCCAGCCTGTCATCCCGCAGACACTGAGAAGCGCAGGCATGCTTGCGCTCCTCAGTGTCTCTCTGTGACGTCATCCAGATGAGCCGAGTTCATGTCCAATGAACTCAGCTCACCTCATGCACGTCACTGACAGCGTGGGAAAATTCTCCTGCACTCAGCGCTTCAGCGTGAGAATTCTCCCACGCTGTCAGTGACATACATGAGGTGAGGTCATGTCCAATGAACTCAGCTCACCTCATGCACGTCACTGACAGCGTGGGAAAATTCTCACGCTGAAGTGCTGAGTGCAGGAGAATTTTCCCACGCTGTCAGTGACGTACATGAAGTGAGCGGAGTTCATTGGACATGACCTCGGCTCATCTGGATGCCGTCACAGCCAGACACTGAGGAGTGGAAGTATGCCTGCGCTTCTCAGTGTCTGCGGGATGACAGGATGGATGGCAGCGTTCTGCTGCGGTCCAGCCTGTCATCTCGATGTAGCAGAGCTGAAGCTGTCGTGGGAGCCATGGAAAGGTAAGGATGAGGTTGCTTTATTATTTTACTTTTATTGCAGGAGATCGTTGGCTTCAGCTGGAATGGGCGTGGTGGTAAGTATGGTTTAATTTAGAACAATAAAGAATTGTGTGTTTATTTCAATTAAAGGACTTTTTTCTGGGTGTTGTGTTTTTTTAAATACTTTACTAGAAATTCATGGTGGTCATGTCTAATATTGGCGTGACCCCATGAATTTTGGGCTTAGGGCCAGCTGATAATGCCAAGCTGGCCTTAACCCCTTTATTACCCAGTGAGCCACCGCACCAGGGCCCTGGATGAGTTGGGTACAGCGCCAGAAGATGGCGCTTCTATGAACGCGCCATTTTCTGGGGCGGCTGCGGACTGCAATTTGCAGCGGGGGTGGCCCAGAAAGCTTGGGTCTCCCTGCGCTGCGGATTCCAGCCCCCAGCTGCCTAGTTGTATCTGGCTGGGCACAAAAATAGGGCGAAGCCCCACGCATTTTTTTTTTAAATTATTTCATGAAATTCATGGAATAATTAAGAAAAAAAGGGCTTCCCTATATTGTTGTGTCCAACCAGGTACAAATAGGCAGCTGGTGGTTGGGGGCAGCCTGTTCCTGCCTGCTGTACCTGGCTGGACACAAATATAGTGCGAAGCCCCACGTCAATTTTTTTTTAATTATTTCATGAAATAATTTTTTTAAAAAAGGGCTTCCCTATATTGTTGTGTCCGGCCAGGTACAAATAGGCAGCTGGTGGTTGGGGGCAGCCTGTTCCTGCCTGCTGTACCTGGCTGGACACAAATATAGGGCGAAGCCCCACGTCAATTTTTTTTAAAATAAGTCCTTTATTTTAACACTAAATGACATTTGAGGAGTTAATAAAGATGCAGTCCCTAAATTATTATTTATTTTTTAATTAATTTTTCCCAAAACTTTTGACGTGGGCTTCGCCATATTTTTGTATGCCAGCCAGGTACAGCATCCAGCTTCTATGAACGCGCCATTTTCCGGGGTGGCTGCGCACTGCAATTTTCAGCGGGGGGAGGGGGGGGGGCAGAAAGCTTGGGCCTCCCTGCGCTGCAGATTCCATCCCCCAGCTGCCTAGTTGTACCTGGCTGGACACAAAAATAGGGAGAAGCTTCACGTATTTTTTTTTTTTAATTATTTCATGAAATTCATGAAATAATTAAGAAAAAAAGGGCTTCCCTATATTGTTGTGTCCAACCAGGTACAAATAGGCAGCTGGTGGTTGGGGGCAGCCCGTTCCTGCCTGCTGTACCTGGCTGGACACAAATATAGTGCGAAGCCCCACGTCAATTTTTTTTAAATCATTTCAGGAAATTCATGAAATAATTTAAAAAAATTGATGTGGGGCTTCGCCCTATATTTGTGTCCAGTCAGGTACAGCAGGCAGGAACGGGCTGCCCCCAACCACCAGCAGCCTATTTGTACCTAGCCGGACACAACAATATAGGGAAGCCCTTTTTTTCTGAATTATTCCATGAATTTCATGAATTTAAAAAAAAAAAAACGTGGAGCTTCGCCCTATTTTTGTGTCCAGCCAGGTACAACTAGGCAGCTGGGGGCTGGAATCTGCAGCGCAGGGAGGCCCAAGCTTTCTGGGCCCCACCCGCTGCAAATTGCAGTCCGCAGCCGCCCCGGAAAATGGCGCGTTCATAGAAGCGCCATCTTCTGGCGCTGTACCCAACTCATCCAGGGCCCTGATGCGGTGGCTCACTGGGTAATAAAGGGGTTAAGGCCAGCTTGGCATTATCAGCTGGCCCTAAGCCCGAAATTCATGGGGTCACGCCAATATTAGACATGACCACCATGAATTTCTAGTAAAGTATTTAAAAAAAACACAAACACCCAGAAAAAAGTCCTTTAATTGAAATAAACACACAATTCTTTATTGTTCTAAATTAAACCATACTTACCATCACGCCCATTCCAGCTGAAGCCAACGATCTCCTGCAATAAAAGAAAAATAATAAAGCAACCTCATCCTTACCTTTCCATGGCTCCCACGACGGCTCCAGCTCTGCTACATCGAGATGACAGGCTGGACCGCAGCAGAACGCTGCCATCCAGCCTGTCATCCCGCAGACACTGAGAAGCGCAGGCATACTTCCACTCCTCAGTGTCTGGCTGTGACGGCATCCAGATGAGCCGACAATGAACTCGGCTCACCTCATGTACGTCACTGACAGCGTGGGAGAATTCTCCTGCACTCAGCGCTTCAGCGTGAGAATTTTCCCACGCTGTCAGTGACGTGCATGAGGTGAGGTCATGTCCCATGAACTCGGCGCACCTCATGCACGTCACTGACAGCGTGGGAGAATTCTCACGCTGAAGCGCTGAGTGCAGGAGAATTTTCCCACGCTGTCAGTGACGTGCATGAGGTGAGCTGAGTTCATTGGACATGACCTCGGCTCATCTGGATGACGTCACAGAAAGACACTGAGGAGCGCAAGCATGCCTGCGCTTCTCAGTGTCCGCGGGATGACAGGCTGGATGGCAGCGTTCTGCTGCGGTCCAGCCTGTCATCTCGATGTAGCAGAGCTGAAGCTGTCCTGGGAACCATGGAAAGGTAAGGATGAGGTTGCTTTATTATTTTACTTTTATTGCAGGAGATCGTTGGCTTCAGCTGGAATGGGTGTGGCGGTAAGTATGGTTTAATTTAGAACAATAAAGAATTGTGTCTTTATTTCAATTAAAGGACTTTTTTCTGGGTGTTTGTGTTTTTTTTAAATACTTTACTAGAAATTCATGGCGGTCATGTCTAATATTGGCGTGACCCCATGAATTTCGGGCTTAGGGCCAGCTGATAATGCCAAGCTGGCCTTAACCCCTTTATTACCCAGTGAGCCACCGCACCAGGGCCCTGGATGAGTTGGGTACAGCGCCAGAAGATGGCGCTTCTATGAACGCGCCATTTTCCGGGGCGGCTGCGGACTGCAATTTTCAGCGGGTGGGACCCAGAAAGCTTGGGTCTCCCTGCGCTGCAGATTCCAGCCCCCAGCTGCCTAGTTGTACCTGGCTGGACACAAAAATAGGGCGAAGCGCCACACATTTTTTTTTTTAATTATTTCATGAAATTCATGGAATAATTAAGAAAAAAAGGGCTTCCCTATATTGTTGTGTCCGGCTAGGTACAAATAGGCAGCTGGTGGTTGGGGGCAGCCCGTTCCTGCCTGCTGTACCTGGCTGGACACAATTATAGGGCGAAGCCCCACATAATTTTTTTTTAATTATTTCATGAATTTCCTGAAATAATTAAAAAAAAATTGACGTGGGGCTTCACACTATATTTGTGTCCAGCCAGGTACAGCAGGCAGGAACGGGCTGCCCCCAACCACCAGCTGCCTATTTGTACCTAGCCGGACACAACAATATAGGGAAGCCCTTTTTTTCTTAATTATTCCATGAATTTCATGAAATAATTAAAAAAAAACGTGGAGCTTCTCCCTATTTTTGTGTCCAGCCAGGTACAACTAGGCAGCTGGGGGATGGAATCTGCAGCGCAGGGAGGCCCAAGCTTTTTGCCCTCCCCCCCCCCGCTGAAAATTGCAGTCCGCGGCCGCCCCGGAAAATGGCGCGTTCATAGAAGCTGGATGCTGTACCTGGCTGGCATACAAAAATATGGCGAAGCCCACGTCAAAAGTTTTGGGAAAAATTTATTAAAAAATAAATAATAATTTAGGGACTGCATCTTTATTAAGTCCTCAAATGTCATTTAGTGTTAAAATAAAGGATTTATTTAAAAAAAAAATGGCGTGGGATCCCCCATAATTTTAGTCTCTAGCGGAGGTTAAGCAGACGGCTGGGGCAGATGTTTGAAGCCTGGGAAGGGGGTAAAACCCACGGAGCTTCCCAGGCTACTAATATCAGCCCCCAGCTGAATACCTAGCCTTTACTAGCTATTAAAATGGGGGACCCCCCAAAAAAAAATGACGTGGGGTCCCCTCTATTTTAATAGCTAGCAAAGGCTAGGCAGACAGCTGGGGGCTGATATTAATAGCTCAGGAAGGGTGCCATGAATATTGGCCCCCTCCCAGGCTAGAAACACCAGCCGTCAGCCGCCCCAGAAATGGCGCATCCATAGGATGCGCCAATTCTGGCACTTAGCCTCGCTCTTCCACGCTGCCCTGGTGCGGTGGCAGGGGGTAATAGTGGTGGGGTTCATGTCAGCGCCAGCTGCCATGAAGCCCAGGTTAGTAATGATGGCCGTCTATATGACACCCCCATTACTAACCTACAAAGTGTTAAAAAGAAAAAACACACTACACCCAGAAAAAAATAATTTATTTGAAATAAAACACCATTTTATTTAATTCTTAGTTTACTAAAAAAAAAATAGTTACCTGTCCACGTTCCTGCGCTGATCTCCCATGCACAGCTGTCACATCTGGAGATGGTGACAGCTGTGCATGGCTGCTGTAAGCTCACGCTGCCGGGAACACGTCCGCTCCCGGCAGCGGGAGCCACTGACTGAGGTCACCGGAGTGCATTCAGGCAGCGCAGCTCCGGAGACCTCCTTTACGGCACTGCTGTACCGTGGGAATTTCTCACGATACAGCAGTGCCGTAAAGGAGCTAACCGGAGCAGCGCTGCCTGAACTCCGGTGAACCCTTACGGCCCCGTCATTCTAGCGGCGGCAGCGGTTCAGAGCGGTCACATTCTATGTGGCTGCTCTGAACTGGAGATCTTCGTGGGACACTCGTGGACTACTACGGAGGGGTAAGGATAAGGTTGTGGTTTATTATTTTATATTTTATTACAGGAGATCGATGGCTTCGGGGAATTAGGTGTCTTGGTGAGTATAGGTGTAGTTTTTTATTTTTTACTTTATTTTAGGTGGCGATCGGGGGGACAGGTAATGTATGAACTAATTTCTTTTAGGTAACCACTGGCCACCAATGACATGTATCTAACATTTATTGGGGACACAGTAGGGCAATTTAAATAGCAGGATCAGGCTGATGGGAACTACTGCTCCCATCGAGCTGATCCTGCTGGCAGGAGTGGACGGGGGACAGACATAGGCCGATGGGAGTAGTAGTGTCACATCGGCCTATGTCTGCCCGCACACACACCCGCACACACACCCGCACACACACACCCCGCACACACACCCGCACACACACCCCGCACACACACACACCCCGCACACACTAATCATGACGGGTCCGGGAGGTGAGGCTGACCTGTGCGACCGTGGGAAAGTTCATGTGAGTTCATGCAATGCAGTCAAGCATGAACTCACATGAACCCTCTGAGGGCACCGCGGCTACTTCAAATGAACAGCTGATCGGCATCACCTGATACCTCAGCTGTTCATTTGAAATAACCGGCGGGAAAGCGCAGCACAGAACGGGAAAGCCGGCGGTGAAGTCTTTTCACTGCCGGCTTCCCCGCCCGGGTCCTTCGCTCCTTGGTGCTGCGCTCCCCGCCCGGTCCTAATTTACGATCGGGATGGGAGGTGGCGAGGGGAGCGGAGGATCGGGGTGGGAGGCTGCGGGGAAGCAGTATGGGGCTGCGTGATTGTTTAAAAGCCGGCGGCTTTTTACCGCGCGCCGGCTTTTAAACAATCAGGAGAATTCTCCCACGCTGGGATGGCATTCTGATGACAAGCTGGATCGCAGCTGAGCGCTGCCATCCAGCTTGTCATCCTTCAGAGACACTGCAGAGCGCAGGCATTATGGGAACTTCCGATTCCGGTATTCGATATTATAAAAGTATCGGAATTAAGTATCGGAATTCCGATACAGTGAATATCGGCCGATACCCGATATTTCAGTATCGGAATGCTCAACACTAATAGTAACATAGTAACATGGTTTGTAAAGCCGAATAAAGACTTGCGTCCATCAAGTTCGACCTGTTAGTTCTGCAATTGCTAAAGTTGATCCAGAGGAGGGCAAAAACCCCAAGAAGTAGTCACCGGAAATGGTTTTCACTTCACAGGTGTTCCCTGTCCGGTTTAATAATTGGGATTTCTTGCCTTATAAATGGGGTTGGGACCATCAGTTGTGTTGTGCAGAAGTCTAGTGGATATACAGCTGATAGTCCTACTGAATAGACTGTTAGCTGCTTTTTTCTTGCCATAATACAAATTCTAAGTAAAGAAAAACGAGTGGCCATCATTACTTTAAGAAATGAAGGTCAGTCAGTGTGAAAAATTGGGAAAACTTTGAAAGTGTCGCTAAGTGCAGTTGCAAAAACCATCAAGCGCTACAAAGAAATTGGCTCACATGAGGAACGCCCAGGAAAGGTAGACCAAGAGTTGCCTCTGCTTCTGAGGATAAGTTTATCCGAGTCACCAGCCTCAGAAATCTCAGGTTAATAGCAGCTCAGATTAGAGACCAGGTCAATGCCACACAGAGTTCTAGCAGCAGACACATCTCTTCAACAACTGTTAAGAGGAGACTTAACAGCAGCCCTTTATGGTAAAATAGCTGCTAGGAAACCACTACTAAGGACAGGCAACAAGCAGAAGAGACTTGTTTGGGCTAAAGAACACAAGGAATGGACATTAGACCAGTGGAAATCTGTGCTTTGGTCTGATGAGTCCAAATTTGAGATCTTTGGTTCCAACCACCGTGTCTTTGTGCGACGCAGAAAAGGTGAACGGATGGACTCTACATGCCTGGTTCCCACCGTGAAGCATGGAGGAGGAGGTGTGATGGTGTGGGGGTGCTTTGCTGGTGACACTGTTCGGGATTTATTCAAAATTGAAGGCATACTGAACCAGCATGGCTACCACAGCATCTTGCAGCGGCATGCTATTCCATCCGGTTTGCGTTTAGTTGGACCATCATTTATTTTTCAACAGGACAATGACCCCAAACACACCTCCAGGCTGTGTAAGGGCTATTTGACCAAGAAGAAGAGTGATGGGGTGCTACGCCAGATGACCTGGCCTCCACAGTCACCAGACCTGAACCCAATCGAGATGGTTTGGGGTGAGCTGGACCGCAGAGTGAAGGCAAAATGGCCAACAAGTGCTAAGCATCTCTGGGAACTCCTTCAAGATTGTTGGAAGACCATTTCCGGTGACTACCTCTTGAAGCTCATCAAGAGAATGCCAAGAGTGTGCAAAGCAGTCATCAAAGCAAAAGGTGGCTACTTTGAAGAACCTAGAATATAAGACATATTTTCAGTTGTTTCACACTTTTTTGATAAGTATATAATTCCACATGTGTTAATTCATAGTTTTGATGCCTTCAGTGTGAATGTACAATTTTCATAGTCATGAAAATACAGAAAAATCTTTAAATGAGAAGGTGTGTCCAAACTTTTGGTCTGTACTGTATGTCATCAGAGGAAAGAAGAAATTGACAGGTTGGGTCTTTTACTTGTCAAATCCTTCAGTTACCCCAAAGATAAGCAGCACCAAAGATGTGTGGTAGCTGGTAATCCTCACCCTCCTATTGAAATAATAAAGCCATGTCTCAATAGGACACCCCATTCTAGTAAGACCCTATTATGACATCTGCAGGTCATAGATTTTTTTTTCATGTTCAAAATGTTGAGTGACTTGCTGACAGCAGCTCTGGAGGATCTCAGTTGCCCATGTATTACATGACTAGCCATTTATTGGACTAGCCATCTTGCAAAAGTATAATTTATGCCAGCTGCTGGTGATCATCATTTTTGTCAGAAAAAAATAGCAGCACAACATGCAACGCTATTCATTCTCATAAAATCAGACCATGATGGAACCTGACCAACCCCATTATAGTCAATATACCTGTAGTTCTTTGCATGACATTGGCGTTATTTATGCAATGGTTCTAGCTATCTCATTTTTTTGAAATACAGATGTGAACCCAGTCTAAGGCCTCATTCACACATCTGTGTTTAAATAGGTACATTAAAAAATGGTACCAATGTCATCAGTGTTTTGTATTAGTGTGTCATCAGTGTATGGTCCGTGTGTCCGTTTTTACCATCAGTGTATGGTCCGTGTGTCCGTTTTTACCATCAGTGTATCATCCGTGTATCCTTTTTTACCATCAGTGTGTCATCAGTGTATCCGGTTTTACCATCAGTGTGTCTTCCGTGTGTCTGTTTTTACCATCAGTGTGTCATCCGTGTGTCTGTTTTTACCATCAGTCTGTCATCCGTGTGTCTGTTTTTACCATCAGTGTGTCATCCGTGTGTCTGTTTTTACCATCAGTGTGTCATCAGTGTATCCGGTTTTACCATCAGTGTGTCATCCGTGTGTCTGTTTTTACCATCAGTGTGTCATCCGTGTGTCTGTTTTTACCATCAGTGTGTCATCCGTGTGTCTGTTTTTACCATCAGTGTGTCATCCGTGTGTCTGTTTTTACCATCAGTCTGTCATCCGTGTGTCTGTTTTTACCATCAGTGTGTCATCCGTCTGTCTGTTTTTACCATCAGTGTGTCATCAGTGTATCCGGTTTTACCATCAGTCTGTCATCCGTGTGTCTGTTTTTACCATCAGTGTGTCATCCGTCTGTCTGTTTTTACCATCAGTGTGTCATCAGTGTATCCGGTTTTACCATCAGTGTGTCATCCGTGTGTCTGTTTTTACCATCAGTGTGTCATCTGTGTGTCTGTTTTTACCATCCGTGTATCCGTTTTTACCATCAGTGTGTGATCAGTGTATCCATTTTTACCATCAGTGTGTCATCAGTGTCATCAGTGTGTCCGTTTTTACCATCAGTGTGTCACCCGTGTGTCTGTTTTTACCATCAGTGTGTCATCAGTGTGTCCGTTTTTACCATCAGTGTGTCACCCGTGTGTCTGTTTTTACCATCAGTGTGTCATCAGTGTGTCCGTTTTTACCATCAGTGTGTTATCAGTGTATGGTCCGTGTGTCCGCTTTTACCACCAGTGTGTCATCAGTGTGTCCGTTTTTACCATCAGTGTATGGTACGTGTTTCTGTTTTTACCATCAGTGTGTCCGTTTTTACCATCAGTGTGTCATCAGTGTATGGTCCTTGTGTTTGTTTTTATCATCAGTGTGTCATCAGTGAATGGTCCGTGTGTCTGTTTTTACCATCAGTGTGTCATAAGTGAATGGTCCATGTGTCTGTTTTTATCATCAGTGTTTCATCACTGTGTGGTCCGTGTGTCTGTTTTTATCATCAGTGTGTCATCAGTGAATGGTCCGTGTGTCTGTTTTTATCATCAGTGTGTCATCACTGTGTGGTCCGTGTGTCTGTTTTTACCATCAGTGTGTCATCAGTGAATGGTCCGTGTGTCTGTTTTTATCATCAGTGTGTCATCAGTGAATGGTCCGTGTGTCTGTTTTTATCATCGGTGTGTCATCACTGTGTGGTCCCTGTGTCTGTTTTTATCATCAGTGTGTCTTCAGTGAATGGTCCGTGTGTCTGTTTCTATCATCAGTGTGTCATCACTGTGTGGTCCCTGTGTCTGTTTTTATCATCAGTGTGTCATCAGTAGTGTTGAGCGATACCTTCCGATATCGGGAAATATCGGATCGGATTGGATCGGACCGATACCGAAAAAGTATCGGATATCGCCGATTCCGATACCGGAAACCAATGCAAGTCAATGGGACAGAAATATCGGAATGAAAATAAACCCTTTCTTTCCTTGAAGGTTAATTCTACATGAAGGAAAACAACTAAGAATAATGTAGAATGTATTGGGGGAGGTGGGGGAGACAATAAAGGCATAGAGGTTTAGCCCAATCAAATGGAATAGCAGGAATTAATATTTTTTTTTAAGACGTTCTGAGTTACGGAAATATTGACTATGTTAAGTATTTTTATATTTTGTCAGATATTTATGTTTCACTACTTCCATGCTCTTCACCTTCTTTTTTACTTCTCCCACACTTTCTCCTTCATCATCCTCAGCATCTTTTTCATCCACTTCTTCTTCACCTTCTTCATCTTCTTCTTCTTCACCTTCTTCGTATTATTCTTTTTTTTTACATTCTTCATATTCTACTTCTTCATCTTCTTCATCTTCTTCTTCTTCATCATATTCTTATTTGTGGCAGGCATTCCTGTAGTTGTTATCTATAAAAGGTTGGACATTACACCTTTCGTTCTGCCCGTCACAAAAGATTTACAACAGGATTTGTCCGCGTTCAGTTTGGCCTGCAGCAGCAGGTCTTTTCCAGGGGCACCACGAGGAGGAACGGACTCACCCCCATACACTGCTTAGTCATCTTCTGCTTATAATTTAGATATTATCTTTTGCTCTGATTTTTAGTCTTATGCTTAATGTTCTTCCGCTTTTTGTTCTGCAGCTTCTTGTATTTCTGCTTCTTGGTTTTCTGTCTCTTGTTCTTCTGTATCTTGGTGCTTGTCTTCTCTTCTTTGTCTTCTTGGTCAACTTCTTCAGGGTCATCTTCTTGGTCTTCTTCGGGGTGGTCTTCAGGGTCGTCGTCTTCGGGGGTCCTCGTCTTCGGGGTCCTCGTCTTCTTCGGGTTGGTCTTCTGGGTCCTCGTCTTCGGGGTCCTCGTCTTCTTCGGGGTGGTCTTCAGGGTCCTCGTCTTCTTCGGGGTGGTCTTCAGGGTCCTCGTCTTCAGGGTCGTCGTCTTCGGGGTCCTCGTCTTCTTAAGGTTGGTCTTCAGGGTCCTCGTCTTCAGGGTCCTCGTCAGGGAGATCTAGAGTGATTACCAAGAACCATTTCAAAAAGCTTGAACTTGGAAATGTAGCAGAAGGTACAAGAAAGCTGAGGAACTTCCGAGGACCAGCTGACGGTACTGGAACCCGGATGGGTAGCAGAAGGTACAAGAGCCAATGGAACTGCCGAAGACCAGCTGACGGTACTGGAACTCGGTTACTAAGCAGGAGGTACCTGTGCCAGAAAGCACTACCAAGGACCAGCAGACGTTGGTGGAACTTGGATACCGAGAAGGAGGCACCTAATCCAAAGGCACTGCCGAGAACCAGCTGACGGTACTGGAACCCGGATGGGTAGCAGAAGGTACCCATGTAAAAAAAAGTTCAAGGCCGCGAGCCGGCCGCAGTTACCAAAACCCACAGTCCTACAGGGGGTGCTTGTCCTATTGGCACTATGGAACCAGCCTTCATTGCCAGATCCCGCAGCCCACATAGGAGTCACCTAAACTGCAGGCACCATAGAGTCGGCTAACCCGACCGCAACACGACAGGACAACGCATTGGAGGCAAAGTGACGTTCACACTACCCGGAAACAGCTGGCGTGCTGGAACCAGGCTGGGCAGGAGGGAGTACCCGTGCCAAAGTCACTGCCGAGAACCAGCTGACGGTACTGGAACCCGGATGGGTAGTAGAAGGTACAAGAGCAAATGGAACTACCGAGGACCAGCTGACGGTACTGGAACCCGGATGGGTAGCAGAAGGTACAAGAGCCAATGGAACTGCCGAAGACCAGCTGACGGTACTGGAACTCGGTTACTAAGCAGGAGGTACCTGTGCCAGAAAGCACTACCAAGGACCAGCAGACGTTGGTGGAACTTGGATACCGAGAAGGAGGCACCTAATCCAAAGGCACTGCCGAGAACCAGCTGACGGTACTGGAACCCGGATGGGTAGCAGAAGGTACCCATGTAAAAAAAAGTTCAAGGCCGCGAGCCGGCCGCAGTGACCAAAACCCACAGTCCTACAGGGGGTGCTTGTCCTATTGGCACTATGGAACCAGCCTTCATTGCCAGATCCCGCAGCCCACATAGGAGTCACCTAAACTGCAGGCACCATAGAGTCGGCTAACCCGACCGCAACACGACAGGACAACGCATTGGAGGCAAAGTGACGTTGACACTACCCGGAAACAGCTGGCGTGCTGGAACCAGGCTGGGCAGGAGGGAGTACCCGTGCCAAAGTCACTGCCGAGAACCAGCTGACGGTACTGGAACCCGGATGGGTAGTAGAAGGTACAAGAGCAAATGGAACTACCGAGGACCAGCTGACGGTACTGGAACCCGGATGGGTAGCAGAAGGTACAAGAGCCAATGGAACTGCCGAAGACCAGCTGACGGTACTGGAACTCGGTTACTAAGCAGGAGGTACCTGTGCCAGAAAGCACTACCAAGGACCAGCAGACGTTGGTGCAACTTGGATACCGAGAAGGAGGCACCTAATCCAAAGGCACTGCCGAGAACCAGCTGACGGTACTGGAACCCGGATGGGTAGCAGAAGGTACCCATGTAAAAAAAAGTTCAAGGCCGCGAGCCGGCCGCAGTTACCAAAACCCACAGTCCTACAGGGGGTGCTTGTCCTATTGGCACTATGGAACCAGCCTTCATTGCCAGATCCCGCAGCCCACATAGGAGTCAACTAAACTGCAGGCACCATAGAGTCGGCTAACCCGACCGCAACACGACAGGACAACGCATTGGAGGCAAAGTGACGTTGACACTACCCGGAAACAGCTGGCGTGCTGGAACCAGGCTGGGCAGGAGGGAGTACCGTGCCAAAGTCACTGCCGAGAACCAGCTGACGGTACTGGAACCCGGATGGGTAGTAGAAGGTACAAGAGCAAATGGAACTACCGAGGACCAGCTGACGGTACTGGAACCCGGATGGGTAGCAGAAGGTACAAGAGCCAATGGAACTGCCGAAGACCAGCTGACGGTACTGGAACTCGGTTACTAAGCAGGAGGTACCTGTGCCAGAAAGCACTACCAAGGACCAGCAGACGTTGGTGGAACTTGGATACCGAGAAGGAGGCACCTAATCCAAAGGCACTGCCGAGAACCAGCTGATGGTACTGGAACCCGGATGGGTAGCAGAAGGTACCCATGTAAAAAAAAGTTCAAGGCCGCGAGCCGGCCGCAGTTACCAAAACCCACAGTCCTACAGGGGGTGCTTGTCCTATTGGCACTATGGAACCAGCCTTCATTGCCAGATTCCGCAGCCCACATAGGAGTCACCTAAACTGCAGGCACCATAGAGTCGGATAACCCGACCGCAACACGACAGGACAACGCATTGGAGGCAAAGTGACGTTGACACTACCCGGAAACAGCTGGCGTGCTGGAACCAGGCTGGGCAGGAGGGAGTACCCGTGCCAAAGTCACTGCCGAGAACCAGCTGACGGTACTGGAACCCGGATGGGTAGTAGAAGGTACAAGAGCAAATGGAACTACCGAGAACCAGCTGGCGGTGCTGGAACCCAGGGTGAATACTAAAAACAGAGTGGAGCCAGAGGTGTAATTGGAGCAAGTTTTAAATCCGTAGTACAGTGGATGTGGACAAAGCAGGAGAATTTGCCGGACACACAGCTGGGGATCAGCTGACGTTACTGAACCCCAATAACACTGGAGCAAGTGTTGACTGTGCAGACGGCACTTCTGAGCAGCAACTAGCGGTATTGGAGCCCAGGGTAAATACTAAAAACAGAGGAGCCAGAGGTGTATTTGGAGGAGGTTTTAAATCCGTAGTACAGTGGATGTGGACAAAGCAGGAGAATTTGCCGGACACACAGCTGGGGATCAGCTGACGTTACTGAACCCCAATAACACTGGAGCAAGCGTTGACTGTGCAGACGGCACTTCTGAGCAGCAACTAGCGGTATTGGAGCCCAGGGTAAATACTAAAAACAGAGGAGCCAGAGGTGTATTTGGAGGAGGTTTTAAATCCGTAGTACAGTGGATGTGGACAAAGCAGGAGAATTTGCCGGACACACAGCTGGGGATCAGCTGACGTTACTGAACCCCAATAACACTGGAGCAAGCGTTGACTGTGCAGACGGCACTTCTGAGCAGCAACTAGCAGTATTGGAGCCCAGGGTAAATACTAAAAACAGAGGAGCCAGAGGTGTATTTGGAGGAGGTTTTAAATCCGTAGTACAGTGGATGTGGACAAAGCAGGAGAATTTGCCGAACACACAGCTGGGGATCAGCTGACGTTACTGAACCCCAATAACACGGCAGCAAGTGTTGACTGTGCAGACGGCACTTCCGAGCGCCAACTGGCGGTGTTGGAGCTCAGGGATAATACTGAAAACAGAGGAGCCAGAGGTGTAATTGGAGCAACTTTAAAATCTATAGTAGTGAGAATGTGGACAGAGCAGGAGAAATTGCCGTCCGCACAGCAGGGGAACAGCTGACGTTACTGAACCCCAATAACACGGCAGCAAGTGTTGACTGTGCAGGCGGCACTTCCGAGCGCCAACTGGCGGTGTTGGAGCTCAGGGATAATACTGAAAACAGAGGAGCCAGAGGTGTAATTGGAGCAACTTTAAAATCTGTAGTAGTGAGAATGTGGACAGAGCAGGAGAAATTGCCGTCCGCACAGCAGGGGAACAGCTGACGTTACTGAACCCCAATAACACGGCAGCAAGTGTTGACTGTGCAGACGGCACTTCCGAGCGCCAACTGGCGGTGTTGGAGCTCAGGGATAATACTGAAAACAGAGGAGCCAGAGGTGTAATTGGAGCAACTTTAAAATCTGTAGTAGTGAGAATGTGGACAGAGCAGGAGAAATTGCCGTCCGCACAGCAGGGGAACAGCTGACGTTACTGAACCCCAATAACACGGCAGCAAGTGTTGACTGTGCAGACGGCACTTCCGAGCGCCAACTGGCGGTGTTGGAGCTCAGGGATAATACTGAAAACAGAGGAGCCAGAGGTGTAATTGGAGCAACTTTAAAATCTGTAGTAGTGAGAATGTGGACAGAGCAGGAGAAATTGCCGTCCGCACAGCAGGGGAACAGCTGACGTTACTGAACCCCAATAACACGGCAGCAAGTGTTGACTGTGCAGACGGCACTTCCGAGCGCCAACTGGCGGTGTTGGAGCTCAGGGATAATACTGAAAACAGAGGAGCCAAAGGTGTAATTGGAGCAACTTTAAAATCTGTAATAGTGAGAATGTGGACAGAGCAGGAGAAATTGCCGTCCGCACAGCAGGGGAACAGCTGACGTTACTGAACCCCAATAACACGGCAGCAAGTGTTGACTGTGCAGACGGCACTTCCGAGCGCCAACTGGCGGTGTTGGAGCTCAGGGATAATACTGAAAACAGAGGAGCCAGAGGTGTAATTGGAGCAACTTTAAAATCTGTAGTAGTGAGAATGTGGACAGAGCAGGAGAAATTGCCGTCCGCACAGCAGGGGAACAGCTGACGTTACTGAACCCCAATAACACGGCAGCAAGTGTTGACTGTGCAGACGGCACTTCCGAGCGCCAACTGGCGGTGTTGGAGCTCAGGGATAATACTGAAAACAGAGGAGCCAGAGGTGTAATTGGAGCAACTTTAAAATCTGTAGTAGTGAGAATGTGGACAGAGCAGGAGAAATTGCCGTCCGCACAGCAGGGGAACAGCTGACGTTACTGAACCCCAATAACACGGCAGCAAGTGTTGACTGTGCAGACGGCACTTCCGAGCGCCAACTGGCGGTGTTGGAGCTCAGGGATAATACTGAAAACAGAGGAGCCAGAGGTGTAATTGGAGCAACTTTAAAATCTGTAGTAGTGAGAATGTGGACAGAGCAGGAGAAATTGCCGTCCGCACAGCAGGGGAACAGCTGACGTTACTGAACCCCAATAACACGGCAGCAAGTGTTGACTGTGCAGACGGCACTTCCGAGCGCCAACTGGCGGTGTTGGAGCTCAGGGATAATACTGAAAACAGAGGAGCCAGAGGTGTAATTGAAGCAACTTTAAAATCTGTAGTAGTGAGAATGTGGACAGAGCAGGAGAAATTGCCGTCCGCACAGCAGGGGAACAGCTGACGTTACTGAACCCCAATAACATGGCAGCAAGTGTTGACTGTGCAGACGGCACTTCCAAGCGCCAACTGGCGGTGTTGGAGCTCAGGGATTACAGTTCAGGTGGTAGAAACATGAACACAACAGGAGACCTGGATACTGTTGCCAACCAATTATTTATTCTGGAAGAGGACTGGCAAATTCATGAGAGATCCAGGCCTTGTTCATTTTGAGAAAAGTAAGCCGGTCAACGTTATCGGAGGATAGTCTGTTAGTACACCACCTGCGGCACTAAAGACGCGTTCCGATAATACACTAGCAGCAGGGCAAGCTAGCACCTCCAATGCATACTGACTAAGCTCTGGCCATGTATCCAGCTTACAGACCCAAAACTTGAAGGGAGAAGAGCCGTCTGGGAGTACACTAAGAGGGCAAGACATGTAGTCTGTCACCATCTGACGGAAACGTTGCCTCCTGCTGACTGGAGCCGTCTGTGATGGTGTAGACATTTGTGGCGGCGGGGACACAAAACTTTGCCACATTTCGGCCATACTGGTCTTGCCTTGTGCTGAGGCGCTGCTTCTGCTCCCTCTTTGTGCAGAGCTTCCTCCACTGCCTCGACGCACTGAGCTGCTTTGTAAAGCACTAGCAGCACTGCTCTCGGTTGGAATGGAGAACATGATGGAATGCACCAGTGCGTCTTGGTACTCCCGCATTTTACGCTCCCGGTTCAACGGTGTTATGAGGCTTTGTAAGTTGTCCCGGTAGCGAGGATCTAGGAGGGTGGACACCCAATAATCAGCCGTGTTGAGAATGTGGGCGATGCGGCGGTCGTTTCTCAGGCACTGCAGCATGAAATCAACCATGTGCTGCAGACTGCCAACTGGCCAAGAAACGCTGTCCCCTGCTTGAGGCGTGATCTCTGCCTGCTCTGCATCACCCCACCCTCGCTCTAGATACTGACTACTAGAGCATTGTGTACCTCCCTCCTCTGGACAGATGTCTTCCTCATCCATTGACTCCTCCTCATCCTCCTCACAAAGTGTCCCCTGCCTAGGCCTTTGTGAGGAACCACGTTGCGCAGACTGTAGAGAAGCAGGTGGCATTTGTGACTCCTCATCCTCCACCTCTTCCAAAACCTCGTCCCTTAGTGCTTGCAGTGTTTTTTCAAGCAGGCAGATAAGGGGGTTAGTCATGCTGACTAGTGCATCATCTGCACTCGCCATCCGCGTGGAATAATCGAAGGTACGCAAAACGTGGCAAATGTCCTTCATAGAGGCCCACTCAGTGGTGGTGAAGTGTGAACGGCGCGCACTGCGACTTGTTTGCGCCTGCTGCAGCTGGTACTCCATTACTGCTGCCTGCTGCTCACACAACCTCTCCAACATATGTAACGTTGAATTCCACCTGGTGGGTAGGTCACATATGATGCGATGTTCCGGAAGACGTAATCGGCGCTGCAGAGCTGCAATGCGTGATCTTGCATTGCTGAAACGCCGCAAGTGAGCGCACTCTATGCGGACCTTGTGAAGCAGTGCATCAAGATCCGGATAGTCCCTCAAAAAACTCTGCACGACCAAGTTGAGCACATGTGCCAGACATGGGATGTGAGTGAGGTTGCCTAGGCCCAGAGCTGCCACCAGATTTCGGCCATTGTCACACACTACCATGCCTGGCTGGAGATTCGCTGGCACAAACCACACGTCGCTCTGCTGCTTGATGGCATTCCAGAGCTCCTGCGCTGTGTGGCTTCGATTCCCCAAAGAAATTAATTTTAATACGGCCTGTTGACGTTTGGCCACGGCTGTGCTCATATCGGTCATCATAACAGGTAACCGTTCACGGGTCGATGTGGAGGTAGACCGTGACGGCTCCTGCAGCGCTGATTCAGAGGAACTGGAGTATGAGGAGGAGTCAATGTGTACAGACTGGATTCCTGCAATCCTTGGAGTTGGCAGAACACGTACAGCGCCACTCTCAAGATCTGTACCCGGCTCCACAACATTTACCCAATGGGCAGTGAGGGAAAGGTATCGTCCCTGTCCATGCTTACTGGTCCACGCATTGGTGGTCAGGTGGACCTTGCTACTGACGGCGTTTTGTAGCGCATGTTTAATTTTTCCCTCCACATGATGTTGCAGGGCAGGGACGGCTTGCCTGCTGAAATAAAATCGGCTGGGCACGTTGTATTGTGGGACTGTCAATGCCATAAAGTTACGGAATGTGTCAATCTCCACCAGCCTGAATGATAGCATTTCAAGGGCCAGTAGTTTAGCAATGCAAGCATTCAGAGCCTGTGCTCGGGGGTGGTTTGCCGAGCATGGGCGCCTTTTCTCCCATGCCTGTGCTAACGATGGCTGTAGACTGGCCTGGGAGTGTGAGGATGACTGGGAAAGTGGTGCTGTGGGTGGAATTACACTGTGTCTCTGTACAACAGTGCCAGAGATTCTTCCATGGCGATCCTGTGAGGAAGCCGAACCAGCTGTGTGTGAGCTGGAGGAAGAGGCTACAACACGAGCTGAAGAGGTGGTAGGTGGCGCTGTAGGTTGGCCTAGGTCTTCAGTGTGTTTTTGTAACTCCACCACGTGCTTGGTCCGCACATGTTTCCACATATTTGTGGTATTGAGGTTGCTGACACTTTTCCCCCTTTTCACCTTCTGATTACACAGCTTGCATTTGACAAAGCAAATGTCATCTGCAACTGTGTCAAAAAAGGACCAGGCACTGCAAGTCTTGGGAGCGCCCGCTTTGGATTTTGGAACAGCCATGCTCCTAATGGGTGCCGAAGTGGAGGCTACAGGCAACCAAGTCTGCCCCCTCCCTCTCCCTCCTTTTTGGGCTGTTCGGGGAATCTCTTCCTCAGAGCTGCTCCCACCACCTTCCTGTCCCTCACGCCATGATGGGTCAAGGACCTCATCATCTACACCACCCTCTTCAAACAACTGCTTCTCCTGGGTAGTCTCGACAGCACAGTACGCACCAGAAAGTGGCACCTGAGTCTCATCATCAGATGCGTACTGAGGTGTGCTGCTGACCATAGGCACTGGCCCACCCGCCTCTTCAGATTCAGAGAGACAAAACGGTTGCGCATCACTGCATACTACCTCTTCTTCAAATTCTCGAATTCTGCTTGGCTGGCCCCCTCTTTCCAAGCCAAGAGATTCAGAGAACAGAAGTAGAGATGGCTCCTGTCCAGGGCTCTCTGACTGCCTGGGCAATTTGGCAGGTGGTGAAGAGACAGATGGGTGCTCTTCAGTGCTCAGGACCTGAGAGGATCTGGAACTAATTGAAGTCGATGCGTTAGCTGCCATCCATCCGACAACGGCTTCAATTTGGTCCTCGCGCAGCAGTGGGGTACGGCTAGCTCCTACAAAGCTGCGCATAAAGGACTGTTCCCTGGTAATACTGGGGGATGCGGAGTCACTGGTGCCCGCAGCAGGCACAGAATCCCCACATCCTCTCCCTGCAGGCACAGAATCCTCACGTCCTCTCCCTGCAGAAACTCCACGCCCACGCCCACGACCACATGCCTTACTCCCTGCCTTCTTCATCTTGGTAGACTGATAAAGATAGGCAGAAAAGTACTAAGGGCTTAGTGTGCTTATTCCTGAACAGCTGCTAACAGGTATAAGAAACACTAATTTTATAAAGTGTGGACTAGACTTTAATATGAGCTAATGTGGCCTACACAACTGTAAAGTGGAGTGTTTGGTGAACTTTATTTAGGTTTTTTTTGTCACAAAAAGACACTGGATGTGCCTAAAGATGTAATAACGATAGTATCACAAACTTTTTGTAGCTATTACAATGTAGGAAGGTAACCTACAATGCAATAGATGAGGCTGCAAAAAATAGGCTAATACTAATCTGGCTGGGGCTGCAGGGCCCAATGCTGCAGAAAGGCTCCTTTAACTACTCCTATATAGTGTGTTTGGAACCAATTTAGCTGAATACGGATGGAACCACCACACTAATAGGAGAAATCAGGAAAAATTATGAATTGGCAAAAAAGTACAATGTATGAGGCAGTGACACACACTGAGTGCACTACAACCAGACGTGGTGGAAGCACACACTACAGGGTGAGCTGCACTCACACCAGACCTTGCAGACAGCGGTGAACAGTACAGATGCAGAGCACTGTGCACTAGCGCTGCAAGACCAAAAAAAATTCTCTATCTACTCCTATATAGTGTGTTTGGAACCAATTTAGCTGAATACGGATGGAACCACCACACTAATAGGAGATATCAGGAAAAATTATGAATTGGCAAAAAAGGACAATGTATGAGGCAGTGACACACACTGAGTGCACTACAACCAGACGGGGTTGAAGCACACACTACAGCATGAGCTGCACTCACACACCAGACCTTGCAGACAGCGGTGAACAGTACAGATGCAGAGCACTGTGCACTAGCGCTGCAAGACCAAAAAAATTTCTCTATCTACTCCTATATAGTGTGTTTGGAACCAATTTAGCTGAATACGAATGGAACCACCACACTAATAGGAGATATCAGGAAAAATTATGAATTGGCAAAAAAGGACAATGTATGAGGCAGTGACACACATTGAGTGCACTACAACCAGACGTGGTTGAAGCACACACTACAGGGTGAGCTGCACTCACACACCAGACCTTGCAGAAAGCAGTGAACAGCACAGAGAACTGTGCACTAGCGCTGCAAGGCACAGCGATTTATAAAGTAGCTTGGGTAAAGCAGAATAGACCAAATAGGTAGCTAAAACTGTCCCTCAGAACAACAGCGTCCTATCCCTAACTGAATTCACAGCAGAGTGAGCTCAAAATGGCGGCGGCGGCTTTTATAGTGCATCATGACATCATTTCAGCAGCCAATCACAGCCATGCCATTAGTTAAGATGCCTACATGCCTAACAGGATGTGCCCACACTTCTTAGGATCCTCATTGGCTGAATAAAATGAAAATGGCTCATTGCATTATGGGAACTTCCGATTCCGGTATACGATATTGCAAAAGTATCGGAATTAAGTATCGGAATTCCGATACCGCGAATATCGGCCGATACCCGATATTTCAGTATCGGAATGCTCAATACTAGTCATCAGTGAATGGTCCGTGTGTCTGTTTTTATCATCGGTGTGTCATCAGTGTGTGGTCCGTGTGTCTGTTTTTACCATCAGTGTGTCATCAGTGTGTGGTCCATGTGTCTGTTTTTACCATCAGTGTGTCATCAGTGTATGGTCCATGTGTCTGTTTTTACCATCAGTGTGTCATCAGTGTATGGTCCATGTGTCTGTTTTTACCATCAGTGTGTCATCAGTGTTTGGTCCGTGTGTCTGTTTTTACCATCAGTGTGTCATCAGTGTTTGGTCCGTGTGTCTGTTTTTACCATCAGTGTGTCATCAGTGTATGCTCCGTGTGTCTGTTTTTACCATCAGTGTGTCATCAGTGTGTGGTCCGTGTGTCTGTTTTTACCATCAGTGTGTCATCAGTGTATGGTCTGTGTGTCTGTTTTTATCATCGGTGTGTCATCAGTGTGTGGTCCGTGTGTCTGTTTTTACCATCAGTGTGTCATCAGTGTATGGTCTGTGTGTCTGTTTTTACCATCAGTGTGTCATCAGTGTATGGTCTGTGTGTCTGTTTTTATCATCGGTGTGTCATCAGTGTATGGTCTGTGTGTCTGTTTTTATCATCGGTGTGTCATCAGTATATGGTCCATGTGTCTGTTTTTACCATAAGTGTGTCATCAGTGTTTGGTCTGTGTGTCTGTTTTTACCATCAGTGTATCTTCAGTGTTTGGTCTGTGTGTCTGTTTTTACCATCAGTGTGTCATCAGTGTATGGTCCGTGTGTCTGTTTTTACCATCAGTGTGTCATCAATGTATGGTCCATGTGTCTGTTTTTACCATCAGTGTGTCATCAGTGTGTGGTCCGTGTGTCTGTTTTTCCCATCAGTGTGTCATCAGTGTGTGGTCCATGTGTCTGTTTTTACCATCAGTGTGTCATCATTGTATGGTCCATGTGTCTGTTTTTATCATCAGTGTGTTATCAGTGTATGGTCCGTGTGTCTGTTTTTACCATCAGTGTGTCATCAATGTATGGTCCATGTGTCTGTTTTTACCATCAGTGTGTCATCAGTGTGTTGTCCGTGTGTCTGTTTTTCCCATCAGTGTGTCATCAGTGTTTGGTCTGTGTGTCTGTTTTTACCATCAGTGTGTTATCAGTGTTTGGTCCATGTGTCTGTTTTTACCATCAGTGTGTCATCAGCGTTTGGTCCATGTGTCTGTTTTTACCATCAGTGTGTCATCATTGTATGGTCCATGTGTCTGTTTTTATCATCAGTGTGTTATCAGTGTGTGGTCCATGTGTCTGTTTTTACCATCAGTGTGTCATCAGTGTATGGTCCGTGTGTCTGTTTTTACCATCAGTGTGTTATCAGTGTATGGTCCGTGTGTCTGTTTTTACCATCAGTGTGTCATCAGTGTATGGTCCATGTGTCTGTTTTTACCATCAGTGTGTCATCAGTGTTTGGTCCGTGTGTCTGTTTTTACCATCAGTGTGTCATCAGTGTATGGTCCGTGTGTCTGTTTTTACCATCAGTGTGTCATCAGTGTATGGTCCATGTGTCTGTTTTTACCATCAGTGTGTCATCAGTGTTTGGTCCGTGTGTCTGTTTTTACCATCAGTGTATCATCAGTGTTTGGTCTGTGTGTCTGTTTTTACCATCAGTGTGTCATCAGTGTTTGGTCCGTGTGTCTGTTTTTACCATCAGTGTGTCATCAGTGTTTGGTCCGTGTGTCTGTTTTTACCATCAGTGTGTTATCAGTGTATGGTCCGTGTGTCTGTTTTTACCATCAGTGTGTCATCAGTGTGTGGTCCGTGTGTCTGTTTTTACCATCAGTGTGTCATCAGTATCTGTTTTCACCATCATTTTGTGATTGAGGCCTTTGGCCACATTCGTATTTGGAGAGTTTTTTACCTCAGTATTTGTAAGCCAAAACCAGGAGTGGGTGATAAATGCAGAAGTGGTGACGTTTTCTATTATACTTTTCCTCTGATTGTTCCACTCCTGACTTTGGCTTATAAATACTGATGTAAAATACTGACCAAATACTGAACGTGTGAACATGGCCTTTCCTGCAGGAATTCATTTCTTCCTCTTAGCAATTCTGGCCCTCGCTGTCAATCAGACAATAAGGCCATTATAATACTACATTTATAGTTGTAATGAATTGATGCTAAAGCTTTGGAAGGAAGATAAAAGAATAGTAGTGATTTATTAAATAAAAGCTTTGGTGATTATTTGCTGGACCTCGTCAATGACAGGTCTTTATTCTAATGAATTTATCACATTTTTTTGCTAAGGTGGAAAGAGTGAGTGCACTATATAAAGAAGATAGCCTATAAGCCTTCTCAGGCATATTACTGGCCAGGTATACATGAGTGCTCATTTCCACCTGTACGGACTTATTATTAAGCGTCTGATATGCCATCTTCCATTGACAAGCAGTAAAATATCCTAAGTCTGTTGTCTTAACAATAATGATCTGAATATGCCAAGTGCTAGGGCTTATACATACGTCAGTATTTCACAGATACCACTTGTTCCTATAATACTCTAAGGGGCTGTTCCCTTGTCCGATTTTTTCCTCGGACCATGTGGTCTGTGCAAAATCGCGCAGACGTCCGATATTGACCCGAGTGTCGGATCAGAATGTGTAGTGCAAGTCTATGGATCCATGAAAAATCTGCCAGCATTCAGATGCCATCTCTGTGCTGTGCGGTTTTCACTTACTAATTGATAGGAGAAAGTGGAGAATTTTTTTTTCTCATCCACAAAAAAAAAAAAAAAACGAATGAAAATCATTGATAAAATTCAGTCCGTTTTTGTCGTATAGTAAAAGTACTGTCTTGTTGATGAGCCCTAACTTTTCTCATGAAATTATTGTTTTTTTCTATTGAGTTCAACACTACAGATTTTCTGAAAACGATAACATTGTACCCTGCCATATCGTGATCATTTTAGATAGCCACCTATCGCTAACTCTCGTCGCTTGCGGACATAAAAGCAAAGTTGCTGTGATCATTATCTATCTGCAAAGGGATTTAGCCATGGAGGATAAAAGGCGATGTTAAAATGCATCTCCCCATCAGAAAGTGGTATGCTGGACACTTTTCAAACATCTCTGGGGACCTGTGACATTTAAGAACAACAGTCTACTCCAAATGTCACAGCTCACGCAGAGTTAAACGCTGCTGGAATTCTGAGTGGAGTTGGGAAGTCAATTACCTTTCAGTGATATCTTCTTTTACTGCTGAAAATTTTTCATGTGTATGTTCACCCGTTCAGAAACATCATAAAGCAGAGCTAGGGGTATCCTGCACATAGAGTTTATTATAAAATCGTCTGTAGGCGCCACTACTGAAAGGCATATAATTCTGTAAATCAGTGGTCTCATCTGTTTTACTTTCAAGAACATGTGAAATGGCTTTCTATAAGGCTATGGCTACACAGTGACTTTGGCCGCCAAACAGGTCGCGTGGCCAAAGATCACTGGGTGATGCTGCTACATTACAACAGAATGGGGTTGGCATTGCGACTCCTCGAGGGCTGTAACAAGCAAGTTGCAAAATGTTGCAAAACGTTGTACCCGGTTCGATATTTTGCAGTTTGGTTATTGCAGTTGTGGTACCATAAGGGTTTATTTTACGCTGTGATGTAGCAGCAGCACATAGCAGTTTTAGGCCACATGACCTATGTTTTGGCCAAAATCCCAGTGTAGCCCCAGCAATACCCTTCGGATTTTTTGGAAGGGACTTCTATAAATTCTATGAAAAATTATTCTCATAGCTATTAGATAAACAATGCATGTTCTTGTGAAAAACACATGTGAAAAATATGTTCTTCCTGCTGACTGCAGCCAATCACTGACCTTTGATTAGCTGCAGCGCTTACAGGGTAAACCATACAGATGTTGATGCCAGTAGACCACAGGGACAAGTGCTGAGTATGGAGGAGTTGCACCACTCCAGTAGATGAGTATAAACTTTATTTCTTTCTTTCATCACTCTGGGCACATTAATATGGGCTGTCCAAATAATGGACAACCCTTTTGACTAATACAATGTATTGGTACAAATGTCAGATGAGAAGCTGCTTTTTTTTTTAGCCGTGTGACATTTCTTTAGATACATTTTGCCCCATTTCCCATGTTTGTGTTTGACCCCCATTGTGTGATGGACACCATTGTGATGGGTATGTTCATCTCATGGATAGTATCAGACACTGGTGACATTTGGACATCTTTTAGCTGTACTTTTACAGAGCACAGCTGATATTTTTATGAGGTTTTAGTGCTTGTGGTAAAAGCACTTTGCTTTTTCATGTTTTATGAGCACATTATACACAGATGTGCAGGCAGGAAAACATGAAGACATTGTTCTATGTACACACGTGGGCCAACTGAAGAAAGATCAGAACAATTGGCAATTACTAATTACTAAGCCGATAAAGTGATGAAGAACTTCCAGACATGGAGAAACTTCAACGTGTTACTCTTGTTATACACATACAGTTGTATGGTCTGATCCAGTATGACTAACTTAAATGAAAATTGTATGTGGACAGCACTTACCGCATTTTATTCAAATTAGCCATGAATAAAGATGATTGAATCTGTAAAGATTCAAATTGAGCAAATCATGTGGATTTTACAGGGAAATTTGATTTGCAGCAAAGTTATTCTCTGCAACTTAAATGTTCTTCATTGTGTACTGGAAACATCATTGCACAATAAAGTAGAATGTAAAAAAAAAATTACAGTGGGTACGGAAAGTATTCAGACCCCTTTAAATTTTTCACTCTGTGTTTCATTGCAGCCATTTGGTTAATTCTAAAAAGTTCATTTTTTGCTCATTAAAGTACACTTTGCACCCCATCTTGACTGAAAAAAAAACAGAAATGCTTCTACTCCTTCATTGGAGTCCAGCTGTGTTTAATTAAACTGATAGGACTTGATTAGGAAAGGCACAAACCTGTCTATATAAGACCTCACAGCGCATGTCAGACCAAATGAGAATCATGAGCTCAAAGAAACTGCCCAAGGAGCTCAGAGACAGAATTGTGGCAAGGCACAGATCTGGCCAAGGTTACAAAAGAATGTCTGCATTACTCAAGGTTCCTAAGAGCACAGTGGCCTCCATAATCCTTAAATGGAAGAAGTTTGGGACCACCAGAAGTCTTCCCGCCAAACTGAGCAATCGTGGGAGAAAAGCCTTGGTGAGAGAGGTAAAGAAGAACCCCAAGATCACTGTGGCTGAGCTCCAGAGATTCAGTAGGGAAATGGGAGAAGGTTCTACAAAGTCAACTATCACTGCAGCCCTCCACCAGTCGGGCCTTTATGGCAGAGTGGCCCGACGGAAGCCTCTCCTCAGTGCAAGACATATGAAAGCCTGCATAGAGTTTGCTCATGACGCGCCCCCTGGGCCGTGGGGTACTCGGTAGCCGGGCCGGTCGGTGCTGGGGGATGTCACAGTGGCAGTGACCCGGTCCGTGACCCAGGGCGGTCAATAAAAGGGGAAAAAGTAAAAGGGGAATAAAGTTTTTATAGATAATGTTCGTGACGTCACCTGTGGATGGTGACGCAGCAGAGTTGGTTCAGCTCTCCACAGGCAGAGCTTAGCTCCAGGGCAGGATACTGATGTTATGAGGTAGATGTTGCTATGCTGTGTAGTGCAGGGCTGGTGATGGCACAGCAATAATTCCAGGACACAGTGGGGTGCAGTCTTCAAGGTTTACTCACAGTTATCACGTTGCTCCAGGTTACAACTGCCAGCTTATAACCACCCACGTCGTCCTGCGTTCACCAAGGAAGTGGTTCAGCAGCTCTCAGGTATTTCAGGAGTACTTAAACGGGACCCCTTCTATGTTCCTTCCTCGGTCGTCTTCCTGCGCTGGCTCTCACCCTCCTGCCCTGCGCCTCACAATCAGTGTCCCAAGCCGGTAGCCTCGAATCTTGTCGGGCGACCTGCAGTCCCCTGGACCCTATGCGGCCACCTTTTCGGCAATATATTGTGGTAGTGGGCAGCTGCACCTTGAAAGTACAGTAGCCTCCGGTTATCTAGCTGAGCCTGATTCTTCTCCACTAGTTTAGGGGCCGGTCCCCTCTGCGACCTGATCCCTCCACATCCGTGTAGATTCGGGCGCACGGGTAGCTTCCTGCACTCACCGTGCCCCTGGGATCCCCTCTGTCTCTGGAGCCTTCCCTCTGCTCCCGTTCTCTTCTCTCAGTCTTTCCTGGGCCTCTCAGACTAGGCCCGCTCTCCTCTCTCCTGAGCAGAGCTCCTTATGAGCTCCCACTCCAGCTCTCTCTCCTCACACTGCACTCCTGCTCCCAGCACTGGAGCATGAGACTGGCTTGTTTTAGAACCTTCTACCTTCTTTTTATACTCTTCCTGACGGTGCTCCCCTGAACTGCTTCCTCCACCCACACCCACTACATGGTTCCCCTTCTCTTGGTTCCCCCTCTTCCAACCAGGGGGCAGGGCTCAGCATTGTACACGTGCATCTTGCCCCTGGCTGCTGGTCTAGAATGGTGTAGTGTTGGATGCTGGTGGGTGGGTCCCGGCCGTACTCCCTCCTTACCTGAGAGTGAGATACCACACCTCTGGGTGAGATGCAGTACGTCTGTGGCGACTGAACCCGCAGGGGCGCCACACTCACAAACACATGAAGGACTCCCAGACTATGAGAAATAAGATTCTCTGATCTGATGAGACGAAGATAAAACTTTTTGGGTGCGGTATTGATTGGCAGACACCCTAAATCAGGTCATGCATGACATTATTCAGTTCTTTCACATAGTAATGCCATTCTTAGGGTGTTTGATATGTGAACTGAGTGTACCAGCCACACAAAGCTGCAATCTCCTACTCTCCTCCTGAACTGCCTACTATATTGGCAATCTGGGCACAACAGGCCCACTAGAGTGTACAGTTATATGAAAAAGTTTGGGCACCCCTATTAATCTTAAGCTTATTGTTTTATAAAAATTGGTGTTTTTGCAACAGCTATTTCAGTTTGATATATGTAATAACTGTTGGACACAGTAATGTTTCTGCCTTGAAATGAGGTTCATTGTACTAACAGAAAATGTGCAATCTGCATTCAAACAAAATCTGACAGGTGCATAAGTATGGGCAACTCACCAGAAAAGTGACATTAATATTTAGTAGATCCTCCTTTTGCAAAAATAACAGCCTCTAGTCGCTTCCTGTAGCTTTTAATGAGTTCCTGGATCCTGGATGAAGGTATTTTTGACCATTCCTCTTTACAAAACAATTCCAGTTCAGTTAAGTTTGATGGTCGCCGAGCATGGACAGCCCTCTTCAAATGATCCCACAGATGTTCAATGATATTCAGGTCTGGGGACTAGGATGGCCATTCCAGAACATTGTAATTGTTCCTCTGCATGAATGCCTGAGTAGATTTGGAGCAGTGTTTTGGATCATAGTCTTGCTGAAAGATTCCCGGTGCCGGCATTGGCCACACAGCCCCAAAGCATGATGGAACCTCCACCAAATTTTACTGTGGGTAGCAAGTGTTTTTCTTGGAATGCTGTGTTTTTTTGCCGCCATGCATAACGCCTTTTTGTATGACCAAACAACTCAATCTTGGTTTCATCAGTCCACAGGACCTTCTTCCAAAAAGAAATTGGCTTCTCCAAATGTGCTTTTGCATACCTCAGCCGACTCTGTTTGTGGTGTGCTTGCAGAAACGGCTTCTTTCGCATCACTCTCCCATACAGCTTCTCCTTGTGCAAAGTGCGTTGTATAGTTGACCGATGCACAGTGACACCATCTGCAGCAAGTTGATGCTGCAGCTCTCTGGAGGTGGTCTGAGGATTGTCCTTGACTGATCTCACCATTCTTCTTCTCTGCCTTTCTGATGTTTTTCTTGGCCTGCCACTTCTGGCCTTAACAAGAACTGTCCGTGTGTTCTTCCATTTCCTTACTATGTTTCTCACAGTGGAAACTGACAGGTTAAATCTCTGAGAGAGCTTTTTGTATCCTTCCCCTGAACAACTATGTTGAATAATCTTTGTTTTCAGATCATTTGACAGTTGTTTTGTTTCATGATGCCACTCTTCAGAGGAGATTCAAACAGGAGAACAACTTGCAAGTGGCCACTTTAAGTAGCTTTTCTCATGATTGCATACACCTGGCTATGAAGTTCAAAGCTCAATGAGGTTACAAAACCCAAAAAAGTGCTTTAGTAAGTCAGTAAAAAGTAGGTAGGAGTATTTAAAACAAGAAAATGATAAGGGTGCCCATACTTATGCACCTGTCAAATTTGTTTGAATGCAGAGTGCACATTTTCTGTTAGTACAATAGACCTCATTTCAAGGCAGAAACATTACTGTGTCCAACAGTTATTACATATATCAAACTGAAATAGCTGTTGCAAAAACACCAATTTTTTATAAAACATTAAGCTTAAGATTAATAGGGGTGCCCAAACTTTTTCATACAACTGTATGTGCAAGGCCAGATTAGAGGCGTTGTGATAAACGAGCTTGGAGAATCAGTACAGTACAAGCACACACATGTAGTGTCCAGCAGAGATTGCGCTTTAATGAAATGTGGGTGGAGTTTATATACTCCTGCCTAAAAAAGGCTTTATGCCAACAAGCAACTGTTTTGTGGGATTCAGAGATAGTTTTGTCTAAGACTATGTGCCCATGATGCAGAAATGCTCCGGATTTTTTCCTGAGCGTTTATGCATCTCCTTGGCATTAAAAACGCATGCGGATTGTACATGCGTTTTTCCTGCCAGGGACATGCGGAAATGAAGCGTTAATTCACTGACATTTCTGCATGCGGATTGACAAGCGCTTTCCAAGCGATTAGCATCACTTGGAAAGTGCTTGTAGGTCACACTTTATAAATCCATGCAATCGGCATGGATTTATATAGTGTGACCGAGAGAATGTCAAAAAATAAATATATACTTGCCCTCCGATGGCCCGCGCTGTCTTGCTTCGCTCTGTCCCGGCAGTGGTAGAGTGAAGGACCTGCCGACGTCAGCGTCGTGTGACCCGTCACATGACTCTGACGTCAGCGCAGGTCCTTCATTCCATCGCGGAGTGCCGGGAAGCAAGGAGGAGCGCAGAAGGTAAGTATATATTTATTTTTTATTTTATTCTTTTTTTACAGCTTTTTTAATGGTACCTGGGTGTGGATGAGACTCTGCTCTCCTCTACACCCGGGTACCATCCGCACATTAGAACGCGCCAATTACGCAAGTACAGATGCTGTCTTGCGGAATTGGCGCGTTCTAATGCAAGTCAATGGCGGCGAAAACGCAGCGCTTCCGCAAAATAATTGGTAGTGCTGCGTTTTTTTCCGCAATGATAATCCGCAGTGGAAATTTCTGCAGCACATGCGGATTATCGTTGGGGAACATTGCAGCCCTTCTACCATGCGTTTCTGCAGCGTTTCTGCAGCTGCAAAAACGCTGCGGAAACGCATTAAAAACGCATCGTGGGCACACAGCCTAAGCGTTTGGTTCGATCCAGAATCTCAGGGACTTGGAATATGTAGGGAAGGTTTCTGTGTTAAAGTGCTGTGTGGTAGATTTAGGCTATGTGCCCACGTAGCGAACTTCAAGCGGATATGCTGCGGAATTTCCGCAGCGTAAACACTTGTGAAACGCTATGTAATCCGCCCCCATGGTCCCCAAGAGGATTCCGCAGGTTCAATGCCCATGCTGCGGATTCTTCCGCAGTGTTTTTGATGCGGGGAAAAATCCGCAGCATGTTCATTAATTTTGCGTTTCCGCAAGCGGAATTGCCTTTGCAATGCAATAAAAAACGCAAGGCAATTCCGCATGTGGAAATCGCGCGATAGACGCACGATAAACGCGTGCGGAATTCCGCATGCGTTTATCCGGCAGAGGACATGCAGAAATGAAGCAGAAAAATTCTGCTTCATTTCCTCAGCGTGGGCACATAGCCTTAGAGCAGGGGTCCTCAAACTACGGCCTGCGGGCCACATGCGGTAAACGGAGGACTTTTATCCGGCCTGCCGGGCTATGGGCGGAGGAGAGGAGAGCGGTGCCCATTGCCCGCCCTTCTCCCCCGCTTGCTCAGGGCCCCGGCAGGCGGATACTTACCTCTCCCCGTGCCTCCGCAGATCCGCTGTCTTCCTGCTCTGCGCTTCCTGTGACGTCTCAGGTCAGAGGGCGCGGTGCCATCACAGGCAGCGCAGAGCGGGACAACGCCGCCGCGACGCTGGAGTCCGGATCAGAATAGAGCAGCGGCAGCAAGTGAGAAGTGAGGTGAGTATTGGATTTTTTTTTTTTTTAATGTATGGAGGCATAGGTCATTATATGGGGGGGTGACATCCTGCATGGGGCATGATATCGGGGGTGACATGCTGCATGGGGCATTATATGGGGAGGGTGACATGATGCATGTGGCATTATATGGGGGGGTGACATGATGCATGTAGCATTATATGGGGGCGTGACATGCTGCATGGGGCATTATATGGGGGCGTGACATGCTGCATTATATGGGGGGGTGACTTGCTGCATGGGGCATTATAAAGACAGGGGAGTGATATCCTGCATGGGGCATTATATGGGGGGGTGAAATCCGGCATGGGGCATTATATGGGGGGTGACATCCTGCATGGGGCATTATATGGGGGGAAAGGGACATCCTGCATGGGGCATTATAAAGACAGGGGAGTGATATCTTGCATGGGGCATTATATGGTGTGAGAAAGGGACATCCTGCATAGGGCATTATAAGGGGGGGAACAGCCTGCATATGGCATTATAAGGGGGAAACAGCCTGTCTATTGAGGACCTATGCTGCCTATTGGGGACATTTACCTGCCTATTGGGGACCTATGCTGCCTATTGGGAGCAATTACCTGCCCATTGAGGACCTATGCTGCCTCTTGGGGACCTATGCTGCCTATTGGGGATATTTACCTACCTATTGGGGACCTATGCTGCCTATTGGGGACATTTACCTGCCTATTGGGGATATTTACCTGCCTATTGGGGACCTATGCTGCCTATTGGGGAAATTTACCTGCTTATTGGGGACCTATGCTGCCTATTGGGGACATTTACCTGCCTATTGCGGAGCTATGCTGCCTATTGGGGACATTTACCTGCCTTTTTGGGGACATTTACCTGCCTATTGGGGACCTATGCTGCCTATTTGGGACCTATGCTGCCTATTGGGGATATTTACCTGCCTATTGGGGACCTATGCTGCCTATTGAAATACCGGTTGATTTAACTTTACTTGTTCTTCATTTTAAATATTGTATTGGTTCCTGTATTGTTTTTTTTACTACAAAATAAGATATGTGCAGTGTGCATAGGAATTTGTTCATAGTTTTTTTTTAAAAACTATATTCCGGCCCTCCAATGGTCTGAGGGACCGTGAACTGGCCCCCTGTTTAAAAACTTTGAGGACCCCTGCCTTAGAGCTTAAAATGGGGACTGAAAAGACAAAATGGATCCTGATTTCCCACAGCTATCTGTGCATTTGTTGTAATGTCATCTTTTCACTTGCATTACTAAGCTTACATAACCAACTAGTGATGTGACACTGTGACATCACATTTTTTTTTACTTGTTAACCAAATGTATATTGTCTGGGGTTTCCTATCATTCAGTACTTTTTCTTTTACAGCATAAAAGCCTCATGAGACGTAGGCTGTTCTCACACACATTTATTTGAAAAAGGCTACATTTTTTAAGGCCTTTTCTGTTTGTTTCTTCAGCATTTTGATGTTTTTTGGTGTATGCAATGTGCCTTTAGGGTTAAATATCTTGCTCCACTGACACAGGCTCCTCTTCCTGTAGTCGGGCCTGCCTCCTCTCGGAGTCCTTCTCCTTTCCAGCATTGAGCCTGGCTTCCTGGGCTTTCTCCGCCATCCAGCGAGTCACCAGCTCTTGGTTGTCCTCTGTAGTCTTCCGCAGCTTCTCTTCCAGGCCGTTAGAGGTGATCTGCAGAGCGTCGCACTCGTCCTTCAGGGTTTGGGTGATGCGCTCCAGTTCCTGCAGGTTATTCCCTAAGTCCTGACACTCTGTCTGGAGTTCACCAATGGTGCGCTGATATTCCTCCAGCGATTCCTTGTTGGCCTGGATTTCTCTGTCCTTCTGCTGCATCTGATTGTTTAGTTCGATCACGGTCTGGGCGAGCTCTCCTCGCTTTCTATGAAGCTCAGACAGATCCTCCTGGTGCTTTATGTCCTGTAGTACAGCCTCATGTCGCATCCCATCCGGGCCTGGGCTGATGTCATGGCGGCTCTGCTCATACTTCTCCGCCTGCAGCTTTTCAGCCAGCACAGACTGAAGGTCAGACTTTTCAAGCAACCTGTTATACTGCAGGATGAGCTCCTCGAAGGCTTGCCTCTGCTCCCGGTCTCTTCTCCGCAGCTCCCGGGAGATGTGAAGCTTCCAGCCTGGGAGAGCCCCTGCCCTGTCGCCGGCAGCCATGGCGATGCTGTGTGCCCTCCTGCTCAGGTCTCCAGCGCTGGCACAGTGGTCCGGACGCACATGTAGCTGCAGCGCCCCCCGCGTTCTATAGCAGCACTGCGCTGTAGCTGTCCGGCCCCGTCTATCCGTCAGTCACTGCAGTCTCCACCTTCCTCTATGCTCCTCTGCACGATCCGTTCAACCTTCCACCATATCCGCCCATATCTTCCAAGGATCCATTCACCTTTCCATGATTTTAGGGTTAGTCACATTTTTATTTCAAATTTTACCCAAAAACTTTCCTAAAGGACTTGGAAAAAATACACCAGAAAAAATGCATGTTACAGTTGTAACAAGATTTAAAAAAGACCAATCATAAACGCTTGTAAAACAAAAACTGCTTGATATTTATGGCTTTTTTTCAAAGCAATAAAAATCCTGAAAGTGTGCATGAAGGGCAGGGCTGGCTCCAGGATTTCATGGGCCCGGGGTGAAAGAGTCTCAGTGGCCCCTTTAACACATACCACAATTCATGATGCACAGATACCGAAGAGAAATATATATATATAGTACAATGCAAAGATTTCACTTCTTACAATACATGAGCGATATCTATTGTAAATTCTACAATGGCTTAGAAACCAGCGAATCCTCACAGCGCACAGTACAGACCGGACAGTATAGTCCTCCATACAGTATTATGGGCCCCACCTAGTCCTCCATACAGTATTATGGGCACCACATAGTCCTCCATACAGTATTATGGGCACCACATAGTCCTCCATACAGTATTATGGGCCCCACATAGGGCTCCATACGGTATTATGGGCACCACATAGTCCTCCATACAGTATTATGGGCACCACATAGTCCTCCATACAGTATTATGGGCACCACATAGTCCTCCATACAGTATAATGGCCCCATATACTGCTTCATACAGAATAATGGACTCCATATAATGCTCCATACAAAATAATCAACCCCATATAATGTTCCATACAGGATACTGGCCCCCATAAAATGCTCCATGCAGAATACTGTCCCCCATATAATGCTCCATACAGAATACTGGCCCCCATATAATGCTCCATACGGAATACTGGCCCCCTTATAATGCTCCATACAGAATACTGGCTCCCTTATGCTCCATACAGAATACTGGCCCCAATATAATGCTCCATGCCTCCTGTGCCCCCCTATAATTCCCCATGCAGGTTGGACCCCCATATAATGCCCCATGCCTCCTGGGCCCCCATATAATGCCCCATGCAGGCCGGGCCCCCATATAATGCCCCATGCAGGCTGGGCCCACATATAATGACCCATGCCTCCTCGGCCCCCATATAATGCACCATGCCTCCTGGACCCCCATAAAATGCCCCATGCCTCCTGGGCCCCCATATAATACCCCATGTCTCCTGGGCCCTCATATAATGCCCCATGCAGGTCCCCATATAATGCCCCATGCAGGTGCCCCATATAATGCCTCATGCCTATATACATAAAAAAAAAATAAAGAAATCAAATACTCACCTCACCTGCTGCCGCTGCTCTCATCGCTGCCATAGCGCGCCGGGTGCCCGACGGTGAGTCGGCCCCCCACGCCTGCTCAGGGCCCCAGCACTTGCCCAGGTGCGCCGGGTGCTGACGCCGGGCCTGATGAAGGGTACTATATAGTGAAAAAATGTATGCAACAAGACAACAGGGTAATAATAATAGGGTAATAATAATTTCTTAGAATTGTGTTATATTTTTCTCTTTTTTGTCCTTCTCTTTCCTTTGTAAATGAAAGTTTGTTTTCTTACCTTCTTCAGACATGGAACTCGCTGTGCTGGAGAAGTTGCTGCTACTGCAAATAATTCTCACTGTACTGTTGGAATAGCCTTCAACGCCAGGATTGGAGGTATATGTCTTTACTTCTTATCATCATTGTTTTTATAATGTATAATATATATATATATATAAGAAACATAGTGAGATACTCGGCACTCCAAAATATGTGATGTATATTTTGTTAAGCAATCCAAAAAGGGGTCACTTTCATCAGCAAGGCCCACAAGACTAATAGTCTCTTGGATAACAGCGCTATAGAAAGGCAAAGCAAGGTTGCGCGGTGCTGGGCAAAACCTTGTTTTGGTTTTCTATAGCTCTGTTATCCAAAAGACTATTAGATTTCATCAGCAATCCATGTTTGATAAAGGCCCGTGTTTTGGGCCGAAATATCACTTTACTGATCCCTTTTTTGGATAGCTTAATAAAATATACATCACATCTTTTGAAGTGCCAAGTATCCCACTATATTTCTTATTGAACGGGGCGGAACCCTTGCTCCAGCACCCACATTTCTTTTCTTTTGGAGTGCTATATATATACACTGCTCAAAAAAATAAAGGCAGCACTTAAACAACAGAATATAACTCCAAGTAAATCAAACTTCTGTGAAATCAAACTGTCCACTTAGGAAGCAACACTGATTGACAATCAATTTCACATGCTGTTGTGGAAATGGAATAGACAATAGATGGAAATTATTGGCAATTATCAAGACACCCTCAATAAAGGAGCTTTTCTGCAGGGCGGGACCACAGACCACACCTCAGTACCAATGCTTTCTGGCTGATGTTTTGGTCACTTTTGAATGTTGGTTGTGCTTTCACACTCGTGGTAGCATGAGACGGACTCTACAACCCACAGAAGTTGCACAGGTAGTGCAGCTCATCCAGGATGGCACATCAATCCTAGCTGTGGCAAGAAGGTTTGCTGTGTCTGTCAGCGTAGTGTCCAGAGGCTGGAGGCGCTACCAGGAGACAGGCCAGTACACCAGGAGACCTGCAGGGGGCCGTAGTAGAGTGATAACCCAGCAGCAGGACCGCTACCTCTGCCTTTGTGCAAGGAGGAACAGGAGGAGCACTACCAGAGACCTGCAAAATGACCTCCAGCAGGCCACAAATGTGCATGTGTCTGCACAAACGGTTAGAAACCGACTCCATGAGGGTGGTATGAGGGCCCCACATCCACAGATGGGGGTTGTGCTTACAGCCCAACACCGTGCTGGACGCTTGGCATTTGCCACAGAACACCAGGATTGGCAAAGTCGCCACTGGCGCCCTGTGCTCTTCACAGATGAAAGCAGGTTCCCACTGAGCACATGTGACAGATGTGACAGAGTCTGGAGACGCCGTGGAGAGCGATCTGCTGCCTGCAACATCCTTCAGCATGACCGGTTTGGCAGTGGGTCAGTAATGGTGTGGGGTGGCATTTCTTTGGAGGGCCGCACAGCCCTCCATGTGCTCGCGAGAGGTAGCCTGACTGCCATTAGTTACCAAGATGAGATCCTCAGACCCCTTGTGAGACCATATGCTGGTGCCGTTGGCCCTGGGTTCCTCCTAATGCAGGACAATGCCAGACCTCATGTGGCTGCAGTGTGTCAGCAGTTCCTGCAAGATGAAGGCATTGAAGCTATGGACTGGCCCGCCCATTCCCGAGACCTGAATCCGATTGAGCACATCTGGGACATCATGTCTTGCTCCAACCACCAATGTCACGTTGCACCACAGACTGTCCAGGAGTTGGCGGATGCTTTAGTCCAGGTCTGGGAGGAGATCCCACAGGAGACCATCTGCAACCTGATCAGGAGCATGTCTAGGCATTGTAGGGACGTCATACAGGCATGTGGAGGCCACACACAATACTGAACCTCATTTTGACTTGTTTTAAGGATATTACATCAAAGTTGGATCAGCCTGTAGTGTGTTTTTCCACTTTAATTTTGGGGGTGACTCCAAATCCAGGCCTCCATTGGTTAACAAATTTGATTTCCATTGATGATTTTTGTGTGATTTTGTTGTCAGCACATTCAACTTTGTACAGAACAAAGTATTCAATGAGAATATTTCATTCATTCAGATCTAGGATGTGTTATTTGAGTGTTCCCTTTATTTTTTTGAGCAGTGTATATACAGTTGTGCTCAAAAGTTTACATACCCCGGCAGAATTTTTCCTTTCTTGGCCTTGTTTCAGAGAATATGAATGATAACAAAAAATCGTTTTCTCCACTCATGGTTATTGGTTAGGTGAAGCCATTTATTGTCCAATTACTGTGTTTTCTCTTTTTAAATCTTAATGGCAACCAAAAACATCCAAATGACACTGATCAAAAGTTAACATACCCTGGTGATTTTGGCCTGATAACATGCACAGAATTTGACACAAATGGGTTTGAATGGCTACTAAAGGTAACATCCTCACCTGTGACCTGTTTGCTTGTAATCAGTGTGTGTGCATACAAGCTGAATGAGTTTCTGGGATCCAGACAGACTCTTGCATCTTTCATCCAGCCACTGACGTTTCTGGATTGTGAGTCATGGGGAAAGCAAAAGAATTGTCAAGGGATCGACGGGAAAGGATAGTTCAACTGTATAACACAGGAAAGGGATACAAAAAAATATCCAAGGAATTGATTGAATGCCAATCAGCAGCATTCAAACTGTGATTAACAAATGGAAAATCAGGGGCTCTGTAAAAACAAAACCACAGTCAGGTAGACCAACAGAAATTTCGGCCACAACTGCCAGGAAAATTATTTGGGATGCGAAGAAAAACCCACAAATAACATCAGCTGAAATTCAGAACTCTCTGAAAACTTGCGGTGTGGCTGTTTCAAGATGCTCAATAACGAGGCACTTGAAGAAAAATGGGCTGCATGGTCGAGTTGCCAGAAGAAAGCCATTACTGCACAAAGTATCTTGCCTGCAAAACGCCAAACAGCACAGAGACAAGCCTCAAAACTTCTGGTACAAGGTGATTTGGAGTGATGAGACCAAAATGTAACTTTTTGGCCACAACCATAAACGTTACATTTGGAGAGAGGTCAACAAGGCCTATGATGAAAGGAACACCATTCCTACAGTAAAGCACGGAGGTGGATCGCTGATGTTTTGGGGATGTGTGAGCTACAAAGGCACAGGAAACTTGGTAAAAGTTGAAGGAAAGATGAATGCAGCACATTATCAGCAAATATTGGAGGCAAATTTACACTCATCAGCCTGGAAGCTGTGCATGGGACATAATTGGACATTCCAACATGTCAACGATCCAAAACTCAAGGCCAAGTCAACCTGACATTGACTATAGCAGAACAAAGTGAAGGTTCTGGAGTGGCCATCTCAGTTTCCTGACCTCAATATCATTGAGCCACTCTGGGGAGATCTCAAGCGCGCAGTTCATAATAGACAGCCCAGGAATTTACAGGAACTGGAGGCTTCTTGCCAAAAAGAATGGGCAGCTTTACCATCTGAGAAATTAAAGAACCTCATCCACAACTACCACAAAAGACTTCAAGCTGTCATTGATGTTAGAGGGGGCAATACACGGTATTAAGAACTGGGGTATGTGAACTTTTGATCAGGGTCATCTGGATGTTTTTGGCTGTCATTAAGATTTAAAAAGAGAAAACACAGTAGTTTGACTATAAATGGCTTCACCCAACCAATAACCATGAGTGGAGAAAAAGTATTTTAGTTATCATTCATATTCTCTGAAACAAGGTCAAGAAAGGAAAAATTCTGCCGGGGTATGTAAACTTTTGAGCACAACTGTATATAATATGCAATATATATATGTATGTACAGTTATATGAAAAAGTTTGGGCACCCCTATTTATCTTAAGCTTAATGTTTTATAAAAATTGGTGTTTTTGCAACAGCTATTTCAGTTTGATATATGTAATAACTGTTGGACACAGTAATGTTTCTGCCTTGAAATGAGGTTTATTGTACTAACAGAAAATGTGCAATCTGCATTCAAGCAAAATTTGTCAGGTGCATAAGTATGGGCACCCTTATCATTTTCTTGTTTTAAATACTCCTACCTACTTTTTACTGACTTACTAAAGCACTTTTTTTGGTTTTATAACCTCATTGAGCTTTGAACTTCATAGCCAGGTGTATGCAATCATGAGGAAAGCTACTTAAAGTGGCCACTTGCAAGTTGTTCTCCTGTTTGAATCTCCTCTGAAGAGTGGCATCATGGGCTCCTCAAAACAACTGTCAAATGATCTGAAAACAAAGATTATTCAACATAGTTGTTCAGGGGAAGGATATAAAAAGCTGTCTCAGAGATTTAACCTGTCAGTTTCCACTGTGAGGAACATAGTAAGGAAATGGAAGAACACAGGGACAGTTCTTGTTAAGGCCAGAAGTGGCAGGCCAAGAAAAATATCAGAAAGGCAGAGAAGAAGAATGGTGAGATCAGTCAAGGACAATCCTCAGACCACCTCCAGAGAGCTGCAGCATCAACTTGCTGCAGATGGTGTCACTGTGCATCAGTCAACTATACAACGCACTTTGCACAAGGAGAAGCTGTATGGGAGAGTGATGCGAAAGAAGCCGTTTCTGCAAGCACGCCACAAACAGAGTCGGCTGAGGTATGCAAAAGCACATTTGGAGAAGCCAATTTCTTTTTGGAAGAAGGTCCTGTGGACTGATGAAACCAAGATTGAGTTGTTTGGTCATACAAAAAGGCGTTATGCATGGCGGCAAAAAAACACAGCATTCCAAGAAAAACACTTGCTACCCACAGTAAAATTTGGTGGAGATTCCATCATGCTTTGGGGCTGTGTGGCCAATGCCGGCACCGGGAATCTTGTTAAAGTTGAGGAACGCATGGATTCCACTCAGTATCAGCAGATTTTTGACAATAATGTTCAAGAATCAGTGATAAAGTTGAAGTTACGCAGGGGATGGATCTTTCAGCAAGACAATGATCCAAAACACCGCTCCAAATCTGCCCAGGCATTCATGCAGAGGAACAATTACAATGTTCTGGAATGGCCATCCCAGTCCCCAGACCTGAATATCATTGAACATCTGTGGGATCATTTGAAGAGGGCTGTCCATGCTCGGCGACCATCAAACTTTACTGAACTGGAATTGTTTTGTAAAGAGGAATGGTCAAAAATACCTTCATCCAGGATCCAGGAACTCATTAAAAGCTACAGGAAGCGACTAGAGGCTGTTATTTTTGCAAAAGGAGGATCTACTAAATATTAATGTCACTTTTCTGGTGAGGTGCCCATACTTATGCACCTGTCAAATTTTGTTTGAATGCAGATTGCACATTTTCTGTTAGTACAATAAACCTCATTTCAAGGCAGAAACATTACTGTGTCCAACAGTTATTACATATATCAAACTGAAATAGCTGTTGCAAAAACACCAATTTTTATAAAACATTAAGCTTAAGATTAATAGGGGTGCCCAAACTTTTTCATATAACTGTATATATGTATATATATTGCTTCCATAAACATCTAGGGATTCAAAACCAAAAATAGTATCCTCTGGGCTCAAAGTTATCTCTGCATAAAACAGCTCATTTAGCAGGGTACATGTCTCAGATTACAGTTTTTTCTCCCAGAGAAAACTTCATACACAGAAGAGGCACAATCCCACCAGTCTCGGTATCCCTTTCAGCCTAAGCACCAGCAGCTTTCAGTGCCAAACAGAAATGTTCAACTCCGGCCACAGTTCACACTGAACAGGCTGCAGCTTCCACACTGTTCTATGCAGCTCCAACATGCAGACTGCTCAGCTTTCTTAGCTTACCCCTGCAGTCACCACTCAGAGAGAGACCCTGCCATGTCTCTCTCCCAGCTCTAGCTCACATTTTTGCTGGTCACTCACCAGCAGCACACTCGGCTCTGCTCCATCCAGCTGACTGACACACACCTAGTGAACACAAGCCCTGGCTCTTAATCAAAGCAAGTAAGGTGCATCTAATCAAGACCTGCAGTGCTTGCTAGCCAGAAGTCCGAAGGACATAGCTGCAGTCTTTGCTGCATACTATAAATCTTTATATAACCTAAAAGATGATGTTGATACCCTACAGCCACAACAGTCAGATATTGATCAATATTTGAGTGATTTGAAGCTCCCGAAGGTTTCTCGGGAACAGTTACAATTCTTGAATGCCCCCTTCGCAGAAGTAGAACTGAAAGATGTTATTGATTCATCCAAATGTCATAAGACCCCTGGCCCAGACTGCATAGCTAACGAGTACTATCGTGGTTTCCAAAAAATTCTTACCCCATACCTTATCAGGTTATACAGTACCTGGAGAGACTCGGGAAAGGTAGCAGTACCTAATTTGGAGGCTACGATCGTCACATTGCCTAAGCCTGGAAAGACCCCTGATTCTCCAGGTAATTTTAGACCAATAGCACTTTTGACTAGTGATGTAAAGATCTTTACCAAGCTCTTGGCTGTTAGACTAAATCGTGTCGTTCCTTCCCTGATATCCTCGGATCAAGTTGGTTTTGTAGCTGGTAGGGAAGCTAAAGATGGTACGAGGAGGATGTTGGATCTGATTAAAGTGGCAGAGTTGTGCGGCCTCCCCAGTGCACTCCTGTCGCTAGATGCTGAGAAAGCGTTTGATAGGGATACCTTAAAAGTGTTTTGCTTAAATTTGGACTAAAAGGACCTATTCTGTCTGCGATTAACGCATTGTACTCCACTCCTTCCGCTAAGGTTTTGATGTCTGGTTTCCTCTCTGAATCCTTCCCCATAACAAACGGGACACGGCAGGGCTGCCCCTTAACTCCAGTCATATTTGCTTTATGTATGAAGCCCTTGGCTGAAAAGATTAGAAATAACTCAGAGATTTCGGGCATCTCAGTGGGGGGCCCTCCCACAAAATCGGTCTATATGCAGACGATGTGGTTATCCCGTGCACTGATCTGGACAGGTCCTTCTCTGCTATTATGTCCAATCTCAAAACGTTTACAAACATCTCGTATTATAAACTGAATGCAGTTAAGACGGTTGTCCTGCCGATTCTTGTTCCGTTGTCACTTAGGCAAAGACTGGAAGGGGCATACCCTTTTCAGTGGGCGCAGGAAGGAATGACGTATTTGGGTATCACCTTAACCCTTTCAAAACAATTGGTGGAAGTAAATTTTACTAGACTGATAAATACGGTGCGGGAGGAGGTGGCGATATTCCAAAAAGTTGTTGCATCGTGGATTGCCAGGATAAATATTTTTAAAATTAAGGTCCTTCCAAAAATGTTATACTATTTTAGGTGTATCCCAATTAAAATCCCTTCTAAAATCATAAATACCCTTCAAAAACTGGCTAATAATTACTTTTGGGACAATAGGAGACCGAGGGTGTCTGGTAGACTTCTGTATTATCCATATGACATGGGAGGGATGGGCATGCCCAATCTCATAGCCTACTATAGAGCGGCGGTCTTGACGGGAACATGGACAGCGGCCACAAATGGTTGCAAATAGAGTCCTTACTTGCCCGAAACCATTCTACCAGATTGATATTGGAGACAGAAGTAGTGAAGCGAAGCCCTATGGTCGCCGTGTTACCAACACCGGAGGCTACTATGCATTGTTGGAGGAATTTGGCATCCAAACTGCTGTTACTCCCCAGGACTGAGATCTCTTTACGAGCTCTAGAATATCATATTCCATATATTAACCTTCAACGTTGGGTGACAGCTGGAGTTCAATCGCTAGCAGACCTGTTGGAGGACAATGTAATAATTCCTTTTGATAAGCTAGTTATGAGATTCCCGGACCTGCGGCCCTTGTTTTACCAGTATTTGCAAATAAGGCATTTACTCCACTCTACACAGACATCCCCCTTTTTTATTCTACCTAAGGATAAAAGAGCTATGGTTATTTTCTCCACTCTAAGACCGGTTCTAAGGGGGTTTCTATACTTTATAGGGCTCGAAACGACCCAGATCTGGATGATAAATTGACGTATATGACTCGTTGGGAACGGGATCTAAGAATTTCAACGGACCCTCAGGACTGGCGGGATGGTTTGGATGAGGTCCAGCGAGTTTTGTCATGTTTAAACCACCTAGAGTAGCTTAAAAAGACGCACATAAGATGGTACTACTACCTGGCACAGATGGTACATTTCGGGTCTGAATCATCATCTTTATGTTGGAGAGGATGCAATGGGGAAGGCTCGTTGGGCCACATATGGTGGTTTTGTCCAAAACTTCAATCACTATGGGGGGCATTGGATAGTTTGATATGGGATGTACTGGGGACTCACTTGGAGATAACACCTAGTATGGGAATACTTCATATAGGATTAATGGATGTCCCCTGAGAAATTAGAGGAATTTTGTCATATATTCTGATCGCAGTTAGATCAGCTATCGCGGCTAAATGGAAAGGAGTGGGCATCCCTACGGTGGGGGAGATAGTGACCAGACTGAACACGAATTGTCAATATGAAAGGGCTCTGGCACACACTCAAGGCAAAGAAGAAAACTGATAAATTATGGGAACCTTGGTTAAACAGCCCATTGTCTATACATGGGGAACGTTGAGGAAGCGGGATATTTTGTGTGCCGTTCTGAGTTTGGGTGACGTGCGGGACGATTCTGGGCCCCTCTCTCTACCTTGCACCTCCGATCTTGCAATAGTGTAAATATGAGCCATGCGACATTCACAGCACTTACGGATATAAATTATTTCTCACAACAATCTAATATATGGGGAATTTAATGTAATTAATCCATTCTTTTTTCTTTTGTTTTCTTTTATGTATATGTATTTTCCTTTTATTTTATTTTTATACTGTTCATTTTGTACATTTTGTAAGCCCAGAGGTTGGGGCACAGTTTTGGGCATCTGTTGGCCCTATAGATTGTATGTTCTGATTTTTGTGCAAAATTCAATAAACACATTGTTTAAAAAAAAAGACCTGCAGTTCTAGGATTTAACCCTAGCCTACCTGACTTGCTACTATATATATATATATATATATATATATATATATATATATATATATATATATATATAAAATTTACAATAGTAATGATATCAATGCATGTTTTGTGTTGTAGGAAGATTACACATGAAGTTGATATGTGTTGAAATTGTTTTGTAATATATAAGGAAAACAAGTTAAAGTTAGGTGTTCACTTAGATTTAGTAAAATCTGAATCTTTTAAGGTATTTCTAATTATTGATGAGGTGATAGATGTATTTAATTTTTTTCACATATACAGTGCCTACAAGTAGTATTCAACCCCCTGCAGATTTAGCTGGTTGACACATGCGGAATTAACTTGGCATTGTGACATTTGTACTGTAGATCAGCCTGGAAGTGGGAAATGCACTGCAGCAAATTTGTTTTTGTATTTGTTTTTTTTTTTTTATAAAAACGTTAAAAGTTAATTCAGAGTGTCATTTATTATTCAACCCCTTAAACCACAAGAATTCTGTTTGGTCCCCCAAAAGTATTAAGAAGTAGTTCAGGCACCAAGAATAATGAGCTTCACATGTGTGGATTAAAGATCTCTTTTGCCAGCCTTTTCTGACTATTTAAGACCCTCCCCAAACTTGTGAACAGCACTCAGACATGGTCAACATGGGAAAGACAAAGGAGCATTCCAAGGCCATCAGAGACAAGATCGTGGAGGGTCACAAGGCTGGCAAGGGGTACAAAACCCTTTCCAAGGAGTTGGGCCTACCTGTCTCCACTGTTGGGAGCATCATCCGTAAGTGGAAGGCTTATGGAACTACTGTTAGCCTTCCACGGCCAGGACAGCCTTTGAAAGTGTCCTCCCGTGCCGAGGCCAGGCTTGTCCGAAAAGTCAAGGCTAACCCAAGGACAACAAGGAAGGAGCTCCGGGAAGATCTCATGGCAGTGGGGACATTGGTTTCAGTCAATATCATAAGTAACGTACTCCACCGCAATGGTCTCCGTTCCAGACGAGCCCGTAAGGTACCTTTACTTTCAAAGCGTCATGTCAAGGCTTGTCTACAGTTTGCTCATGATCACTTGGAGGACTCTGAGACAGACTGGTTCAAGGTTCTATGGTCTGATGAGACCAAGATCGAGATCTTTGGTGCCAACCACACACGTGACGTTTGGAAACTGGATGGCACTGCATACGACCCCAAGAATACCATCCCTACAGTCAAGCATGGTGGTGGCAGCATCATGCTGTGGGGCTGTTTCTCTGCCAAGGGGCCTGGCTATCTGGTCCGCATCCATGGGAAGATGGATAGCACGGCCTACCTGGAGATTTTGGCCAAGAACCTCCGCTCCTCCATCAAGGATCTTAAGATGGGTCGTAATTTCATCTTCCAACAAGACAACGACCCAAAGCACACAGCCAAGAAAACCAAGGCCTGGTTCAAGAGGGAAAAAGTCAAGGTGTTGGAGTGGCCTAGTCAGTCTCCTGACCTTAACCCAATTGAAAACTTGTGGAAGGAGCTCAAGAATAAAGTCCATATGAGACACCCAAAGAACCTAGATAACTTGGAGAAGATCTGCATGGAGGAGTGGGCCAAGATAACTCCACAGACCTGTGCCGGCCTGATCAGGTCTTATAAAAGACGATTATTAGCTGTAATTGCAAACAAGGGTTATTCCACAAAATATTAAACATAGGGGTTGTATAATAATTGACCCACACTTTTATGTTTAAAATTTAATAAAATTCAACTGAGCAACATAACTTTTTGGTTTGTAAGATTTATGCTTCTGTTCATAAAACCTACTCTCGTTTGCAGTTTGAAGGCTCTAACTTATTTGCATCTTATCAAACCAGCTAAATCTGAAGGGGGTTGAATACTACTTGTAGGCACTGTACATAGTACATTGGGATTTCTCTATAAGTGACTGTATAGAATATAAACTATCAGGATTTGTGTTTTTTGCCAGCATTCCCTGAATTCCCAACATTAAGTCGGTAATATATTTTCAATTAAAGGGGACCTGTCACCATAAAAAACGCTATTAACCTGCATATATGGGGCTAATCTGCAGCCCCTGTGATTGATACCGGAACTCTGCTGGGGTAATAAAGTTAATTTTCTCCCCACAGCGTTCAGGTAAGTGTTGGCGCAGGGCAAGTTATTGACACTATTAACCTGCAGATTAACCCCATATCTACAGGTTAATAGCGTTTTTTCTGGTGGCAGGTTCCCTTTAATACTATAGATTTTCGTTACCTAATATCAGAGACATTAAACAGTTTTATTTGCTTTTCTGCAGGTGTGCGCATGTTGGATGGAGATGTAACAGATATGGTTGAAGCCAAATCCCTCAGTCTAAACCCACAGCATGTACATATCTACAGTGCAAGCTGGGGTCCAGATGATGACGGCAAAACAGTGGATGGACCAGCACCTCTTGCCCGCGATGCCTTTGAGAATGGCATCAGAACAGTAAGTGTGCATAGAGGTAGGACCCTAAGGCTATGTTTTCTAGATATTGGTAGATAGCGCCGCAGACCATATTTCTGAGTAGTTGTATGAAATCTGATGCCCCTTTGTGTCGTTGGAATGGAGCTGATAGCATGAGTACAATACACTGCTCTGCTTTCCATATGTCCCTTCATCAGTTGTTAATAATGGGAATGAATGAATGGTTTGTATACACGTGTGTTGAGAGGCGTGAATAATTTACAGTGTAGTGTTGTGTTACAAAGTATCATGTACACGACCTGTAACACTGCTAACACTGACCACACAGCATATTGTGCTATATGTATCCACAATGTTTTGTTACATTATTTTACTATTTTACATGATATAGCAGAGATTTCTTAATGTTACATGGATGCTATTTTTTTAAGTAGTTGGTAACATTTATAATTTTGTGATATGTATGGTATGTGTCAAAGGTTGACTGAATCGAAAAAAAAACACATAAAAAAGTAAGATCCATTGACAGCTCACTGTGCTCTGACACAGCGGGGAAGTTCCTATATTGTCCATAATGACCAAAGACAACAGAAATCCCATCTGCCAGGAGTGTGTGGGAACAGATAGGTCTCTCTATGGGAGATTACCCAGTGTTAGTGGCACTGGTATTATCCCTCATTAAGGTCTGATGATGCAGAATTGATAGTGACAGATTATGGTCATCTTGATGCTAAAGGTCAAAATACCATGAATGTCCTTTATTCTGAGGTGCTTGAAGATTTTGGCCTGTGGTGCACGCAGAAGGAAGTGACCCCTAATGCTTCCTATGTGTTTGCAATCATAGACTTTTGTTAGAGAGAATAAAGGGACGTTAGGTGTAATGGTCCAAGCTCTCTGCTCTGGGTTCTTTTTAAGATACCATATTTTTACATGTTCACACTTGGCCAATATATTGTAGACTTTCCATCAGGATTTTCTCACAGAAAATCCGTGTCTGATACAGTAGCAGCAAAGCAGATGAGACTTTAACAAGTCTTATTCACACAATGCGGAAAAGAGTCTGTGCAAAACTCAAGATGTGTCGCAGATTCTATATCCGCAGCATGCCAGCTGCAGTGCATTGGGTGTCATCCATAGCAAACACAGAGCAAAGCTAAATGGAAGAAGGGGAACTTTAAGAAGATTTGTTGCAAATTTGCAGTGAAATCTAATAATGGGGCCACTGGAAAAAATCCGCCAACAAGCCGCGACGTGTTGAATTAACACCTTATATTGTAATATTGTAATTAAACATCTATTCAGAACTTTGTAAACCCCGATTCTTAAAAAGTAAGTAAATATATATTCTTTGGTGGGTATATATGTATACACACACACACACACACACACATACATACATATACATACATATACACATACACACACATACATATACACATACACACACATACATATACACATAAACACACACACATTCATATATAAATATATATATATATATATATATACTAGATGGTGGCCCGATTCGAACGCATCGGGTATTCTAGAATAGGTATGCGGCCGACGGGATGCAATTAGCAGAGCGGCGTTTACATTTGGCGCCTAAATCGCTGATTGGTCGCGACCGTGACCAATCAGCAGAGCGATACAGAGCGGTGTTTAAATTTGGCGCCAAAATCGCTGATTGGTCGCCGGCCGCGACCAATCAGTAGAGCGGTGTTTAAATTTGGCGCCAAAATCGCTGATTGGTCGAGGCCGCCGGCCGCGACCAATCAGCGATTTTGGCGCAAATTTTAAACAACGCTCTGCTGATTGGTCGCGGCCGTCAGACGCGACTAATCAGCGACTTTGGGGCCAAATTTAAACCCCGCTCTGCATCGCTCTGCTGATTGGTCGCGTTTAAATTTTGCGCCAATACTGCTGATTGATCTCGGCCAGCGACCGCGATCAATCAGCAGAGCGCTGTTTAAATTTGGCGCCAATCTCGCTGATTGGTCGCGGCTGGCGTCCGCGACCAATTAGCACAGCAGTGTTTAAATGTGGCGGCAAGATCGGTGATTGGTCGCGGCCTCTATTTAAATGTGGCGCCCAAATCGGTGATTGGTCGCGGGCAGCGGCCGCGACCAATCAGCAGAGCGGTGTTTAACTTTAGCGCCAAGATCACTGATTGGTCGCGTGCGGAGAGCGCGACCAATCAGCGAATCGTATTGGTGAGGAGCAGGGAGCGGAATCGTATTAGTGAGGACCGGGGAGCGCCGCTGCCTGTGCGGCTACTTCCGCTGCAAGAACCCGGGACATGAGCGACTGCTCGCAGCAGAAGTATCCCGACCCGCAGCGCCGCTCCCCGGTCTTCCCTTCACACCCTAGCCGCTGATCTCCCCACAGTATCCGCATGGTGTTACAAAGGTCCGGACATTTGTGTTAAAATCGCTGATTGGTCGCTGACGCTGCCCGCGACCAATCACCGATTTGGGCGCCAAATTTAAATATCGGCCGCGACCAATCACCGATCTTGGCTCCACATTTAAACACCGCTGTGCTGATTGGTCGCCGACGCTGGGCACGACCAATCACCGATTTTGGCGCCACATTTAAATAGCGTCCGCGACTAATCAGTACAGCGGTGTTTAAATGTGGAGCCAAGATCGGTGATTTGTCGCGGCCGATATTTAAATTTGGCGCCCAAATCGGTGATTGGTCGTGGGCAGCGCCAGCGACCAATCAGCGATTTTTAACACAAATGTCCGGACCTTTGTAACACGATGCTGATACTGTGGGGACATCAGTGGCTAGGGTGTGAAGGGAGGACCGGGGAGCGGCGCTGCGGGTCGGGATACTTCTGCTGCGAGCGCCCGCTCATGTCCCTGGTTCTCGCAGCGCAAGTATCCGCACAGGCAGCGCCGCTCCCCGGTCCTCACTAATACGATTCCGCTCCCCGCTCCTCACCAATACGATTCGCTGATTGGTCGCGTGCGGAGAGCGCGACCAATCAGTGATCTTGGCGCTAAAGTTAAACACCGCTCTGCTGATTGGTCGCGGCCGCTGCCCGCGACCAATCACCGATTTGGGCGCCACATTTAAATAGCGGCCGCGACCAATCAGTACAGCGGTGTTTAAATGTGGAGCCAAGATCGGTGATTGGTCGCGGTCGATATTTAAATTTGGCGCCCAAATCGGTGATTGGTCGCGGGCACCGCCAGCGACCAATCAGCGATTTTTAACACAAATGTCCGGACCTTTGTAACACCATGCTGATACTGTGGGGACATCAGTGGCTAGGGTGTGAAGGGAGGACCATCCAATTGATCGCGGCCGCTATTTAAATGTGCCGCACAAATCGGTGATTGGTCGCGGTCTTGGCCCGCGACCAATCACTGATCTTGCGGCTAAAATTAACCACTACTGTGCTGATTGGTCGCGGCCGATATTTAAATTTGGCGCCCAAATCGGTGATTGGTCGCGGGCAGCGTCCGCGACCAATCAGCACAGCGGTATTTAACTTTTGCACTAAGATCAGTGATTGGTCGGGTCCGAAGACCACGACCAATCATCGAATCGTCTTGGTGAGGACCGGGGAGCGGCGCTGCCTGTGCGCCGCTCCCCGGACCTCCCTTCCGCATGGATGTCAGCGACGCCGGCGGTCCTTCCGCTGCTACCGGCCGGGACATGAGCGCCGAGCGCCGCTCATCTCCCGGCTGCATCTCCGTCCCGCAGATGGGTCCGGCGGTCGGGGTCCTTCTGCTGGTACCGGCCGGGAGATGAGCGCCTCGCGGCGCTCATCTCCCTGCTGCAGCGCCGCTGAGCTCCGTCCCGCAGATGAGCCGCTAACGGCCGCCATCTTTTTTCTGAAATCCCGCGGCGCTGATTGGCCGCTGCCGGACCAATGAGCGACGCTGGATTTCCTGGACAGACAGACAGACAGACAGACAGACAGACATACAATTATATAGTAGATATATATATATATATATATACATACACTGGGTGCATTCTTCCAGTTTCCCCCCCGCCCCCTGCAAAAAAAAATGCATAAAGTAACAATAATCAGTGCATATTACTTCTATGTGTATGAGTTTTCAATATCTGCCACATATTAAAAATTTGATTAAAAGGGTTGTCTCCTTTCAGAAAACTATAAAATATAATCTGCCGGCCTTCCGCTTCTCCACCTAGTATCTGATCATCGTCTGCACCAATTGCGTCACATGGATAGCGCCGCAGCTAATTAGTGAATTCAGCACCTTGTGCTGTCTCCATGGGCAGAACAGCTGAATTCAGTGATTGGCTGCAGCGCTGTCGATGTGATGTTAATAGAGAAAAGGGCAGAGGCAGAGAGCAATGGTGAGACTAAGTGATGCTCAGTTTTGTGTTGTTATAAATACTGCTGATTATGGCCAATATTTTTCTGAAAGGACAAAGCCCCTTTAAGGCGATGTGTCTGCCAGGAAGTTCAATGGTCCACTACTTCCCACGACATGGCTGATGTTACAGTTCTAGGGTCCCCTCGCTGATGGCTTGGAATGGAGAGTCTGCAGTCTTGTGCCGCTCACTCCTTATGCAGTGTTTGCTAGAGAGAAGCCTGGTAACTTTTTATCTACAGTGTAGTATCAGACTTGTAACGTCACAGGAACATTTACACATTTTCGCGCCTTATGATTTTGTTAAAAAAAATAAAATAAAATGAATGGTAGAAGCCTTGGCTTGTGCTAGCAGCTTGGCCTGCACCATGTCTATAGCGACTTATAATATCACAGCATGTTTTCTTCATCAGGACAGGACAAATAGTGAAATCGAATTCTTCAGATGTGGCCGCCCTGTGCCAACACATCTTTCTACACTACTTGGTGGACTTCATCATGTTCCCATTACACTATTGTGTGTAGAGGATTGGATGACTGCCCAATGCATTTGATGGACGTTAATGATGAGATGTGATGCTGCTAGGCCTTTTGGGCAAACTCGGCTGGAATCTTCCCCTCCCATCGCTGCAGCCCCTTTTCTTCTCTTTCTAAAGTAACTCGGACTGTCATATTGCTATTCATTGGGGTTTAGCACCAAAATAATTCACTACTCACAGGGAACAACACAAAGATTCAGATTTACTTACAAACATTTATACAAGGAAAACGCAGAAGAGGAACACTGCATAGAAAGTATACTTTACATTTGAGGGAATTGTTTTGTGATACATTTCTTAATATAATATTATTATGGTATTTTACCCAATTACTTACAGCCCTGAAGGTGTATTATATGAATAGCTTCTTCTTGCAAAGGGAAATGCATTATGTTGGATATCTATTAAATTATATTATATTCAATTAAATTATAGCTTCACTTTAATACTTTACAATAAAGAGGTTACTATGGAAATCTATGATGGTTATTAACCAATTATTAAAATATGTCAGGACTTCCTCTGTCAGGAAAAAGAGAGGTACTACTTAGACGGAGCACTTGACTTGTGTTGTTGTAAATTTACATTTTACTATTATTTTTATTATTTATATTCATTATTATTTTGTTTCTTTTTTTTCACCTGTCATTACTCGACCATTTTATAAGTTTTTTCCTACTATTCTCTCTTCATTTATTCTAACTCAAGGTCTACCTTCATATCTGTGTGCACATATTTCTATAAATCATATTGCAAGGCTCATTAAAGGGTCGATAATGACTTGTAGGATTGCTACTTCCCTTAGGTGGCCCTAGAGTTCAAGTTCCCTTCCTCTCTGAAGATTTTGGCTATTTTATTTCCCAGAGAAGCATGCAAGGCGTTTAAGTCTCCTCATACTGGTATGCCAGGCTTGGCATGTCACTCTCCACAAGGAGAAACCTTACCCCTTAGATCCTATACTACAAAGACAAATACAGAATGAAACTCTGTGAAGTACTTGCAAACAATGAGGAAAACTTACAAAATGACTATGTAGTATTAAGTCCCATGATGTGTAAGAACACTGCTGCTTATCAAGGTGGCAGTGAGATACATTAGATACAGCCTAGTGTAGCTCTGTTCCATAGCCATATATCTCTCAGCAGTACAGAAGCATTAGCAAATATGCCCCAAGTACCGTATATTATTTAGCCATAGGATGAATACACTTTATATAAATTAAACCTCATTAAATGAAGACAGAGACTAGGGAGGGAAGCTTGTTAAGAGTTAAAGGGATTGCCGCATTTTGTATCTTCAGAAGCGCACCACTCCCCAACCTCCCAAATTCCAGTTACTGGCTGGTAGTGCACTCCTGATGATTGATAGTTCAGACCAGCAGAATCACAGTGTATTCTTTGATGCTGCAAGCACAGGCAACTTTGCCCCTGCAGCATCAGAGGAGCACAGCAGTGCTTACAAGCTTGATGGCAAAGAGCTTGCAAGCGCTGCTTTCTCTGCCTAGGAGTTCAGCCACTGCTGAGAGACTGCACAGGTGGCCAGTGACCTAGGCAATAAGCAGTAAACTATAAATGAAACAATTCCTTTCGTTACTAAGAATGGATACGACAGATAAATAGCTTGTATTTACAAGCACTTTGCAATTTTACCCATGTAAGAAGATGAGCTATTTCAGTAAAATTCTTTATGTAATGAAAAATTATCCAACTTTCTAATATACTTTTGCATTAATTCCTCTCAGTTTTCAGGATTAGGGATGAGCGGACCCATGGAAGTTCGGGTTCTGGTACTCGACCCACACTTTATTCCAAAGTTCGGTCAGGGTACCAGAATTGTACCTGAACCCTATTGAAAACAATGGAGAGCCGAACTTTTGACCTCTCTCGGCAACGGACTTTTCCCGGAACGCCGAACATTGCAATGGACTTCCAGAAGAAGTCCTTGTTCGGCGTGTCCTGCACGAATCCCAGACTTTTAAGTTTGGGTTCGCTCATCTGCATTCGGGATCTCTGCTGTCATTCAATAGAACCCTTCATTGTTTACTTCCAAGAGATATAAATGTGTCCTTCTCGTGTGATTAATATACTGTATCTTGGGTATTGTTATAGTCAAGTATTTAGAATTAAAATTTAAATTGCAAAATCAAATTGAGGAGAACCACTTTAGGCCTCATTCAGATGTCCGTGTTGCAGGTACATTTTGTATCCGTTTTTTCAGCAGGTACCCATTATAATTTATGGTGCTATTCACATGCCCTTGTTTTTTCTCAGATACTGTGTCCATAAAAAAACACAGATATGTCCATTTGTCCATGACAAGCACCAATACAAGTCTATGGGTCATTGAAAAACACGTACAGCACAAACATGGCTTCTGCGTCAACCGTGTGCTGTATGTGTTTAACAATGGAAAAGATAGGCAAAACTTTGTCATGTATTTATCTTTTTATCCATCCATGAAAAACACTGATGACACAGTTATTGTAAAAATGGGCACACGGATGGCACACAGATGCACAACACTTATTCACACCGGTACCATTTTCTCAAGTACGTGATTAAACACCTACATGTGAATGAGGCCTTAGGAAAAGTTCACATGAGCGTATTTTCTGTCCCCAATGCTATCCGTCAAAAAACTCAGCACTCAGACCAATGTTTTTCAATAGGGCTGTTTAGATGACCCTTTTCTTTTTTTTCAATGACCAAATGTCTTTGTGAAAAAAAATCCCAGCTTACCTTAGTCTTCTGTATTTTGGATGAGACTCACCTATTCACGTCTATGGATGTTTAAGAAAAAAAAGGATGCCACACGGATCAATTGTATAACATGCGATTTTTACAGATACATTACAATTTTTTAAGAAAGGGTTTTTGGGCTTGCAAACTTTAATAACTGCTGATGTATACAAACAGATGCCATACGGATTGCATATGGATGACAATACACATGAAAAACATCCGTTTTTTTCTGGATGAAAATCGAACAATTTTTTTAACATGCTGATGTCAACTTACAGTAGTAGCATGGGCTGGCAGTAATGATAATAATTGGCACAAGTATACTGAAGGCTAAGCTGTGTTTCTCAATTTCATTAATGTGACTCATAGTATCACAGTTGTAACCCGTTCTTCATTGCAGGTGCCAAGTATTTTTCTTTGGCAGAGTTATTAAAAATCTGTAGTTTTGCAATTTTCCTTTATTGATCTAGTCATACGCTGGAATTTCGTGTGTCTGAGCTAGAGGCTGCATATAATACCTTGAGGAGTAATAAAAAATCAATTATTTTCTTATCTACATTAATTTGTGTATTAGGATGAGACCAGTCCACACGTGTATATCACTGTTTATGTCCAGAATAATTACACTATGCTCTTTTGCTTCACCCTGGAATTACTGGACTTCATTACGATTCCATATTAGAGCAGAGCATTATTAGAGGAATCAGTGTACGGCTTCATGGACATAGCAGTAAAATACAGTGTACATACAGTAGTGTGCTCTAAGGGAAAATATCACAGTTTCAAGGGTATAGGTACTTTTAGGAGCATTTTTTTACCTAAGTGAAACTTGGGCTAAAAAGCATTTTTTCAATAAGGTTCCATCAAATATTTTGGACAGTTTTGCTTCTGCAGCCTTTTTCTATCACTGTAGACAGTTACACTTAACGGGGTTGTCCACTACTCGGGCAACCCCTTTTCATCCTTATGTTTCCGCCCCAGTAAAATAATAACACTTACACTCAACTCCGATGAGGCAACCCCTTTTCAATCTTTATGTTTCCGCCCCAGTAAAATAATAACACTTACACTCAACTCCGATGAGGTACCGTTCCAGTGGTGTCGGCACGGGCTCTCCCAGGGCTCGCATCACATTTATATGTCACATGATCACTGTGGCCTATCAGTGGTGACTTCACTCTCCCCTCCTGCAGACAAATAAAGACATCCAGAGGAATAGAGAAAGCTGCTGTAGGAGAGGAGAGTGAAGCCAGCACTGATTCGCCATAGGGATCGCCTGACTATAACAATGTCACAAGAGCCCTGGGAGAGCCAGTGCAGACATCGCTGGAATGGCGCCCACACCGGAGGTGAGTTTCAATGTTATTATTTTACTGGGGGGAAACATAGAGATTCTGAAGGGGTTGTCCTAGTAGTGGACAACCCCCTTAACAGCGGATTCTGTGAATGAGTTTGACTGATAACAGGGTCTGAGGCTCTCACCTCTCTTCTCCTGGACAATATTCTAACCTGATTTATGACAAGATGAAAGCTGAACTTTCCTTTGGTAAAAATGTATGTTTGAAGATTGCTTATGAGAAGAGAAAGGGCTACAAACTCTGCACTCACTGACAGGTTCACTGTTAATTTATTCTGCAGTCTGCTATCTCCTTTCATACACAAATACTGTTGGAGAAATCCAATTGTAATTCAGATTTTTAGTCCAAAGGCATGTACTTTAGAAAAAAAAGAGGTATCATTACCTTTGAAATACTAGAGCCGGCAGGAGGAAGAACTTTGTCACAGTGGCTGCTCATCCTGTGTCATAAATTTAGCTTAAAGACATGTTAGAGTTTTTTCTGTAACTTATGCCATTGGTTGGCTTACTGTAGAGCAATATTTTGATGATATCTGTAAAGCGTTGTGGAAATGAATGGCTCTATATAAGTGAGTAAAATAAATAATTATTTTAGGCAGATTATTAATAAATTTGGCACAGAATGCTGGCACAATTGCAATATGAAATCTGTTCCAGTAACCCTTCCAAAAAACTGAGATAGTCCTTGAAGACCTGAAATCACTTTTTAGCAATGGACTAAAACTACCGGTTTATTTGTCCTAAAGCGACTTGTTGAATTCCCAGTGGACACAGATTTTAGAATAGTACTACTGACAGTATAATATCTGTTTCAGCTCTTTTCTAGTCTGCTTAAAATTCAGCTCTTGCTTTTCTTGAACACATGAATTTAATATTTTTGTTTTCCTTATAAATTGTGTTGGCATTGACTGAATGAGCCAATCTAAAAATGCATTGTTTCTTGAAAATGTTATCCATGCAACATTAAAGGTGCAGACAACAGATCTATTTATTTTCACTTGTTTCTTTGCCAATTGGCTAAAACTGACCATGTGACCTGTCATATTCTTTGTTGTATAAATTTAGTCATGATGATTTATATAAACTCAGATGCCCTGGAAAATATATGCTTACAGTTTATACTGTTTTAGCAGTACTGCTCTCAATATTTTCTGAATATACTTTAGGGAGGAGGAGATCACCATCTATGAAGTAGAACAGATGGTTGATTTTAAGAGCAGCTCTCAATATGGAAGACTCGATGCAATAATGAGCAGTTGTATATACCGTAGGTAATTCCTTGGTGACAATAGTGGATCACTAGGAGTTAAGACCCCCTTACTAATTTGATGATGGTTGTCCAAACCTGCCGATTTTGCAGGGGTTTGTTGACCATCTGATGTGTTTGGAGGCCTCCTGACTTACCAGACAGATGATGTCGGAGGAGAGAAGGAAAGGGCAATTGGAATTTCAATGCCTGATCATTTTGTTTTCAAGGGAGAATGGCCATTGCCAGACACTTTGGCCACTCTTTTCTCTACTTTAGCCCTTGAAAACACATTAATTCTAGACTGAGCCTAGTATTTGGGGAATAGGAGGGATAGCTGTCTGCTGAATGAATGTTTACCCAACAGCTATCTCATGTATGTCCAGCTTTAGAACAACCAGAAGCACAGTTATCACCTCATTGTCATAATGGCTTCAGTCTTTAAGGCCAATCAACCAATGTTGAAAAACCAATATTAAAAAAATAATTTGCTTTGCTTTTTGCTTTTAACCCCAACATGAAAAAATTAAAACAGTTTTATAATACCTGTGCTAAGGTTAAAAAGTAAATTGTTATGAAAAGTAAATTTATATTGATATTTTATATCCAAATAACAAAACTTAAAACATCTGATACATGACCTGCCTCATTTGTTCATTCAAAACAAAAAAATATATATTTTTTAAAAAAACACAAAACATATCCTCTGTGATACAGAATGGCTTGCGTGCCATATCTTTTTAATAATTTCAATTTTGTATAATGACCTATTGAAAAATGGCAAAATTGCACAAACATCTAGTGGTAATAGGCACAATAAATCATGTTCAATGCCTTTGATCATCCAGTTTTGTGCAGTAATAGTAAGACAAACACAACATTGATTAACTACTATAACCCTATATAAATATTTAGACTGTCACAGGAACGTGCACCTGGATCACCAGTGTTCTCTCCTAATACGGACTATGGTCTCAATCTGACATTCCAATAAATATATTTATCAGCAGATTTAACATTTCCTAGAATTCATTCAATTAATACATTTGACACATACAGTCGATTACATAAGTTAGTGAAAAGATTTCTTCTAGATAAAGAAAAACTAATGTATAGATTCCTTGTCACTTCCTTGGACTATACCAAGCTATGGTGTGCCAAATGCTTTGTGTTTGACCCAATATTGACTCAACGTTTTATTTATTGACCCTACATATTCTCCATTTCTGGTTATTCATCTTTTGACATAAAACATTTAATTAAGTTAATAATAATTTAGCCATAAGCAAAGTTAGAACAACACTTTTTTGTCAATGCAGCCTAGTAGAACTGAGTAATTCTTTACTAAAGCCTGGAGATGGATGCATTTGGAGTCCATATGATGCTATGGAAGAATTAATTTGAATATTATTCTCTAAAATGTTCAAAACCAGATTAATTCACCTAATGAGCCCTTAATTGCAGAATGATTTGCTAATTCTGAAAAATTGAAAGTTGAAAACGTTCTTGGATCTACCAAAGAATGCTGTATTTCAGTAAAACTGTAGATTGCTGTTAGCAGTTGGGGTTCTCCAAAAAGGGAATGTACAGTACAACCAATGCCGCCAAATTCCAGCATAGTTCACAGCTCTGTCCGTCCAATTGAATTGATTAGAAGTGTTATTTGATGTTGGATTTTCCATGACAGAGAGGATATTGAATTATTCTTTTGCTGAAACATTTCCAATATTAGAGAAGACAATGATTTCATACAAAAAAAGAGATTCCTTAAAGATCTATTCCTGACCTGGTGATAGAGATGTGCTGCTGCACACGCAATTCCATCAAGAACAATTAGGTGCTTGATATAGGAAATATTATATATATATATATATATATATATATATATATATATATATATGTATATATATATATATGTATATATTTTTATATATATACATATATATATATATATGTTTCAAGAAAAGTATATCTACAGTGGGGGAAAGAAGTATTTAGTCAGCCACCAATTGTGCAAGTTCTCCCACTTAAAAAGATAAGAGAGGCTTGTAATTGACATCATAGGTAGACCGCAACTATGAGAGACAAAATGAGAAAACAAATCCTGAAAATCACATTGTCTGATTTGGAATGAAATTTTTTTCACATTTTGGTGGAAAATAAGTATTTGGTCAATTACAAACAAGCAAGATTTCTGGCTCTCACAGACCTGTAACTTCTTTTTTTAGAGGCTACTCTGTCCTCCACTCATTACCTGTAGTACTGGCACCTGTTTGAACTTGTTATTGTTAGAACCCTCCTGTTTGTTTTTTCCATCTTGTGTTTTGCGGTCACGTGACCATCTGCCTTTATATTCCAGCTCCGCCTTTTTGGCTGTGCTGGACTTCAGTTTTGTTTGACTGTTTTGCTAGCCAGGTGCTTCGATGCTTATCTCTCAGCTTGGTCCTTTGGGACCTCTAGTACCTTTTTGTCAGTTTATCTTTTGTTTTCTGCAACAACTTTCTCTGTTCAAGAGGTGTCTCTTTTTGTTCCAGTCCTTAGTTCTTTTAGGGACCCCTTCCCTTTATTCTATAGGTCTTCGTTCAGACTAGCCTAGGACTAAGGCGGGTCTTTTCGCTAGGAACAGGCAGCCCGCTACATCGTAGGGATTCAGCTTAGTCTTACTGTAGGGAGAGCTTTCCCCTTCTTTCCTTAGTTCTTGTTGCAAATCATAACAGTTATCAGTATAAAAGACACTTGTCCGCAACCTCAAACAGTCACACTCCAAACTCCACTATGGTGAAGACCAAAGAACTGTCGAAGGACACCAGAAACAAAATTGTAGCCCTGCACCAGGCTGGAAAGACTGAATCTGCAATAGGCAAGCAGCTTGGTGTGAAAAAATCAACTGTGGGAGCAATAATTAGAAAATGGAAGACATACAAGACCACTGATAATCTCCCTCGATCTGGGGCTCCACACAAGATCTCACCCCGTGGGGTCAAAATGATCTCAAGAATGGTGAGCAAAAATCCCAGAACCACACGGGGGACCTAGTGAATGACCTGCAGAGAGCTGGAACCAACGTTACACAGGCTACCATTAGTAACACACTACACCGCCAGGGACTCAGATCCTGCAGTGCCAGACGTAGCCCCCTGCTTAAGCCATTACATGTCCGGGCCCGTCTGAAGTTTGCTAGAGAGCATTTGGATGATCCAGAAGAGTATTGGGAGAATGTCATATGGTCAGATGAAACCAAAGTAGAACTGTTTGGTAGAAACACAACTTGTCGTGTTTGGAGGAGAAAGAATGCTGAGTTGCATCCAAAGAACAGCCGAACACCATACCTACTGTGTAGCATGGGGGTGGCAACATCATACTTTGGGGCTGGGCTGTTTCTCTGACAAGGGACCAGGACGACTGATCCGTGTACATGAAAAATGAATGGGGCCATGTATCGTGAGATTTTGAGTGCAAACCTCCTTCCATCAGTAAGGGCATTAAAGATGAAACGTGGCTGGGTCTTTTAGCATGACAATGATCCCAAGCACACCACAAGGGCAACGAAGAAGTGACTTCGTAAGAAGCATTTCAAGGTCCTGGAGTGGCCTAGCCAGTCTCCAGATCTAAACCCTATAGAAAACCTTTGGAGGGAGTTGAAAGTTCGTGTTGCCCAGCGACAGCCCCAAAACATCACTGCTCTAGAGGAGATCTGCATGGAGGAATGGGCCAACATACGAGCAACAGTGTGTGCCAACCTTGTGAAGACTTACCGAAAACGTTTGTCCTCTATCATTACCAACAAAGGATATATAACAAAGTATTGAGATGAACTTTTGTAATTGACCAAATACTTATTTTCCACAAAAAATTGAAAAAAATTCTTTCCAAATCAGACAATGTGATTTTCAGGATTTGTTTTCTCATTTTGGCTCTCATAGTTGAGGTCTACCTATGATGTCAATTAGAGGCCTCTCTCATCTTTTTAAGTGGGAGAACTTGCACAATTGGTGGCTGACTAAATACTTTTTCCCCACTGTATGTACTGTGATAGAAAACTATTAAAAATTGAGTCCTCGGTGACACCTTTTAATGGCTAACTGAAAAGATGGTAACAAGTAGCAAGTTTTCAAGACTACTCAGGTCTCTTCATCAAGCATAAATATACAACTGTTGGTGAAGAGACCTGAGTAGTTTTGAAAGCGTGCTACTTAGAACCATCTTTTCAGTTGGCCATTAAAAGATGTCAACCACTGAGGACTCTCAATTTTTTATATTTTACTGTTTACTTTTAGTATGTGTATGTCTATATGTGTATGTGTGTGTGTGTGTGTATATATATATATATATATATATATATATATATATATATATATATATTTATATTTATTGCCCCATGTGTCACTTGTGCAAAGTTTACCACTTAAGATTTCCTCCATTGTCTTTAATATATGTTCACACTGATTGTGTTTTGATGTAGAATTTGGAGTTGATTCTTTTCCAAATTCAACATAAAGAAATGCTTCAGATATTCTGTGTTTTAGTTATTTTTAGCCTGATAAATGAAGTAACATGCCAATTCTACAGGCTTTTTGCCTGAACAAAAAATCTTAAAAAAAACAAGTCACGTCCAGAGAACTTTAGCCTCATTTGCATATGGAGTAAAACATCCTTTTTTCAGTAATGAAATGCCTAAGTTCAGATTGCCTTATTTTTCATAGATATACAGTGGGTACGGAAAGTATTCAGACCCCTATAAATTTTTCACTCTTTGTTTCATTGCAGCCATTTGGTAAATTCTAAAAAGTAATTTTTTTTCTCATTAAAGTACACTCTGCACCCCATCTTGACTGAAAAAAAACAGAAATGTAGAAATTTTTGCAAATTAAAAAGAAAAACTGAAATATCACATGGTCATAAGTATTCAGACCCTTTGCTCAGACACTCATATTTAAGTCACATGCTGTCCATTTCCTTGTGATCCTCCTTGAGATGGTTCTACTCCTTCATTGGAGTCTATCTGTGTTTAATTAAACTGATAGGACTTGATTTGGAAAGGCACACACCTGTCTATATAAGACCTCACAGCTCACAGTGCATGTCAGACCAAATGAGAATCATGAGCTCAAAGGAACTGCTCAAGGAGCTCAGAGACAGAATTGTGGCAAGGCACAGATCTGGCCAAGGTTATAAAAGAATTTCTGCATTACTCAAGGTTCCTAAGAGCACAGTGGCCTCCATAATCCTTAAATGGAAGAAGTTTAGGATAACCCGAAGTCTTCCTAGACCTGGCCGTCCTGCCAAATTGAGCAATCGTGGGAGAAGAGCCTTTGTGAGAGAGGTAAAGAAGAACTCCAAGATCACTGTGGTTGAGCTCCAGAGATGCAGTAGGGAGATGGGAGAAAGTTCCACAAAGTCAACTATCACTGCAGCCCTCCACCAGTCGGGCCTTTATGGCAGAGTGGCCCGACGGAAGCCTCTCCTCAGTGCAAGACATTTAAAAACCCGCAGAGTTTACTCAAAAACACATGAAGGACTCCCAGACTATGAGAAATAAGATTCTCTGGTCTGATGAGACAAAGATAGAACTTTTTGGTGATAATTCTAAGCGGTATGTGTGGAGAAAACCAGGCACTGCTCATCACCTGCCCAATACAATCCCGACAGTGAAACATGGTGGTGGCAGCATCATGCTATGGGGGTGTTTTTCAGCTGCAGGGACAGGACGACTGGTTGCAATTGAAGGACACATGAATGCGGCCAAGTACAGCGATATCCTGGATGAAAACCTCTTCCAGAGTGTTCTAGACCTCAGACTTGGCCGAAGGTTCACCTTCCAACAAGACAATAACCCAAAGCACACAGCTAAAATAACAAAGGAGCGGCTTCAGAACAACTCTGTGACCATTCTTGACTGGCCCACCCAGAGTCCTGACCTAAACCCAATTGAGCATCTCTGGAGAGACCTGAAAATGGCTGTCTACCAACGTTCACCATCCAACCTGACGGAACTGGAGAGGATCTGCAGGGAAGAATGGCAGAGGATCCCCAAATCCAGGTGTGAAAAACTTGTTGCATCATTCCCGAGTAGACTCATGCCTGTACTAGCTCAAAAGGATGCTTCTACTCAATATTGAGCAAAGGGTCTGAATACTTATGACCATGTGATATTTCAGTTTTTCTTTTTCTATAAATTTGCAAAAATGTCTACATTTCTGTTTTTTTTCAGTCAAGATGGGGTGCAGAGTGTACTTTAATGAGAAAAAACAATGAACTTTTTAGAATTTACCAAATGGCTGCAATGAAACAAAGAGTGAAAAATTTAAAGGGGTCTGAATACTTTCCATACCCACTGTACATGCCCATATGGGCACTTTTGGGGTATTGGGTGGATTATGCTGAGAGATTCCCTTTAACGCAGTTGTATTAATGGTAGAAAATTCCATTATGTTGTAGTTAATGAAAGAGTTAATCACTGAGCTATTAAAACCTCCAATTTTGCTTTTGGCGCCTTTCTCTTTCATTCATTTTCAGATCTCAGTATCCTGTTTAGATGATCTCTTCTGTTTTATGTACATCAGTAGATTTCAGCAGCTGGCTTCAGATAAATAGCTGAGCATTAACAATTCACAAATCATTGATGTACCCTTTATTGTTTGTTGTGAGCTAAAGATGGTATAAAAGAATACAGTTCAATACCCATAAAAAGTTCAAATATACAGTAAATATTATATTTGTACCACACCCATAATGGAATCTCTGTCAAACCAAACTCTGATGTACAGTATTTGAATGTCATCTCATATTAATAGCTGACTGCTTCATTCTACCTTTAACATTTCTAAAAATAAATAAAATACGTGTTATAAGTGATGCAAAATATAAAGAAACATGTAGATACATACATAAATATATGACTTTATGTTTTTAAAATTTCTTCTTTCATTTTTGCTGCATTTCTCTTTTTTAGGGAAGGAGAGGTTATGGCTCGATTTTTGTCTGGGCTTCTGGCAACGGTGGTAGAAGTCGAGATCACTGTTCATGCGACGGATATACTAATAGCATCTATACGATCTCAATCAGCAGTACGACGGAGAGTGGCAAGAAGCCATGGTATCTAGAAGAATGTGCCTCAACATTGGCTACAACATATAGCAGCGGAGAATCATATGACCGAAAAGTGGTATGTCATTTCTTCTTTATGGCTTCCGATGTGACTAAGGGGAGTCTTGTTATTCTCTGTACAGCTTTGATAATTGGCAAGACTTATGTGACCAGTACTGTCCTTTTGTACAGCTTTGGGATTGACGGTCACTCCTTCATATAAAAGCAGAAGTTTTATTTTAAAGCACAGTCCAGTGGCATACCGCTAATAGTGGCACACCACATGGCTTCTATGGGTCCCATGAGTCAGGAGGCCCAGAGCTGGGGGCCCCACCCAGAACTTGCACTTTCAACTATATCCAAGGTTGATGGTACTACATCGCTCCCACTGTGGCGAGCAGTGCAGAGGATCAGACCACACACTGAACAATAATACTATTTGTAGGGCTATTTAGTGGCCGTTATATTATTTGGAAGACTATGTGGGGGCCAGCATACTATATCGAGGTCTATGTGGGGGACTATCATTATTTGGAATGCTATTTGAGGGTCATCATACTATTTGAAGGGCTATTTGGGGGTTCATCATACTATTTGGAGGCCATCATACTATTTGGAAGGCTGTGTAGGGACCAATTATACTGTTTGGAGAGCTGTATGAGAACCAGTTACACTGATTGAAGGACTGTGTGGGGGTCAGTTATACTGTTTGAAGGGCTCTGTGGGGGCCAGTTATACTGTTTGGAGGGTTGTGTTGGGGCCATTATACTGTTTGCAGGGCTATATAGGGGATTATATACTGTTTGGAGGGATATGTGCGGGCCATTATATTGTTTGGAGCGCTGTGTGGGGGCCAGTTTATAATACTGTTTGGAGGGCTGTGTGGGGTGCCATTATACTTTTTGAAGAGCTATGTGGGGGCCATTATACTGTTTGGAGTCCTTGTGAGGGCCTTTATACAGTATGGTGGGTTGTGAGTGGAGCTATTATACTGTGTGGAGGTCTATGTGGGGGCCAGTTATACTGTTTGGAGGGCTGTATTTGGGTCAGTTATACTGTTTGGAGGGCTGTATGGAGCCATTATACTGTTTGTAGTCTTTGTGGGGGCCTTTATAAGGTGTGCAGGGTGGTGCGGCGGCCATATTGTTTGGAGGGCAGTGTGGGTGGCTGTTATACTGTTTAGAGGGCTAGTGAGTGTCATTATAATGAATGCATGCCATTGTACAGTGTGGAGGGCGGTGAGGGCCACCATACCATATGGAGGGGCCCAATCAGCACTTCTTCTATGGGGCCCCATGATTTCTATGTACTCCTTTGGCACAGTCATATTATTGTGAATCACATTTTTGTTTTATAAGTGGAAATGTAACTAGTCATAAGGACTTTGTTGACTAATTCACAAAGCAGTGTGGCATATACTAAGAAATGGTGTCATCAAGCACTTTGAAAAGGGCTTGTCACCCCCCTGACGTGTCGGCGTTTTTAAGGATGTGCTGTTCTTCTGTTATTATTACTAGAGAATGGGCTTTCCATTTTGGGGGTGTTTCCCTGTACAGTCTGACATTGTCCAATCAGCACTGGCAGTGTCAGAATTTGAGGGACACACCCCTTTGACAAGAGGAATGGAAAGTTGTCAATATAATCATACATTTCTAGGAGAAATAACAGAAGAATGGTAAAACACAGAGTTTACAACAACAGGATTCACAATTGTTATGAAATAGAAAATGCAAGTTCTTTCTAGAACGGATTCCTATTCTTTCCTATTTTAAGAGTATTTATAATATTAATAATATTAAACTTTATTGAACTTTGATGAATTGTATTTGGAATTACCACAGCTTAATGTTATTTCTTCTACATTCATCCTATTATTTGCCACAGTTATTTTTAAATACATTTATTTCACCAGAAAATGAATCAAAATAGTTAAACAACTGACATAATATTACTTCAAAGAAATTAATCTAATTTAGTTTCTAGATTTACATTTGTAGTTTCGCTTACTATTTCACAAAATGTCTAAGTTTCTACACACATGCAGTTTTTAGAGCCATTTTTAGGCATGAAGGGCTTTTTTTTGGCAGGAAGGGTGGGGGGGCATGATTGTTGATCTGCTCATGTGTATGGCTTGAAAACTCATTGAAAATCTGCAGGCATAATTCTAGTCTAATTGTGTTACCCACTGCAGTCTCAAATTCTCCGAATATGTCAACATTTAATAGATTTTTAGCATTAAATAATAATACATTTATCTACCTCAATTTATAATTACTTTAAATGATGTGGTTATATTTCAGTTTAATATACACACATTAAATTCATCCAGAAGAAGAGTATTCTTTTGTAAGGTTAATTTTAGGCAATCAATATACCTCAGAAGGAGTTTTAAGAAATAACCAATAGTGTTGAGCCACCCCCGTAGTGTTCGAGTTCGGTTCGGTTCGTCGAACACCCGTGTGTTCGCCGAACTGTTCGTCGAACTGTTCGTCGAACACCTTCGAACACCGTTAAAACCAATGGCAGGCAAACAAAAACACATAGAAACACATAGAAAACACCTTCAAAGGTGTCCAAAAGCTGACAAACTGCTCAGAAGACACAACTAACACATGGAAAAGTGACAAGTACATATAGTCATGCGAAAAGAAAAGAGGTGGAGGAGTAAAAGGAGGGGGAGACACAGATATAGGCATGTCATGCCCTTCTAAAATCCAAAAAGTGAGAAGCCGACACGGCCAGTCCGCTCCTGCCCGTGCCACCTCCGTGTCGCTGGGTTTGTGCCAGAGCCGCGGTGAACCCTGACGGCCAGCCCCCCTCTCCCAATACTGGTGCCTGTCCGCTGGTGGGTCGAGCGAGCCCCCCTGTGGTGGAGGCAGCTCTAAGCTTTTTAATTTAAATTGTCTCTCTAATTTCAATGAATACACTTTAAATCCATTTACAAGGATCTATTGGAGGGCAAGTCTCATGCCAGCAGCCGCGGTAATTCCAGCTCCAGTAGCGTCCACTAAAGCTGCTGCAGTTAAAAAGCTTTTATAAGGATCGAGCTCGGCTGTCCACCGCAAGGCATCCTACTGCCAGTCCCAGCCCCTATGCCTTGGGGTGCCTCCTGATGCTCTTCACTAAGTATCCCATGGTCCCGAAGCATTTCCTTTGAAAAAATTAAGTGTCTAAACTACAGGTGGTGTAGCTTGCTTAACAGCTGGGATAATCCGCTGACTAGCAGACACTGCTACTAGGCACAAAGTATTTCCTGGGCTAGATGCAGTTAAAAATTTGTAATTAGATACTCTCGTTGGATGCTGAGAAAGCATTCCATAGAGTCTCCTGGCACGCCATATATGATTCTCTTAAAAAGCTTGGGGTAGGGGTCTAGGGGACCCTTTTATAGCCAAAATCACGGCCCTGTATCGCAATACGTCACCTAGGCTGAAGATAAATGGAACTGTAGCACCCTGAGGGCTCGGTTGCTACAGACGTATTGCACCTCACCCAGAGGTGTGATATCTCACTCTCAGGTAAGGATGGAGTGTGGATCAGGACCCGACACCTGCATGCATTACACCACATTGCCGTGGGGCAGGGCGACCAATATGCCCCTGAGATGGGCACGACAGTCCCTGTCCCTGGCTGGAGTGGGGGGAGGGAACACTGAGGAAGGGGAACCCTGTAGTGCAGGAGCAGGGAGGAAGCAGTTCCTGGGTGCATTGAGAAGGGAGTATAAAAGGTGGGCACCATCTTAGTTCAGTGCAGAGAAGTCTGAGCAGAAGTGGCAGGGAGCAGGGGCTCTGCATGAGCTCTGCTCCGGAGGCGGGCCTAGTAACAGAGGCCCAGGCCTGGAAGAGGGAGAAGGAAGGAAGAGGAGCGGAGAAGGCTCCAGGAACGAGGAATGAAGGGATCCCAGGGGTGCGGACGGGCGAGTCGCCACCGCACGCCCGAATCCACCTGCGTGGAGGGGTCAGGCCAAAGGGGGAGACCGGTCCCCGAACTAGTGGAGGCAGGAAACGACCCTCAGCTAGAAACCGGAGGCTCTGACATTTTATGTGGCGCAGCCCCTCGCTACACCCGCTAGGAAGGCACCACATAGGGTCAGGGAAACTGGCGCCAAGTTTACCAAGAGGAGGCCCGAGGCAGCCGGACAGAAGTGTTGGTAAGAAAGGCCAGACAAAGGACACACAAAGGGGGTCCTGTGAAGTGCTCCAAAGTTATCTGGGAGTTGTCTGAGCCCCTCACCTGGTGAGCCCAGTACGACGTGGGCAGCCGTTACCTGCAGACGTGGTCTGGATAATAAGAACTGTGAGTAAAGGCCCTGGACTGCATCACTGACTCCATGTCGTTACTGCTGCTGCCCTGCACCATCACCCCCATCCTCCGCATACACTGCCCTGAGGCTATACTCCTCCCGTGGGGAGTTATGCTACGCTCTGCTGCACCCACAACACCAGCCTCAGCGGTCTGCCCTGTAGCGGCGGTTCACTCTGACCGCAATCCACGGGTGGCGTAGTCGGACATTTAAACATCAAAACCACATAAATAGTTCCGCCACTGGTTTGACCGCCCTGAGCCACGGAACCGGGTCGCCGCCACGAAGACTACAACCACCAGCATCCACCAAAAAGGGTCCGGCTCCGGGTGTCCCAAGGCCCAGGGGGTGCGTCAGAACATTTTCATCACCTTTCACAATCACCAATGGGACAAGGCAGGGATGTCCTCTGTCCCCTCTCTTATACATCCTAGTGACGGAGCACCTGCTCTCATCAATTCGCCATAACCCCAATATTAGGTGGATTGAGGTGGGAGGCACCGAGTACAAGTGCTCTCTATTTGCTGATGATGTCCTAGTATATATCACTCAATCACATATATCCATCCCTGCTGTTATGGCTGAAATAGATCACTTTGTTACATGGTCAAATTTTAAAATCAATGCAGCGAAGTCTGAGGCCCTCGATGTCTCCCTCCCCAAATCCATATAGGATTCCATCCAGTCCAACTTTCCCTTTGCCTGGCCCTCACAGGGTATCAAATACTTAGGAATTCCTATTCATAGAGACCTCTCCCATCTATGTTATCTTAATTTTGGGCCCTTTATTGAACAATTCCATACAGACCACGGTTGGCAAGTTAGAACTGTAGGATTCACTACGTGAACCACTGGTGTTTTGTGGAAAAGCACATGTACACTGCGTTCCAAATTATTATGCAAAAAGTGTTTAGGAGTGATAAGGGAAGAATTTGTTTGTTTGTCAGTTAAACTCATTGATGGTGATGTGTGTCAGGGCTCTTTATATCACTGTAAGCAATTACAGACACCTGTGCTAATTAGTTTGGCAGGTGTGTCCAATGAAAGGCAAGACTACTTAAGAAGGCTCTCTCACATTATTAAGCAGCCTACATTTTCTGCCAAAATGGGAAAGAAAAAGGATGTGTCGGCTGCTGAGAAGCAACAAATTGTGGAGTGTTTAGGTCAAGGCATGACTACAATCAACATTGTGCGATGATCAGGATGAAGTGTCTTGGCAATCAAGAAGTATGTAGCTGATTCACAGTACACACGTGTGCGTGCTGATAAGGGCAAATTGAGGACTCTTTCCTACAGGCAATTACGTCAGGTTAAAAGAGCAGCGGCAAGAAAGCCTTGTCATAGCAGCAGACAAGTTTTTGAAGCTGCTGGTGCCTCCAACGTCCCCCGAACAACAAGATGCAGGGTCCTTCAGAGGTTTGCAGCTGTGCATACGCCATCCTGTCGACCTCCTCTATCCACTTCACACAAGCAGAAACGGCTCCAGTGGGCCAAACATTACATGAAGACTGATTTCAAAACTGTTTTGTTCACGGATGAGTGCCGTGCAGCGCTCGATGGTCCAGATGGATGGAGTGGAGGATGGCTGGTTGATGGACACCCCACGCAAACACGGCTACAGCGCCAACAAGGAGGAGGTGGAGTAATGTTTTGGGCTGGAATCATGGGGAGAGAGATTGTCGGCCCCTTTAGGATCCCTGAAGGCGCTAAAGATGAACTCCATAATGTATGTGGATTTTCTCAAACAGCACTTCCTGCCATGGTTCAAGAAGAAGAACCGTGTATTTCACAGCAAGATCATTTTTCTGCATGATAATGCACCATCTCATGCTGCACATAAAACATCTGCATCTCTGGCTGATATGGGCATAAAAGGGGACAAACTTATGGTGTGACCCCCATGCTCCCCTGACCTCTACCCCATTCAGAACCTTTGGAGCATCATTAAAAGGAGTGTCTATGATGGCGGGAGGCAGTTCACATCTAAGCAACAGCTCTGGGAGGGTATTCTGTCCTCATGCAAAACAATTGAAGCAGAAACCATCCAAAACCTGACAAATTCAATGGACGAGAGAGTTCAGAAGCTCCTTTCGAACAAGGGGTCCTATGTGAAAATGTAACATCACCTACAATAAAGTTTTGAGTTGAAAACTGTTTGATTTCAGTTTCTAACAACCTGCTAATGCTTATAATTTCAAAAATGACCATTTTTTTGGTCTTTATTAAAATGAAAAGGTTGATCGAAAAGTTTGGGGGATCTAAGAGTGTGGCAACCCAGTAGTCATGATTACTTCGAATTCTGACAATATGAGGGTCATGCTGCAGGTAGTGCAGCAAGAAGGCACTTATGTGTCTTGCGCATCTCGGAGCCCCAAAATTGTTTTCCGGGCTAGATGCAGCTAAAAATTATTTTAATTTTAAATCTGGTGGAGCTTATTATAGATGGCCTAATAGGATCAGTGCTGCACACTGCTACAAAGCCCAAATTATTTTCCAGTCAAGATACAGATAAACATGATTAGTAATTTGAAAGCTTAAAACGGTTGGTAGGGTGATTTTAACCAATCATCAAGCTTTTACTCTCCCCAGGATGACACAGGGGTAGAAAAGTCGTTTCGGATCCATGATTTGTTCATCTTTATGAACGTGAGTCTGTCTACATTATCAGTGGAGAGCCGCGTGCGCTTATCTGTCAGCACACCACCAGCAGCGCTGAACACACGTTCAGACAGAACGCTGGCTGCGGGGCATGACAAGATCTCCAAGGCGTAAGTGGCTAGCTCCGGCCATTTATCCAGATTGGAAGCCCAAAAAGAGCAAGGGTCCAGTGACACAGTCGTGGCTTCAATGTTTACTTGGAGATACTCCTGTACCATCGTCTCTAGGCGTTGACTATGTGTCAGACTTCTTGTCTCCTGTGGCCTTGCAAAGGATGGGCTAAAAAAGTGGTGAAATGATTCTGCAAAATTGATGTTACCAGCAGATACTGTGGTTCTGTTACGGTTTGAGTGCTGAACACTTGACGGTCCCACGGTTGGCAAGTTGGAACTGTGAGATTCACTACGTGCACCACTGGTATTTTGTGGAAAAGCACATGTAAGATTCTGCAACAGTCTCTGCTGATACTCCTGCATGCGTGCATCCCTTTCTATGGCAGGAATAATTTCTGCAAATTTACTTTTGTACCGGGGATCTAACAGTGTGGCAACCCAGTAGTCAGGATTATTTCTAATTCTCACAATTCGAGGGTCATGTTGCAGGTAGTGCAGCAAGAAGGCACTCATGTGTGTTGCGCATCCAGGAGCACCAAGTCCCTGTTGTGTTGGTGGCGAGGTAACAATCATGCTTCCTTCCTCTGTCCTCTCCCCCCAACCTCGCACAACAGAAATGTGATCAAGGTCTCCCTCATCTGATGAGTCTTCCATCAGTTCGTCCTCCACTTCTTCCTGGGCTCCTGCACCTTCCTCACTAGTTTGGCTGCTACCATGCGCCCTGGTAAAACCATCTCCCCCACCCTCACATGCCTGCCGCCTTGGTACTGCCAACCGTCTGGACCTTGCAGATGTTAGCCCTTCCGCATACAACTCCTCCTCCTCTACTTCCTCCACCTCCTCTTGTGCCACCACCTGACTCCGAATTCTGTTTAACATGTGCTCCAGCATGTAAATCACCGGAATAGTCATGCTGATAATGGCATCGTCAGCACTAAACATCTTCGTCGCCATTTCAAAACTGTGCAGAAGGGTGCATAGGTCCCTGATCTGAGACCACTCCTCCAGCGTGATTTGCCCCACCTCTGAATCTCGTTGGCCCAGGCTATACGTCAGAACGTATTGCACCAGGGCTTGTCGGTGCTGCCACAGTCGCTGCAACATGTGCAGAGTTGAATTCCACCGGGTAGGCACATCGCATTTTAGCCGGTGAAGTGGCAGGCCCAACGACTTCTGTAGAGATGTAAGTCGCTGAGCTGCGGGATGCGAACGGCGGAAGTGAGCACACAGCGACCGTGCCCTCTGCAGAAGGCCATCTAGTCTGGGATAGTGGGCTAAAAATTGCTGGACAACCAGGTTCAACACGTGAGCCATACAAGGCACGTGTGTGACATTGCCCCGGCGAAGGGCCGCACCCAGGTTTGCAGCATTGTCGCACACGGCCTTCCCTGGTTTCAGGTCCAGTGGAGACAACCATTCATGAAATTGGTTCTCCAGAGCTGACCACAACTCCTCAGCTGTGTGACTCACATTTCCCAGACATTTCAAAGTAAAAACCGCCTGATGACGTTGAGCCCTACTGCCAGCATAGTAAGGAGGTGTGCAGGATCCCTTCTGCGCAGTTAGAAAGCTTGTGGCATGACCAGACAGGCTTTGGGTGCAGGTGGAAGACCAAGAGGAGGTTGAGGAGGCAGAAGCGGTGGAGGAACTTTGACATAAAGAGGATTGACGCACAACTCGTGGGGACGGCAAGACTTGGACAGCAGCCCCTTGTCCTGCTGTCACCATAGTTACCCAGTGCCCAGTCAGCGACATGTAACGCCCCTGTCCATGCCTACTCGTCCAAGTGTCTGTGGTGAAATGCACCCTGTCACACACAGAGTTTCTCAAAGAAGCGGTGATGTTGTGTGCGACATGCTGGTGGAGCGCAGGCACACCTTTCTTTGAGAAGTAGTGCCGACTGGGCATCTGGTACTGGGGCACTGCGACGGACATAAGGTCTCGAAAATCCTCTGTGTCCACCAGGCGGAAAGGCAGCATTTCTGTAGCCAAGAGCTTGCAGATGGTGAAATTCAACCTCTTAGCTTTCTCATGGCTAGGAGGAAATGGTCTTTTACTTGTCCACATCTGAGGGACCGAGGGCTGGCTATTGTGCTTAGACGGGGTTGATAAGGGTGTCCCCGGCAAACTGCCGGTCTGTGAGGAAGATGCAGGCGGACATGTTAGGTTGCCTTGATCCAAAGGTGGTGCTATCGATGTCGGACAGCGCTCAACACCAGCTGGTGTTACCACCTCCAAAGAAAATGATGACCTGCCAATCACGCTGGCTGTTGCGGGTAAAGAGGTGGCAGGTCTGCGCCCCAAAACAGGTGTGACTGCTGTCCCCCCAGTCACAGAGGATGAAGAGGCCGCGGATGCACAAGATATGGCAGACGGTGGTTGGCCCGGCCGGCTAGGCCGCATTGTAGCACACTGAGCTTCCCACTGCAACTTATGCTTCATGTCCATGTGCCGGTTCATGCATGAAGTACTCAAACTATGTATTTTTTGGCCTCTACTTAGCTTTTGCTGACAAATGTTACAGATAACACGAGTTGGGTCATCTTTATCGATCTGAAAAAATGCCCAGGCTATGCAAGGCTTAGCACCCATGCGACCTGAAGAGCCACCACGACTTGTGGTGAGAGGCAGAGTTGTGTTTGAGGATGCAGTTGTTGACGTGCTTCCAGTACTACGTCTCTGTCCAGGAAGGCGTAACCTGACCTCGTCGTCACTAGCATCTTCCTCCACCTCCTCTGCTGACCTCATCTCTTGGCTGACTGTGGGTTGACAGTAAGTGGGATCTCCAACCTCATCATCATCACCCTGTGTGTTATCACACCCGTCGTCCTCAGAGCCAACCTTTTCCTGCCCTGACAAAAAACTAAAGTTGTCGCTCCAATCAGGTATTTGAGTCTTATCATCGTCTTCCTCATTGTCTCCACCAACAGGAGTTACAGTTTGGGAATGAGGGTCTACATTATGGTCAGAACCTTCTGCGTCTGGTCCTGGATCCGACTCATAAAGATTCTGGGCATCAGTGCAGATCATTTCCTCGTCTGGATTCACAGAAGCGCTGGAGTCGACCTCTGATTCCCAGGCTATAGTATGAGTAAACAGCTCTGCAGACTCAACCATCTGTTCTACCTCATACTCAGACGGGCAGCTGGAGATTTGGGAGCTGTGAGGAAGCAAGTGCGATTTGGGTGACACCTTTGAGGACTGGAGTATTTGTGATGTTGAAGTTGATGTGGAGGAGAGCCCACTTAAAGGAGCACTTGATATCCGTTGAAGCACCTGCTGTTTTTGTGCCTCATCTGGAATTTGTAGCGATTGGCGTGGCCGTAAGAAAGGGATCTTATCACATTGTCCGCTAAAAGAAGTAGACATTTTAGTTTGGCTGGAAGATGGTCTTTCTTCTGCAGATGTTACTGTTGCTTTAACACCTACCCCACGGACACAACCTTTTTTCCCCTTCCCAACACGCCTATTCCCCTTTCCACCAGCAGCAGGCCTTTTTCCACTCATTTTGGTGGTTAACTAGTTCACAACTCTGGAGTTGTTTGCACAAAAAAACAATGGATGGTAACCGAGCAGAGCTGAGTGGCCAAACTGTGGTATTAGGCCAAAACTATTGGCTGGGTTAGATGCAGAAAAAAATTATATTCAATTTGCAACCTGATGGAGGTCAGTATAGATGGACTAATACAACAAGTCCCACACACAGCTAGAAGGCCAAATATTTTTTCAGAGGTAGATGCAGAAAAAAATATATTCAGTTTGCAACCTGATGGAGGTCAGTATAGATGGACTAATACAACAAGTCCCACACACAGCTAGAAGCCCAATATTTTTTCAGAGGTAGATGCAGAAAAAAATATATTCAGTTTGCAACCTGATGGAGGTCAGTATAGATGGACTAATACAACAAGTCCCACACACAGCTAGAAGCCCAAATATTTTTTCAGATGTACTGTAGATGCAGATAAAAATTATTTTGAATTTGCAACCTGATGGAGGTCAGTATAGATGGACTAATAGAGAAAGTCCGACACACTACTAGAAGGCCAAATATTTTTTCAGAGCTAGATGCAGAAAAAAATTATATTCAGTTTGCAACCTGATGGAGGTCAGTATAGATGGACTAATACAACAAGTCCCACACACAGCTAGAAGCCCAATATTTTTTCAGAGGTAGATGCAGAAAAAAATATATTCAGTTTGCAACCTGATGGAGGTCAGTATAGATGGACTAATACAACAAGTCCCACACACAGCTAGAAGCCCAATATTTTTTCAGAGGTAGATGCAGAAAAAAATATATTCAGTTTGCAACCTGATGGAGGTCAGTATAGATGGACTAATACAACAAGTCCCACACACAGCTAGAAGCCCAATATTTTTTCAGAGGTAGATGCAGAAAAAAATATATTCAGTTTGCAACCTGATGGAGGTCAGTATAGATGGACTAATACAACAAGTCCCACACACAGCTAGAAGCCCAAATATTTTTTCAGAGGTACTGTAGATGCAGATAAAAATTATTTTGAATTTGCAACCTGATGGAGGTCAGTATAGATGGACTAATAGAGAAAGTCCGACACACTGCTAGAAGGCCAAATATTTTTTCAGAGCTAGATGCAGAAAAAAATTATATTCAGTTTGCAACCTGATGGAGGTCAGTATAGATGGACTAATACAACAAGTCCCACACACAGCTAGAAGCCCAATATTTTTTCAGAGGTAGATGCAGAAAAAAATATATTCAGTTTGCAACCTGATGGAGGTCAGTATAGATGGACTAATACAACAAGTCCCACACACAGCTAGAAGCCCAATATTTTTTCAGAGGTAGATGCAGAAAAAAATATATTCAGTTTGCAACCTGATGGAGGTCAGTATAGATGGACTAATACAACAAGTCCCACACACAGCTAGAAGCCCAATATTTTTTCAGAGGTAGATGCAGAAAAAAATATATTCAGTTTGCAACCTGATGGAGGTCAGTATAGATGGACTAATACAACAAGTCCCACACACAGCTAGAAGCCCAAATATTTTTTCAGAGGTACTGTAGATGCAGATAAAAATTATTTTGAATTTGCAACCTGATGGAGGTCAGTATAGATGGACTAATAGAGAAAGTCCGACACACTGCTAGAAGGCCAAATATTTTTTCAGAGCTAGATGCAGAAAAAAATTATATTCAGTTTGCAACCTGATGGAGGTCAGTATAGATGGACTAATACAACAAGTCCCACACACAGCTAGAAGCCCAATATTTTTTCAGAGGTAGATGCAGAAAAAAATATATTCAGTTTGCAACCTGATGGAGGTCAGTATAGATGGACTAATACAACAAGTCCCACACACAGCTAGAAGCCCAATATTTTTTCAGAGGTAGATGCAGAAAAAAATATATTCAGTTTGCAACCTGATGGAGGTCAGTATAGATGGACTAATACAACAAGTCCCACACACAGCTAGAAGCCCAATATTTTTTCAGAGGTAGATGCAGAAAAAAATATATTCAGTTTGCAACCTGATGGAGGTCAGTATAGATGGACTAATACAACAAGTCCCACACACAGCTAGAAGCCCAAATATTTTTTCAGAGGTACTGTAGATGCAGATAAAAATTATTTTGAATTTGCAACCTGATGGAGGTCAGTATAGATGGACTAATAGAGAAAGTCCGACACACTGCTAGAAGGCCAAATATTTTTTCAGAGGTACTGTAGATGCAGATAAAAATTATTTTTAATTTGCAACCTGATGGAGGTCTGTATAGATGGACTAATAGAGAAAGTCCGACACACTACTAGAAGGCCAAATATTTTTTCAGAGCTAGATGCAGAAAAAATTTAGATTCAGTTTGCAACTGATGGAGGTCAGTATAGATGGACTAATAGAATGATGCTATGCCCAAAAGATTTTACTTCACTAGGTGCAGTAAAAAAATTGGTATTCTATACACAGGTGGTATATCTTGCAACACAGATAGGCTACTCCACTGACTAACACACTCTGCAATAGGCCAAAAAGTATTAGCTTTGCTAGATTCAGCCAAATGCTGTGAAAAAAACTTGCACAGCACTGGCACAGACCTGCCTGGCAAAAACTGATAGGAACTGATGTAACCTAGTCCTGAAAAGGACTCCAATTACAATTAGTCTTTACTCCCACAACCTATCTATTTAAGAGCACAGACCTGCCTGATAAAAGTCGTAGGAAATGCTGTAACCTAGTCCTTAAAAGGACTGCAATCACAACTATTCCCTACTCCCAAGCTATCTGTATATTTGTGCGAAAATTGGCTTGAAATTAACAAGGTATAGCGCACACAGCAACAGCGGTGCCGTCTAACACGCAGCTGCAGCAGTGAGAAAATGGTGGCGACGGGGAAAATGGCTTGGTCTTATAGGGCAAGGACATGTGACATACACTGCCAATGACACATGCCCTTGCTTGTGTGAAAAAAAGCACTTCGCTCCGTGTGTGCTCTGCTGATAGGCTGACAGATTGCACCTCCCCACTGCAAATGCGGGAAAGAGAAAAAAAAATGGAGATCTTCATTGTTCCTGCAGAGATCCATCCCCTGCCCCTCCCCCCACCCCGCTGTACACGCAAACTGCGTATTAACATTAATTTTCATCATTACTGAGAAAAAATCCAGTTATGATTTTGGTGCACGAACAGTTATCGAACATAACCTCGAACAGCCGAATTTTTCTCAAATTGTTCGTGTTCGCCGAACGGCTCGAACACCGCCCAAAACAGCTCGAATTTGAGATTGGCGAACAGTTCTAGTAGAACAACGCTCATCTCTAATAACCAATGCATACAAGATTTATTTTTGCCGATTGGCCATTATCATCAGTAAACAGTACAAAGTGAAGCCTCCATAAAAAAGACCAGATTTTCCTGCCAGGTTTTCAGTTGTATCACTTTTCAATACAATTTTGGATCATTGTCTCGAAGAGCTTACACTGTTTCTAGCTATTTTTTATATGGAGTCTTGTCTTCAAGGAGATGTTTAGTGCTTCACTGCCATGCCAACGTCATTGGCCATAGGAAGATACTGCTATGTGTCCATGGCGGTCTGACATCCAGCAAGACTTGTACACTTATAATTAATAAGGCACATACAGGATTCTTGCTAGGCTTTTAACAGTTGCCTCTGCAAACGTACAGCAGTATCTCTCCACACTTCACATCCTACGGGTGAAACAAAAAGATGATGTACAACTCCTTTAACAAAAAAAGAAAAAAAACAGTTTACCATTCCAATAGTAAATTGGCGGTCATGCAATATCCAATATACTTGGTGCACAGGTCTGTGGGTCTGGTCCCACAAACAAAATTGAAATGTAAGATCCAGCTCCAAGGAAGCAGAACAATAGATAAAAATGTATAACTTTATTTCATCTTCGATTGCAATCACATAGGTGAATCAATAAACATTAAGCATTTAACATTGTTGATTCACCTATGTGATTTTAACCAAAGATGAAATAAAGTTATTTATTTTTATCTATGTTTCTACTTTCTTGGAGCTGGATCATCCATTTTAATTTTGCTTCTACAACCCCATTAAGTCTCTTTATGTTCTTTTTGTGTATCCTTAAAAATGTTGTCCACTACTTTTAGTCTAACACTCGGCATTCTCGCCGATCAGCTGCTATCCGTATTAGCGGCAGCGGCCGCTGGCAAGAAGCACAAATTCTAACAGTCTATTCAGTAGGACTATCAGCTGTGTATCCACCTGACTTCTGCACAACACAACTGATGGTCCCAACCCCATTTATAAGGCAAGAAATCCCACTTATTAAACCTGACAGGGCACACCTGTGAAGTGAAAACCATTTCCGGTGACTACCTCTTGAAGCTCAAAGCAAAAGGTGGCTACTTTGAAGAACCTAGAATATAAGACATATTTTCAGTTGTTTCACACTTTTTTGTTAAGTATATAATTCCACATGTGTTAATTCATAGTTTTGATGCCTTCAGTGTGAATGTACAATTTTAAAAGTCATGAAAATACAGAAAAATCTTTAAATGAGAAGGTGTGTCCAAACTTTTGGTCTGTACTGTACGTCCGCCGCCGGCACCGATAGCAGCTGATTAGGATAGGCCATCAATGTAAAAGTAGTGGACAACCTCTTTAAGGTTTACTCAAGCACTGCTTACTTCTGCCTTGGGAGGTGCATGGCATCAGTGACATCACACCTACAGATGCATGTAGGGAAGTGTACACAGCCAGCAGGTTTCACACACCTATCCTTTAGAATAAGACACATGTGCGATATTTGTGCACACCTTCTGGCAACTACCTGTACATGTGTCATCATCAATACCACTCACTTCCGAATGCAGAAGTGAACAGTATCAGAATAAGCTTTAACACGGAGTCTAATAATAAAAGTTATTAAATATCCCGGATATGTGATTAAGCTCCATCCCTGGGACCAACCTTGATCACTGAGTTCCCATTCCTCCCCAGACCTCAGTCCAGAGCCTCTCACCTAGCCAAATCACCTTTGCACTGACGAGGGCCAATAGCCCAAAACACCATGTCTGCAAATTGAGATTCTGATTTGGCTATTATCCTAAGTAATTTAAATGGTCGATTGTGACTTGTAGGACTGCTGATTCCAATAGGTGGCGCTTTAGAGTTCAAGTTCTCTTTCTCTCTGAAGAGGCAATTTGCACTTTCCTGCAGATGACTGCAGCGAGGAGGAAGGTATATGGAGCGGCAGTCAAGTGATACAATTTTATGCAAGTTATGCCAACAGAAAACATACTCACTTGGATGTTAGCCTGACTCCCGTAGAAGGATAAGTGATGAATGGTTAAAGGGAAAACTTCATAGTGAGTTTATTATTATAGCAAACAGTCTGGAGAATTTTTGACAAAGTGTATGACAAAGCATCAGACAACAGGCTTTCCTCATGTAGAAACATACCCAACTTGTTTTATAAATGAGGCTTAACAAAAATATCCGAGTTTCTAAGGTCATGTTTATGTCATGAAATGTAACATATCCCAGTAGGGGTCTAGTAATGTGGGCTGTTTATATTTTTCTAGGGGCAAGCTTAAAGTATCACTTGAGTATATATGTCGGATTTGTATTTATGAGCTGAAAGTAAATACCAGTGTTTGACAAGCCGTAATGCATATTACTTGCCCTGCACATGTTAGCTAATACCGACAATCCTTCTAGCATGTTGTGATTAATGAGCTTGTCCCAGCATGGTATTGAGTTTGGAACATCATGTCAGCTATTGACGTTTTCCTGCCTGTTGGTGGTCTTATGCCCTTCTTATTTGCTTCTTAAGATAGATGGAAGACCTCTGCGAAAGTGAATGCTTTATAGCTAAAAGCCTTGTTTTAGATCTCTCTGGTAATTATGCTTAAACACCCCAATTCCTGTCAACAGCTTTCCTTTGAAAGAGTCCTGATGGATTCTCCAGTCAGGGAGCTTTCTCTAGGTATTATCCACTTGATCTCCAGTAGCCAAGAAAGAAAGAGTATAAAGCTCAGCACAGATGTTTTACTGGTCTGCTCCAAAGTCTAATAAATGATTATCTCTCACGTCAGTCAGTCTGGCCGAGGCATTCTCCCAATTTCCTATATCAAGTCGTTACAATATTTATAGGAAAAAAAGGCAGAATCATTGTATCTACACTGCTCATTACACTTTTAGTGGTTAGTAAAAAATGTAATCATAATTTATGTATTTCTGTAGCTCATATTTTGCAGTGGTGTACAGAGATTACCAACACATTAAAGGGGTTTTTCTAATAGCAGATGCCTTCAATTGGGATTAGTTAGCCTCTGCTTTGAAAGGATATTATTACCCAATACTCAATTATTTTGCCACTCTAGTCAGTTGAGCAGTGTGTTTAAAGATTGTCTAAAGATAAAGCATGCGTTGCCTTTGATCTATTAAATATAGTAGATCTGATTAAGGTCATTTACAATCTTCGTGTGATTGTGATACTGCCGGGAACATTGTGGCTGCACTACATTTGGCTCCATGAGCACTGCCTGATTTGTGACATCACAACACTATAAAATTCAATGCTGCATATGTTGTAGTATCTGCACATGCAACGTAAAGCGGTGACGGATTATATAATGTAGTAGCTAAATTAATATTTTCTCACAATAGACTCAAAGTGCACCCTGTCACCTACTGAAGCTCTTCAAAGAGGCTACTAAATTTCGGGACAACTGTGGCATCAACGATGTCATCACCCTCATATTTATTTTAGAATTAACATTCACAAGGATGTAACAAAGTGAAGGAAGGACATCAACTTCTACATGTTCAACACAGCCTTGGAGTTGTTGAGGAATCTCAGGGACAATGTCATGTTCAGCAGGATGTGGAGGATGGGTAGGAATCAAAGGAAGAGCAGCGCAACAGGTAGTTGTGAAAGGAGACATTGAAATATCCCAGGCACAGGCATGGAATAAGGTTGACTGTTGTATGAAATTTACTATGACAACCCTAGTTGTCGACAACGAAACGTCACAGCTTGGGACAGAGAGTGAACCAATTGGGACCTTGTTTGTGTTAGCAAGCTGCATAATCAATTGCTTATGGGCTGATAATCATAATATAACCATCAAGCAAAGGGATACTTTTTGGATAGCCATGCTTTAAGACCAAGGCAATAAAAGCAAAATGTGGGAATTTTTTCCGGCTTGCGAAAGGGAGTCAAAATTGCCAAATTATGAGAATAAGCTATGTTCCTTGCTCAACAAAGCTTTCACTGACCAGACAATTGTCAACTGAATGTCTGATCATTATACTCCTCTATGTTACCACACATTTGCCAACACTATATTTCCAACTAGTAGCCAAGGAAGGAGTAGCAGCAATTAAAGTATATATTAAATGATAGACTAAATGTTTTATCAATTACTGCACCATCCAAATGCTAATAAACAAACAGAGATGCACTGCCTAACTATTCGGGTTCATTTGTACCTGGACTGTGTGATTTTTCAGGCAGATGCCTTGAGTCCTGACCCAATAGACTTCTGGTGCACAGAGTGGACCAGTTGCAAGAACTGGCCCAGTTTTCCAGGTGCATACTCTGTTTTTCAGTCAGACAGGGTATTCAGCATGTCAAATGACTTTGTGATAACAAAGTGAACCTATAGTTGTCAAACTGAATAAGACATATATCAGTCTTGATTTTCATTCAACTATGGCTGATGCCAATGATTAGAATGAATGTAGCATCAGCCTGCTTGTCTATTGTGTTCTCTGCCACTAGTGATGATAGCTCCACATAGCCACATTTCCTGCTTGTTCATCATTTTATATCATGTAAAATATATTCTTTTTGCTGCTACAGGGCTGGCCTTACACAGCCACACTGTGATGTACTGATCCTACAAACTCTATCTTGCATAGGGTAAATAAACCTGAAACTGCTTTCACAAAAATGATCATTTTTGCTTGGTACAAAAGACATTGCTTCTTTATTTACCAAACAGCCACACTGTTGCTGTTCCCAAAATTGGGATAACTGTTAGATGGCTTATTAAGAAGCCATTGCTTTTTATTTTTATAAACAGGGAACCTGTTGCTGTTTCCAAAAAAGAAATAATTTTTAGACAGCTTTTTAAAAATCCATTGCTTCTTTACTCTACAGCAAACATGTTGCTGCTCCAAAATGAAGGAATTTTTTTTTTGCACAGCTTGTTAAAAAGCTACTTTTTGTTCCTTTTTCAAAAATAACAAACCTGTTGCTGATCCAAAAAAAAAAAGGATAATTTTTGGACAGCTTGTTATAAAGCCATTGATTCTTCACTTTTCAAACAGGAAACCTGTTGTTGCTCCTAAAAAGGCATCATATTTGTAAGACTTGTTAAATAAATTGTTTTTCATTCCAAACCAACAGAACTGTTGCTACTTCCCAAGTCATAATTTTTTCACCACTACTTAACAAAAGGCCTCAGCTTCTTCTGTGTACACCGCCCTGTATAAACCCTGGCATTACACGCATCTACCCCAAAAAAGGAAAAATGTTACATTTTAAAAAGCATAAAAAGTCAGTCAGTTTTATTAAACAGACTTATGGTTACCACCTATTACCGTCCGTTTTTCCTTAGGCTGTAATTGCATTAATAAGCTTGAAAAAGGGCTGAATACAGTCCTAGGAGACCTTAGAGTCTTATACACCTATATTCAGGGCAATTGCAGTCCTTTCAGTGCTTGCGATTTGATCATAATAATTCTCCACAATTCAAATTATTTGGAAAATTCTGCTAAGCTGCTGAATTTGAATTTCAAAAGTTTAGCTAATTTCTACAGAATTGTGCTGTGGAGATACAGTGAAACTTCTCCACCTCTTTAAGAAGACTATGACCTTATCCAAATAGATTTTCAGTTTCAGCTTATAACATTCATACTTGGCATATTTTTTCAGATTTTTCAATTTAGATTTGGGTGAATGTTAGGAAGTTTCACTATATACTGTAATTTTAATGACTAATCATAAATCTAATTTTGTAAGAAGGCTAATACAGTGAGTAAAGAAATATATAATACAGTCAATGGTTTATTAGTAGTGATGAAATAAAACAGAGTGTGTCTGGATTTCCAATATGTTTGTACTTGAGGTTAAGGAGTGTATCCTCTGAAGAAAAGTAAATGCTATTGTTTGGATAAAATTATTCTGGATGCAATACATGATCCCATATAACACTCATCAACATTGAAATTGTAATACCAAAAAGGAAAAGTGGTAGAATTATGAAATCTCAGGATAAATAGATAGATATATTAATGATATGCAAATGACCAAACAAATGGAAACAATATTTTCAAAACATCTTGATTTATTCAGTATCAAGTATGAATACCACATGCAGAAATACATGCATATAACACACCTTGGCATGCTAACAATTAAGTTATTAATTGTTGTCTGAGAACTTCTACTTATATACTTATTTCATACAATAAAATGCAATTTAATAATTTAAAAATCATACAATGTGATTTTCTGTTTTTTATTTTTAGATTCTGTCTCTCACAGGTGAAGTGTACCGGCGATAAAAATTACAGACCTCTCCATTCTTTGTAGGTGGGAAAACTTGCAAAATCGGCAGTGTATCAAATACTTATTTTCCCCACTGTATATTGTATTTTTCAACTACAAGAATACATATGTGGGGTGTGATACAGTAGGTGTATATACTGTGCATATCTATGTATGCATATATATGTATATATATATATACATACACCTGCTGTATCACAAAAAATTGAAATTGTTAATAACTTACACAATTCCATGAAAAAGGGGCTTTGTAAACAGACTCTGTCCCCACACGACGCCAGCTGGTGTTGAGACAATCTTTCCATGTTTATCAGAAGAAAAATAAAATTCAGTTTCAAATTAATTTATGGAAGTGTTTTTCCACAAACAATAGTATTGGATTGTACTAAGTTGTCTGTGATCTGAATACAGATGTTCTGGCACTAACAGGAAAGCTGAATATATCAGAATGAAATGTTTAAAATAAACCATTTAATCCTCAAGAAGTCTATACAGTAATTTTTCAAAATGATTTGGTGGTTCTAAATCAAGGATACTACACTAAGGAAGAGGAGTTGATCACTTTGTTTTATATAGCAATGTTGTGCTATATATCATATATGATAAATGGAATAATAGAAAAAGAACTTCCGTAAATAGATAGTGACTAGTGATGAGCGAGCATGCTCGCTACTGCTCGGTGCTCACCCGAGCATCTCACCGCTCGAGATGCTCGGCGCTCGCCGAGTATTTCCTGGGTTGCTCGGCGGGAGTTTGGGTCCCCTCCCTGCATTGGATTGCCTGCCACTCATTGTAATGCCGCAGCCATGGTGGTTGTGGCATTACAGTGATTGGATGGCCGCACAGCGTCATCAGGTCTATATCAGACCTGGCGCCGCCATGCTCGTCACAGTCACTCCGGAATCAGACAGTGTAGGGAGAGGTGCTGCTGCGTCAGGGAGAGATTTGCTTATGTATTAGGTAGTGTAATGAGAAAAACCGTACATTACACATATCCATCTTAACAAACAGTCCTTTTGAGGACTAACTAATCCATCTGCAGAGATATCAGGCAGGCAGGGTATATAAGCAGGCAGTGTATATAGCAGACTGCAGTGCATATAGAACAAGAGGCTCCATTCTAATTCTGCCTTCTGCTGCTGTTAGATATTTCTATACAAAGGCCCAGTTCTCAGGGAACAGGAATACTTTTTTTCGGATCTTAATCCTCATTATTTGCTTAAAAAGCAATCCAGAGACACCGTTTTTCTACACCATTTGCTTTTTGGCACTGCAGAATACAGCAAGGTCCTTTCCATATTACAGTGCTAGAAATCCAGCTATTTAAAACTGTGTTTTCTCCGTCATACGGATCACATATACGTTTTCAGAAAATACTGCCATTTTTGGCCTCCATTCCAATTTTTTTTCACTGCGTCAGCAAAGTTTTTGACACCGGTTTGCTGTTCAAACTAGTTACCTACAGGCCAGGTATTTAAAACTCTGTTTTTTCCGTCACACGGATCACATATACGTGGTCAGAAAATACTGCCATTTCTGGCCTCCATTAAAAATTTCTTTCAGTGTGTCAGTGAAGCAATTCACAGCAGTTTGCTGTTCAAACTAGTTACCAGCAGGACAGGTATTTAAAACTCTGTTTTCTCCGTCACAGGGATCACATATAAGTTCCCTCCAAACTCAGTCTTTTGTAGTGAGCGTGGAAGATACTGTCCTCCATTTAAAATGGGCAACGCACGTGGCAAGGGACGGGGAAATGGAAGTGATGGTGATGGTGCATGCAGAGGCCGAGGACAAGGCCGTGGGCAAGCTGAAATTGTGCCACAGCAAACATCCACATCTTCTCGCCTGACCTTCCTGTCCCAATTCCTAGGGGACCGCAGCACACCACTATTGAACCCAGAGCAGTGTCAAAAGGTTGTTGGTTGGATAGCGGATAATGCTTCCAGTCACTTAGCCACCACCACCACCCTGTCTTCCACACAATCAAGTCTCAGTAGCCGTGAGTCTGGACCGCATATTCCTCACCCTGATCCTCCTTCCTCCCACCATGCCGAGTGCCCGGAGACAACTGATCCCACGCTGGGACACTCTGAAGAGCTGTTCACTTTTCCATTTATAGATTCGGGCCTCTCACCCGATCCACTTGAAGCGGGGCAAGAGGAGATCGCATGTAGCGATGCCCAAATATTTGATCAGCCACGGTCACACGAAGGCGACGGTGGGAAAGTGTCACAAGAGGTGGACGATGATGAGACACAATTGCCAGAAAGTCAGGAGGAGGACCAGGGTGCGGAAGTGGAAGACGAGGTAGTGGATGATATAGTAACTGACCCAACCTGGCAGGAGGACATGCAGATCGAGGACAGCAGCACACAGGGGGAGGGAGGCAGAGCACCCCAACAGGCAGGAAGGCGTGTGGTGGCCGCAGACAGAAGGCAGGCAACCGCTCCCCGTAACACCAACATGAAGGAAGTTGCCAGTACAACTGTTAGATCTTCCCGAGTCTGGTTGTTTTTTAAAGACTCTGCCGATAACCCCAAAAAGGCCATTTGCACCACCTGCCAGGCCAGCATCAGCAGGGGTGGCAAAACGACCAGCCTGACCACTACCAGCATGATCAGGAACATGACAGCAAAGCACCCGACTTTGTGGGCCGAACCCCAGGGTCCAGGAACAGTGTCTGCAGGTGGCACCATTGCTTCTTCCACTGTTGTGCATGCTAGCCAATCCCCTGTCCATGGTGTATGCGAAGATGCCTCTTGCCCTGCACCTGTTGTTGCGCACTCTCAAGTAGCAGCATCAGGAAGCATGTCCATGTCCTTGTCCCAGCGCAGTGTTTAGTTGTCCATACCCCAGACCTTGGAACGCAAGCGCAAATATGCAGCCAACGCCACACAGGCCACACTACTAAATTCTCACATTTCACGACTGCTTGCACTCGAAATGTTGCCTTTTAGGCTCATGGAGACCGAAGCATTCCGCAACCTGATGGCGGCGGCCGTCCCTCGGTCAACAGCAGCCACTATTTCTCCCGGTGTGCCGTCCCCACATTACACAAGCACGTGTCCCAAAACATTAGGCATGGTCGTGTGTGACAATGGCCGGAACCTGGTGGTGGCTCTGAGGCGAGGCGAGCTCACACACGTACCATTCCTGGCCCATGTGCTTAACCTCGTGGTTCAGCAGTTTCTCAAATCCTACCCGGAGCTGCCGGATCTGCTTGTTAAAGTTCGCCACCTGTGTGCCCATTTTAGAAAGTCAGCTACAGCTTCCACCGCCCTTGCCATGTTTCAGCAGCGTTTGCAGCTTTCGGCTCACAAACTGGTGTGTGATGTCCCCACGCGTTGGAACTCTACACTGCTGATCTTGGGATAGGATTTGTGAGCAGAAGAGGGCAGTTGTTGAGTACCAGCATCAACAAGGCCGTCGGTATTCAGTTCAGACTCCATACATAAGACCTCAGGAGTGGACATGGATGTCAGACATATGTACCATCCTCCAAAACTTTGAGGACTCCACCAAGATGGTGAGCGGCGATGACGCCATAATTAGCGTCACCATCCCGCTTCTCTGTCTTCTGAAACTCTCTCTGCTCACAATCAAAGAGGATGTATTGCAGGTGGAGCACGATGAGATGGAGCAAGGAACCATACAGGGTGATTACACACAGCCCAGCCTCATCTCATCCCAACGTGCATTGGGTGACAATGAGGAAGAGGAGGAGGAGGAAGGACAGGAGCTAGTTTCATGCGCTATAGACGGTACTACCTGCACAGCTATCATACCGTCTGTTCAGTGTGGATGGCCAGAGGACAGAGGAGGATGAGGAGAGCATGGTCAGTCATCCTCTTGGTGAGGACACGGAAGTCTTGCCTGTTAGTAGTCTGGCATGCATGGCTGAATTTATGTTACACTGCCTTTCTCATGACCCTCGCGTTGTCAAAATTTTGGGTGGCAGTCATTACTGGTTGGTGACACTTCTAGACCCATGCTACAAGGAGAACTTAATATCTCTTATTCCTGAGGCGTACAGGTCTACAAAAATGGGTCTGTACCAGAAGGCCCTGGTTGCGGAACTATTAAATAAAATTCCCATCTGAAAACGCTGGCGGCAGAGGGCACACTTTGTTGGACAACCAAGGAGTACAGGTGAGAGAGACGCAACTTCAATCCAGCAGAGGCAGGGGAACACTGTCAAAGTTCTGGGAGAGTTTTCTCAGCCCCTCCCATAGCACAGGCCCTGAGGCGCGGGGTACTCTCACAAGGAGTTCAAAGTTTGGGAAGATCCGGAGGGAGTGCCTTGCCGACCGTACCAACGTCCTCCATGATTCCTCTGTTCCTTCTAATTATTGGATATCCAAGCTGGATACGTGGAATGAACTGGCTCTCTATGCCTTGGAGGTCCTGGCCTGCCCTGCCGCCAGCGTTTTATCAGAGCGGGTTTTTAGTGCCGCTGGTGGAATTATAACTGATAAGCGCATCCACCTATCAACTGAAAATGCTGACAGGCTGACTCTTATAAAAATGAACAAGGACTGGATTGGGCCAGACTTCTCAACACCACCGAATGATAGCAGTGTAACATAAACTCAAATCCAGTGTCTTTTCTTGGGAGGTGTATTCCCATGCACCTTTTCACACCCAGATATGATTTTGGCTATTTGGTCTTGTCCTCCTCCTTCTCCTCATCCTCCACCTCCATATCACCAGGGTGACCGTGGTCCGTGATGCAACACCCACATAATTTTTTTAAAGGGTGTTTATGATGCTCGTAAAAAAAAATGTATACAGTATGTTCATGTATACCCCCCAGGGGTAAATGTTTGTCAGCCCATACACTTAGTGCATGGGCATTACAAGTTTAGGAGGCCCGCTCCTTTCTATGTGTCTTTAATTTCTTAATGGGGTTTTTCCTAGATTTGGTCAGCAGTTGGACTCACTGCATACCCTATAACTGTATAGCAGACTCTCTCTTTTCTAATGGGAATTTGTCGTTACTGTGGCCCTGCTCTATGTGTCTTTAATTTCTTAGTGGGGTTTTTCCTAAATTTGGTCAGCCGTTGGACTCACTGCATATCCTATAACTGTATAGCAGACTCTCTCCTTTCTAATGGGAATTTGTTGTTACTGTGGCCCTGCTCTATGTGTCTTTAATTTTTTAGTGGGGTTTTCCGAAATTTGGTCCGCCGTTGGACTCACTCCATACCCTATAACTGTATAGCAGACTCTCTCCTTTCTAATGGGAATTTGTCACTACTGTGGCCCTGCTCTATGTGTCTTTAATTTCTTAGTGGGGTTTTTCCTAAATTTGGTCAGCCGTTGGACTCACTGCATACCCTATAACTGTATAGCAGACTCTCTCCTTCCTAATGGGAACATGTTGTACTCGTTACTGTGGCCCTGCTGTGCGTGTCTTTCAGAGTCTCACCATCATCAATGAAACAGGATGTGTCTGATGATGTGTCACACACCACATTGTCAGATAAGGTTGTAAAATGTTAAAATGACATTTCCTGGTGAATGCATTTGCCTTAAAAAATAACGTAAAAAAAACAAACAGTAGGATCTTTCTTTAGTATAAAAACAGAGTTGCCTATGTAACCTCAATGTAATCAAATTGTTCAGCTCCTGCACCTCCTCCTTGTAACATACCTGGCGGCGTCCTTGCATAGTGGTCCATCTCCCACTGTGCAAGAGCGCGCACTTGATCTCCATTCCAGAGTGTCTCTCTGGCTTCCCTCCATGCTGTCTGTTTGCCTCTGTGTCTGCTGCTTAAGGGCGGCGCCCGATCACTTCCTGCTTTTTGTACCTGCTGCAGGCACACCCCTTGTGCGTCCTCAGCCTATTGCTGTCTCTCACCTGGTATTTAAAACAGCTGCTCCAATTAACCCATGCCTGAGCATCTTGCCCTGTCAGTTAGCTTTTGTCTCTGACATGCCAGGTCCTGTCTATGTTACCTGTCTTGCAGTATCTGTTTCCATGTCTGTACTGTGTCCTATCTGTGTACCTTAACCTGCAGTCTGTACTCGTTCCTTGCCTGTTCGTTCCGCCTTCCTGGAGGCTGTATTTCCAGGCCAGTCTGAACACGCTCCTTGTCTGTTCGTCCCGCCTCTCTGGGGGCCTTATTCCCAGACCCGCTCCTGTATCCCGCTGTAGTGTCTGTCTCCTCCGTACACTCAGTTCCAGTCTGAACTCTCTCCTATCTTTTACCTGTTTTTTCTCTATGTCCGTTCCTTTCCTTTTTCTGCAGAGTCTGTACTCGTACCTAACTCCTGCTCGTTGTCACTGTACTTCCGTTTGTGAGTTTGTGGTCCACTCGCTACTTCTCTGCAAGTACCCTGTGGGTATCTGGTTCTGCCTTTCCCCTCTAGTCTGTTCTGTGTGAACAAAGCCTTGTCCACCGCGTTTGCGGTTTTCGCTTTGCTCAGCTCTGTCCACCGTGTCTGCGGTTTTCGCTTTGCTCAGCTCTGTCCACCGTGTTTGCGGTTTTCGCTTTGCTCAGCTCTGTCCACCGCGTCTGCGGTTTTCGCTTTGCTCAGCTCTGTCCACCGCGTCTGCGGTTTTCGCTTTGCTCAGCTCTGTCCACCGCGTTTGCGGTTTTCGCTTTGCTCAGCTCTGTCCACCGCGTCTGCGGTTTTCGCTTTGCTCAGCTCTGTCCACCGCGTCTGCGGTTTTCGCTTTGCTCAGCTCTGTCCACCGCGTTTGCGGTTTTCGCTTTGCTCAGCTCTGTCCACCGCGTCTGCGGTTTTCGCCTTGCTCAGCTCTGTCCACCGCGTCTGCGGTTTTCGCTTTGCTCAGCTCTGTCCACCGCGTCTGCGGTTTTCGCTTTGCTCAGCTCTGTCCACCGCGTCTGCGGTTTTCGCTTTGCTCATCTCTGTCCACCGTGTTTGCGGTTTTCGCTTTGCTCAGCTCTGTCCACCGCGTCTGCGGTTTTCGCTTTGCTCAGTTCTGTCCACCGCGTCTGCGGTTTTCGCTTTGCTCAGCTCTGTCCACCGCGTCTGCGGTTTTCGCTTTGCTCAGCTCTGTCCACCGCGTCTGCGGTTTTCGCTTTGCTCAGCTCTGTCCACCGCGTCTGCGGTTTTCGCTTTGCTCAGCTCTGTCCACCGCGTCTGCGGTTTTCGCTTTGCTCAGCTCTGTCCACCGCGTCTGCGGTTTTCGCTTTGCTCAGCTCTGTCCACCGCGTCTGCGGTTTTCGCTTTGCTCAGCTCTGTCCACCGCGTCTGCGGTTTTCGCTTTGCTCAGCTCTGTCCACCGCGTCTGCGGTTTTCGCTTTGCTCAGCTCTGTCTACCACGTCTGCGGTTTCGAATTTGTCTCCCAGTCTGTACTGGACCGTACCCAGCCTGTGCTCTAGTCTGCCTGTTCCTGTATTCCCCGGTGTGGGTCAACAGCCTTGTCCGGAGTCTGACCTGGAGTAGACCCTGGTTCCTCTGCTCGGTTCCTCCCTGGTGCACTGGCGTCGTATGCCGTCGTGTGACCTTGGTCGGATCGGGCAGATACTTAGTTACTCCCCTTCAGGCACTCTCCGGTTCATGGCACAGTGGAATCACTACATAAACACGCACACGCCAGTCAGTCCGGGCGTGTGCATTACACTCCTTCATCTCCGAAATGACCACATCAGTCACAACCTGAAGATAACATGCTTAATGCTTAGGTGACAAACCGCCCAGCGCTGCAGAGTTGTTGAAAGCTGTAACACAGCTGCTTGATCTGTGGCTCTCACCGCTAAACATACAGCCAGGCATGGTCGTGTGTGACAATGGGTGGAACCTGGTGACGGAGAAATCAGAGCCAGAGTAGATACGGTTTCCCTCTATGCCAGTCCTTTCACCGAGCTAAAGAATATGGCTGTGGTGAAATACAACTCCCACTGAGAAGCTGTTTCAGATTAAAAAACATTGTGCCCACCAGAGGATTTGAATCTGGGGCTCATCTTTCTCCCCCGCTCAAAAGCCCCATAGAAGCTGCAAAGTTAGCGCTATCATGAACTCTCCTCATGTAGAAGCCAGGGCACACCAGAGGATTCTCTGGTGGGACTGTCCAACCCTGCCGAGAAGCAGTTCTGGCTAAGAAAAGTGTGTGGGAAGGTTCCCGGACACTCTATGGCTGCTTTTTTACTGAAGTGGAAACCCACGCAAACATGGGGAGAACATACAAAGTCCTTGCAGATGTTGTCCTTGCTGGGATTTGAACCCAGGATCCCAGCACTGCAAGTCTTCATTGCTAACCACTGATCCAATGTGCTGCTGTTCACCCTCTAATATCTAACAGGCTGGAGAAACTTGCACCTACTGCCACTCTATCTTCAGCTCCTTTGTGAGAAACTGATGTATTTGGGCAGCCACTCAGTCGACCAAATAAAATTCCTGAGAAGGAAATTGGAGATGGCTTCGCTGCTGTTACTGGTGGCAGTGCTAATACCATGGCGTCGTACCATAGTTTACTGGAAATATTCCAGGCTGGTAGGAGGCAAGCAAATTCCCACAGAAAAGTACCAGCAGTAATGTTCAGGGACTCGCACTTGTAGAAGGCGGAGACAACACCGGGAGAAATAGTGACGGATGGGGACCGAATATGGACACGAGGCATGAGGCATAAGGTTGTGAAAATCTTCCGCCTCCACGAGCCTATAAGGCCACATTTCAACTGCAAGCAGCTGCCCAGAAATCTGGCAGTTTAGTATTGCAGCCTGTGGATGGGTGGCTGGCTGCATACTTGCGCTTGCATTCCAAGTAACAGAAAACTAAGTAGATGGTGGCCTCTATCATCATCATGGCCTCACCTCGGCACTATGAACTCTCCTGAAGGAGAAGCCAGGGCCCACCGAAGGAGTCTCCGGTATTCTAGTGGGTCCGTCCAACCCTGCCGAGAAGCTGCCCTGGCTAAGAAAAGTGTGGGGGAAGGTTCCCGGACACTCTATGGCTGTTTTTTTAATGTGGATCGGACGTGCTTGTGCATGTTATTTCTCAAACCAGATTGCAGATCAGGCCCAACTCTGTAGTCATGAAATTAAATGCGCAAGAAAGATGTTTGTGTGTCAAAGCACCAGAAGTGCGAGTTTATGTTGGACGGGCTGCCATTGCTTCTGCAACAAGCTGCTTTAGAGGACTTCCTGGGAGAAATGACACCCAGAGTAGATACGGTTTCCCTCTATGCCAGTCCATTCACCAAGCTAAAGAATATGGCTGTGGTGAAATACAACTCTCAGCAAAAAAAAGCTGTGGACTGGCTCCGTACCGTCCCTTGCCACATTCACCTGTCCATGTGTTTGTGGTTAAGCGGTCCTTCCCAGTAAATGCACTGGGGAGGGCACGGGTTATGCTGTGGGACCCGTGCTTGTGGAAGGCGGAGATGATACCGGGAGAAACAGTGGCGGCTGAGGACCGAGTATGGACACCCGGCCGCCGCCTGCATGAGGTTATGAAAAGCTTCCGCCTCCACGAGCCTAAAAGGCCACATTTCAAGTGAAAGCAGCTTTAGAGGACTTCCTGGGAGAAATGACAGCTGGGTAGATATGGTTTCCCAAGTCCTTTCGCCAAGCTAAAGAATATGGCGTGGTGAAATGTAACTCAGCAAAAAAAAGCTGTGGACTTTCTCTGTACCATCCCTGGCCATATTCACCTGTCCACGTGTTTGTGGTTAGGCGGTCCTTCCCAGTAAGTGCACTGGGGAGGGCACGGGTAATGTTGTGGGACCCGTGCTTGTGGAAGGCGGAGGCGACACCGGGACAAATAGTGGCGGCTGGGGACCGAGTATGGATACCCTGTCCCCGCCGCCATAAGATTGTGGACAGCTTCCGCCTGCACGAGCCTAAAAGGCCACATTTCAAGTGCAAGCAGCTGTCAAAAATTTGGCAGTATAGTATTGCAGCCTGTGGGTTGGTGGGTGACTGGCTGCAAACTTGTGCTTGCATTCCAAGGAATGGGGTAGGGACAACTGAACGCTGCACTGGGACAAGGACGTGGACGGTGATTGTTGCAAGTCTGCAACGACAAGTGCATAGCGGGAGGCATCTTCGCATGCGCCAAGGATCACTTATGATGGGCACACTTTTAGGCAGTGACCTGGGAGTCAGAAATGCTTCCAGAGGTCTTCCCCATGCTGTTACCATGTCTTTTCAGCACTGTATGCATGTGTCTGATAATGTGTCACACACCACATGGCCAGATAAAGTTGTAAAGTGTTAAAATGACATTTCCTAGTGAATGCATTTGTCTTGGTTGAAAGCAATGCAAAAGTGCAAAAACGCATCAAAAACGCTACGTGTGAACATAGCCCAAGGTATGGAGGAGTATTTTTGTTTTTGGTTATTTATTTTGCCTTATATACAAGTCATTACCCTGGAAAAGATGTTCCTTAACATATTTCCCAGGAAAATACATTTTGGTTTCGTTTTTGTATGTTTTATTGTGAGTCCGTAAAAGTGGCGTAATACTCTGACAACGTTGTTGACTGCAGTGATCTGGGAGTCAGAGATGCTTCCAGGGGTCTTCCCCATGCTGTTTCCATGTCATTTGAGCACTGTTCCTATCGATTTGGGCAATTTTTAGGCCCTCTGCAGACCGCCGGGGGGAGCCACCTGAAAAATGCTCGAGTTTCCCATAGACTTACATTGGGCTCGTTGCTCGGGTCGAGCACCCGAGTATTCCAATGTGCTCGACCCGAGAAAAGAGTACCCGAGCATTTTAGTGCTTGCTCATCACTAATAGTGACCTTAAATGAATGTTGCTGGAATTAGACAGTAAATGAGGCAATTTTACTGTCTTTAGGTACTCTAAGACACTGTAGTCAGTATATACAATGAAGTAATACAATATGTCAACAGGACACATTATTTCCATTGCTGTATGCTAGGGCAATCAGAAGAGTATACTGTTCTATCTGTAAAGTTGGAGGGACACGTGACACATTGGAGAATTGCTAATGATATGGTTTCCAGTACTCGAAAATGACCTGACTACTACTATTCCTAATTCAAATAATAATGCTGTTACTTCCAATTATAATCTAAGGATTTTTCTGTAATAGATTACCTAGATACCTAGTGTATGAGCCAATTTTCCCTTAAAGAGCAAATGTTTCCCTACCTGATCCTGGTTGCCGATTAACTGATTCAACATTTGAAAAAAAGAATGTTATACATTTACAGTTGAAACCAGAAGTTTACATGCACTATATAAAAAGACACATATGCATGTTTTTCTCAATATCTGACATGAAATCAGAATAAACCTTTCTCGTTTTAGGTCAATTAGGATTACCATAATTTTAAATATTTGCCAAATGCCAGAATAATGAGAGACAGAGAATGTTTTAAGGCACTTTTATTACTTACTGCAAAGTCAAAAGTTTACATACACTTAGATTACTATGCCTTTAAACAATTCTGGACTGCCCATTTGATGATGTCATGTGTTTGGAAGCTTCTGTTTTTTTGGCAACATTTAAGTTAATTTGAGACACACCTGTGGATGTATTTTAATGCACACCTGACACATCCCTGTCATCAGGCTTTTTGCTCCTACTTTTTGGTGCTCTCAGATTACATAGCAAAAACCTACAGACAGATTCCCTTTAAGGAGATATTGGGGTCTCAACATTCTTTGAATTAAATGCTTTTTTTTACAGATCTCTTTTACATTTTCTTTATTATGACATTCTTAAAATAATGTTCAGATTGGCTATAAAATAATAAATAGTGCACTTATTCCCAAGCAAAACGTCCATTATAAACTGTGAAGGCTCTCTTCTCCATTGTCAGCATCACCAGTGTGAATTGTTTGTAAAGAAATGTAAATGATGTACCATTTTGTTTCAGATCACTACAGATCTACGACAGCGTTGCACAGACAGTCACACTGGAACCTCAGCATCAGCACCTATGGCTGCTGGAATCATAGCCCTTGCACTAGAAGCAAAGTAAGTATAAGCTACTACATTTGGGGGTCAGTTACACAACTGTTACAATATGTAGTATATATATATGAGAACATTTTATGATGGTATAAAAATGTATAGTGAGACTGGTACGTTCCGAAGGAAAGTTCACAGCAATTGTGTCCCCATGTTCAGGAGTGGGAGTATAACTGTCAGTTATAGCCACTCTCTCACTCAAATGGTGGAGATCGGAGAAACCTTGAATTTGATGTTTAACGCTTGTTACATCACAAACTATAGTGTATAAGAACCATAAGTGGACCTCTCTGTGCTAACAAAACAGTTTGACCAGCAATGGAACAAGTGTTTTACACTACAGGTAAGCAGCGCAGGGTCCACTGAGCCTGTTAGGGTATACTCAGGTGTGCATTTACAATATTACCTAGCGAAAGGGTTTTTTCATCAATTCACCAATTACATGGATAGTTCAATGATCGTTTTGGATGTGGTGCATGGATAGACTTCAGATCGGCTCCTGGGGGAACCTATAGGAAACTATATATAGGGTAATCCAACATCCGTGAGTTAAGTAGTGGAAACTTTACATTTATTAGAATATACTCAAGAAGAGGGTAGAAGTAAAAATAGCAATTGTACAGCAGACACCAGGTCTATGCATTTCGAACCCATGCAGAGTTCTTAATCATGACATCGATAGTGTGAGAAGTCAGAATTTAAAGCAAACATCCTATGAAATGCAATATAAATGACCAAGCCCACTTACTAGAGCTGAGGATACTATACAAATGAATAAAGTAACAATGAAAAATATATATCGCAAGTTATAAAAGGTCTGTATGCAGTTAACGTCAACATAAACACATGTAATTAAGATTGTTTCTGAAATCCAGATCTTTTTGACTGCGAGTATCAAGACACAATATCCAATAAGACTCTGGAGCTAACCGTAATTTGACCCAGTCACCTCCCCTCAAAGGATGGTTGACTCTTTTAACACCATACACAATTAGCTGAGGGGTACAGTAACTGTCAAAAGTTTGGACACAGCTGTTTATGCAGTGGTTTTCTTTGTTCTTGTTGGAAAGTGCACATTTTAGATTCAGACTGAAGGCAGCAAAACCATGAAGATGCATATATGGAAACAATGAGTAAAGAAACACTTGTGCAACAAACCACAATATGTGATCAGCCTTAGATTTTTCAAAGTACACCTTTTACTCCGATGACAGCATTACAACCTTGGCATTATCTTAAGCAGCTATATCAGGTAATCATCTGAAATTGCTTTCCAGCAGTCTTGAAGAGATCCCGGAGGTGCTAAGCAATGGCTGCTTTGCCTTTATGCTGCAGTCTAAATCATCCCAAACCATTTTTTATTGGCTTGAGGTTGGGTAATTGTGGAGGCCATGTCCTCTGATGCAGCACTTCATTCCTCTTTCTGGGTCACATAGCCCATACGTGTGTTTTGTGCCATTGTCCTGTTTCAACACAAATGATGGTCAACTAAGTGCAAACCAGAAGGGATGGCATGTCGTTGCAGAATGCTGTGGTCATTATCCTGGATTTAAGTGTGCCTTAAATTTGGAATAAATTACCAATAATGCACCCCCACAACGTCATATCTCCTCATCAGTGTTCCACCCTCCAATGGGCATAGGCTTCACGTTGCTTCTATGCACGTGCCGGCGACTCCCTGGTACTTCCGCTCCCTATGTTTAAAGATGGAATGCGCAGGCGCGAGTTTTCCAGACATGCACCGGAACAGAGTGACGATGTGGGAGGGGATACATAGCATAATGAAGTGCGTAGGCAGAGTTGTCTTCTGGGCAACGTCCACCCATAGTCTGGAAGAATTAATTTACATAATGTGATAATAGATTATTTATACACAGCAAGGCTTATTTTTTCAGCAGTCTATAACCTGTATGCCCATAGTAATAGGTTAGATAGCTCAAATGTGGTGGCAGATGACAGATTCCCTTTAATTAAAATTATTGATTTATCACAGTAATTTTTATTTGAAGATGAAAACAAAGACGTATTTATACAAATTACATTTAAAAGTACCGCATTTAAAACAACTTTTCTTAGACAGCCATGGTGGAAAAGGGTTTATGAGTGCTGCTAATGAATAAACTGGGAGACAAAAGGTTTACATAGGGTCACAGCAGTATATCAGATACAACCTCATCTTGGTGTAGCAATGGCAAATTTTAATTTAAAGAGGACCTTTCATCAAATTTGACATGTTGAACTGGACACACGATGTAATAGTGGCTGCAGAGCGGAATAAAAAGTTTTTTGTTTTGTTTCTAATTTCACTTCTCCGTTAGGGAGATATTAGCAATCAAAGTATTTGTCATCTAATGAGTAAACTTTTGCTAAGTGGATGTTATCAAATAGCAACTTATACAGAGAGAAGAAGTACACCCTCCAGTGATTAGTAACTACTAACAGGCACTCTTATTAGGTAGGTGAAAAATACTTTGATTGCTAATACTTCTGTAATGGAGGAGCAAAATTAAAAAAAAAGATGTTTTATTCCTTTCTGCAGCCACTATTAAAAGTTGTGTCCAGCTCAACATAAAAAAATTAATGAAAGGTCCTCTTTATTAAAGTAATAATCGCATCACTATTACTTTGTTTTGCTTAAGTTGTTTGTTTTTACTTTTTTGAGGGGGGGATAAAGTTAGTGTTGATGTGGCCGAGCTGAGACAATAGATTGTGCTGTGTTCAGAATACCATCATTGTAGTCCTACAATCTTAGTCTTTTCTTAAAGACGGTACACTCACTGTTGTAGGATGATTCATGATAACACGCTCGGCATACTCTGATGGATTCCCCAACAAGGAGGGGTTATTTGCGATGTGGCACGGATAACAAATAGAAGCATGTAACAAAGCATTTTACCACTTGTTGGTTTACTGTGTTTCAGCCTTGTGGTGGTGTGAACACTGTCCTACAGACTTGTTCACTGTGTGCATGGCCCATGTGTTTGTATTTAATTCACTTGTTGGTTTACTGTAGAGTTTGGTAGTAATGTTGTTGTTGATTATATTTCTTTTTAAAGTGACATCAAGAAAAGGTGTCTCATTTTGATGAACATCAACTAAAGTTTACAAGATTTATATCATTAGAATTCAAAAAAGTACAAAATCAAAAACCGTGACAAAATTCAGAATTATGATCTGATATAAAGAGCAAGTCATCTATGTAACGACTGTACCATATGATGTTAGTGAGAAAAAGGTTTATGGTTGCATATAGATGACATTCCTCCCACCATTATTATTCAAATGTAGCTCAAACATACAATCCAGTGAAAATATATATTGTATATGCAGAAGTAATTTCATATAGGTGAACACTGCTGCCTTATAATAGAAAAAGTGTCAATTCAGCACATGGAGAACATTCCCTTTTGGACCAGTGACTGCTACCTTATTTCAATAATGCTGAAGAAGTAGGAGATTACCCCCAAAACATTGCATACATATGATCATCTTATTCCATCACTGCAGTATCTCAGTATGCATGATTTATTCAAAATTGACCATTGCAGTGTGCACCTATGTGAAATGACTTTTGCATATATATCTTTTCACTGGACTATATGTTTCAGATACTTTCAAATAATAATTGTGATTATGAAATGGCTCTGACACACCAAATTGGGCTTGCTGTTATACTTGCCTATTTTTAAAATTTTTCCTCCCACCATGCCATATACAGGTTTTCCATTGAGAGTGACATTTTAAGGCCCCTATAGGGCAACCCTGTATCTGCAGAAAGAAATCACTACTAAAAGGCAAAAAGTTGTTAGTCAACTGAAAATCCATAATAGTTAAAATATACTTTTGTAGTGTAACAGAGTTATCACTATACTTTTTTAGAGAAAAAAATAGAACTATAAGAGTCTTGTTATGAAGGATGCATGAATATATCCAAACACCACCTTTAGTGACCCATACAAAATAAGGTAAGGTTACCCATAATTTGTAGTAGCAGTTTAGTGTCACGAATATAACTAGGTGTACAAAACACCAAAGGCTCGAGAAAGTCGTTCAGCCATAGAGCCAATTCCAGAAACAATGGGATGTAATTGAGAACAACATGATCTACACCTGGCATGAAGAGAAAAAGATGTTCAGTCCTAAACACAAAATATTATTAAAAGACAAGAAAAAACACATATGCAGGTCAGCTTCAGTCTTTAAGATGGTAATATAACAGATAGGTGCATTGATTCCACCATATATGCAAGTTCTTAAGGTGATTCAATTGTGGGAAAAAAAGAGGTCTTCATAGAACCATCTTTCAAGTCAGTGTGATAGAACTGTGACAGGTACATCCAGCTTGCCAAAAAAACGATTTTGGCACCAAGCAGGCAAAAAACACAGAGGTTAGATTTATTCAACACAAAAATACAGATGATGACGTATAATGTGAACAGTGACGCTTCAACTGTTCTTACAACAATTTCCAATGCTTCATAAAATCTGACAGTGGTTAATATTCTGCCTCAATAATTAACACTGCAAAATATAAAGTTTTGGCACGCTGTCAGTGACGTGCATGGGGTGAGCTGAGTTCATTGGACATGAACTCGGCTCATCTGGATGCCGTCACAGCCAGACACTGAGGAGCGCAAGCATGCCTGCGCTTCTCAGTGTCTGCGGCATGGCAGCGTTCTGCTGCGGTCCAGCCTGTCATCTCGATGTAGCAGAGCTGGAGCCGTCCTGGGAACCATGGAAAGGTAAGGATGATGTTGCTTTATTATTTTATTTTTATTGCAGGAGATCGGTGGCTTCAGCTGGAATGGGCGTGATGGTAAGTATGGTTTAATTTAGAACAATAAATAATTGTGTCTTTATTTCAATTAAAGGACTTTATTCTGGGTGTTTGTGTTTTTTTTTAACTTTGACTATGGGATTAGTAATGGGGGTGTCTTATAGACGCCTCTCCATTACTAACCTGGGCTTGATGTCAGCTGGCATTATAAGCTGACATCAACCCCAACCCTATTACCCCACTGCCACCGCTACAGGGCAGTGGGAAGAGCGAGGCTAAGTGCCAGAATTGACACATCCTATGGATACGCCATTTCTGGGGCGGCTGACGGCTGGTGTTTCTAGCCTGGGAGGGGGCCAATATTCATGGCACCCTTCCTGGGCTATTAATATCAGCCCCCAGCTGTCTGCCTAGCCTTTGCTAGCTATTAAAATAGGGGGGACCCCACGTTATTTTTTTGGGGGTCCCCCATTTTAATAGCTGGTAAAGGCTAGGTATTCAGCTGGGGGCTGATATTAGTAGCCTCGGAAGCTCCGTGGGTATTACCCCCTTCCCAGGCTTCAAACATCTGCCCCAGCCATCTGCTTAACCTCCGCTAGAGACTAAAATTACGGGGAATCCCACACCAATTTTTTTTTTAATAAATACTTTATTTTAACACTAAATGACAAGTACAGTAACCAACACTGTCACTGTACTTATTATATACAGTACAGACCAAAAGATTGGACACACCTTCTCATTTAAAGATTTTTCTGTATTTTCATGACTATGAAAATTGTACCTTCACACTGAAGGCATAAAAACTATGAATTAACACATGTGGAATTATATACTTTACAAAAAAGTGTGAAACAACTGAAAATATGACAGGCACAGCTCTCCTGTGGGGTGTAGTATATAGAGGATCTGTCGGCTCTCCTGTGTGGTGTAGTATATAGAGGATCTGTCGGCTCTCCTGTGTGGTGTAGTGTATAGAGGATCTGTCAGCTCCCCTGTGTGGTGTAGTATATAGAGGATCTGTCGGCTCTCCTGTGTGGTGTAGTATATAGAGGATGTGTCGGCTCTCCTGTGTGGTGTAGTATATAGAGGATCTGTCAGCTCCCCTGTGTGGTGTAGTATATAGAGGATCTGTCGGCTCTCCTGTGTGGTGTAGTATATAGAGGATCTGTCGTCTCTCCTGTGTGGTGTAGTATATAGAGGATGTGTCGGCTCTCCTGTGTGGTGTAGTATATAGAGGATCTGTCAGCTATCCTGTGTGGTGTAGTATATAGAGGATCTGTCATCTCTCCTGTGTGGTGTAGTATATAGAGGATCAGTCAGCTCTCCTGTGTGGTGTAGTATATAGAGGATTGGTCAGCTCTCCTGTGTGGTGTTATATATAGAGGATCTGTCAGCTCTCCTGTGTGGTGCAGTATATGGAGGATTTGTCAGCTCTCCTGTGTGGTGCAATATATAGGATCTGTCAGCTCTCCTGTGTGGTGCAGTATATAGAGAATCTGTCAGCTCTCCTGTGTGGTGTAGTATATAGAGGATCTGTCAGTTTTCCTATGTGGTGTAGTATATAAAGGATCTGTCAGCTCACCTGTGTGGTGCAGTCTATAGAGGATCTGTCAGCTCTCCTGTGTGTAGTATATAGAGGATCTGTCAGCTCTCTTGTGTGGTGTAGTATATAGAGAATCTGTCAGCTCCCCTGTGTGGTGTAGTATATAGAGTATCTGTCAGCTCTCCTGTGTGGTATAGTTTATAGAGGATCTGTCAGCTCTCCTGTGTGGGGTAGTATATAGAGGATCTGTCAGCTCTCCTGTGTGGTGTAGTATATAGAGGATCTCTTAGTTCTCCTGTGTGGAGTAGTATATAGAGGATCTGTCAGCTCTCCTGTGTGGTGTAGTATATAGAGGATCTCTTAGTTCTCCTGTATGGAGTAGTATATAGAGGATCTGTCAGCTCTCCTGTGTGGTGTAGTATATATTGGATCTGTCAGTTCTCCTGTGTGCTGTAGTATATAGAGGATCTGTCAGCACTCCTGTGTAGTGTAGTATATAGAGGATCTCTTAGTTCTCCTGTGTGGTGTAGTGTATAGAGGATGTGTCAGCTCTGCTGTGTGGTGTAATATATAGAGGATCTGTCAGCTCTCCTGTGTGGTGTAGTATATAGAGGATGTGTCAGCTCTCCTGCGTGGTGTAGTATATAGGATCTGTCAGCACTCCTATGTGGTACAGTATATAAAGAATCTGTCAGCTCTCCTGTGTGGTGTAGTATATAGAGGATCTGTCAGTTTTCCTATGTGGTGTAGTATATAGAGGATCTGTCAGCTCTCCTGTGTGGTGTAGTATATAGGATCTGTCAGCCCTCCTATGTGGTACAGTATATAGAGGATCTGTCAGCTCTCCTGTGTGGTGTAGTATATAGAGGATCTGTCGGCTCTCCTGTGTGGTGTAGTATATAGAGGATCTGTTAGCTCTCCTGTGTGGTGTAGTATATAGAGGATCTGTCAGTTTTCCTATGTGGTGTAGTATATAGAGGATCTGTCAGCTCTCCTGTGTGGTGTAATCTATAGAGGATCTGTCAGCTCTCCTGTGTGGTGTAGTCTATAGAAGATCTGTCAGCTCTCCTGTGTGGTGTAGTATATATAGGATCTGTCAGCTCTCCTGTGTGGTGTAGTATATAGAGGATCTGTTAGCTCTCCTGTGTGGTGTAGTATATAGAGGATCTGTCAGCTCTCCTGTGTGGTGTAGTATATATAGGATCTGTCAGCTCTCCTGTGTGGTGTAGTATATAGAGGATCTGTCGGCTCTGCTGTGTGGTGTAGTATATAGAGGATCTGTCGTCTCTCCTGTGTGGTGTAGTATATAGAGGATGTGTCGGCTCTCCTGTGTGGTGTAGTATATAGAGGATCTGTCAGCTATCCTGTGTGGTGTAGTATATAGAGAATCTGTCAGCTCTCCTGTGTGGTGTAGTATATATAGGATCTGTCAGCTCTCCTGTGTGGTGTAGTATATAGAGGATCTGTCGGCTCTGCTGTGTGGTGTAGTATATAGAGGATCTGTCGTCTCTCCTGTGTGGTGTAGTATATAGAGGATGTGTCGGCTCTCCTGTGTGGTGTAGTATATAAAGGATCTGTCAGCTCTCCTGTGTGGTGTAGTATATAGAGGATCTGTCAGCTCTCCTGTGTGGTGTAGTATATAGAGGATCTGTCAGCTCTCCTGTGTGGTGTTATATATAGATGATCTGTCAGCTCTCCTGTGTGGTGAAGTATATGGAGGATTTGTCAGCTCTCCTGTGTGGTGCAATATATAGGATCTGTCAGCTCTCCTGTGTGGTGTAGTATATAGAGGATCTGTCAGCTCTCCTGTGTGGTGTTATATATAGATGATCTGTCAGCTCTCCTGTGTGGTGAAGTATATGGAGGATTTGTCAGCTCTCCTGTGTGGTGCAATATATAGGATCTGTCAGCTCTCCTGTGTGGTGCAGTATATAGAGGATCTGTCAGCTATCCTGTGTGGTGTAGTATACTGAGGTTCTGTCAGCTCTCCTGTGTGGTGTAGTATATGGAGGATCTGTCAGCTCTCCTGTGTGGTGTATTATATAGAGGATCTGTCAGCTCTCCTGTGTGGTGCAGTATATAGAGAATTGGTCAGCTCTCCTGTGTGGTGTTATATATAGATGATCTGTCAGCTCTCCTGTGTGGTGAAGTATATGGAGGATTTGTCAGCTCTCCTGTGTGGTGCAATATATAGGATCTGTCAGCTCACCTGTGTGGTGTAGTATATAGAGGATCTGTCAGCTCTCCTGTGTGGTGCAGTCTATAGAGGATCTGTCAGCTCTCCTGTGTGTAGTATATAGAGGATCTGTCAGCTCTCCTGTGTGGTGTAGTATATAGAGAATCTGTCAGCTCCCCTGTGTGGTGTAGTATATAGAGTATCTGTCAGCTCTCCTGTGTGGTATAGTATATAGAGGATCTGTCAGCTCTCCTGTGTGGTGAAGTATATAGAGGATCTGTCAGCTCTCCTGTGTGGTGTAGTATATAGAGGATCTCTTAGTTCTCCTGTGTGGAGTAGTATATAGAGGATCTGTCAGCTCTCCTGTGTGGTGTAGTATACAGAGGATCTCTTAGTTCTCCTGTGTGGTGTAGTATATAGAGGATCTGTCGGCTCTCCTGTGTGGTGTAGTATATAGAGGATCTGTCAGCTCTCCTGTGTGGTGTAGTATATAGAGGATCTGTCAGTTTTCCTGTGTGGTGTAGTATATAGAGGATCTGTCAGCTCTCCTGTATGGTGTAGTATATAGGATCTGTCAGCCCTCCTATGTGGTACAGTATATAGAGGATCTGTCAGCTCTCCTGTGTGGTGTAGTATATAGAGGATGTGTCAGCTCTGCTGTGTGGTGTAGTATATAGAGGATCTGTCAGCTCTCCTGTGTGGTGTAGTATATAGAGGATCTGTCAGCTCTCCTGCGTGGTGTAGTATATAGGATCTGTCAGCACTCCTATGTGGTACAGTATATAAAGAATCTGTCAGCTCTCCTGTGTGGTGTAGTATATAGAGGATCTGTCAGCCCTCCTATGTGGTACAGTATATAGAGGATCTGTCAGCTCTCCTGTGTGGTGTAGTATATAGAGGATCTGTCGGCTCTCCTGTGTGGTGTAGTGTATAGAGGATCTGTTAGCTCTCCTGTGTGGTGTAGTATATAGAGGATCTGTCAGTTTTCCTATGTGGTGTAGTATATAGAGGATCTGTCAGTTTTCCTATGTGGTGTAGTATATAGAGGATCTGTCAGCTCTCCTGTGTGGTGTAATCTATAGAGGATCTGTCAGCTCTCCTGTGTGGTGTAGTCTATAGAAGATCTGTCAGCTCTCCTGTGTGGTGTAGTATATATAGGATCTGTCAGCTCTCCTGTGTGGTGTAGTATATAGAGGATCTGTTAGCTCTCCTGTGTGGTGTAGTATATAGAGGATCTGTCAGCTCTCCTGTGTGGTGTAGTATATATAGGATCTGTCAGCTCTCCTGTGTGGTGTAGTATATAGAGGATCTGTCGACTCTGCTGTGTGGTGTAGTATATAGAGGATCTGTCGCCTCTCCTGTGTGGTGTAGTATATAGAGGATGTGTCGGCTCTCCTGTGTGGTGTAGTATATAGAGGATCTGTCAGCTATCCTGTGTGGTGTAGTATATAGAGAATCTGTCAGCTCTCCTGTGTGGTGTAGTATATATAGGATCTGTCAGCTCTCCTGTGTGGTGTAGTATATAGAGGATCTGTCGGCTCTGCTGTGTGGTGTAGTATATAGAGGATCAGTCGTCTCTCCTGTGTGGTGTAGTATATAGAGGATGTGTCGGCTCTCCTGTGTGGTGTAGTATATAAAGGATCTGTCGGCTCTCCTGTGTGGTGTAGTATATAGAGGATCTGTCAGCTCTCCTGTGTGGTGTAGTATATAGAGGATCTGTCAGCTCTCCTGTGTGGTGTTATATATAGATGATCTGTCAGCTCTCCTGTGTGGTGAAGTATATGGAGGATTTGTCAGCTCTCCTGTGTGGTGCAATATATAGGATCTGTCAGCTCTCCTGTGTGGTGCAGTATATAGAGGATCTGTCAGCTATCCTGTGTGGTGTAGTATACGGAGGTTCTGTCAGCTCTCCTGTGTGGTGTAGTATATGGAGGATCTGTCAGCTCTCCTGTGTGGTGTAGTATATAGAGGATGTGTCAGCTCTCCTGCGTGGTGTAGTATATAGGATCTTTCAGCACTCCTATGTGGTACAGTATATAAAGAATCTGTCAGCTCTCCTGTGTGGTGTAGTATATAGAGGATCTGTCAGTTTTCCTATGTGGTGTAGTATATAGAGGATCTGTCAGCTCTCCTGTGTGGTGTAGTATATAGGATCTGTCAGCCCTCCTATGTGGTACAGTATATAGAGGATCTGTCAGCTCTCCTGTGTGGTGTAGTATATAGAGGATCTGTCGGCTCTCCTGTGTGGTGTAGTATATAGAGGATCTGTTAGCTCTCCTGTGTGGTGTAGTATATAGAGGATCTGTCAGTTTTCCTATGTGGTGTAGTATATAGAGGATCTGTCAGCTCTCCTGTGTGGTGTAATCTATAGAGGATCTGTCAGCTCTCCTGTGTGGTGTAGTCTATAGAAGATCTGTCAGCTCTCCTGTGTGGTGTAGTATATATAGGATCTGTCAGCTCTCCTGTGTGGTGTAGTATATAGAGGATCTGTTAGCTCTCCTGTGTGGTGTAGTATATAGAGGATCTGTCAGCTCTCCTGTGTGGTGTAGTATATATAGGATCTGTCAGCTCTCCTGTGTGGTGTAGTATATAGAGGATCTGTCGTCTCTCCTGTGTGGTGTAGTATATAGAGGATGTGTCGGCTCTCCTGTGTGGTGTAGTATATAAAGGATATGTCAGCTCTCCTGTGTGGTGTAGTATATAGAGGATCTGTCAGCTCTCCTGTGTGGTGTAGTATATAGAGGATCTGTCAGCTCTCCGGTGTGGTGTTATATATAGATGATCTGTCAGCTCTCCTGTGTGGTGAAGTATATGGAGGATTTGTCAGCTCTCCTGTGTGGTGCAATATATAGGATCTGTCAGCTCTCCTGTGTGGTGTAGTATATAGAGGATCTGTCAGCTCTCCTGTGTGGTGTTATATATAGATGATCTGTCAGCTCTCCTGTGTGGTGAAGTATATGGAGGATTTGTCAGCTCTCCTGTGTGGTGCAATATATAGGATCTGTCAGCTCTCCTGTGTGGTGCAGTATATAGAGGATCTGTCAGCTATCCTGTGTGGTGTAGTATACTGAGGTTCTGTCAGCTCTCCTGTGTGGTGTAGTATATGGAGGATCTGTCAGCTATCCTGTGTGGTGTATTATATAGAGGATCTGTCAGCTCTCCTGTGTGGTGCAGTATATAGAGAATTGGTCAGCTCTCCTGTGTGGTGTTATATATAGATGATCTGTCAGCTCTCCTGTGTGGTGAAGTATATGGAGGATTTGTCAGCTCTCCTGTGTGGTGCAATATATAGGATCTGTCAGCTCACCTGTGTGGTGTAGTATATAGAGGATCTGTCAGCTCTCCTGTGTGGTGCAGTCTATAGAGGATCTGTCAGCTCTCCTGTGTGTAGTATATAGAGGATCTGTCAGCTCTCCTGTGTGGTGTAGTATATAGAGAATCTGTCAGCTCCCCTGTGTGGTGTAGTATATAGAGTATCTGTCAGCTCTCCTGTGTGGTATAGTATATAGAGGATCTGTCAGCTCTCCTGTGTGGTGAAGTATATAGAGGATCTGTCAGCTCTCCTGTGTGGTGTAGTATATAGAGGATCTCTTAGTTCTCCTGTGTGGAGTAGTATATAGAGGATCTGTCAGCTCTCCTGTGTGGTGTAGTATACAGAGGATCTCTTAGTTCTCCTGTGTGGTGTAGTATATAGAGGATCTGTTGGCTCTCCTGTGTGGTGTAGTATATAGAGGATCTGTCAGCTCTCCTGTGTGGTGTAGTATATAGAGGATCTGTCAGTTTTCCTGTGTGGTGTAGTATATAGAGGATCTGTCAGCTCTCCTGTATGGTGTAGTATATAGGATCTGTCAGCCCTCCTATGTGGTACAGTATATAGAGGATCTGTCAGCTCTCCTGTGTGGTGTAGTATATAGAGGATGTGTCAGCTCTGCTGTGTGGTGTAGTATATAGAGGATCTGTCAGCTCTCCTGTGTGGTGTAGTATATAGAGGATCTGTCAGCTCTCCTGCGTGGTGTAGTATATAGGATCTGTCAGCACTCCTATGTGGTACAGTATATAAAGAATCTGTCAGCTCTCCTGTGTGGTGTAGTATATAGAGGATCTGTCAGTTTTACTATGCGGTGTAGTATATAGAGGATCTGTCAGCTCTCCTGTGTGGTGTAGTATATAGGATCTGTCAGCCCTCCTATGTGGTACAGTATATAGAGGATCTGTCAGCTCTCCTGTGTGATGTAGTATATAGAGGATCTGTCGGCTCTCCTGTGTGGTGTAGTGTATAGAGGATCTGTTAGCTCTCCTGTGTGGTGTAGTATATAGAGGATCTGTCAGATCTCCTGTGTGGTGTAGTATATAGAGGATCTGTCAGTTTTCCTATGTGGTGTAGTATATAGAGGATTTGTCAGCTCTCCTGTGTGGTGTAATCTATAGAGGATCTGTCAGCTCTCCTGTGTGGTGTAGTCTATAGAAGATCTGTCAGCTCTCCTGTGTGGTGTAGTATATATAGGATCTGTCAGCTCTCCTGTGTGGTGTAGTATATAGAGGATCTGTTAGCTCTCCTGTGTGGTGTAGTATATAGAGGATCTGTCAGCTCTCCTGTGTGGTGTAGTATATATAGGATCTGTCAGCTCTCCTGTGTGGTGTAGTATATAGAGGATCTGTCGACTCTGCTGTGTGGTGTAGTATATAGAGGATCTGTCGTCTCTCCTGTGTGGTGTAGTATATAGAGGATGTGTCGGCTCTCCTGTGTGGTGTAGTATATAGAGGATCTGTCAGCTATCCTGTGTGGTGTAGTATATAGAGAATCTGTCAGCTCTCCTGTGTGGTGTAGTATATATAGGATCTGTCAGCTCTCCTGTGTGGTGTAGTATATAGAGGATCTGTCGGCTCTGCTGTGTGGTGTAGTATATAGAGGATCTGTCGTCTCTCCTGTGTGGTGTAGTATATAGAGGATGTGTCGGCTCTCCTGTGTGGTGTAGTATATAAAGGATCTGTCAGCTCTCCTGTGTGGTGTAGTATATAGAGGATCTGTCAGCTCTCCTGTGTGGTGTAGTATATAGAGGATCTGTCAGCTCTCCTGTGTGGTGAAGTATATAGAGGATCTGTCAGCTCTCCTGTGTGGTGTAGTATATAGAGGATCTGTCAGCTCTCCTGTGTGGTGTAGTATATAGAGGATCTGTCAGCTCTCCTGTGTGGTGTTATATATAGATGATCTGTCAGCTCTCCTGTGTGGTGAAGTATATGGAGGATTTGTCAGCTCTCCTGTGTGGTGTGTGGTGTATTATATAGAGGATCTGTCAGCTCTCCTGTGTGGTGTGTGGTGTATTATATAGAGGATCTGTCAGCTCTCCTGTGTGGTGTAGTATATAGAGGATCTGTCAGCTCTCCTGTGTGGTGTAGTATATAGAGGATCTGTCAGCTCTCCTGTGTGGTGTAGTATATAGAGGATCTGTCAGCTCTCCTGTGTGGTGTTATATATAGATGATCTGTCAGCTCTCCTGTGTGGTGAAGTATATGGAGGATTTGTCAGCTCTCCTGTGTGGTGCAATATATAGGATCTGTCAGCTCTCCTGTGTGGTGCAGTATATAGAGGATCTGTCAGCTATCCTGTGTGGTGTAGTATACTGAGGTTCTGTCAGCTCTCCTGTGTGGTGTAGTATATGGAGGATCTGTCAGCTCTCCTGTGTGGTGTATTATATAGAGGATCTGTCAGCTCTCCTGTGTGGTGCAGTATATAGAGAATTGGTCAGCTCTCCTGTGTGGTGTTATATATAGATGATCTGTCAGCTCTCCTGTGTGGTGAAGTATATGGAGGATTTGTCAGCTCTCCTGTGTGGTGCAATATATAGGATCTGTCAGCTCTTGTGTGGTGTAGTATACTGAGGTTCTGTCAGCTCTCCTGTGGGTGTAGTATATAGAGGATCTGTCGGCTCTCCTGTGTGGTGTAGTATATAGAGGATCTGTTAGCTCTCCTGTGTGGTGTAGTATATAGAGGATCTGTCAGCTCTCCTGTGTGGTGTAGTATATAGAAGATCTGTCAGTTTTCCTATGTGGTGTAGTATATAGAGGATCTGTCAGCTCTCCTGTGTGGTGTAATCTATAGCGGATCTGTCAGCTCTCCTGTGTGGTGTAGTCTATAGAAGATCTGTCAGCTCTCCTGTATGGTGTAGTATATAGAGGATCTGTTAGCTCTCCTGTGTGGTGTAGTATATAGAGGATCTGTCAGCTCTCCTGTGTGGTGTGGTATATATAGGATCTGTCAGCTCTCCTGTGTGGTGTAGTATATAGAGTATCTGTCGGCTCTCCTGTGTGGTGTAGTATATAGAGGATCTGTCGTCTCTCCTGTGTGGTGTAGTATATAGAGGATGTGTCGGCTCTCCTGTGTGGTGTAGTATATAGAGGATCTGTCAGCTATCCTGTGTGGTGTAGTATATAGAGGATCTGTCAGCTCTCCTGTGTGGTGTAGTATATAGAGGATCTGTCAGCTCTCCTGTGTGGTGCAGTATATAGAGGATTGGTCAGCTCTCCTGTGTGGTGTTATATATAGATGATCTGTCAGCTCTCCTGTGTGGTGAAGTATGTGGAGGATTTGTCAGCTCTCCTGTGTGGTGCAATATATAGGATCTGTCAGCTCTCCTGTGTGGTGTAGTATATAGAGGATCTGTCAGTTTTCCTATGTGGTGTAGTATATACAGGATCTGTCAGCTCTCCTGTGTGGTGCAGTCTATAGAGGATCTGTCAGCTCTCCTGTGTGGTGTAGTATATAGAGGATCTCTTAGTTCTCCTGTATGGAGTAGTATATAGAGGATCTGTCAGCTCTCCTGTGTGGTGTAGTATATATTGGATCTGTCAGTTCTACTGTGTGCTGTAGTATATAGAGGATCTGTCAGCACTCCTGTGTAGTGTAGTATATAGAGGATCTCTTAGTTCTCCTGTGTGGTGTAGTGTATAGAGGATGTGTCAGCTCTGCTGTGTGGTGTAATATATAGAGGATCTGTCAGCTCTCCTGTGTGGTGTAGTATATAGAGGATGTGTCAGCTCTCCTGCGTGGTGTAGTATATAGGATCTGTCAGCACTCCTATGTGGTACAGTATATAAAGAATCTGTCAGCTCTCCTGTGTGGTGTAGTATATAGAGGATCTGCCAGTTTTCCTATGTGGTGTAGTATATAGAGGATCTGTCAGCTCTCCTGTGTGGTGTAGTATATAGGATCTGTCAGCCCTCCTATGTGGTACAGTATATAGAGGATCTGTCAGCTCTCCTGTGTGGTGTAGTATATAGAGGATCTGTCGGCTCTCCTGTGTGGTGTAGTATATAGAGGATCTGTTAGCTCTCCTGTGTGGTGTAGTATATAGAGGATCTGTCAGTTTTCCTATGTGGTGTAGTATATAGAGGATCTGTCAGCTCTCCTGTGTGGTGTAATCTATAGAGGATCTGTCAGCTCTCCTGTGTGGTGTAGTCTATAGAAGATCTGTCAGCTCTCCTGTGTGGTGTAGTATATATAGGATCTGTCAGCTCTCCTGTGTGGTGTAGTATATAGAGGATCTGTTAGCTCTCCTGTGTGGTGTAGTATATAGAGGATCTGTCAGCTCTCCTGTGTGGTGTAGTATATATAGGATCTGTCAGCTCTCCTGTGTGGTGTAGTATATAGAGGATCTGTCGGCTCTGCTGTGTGGTGTAGTATATAGAGGATCTGTCGTCTCTCCTGTGTGGTGTAGTATATAGAGGATGTGTCGGCTCTCCTGTGTGGTGTAGTATATAGAGGATCTGTCAGCTATCCTGTGTGGTGTAGTATATAGAGAATCTGTCAGCTCTCCTGTGTGGTGTAGTATATATAGGATCTGTCAGCTCTCCTGTGTGGTGTAGTATATAGAGGATCTGTCGGCTCTGCTGTGTGGTGTAGTATATAGAGGATCTGTCGTCTCTCCTGTGTGGTGTAGTATATAGAGGATGTGTCGGCTCTCCTGTGTGGTGTAGTATATAAAGGATCTGTCAGCTCTCCTGTGTGGTGTAGTATATAGAGGATCTGTCAGCTCTCCTGTGTGGTGTAGTATATAGAGGATCTGTCAGCTCTCCTGTGTGGTGTTATATATAGATGATCTGTCAGCTCTCCTGTGTGGTGAAGTATATGGAGGATTTGTCAGCTCTCCTGTGTGGTGCAATATATAGGATCTGTCAGCTCTCCTGTGTGGTGTAGTATATAGAGGATCTGTCAGCTCTCCTGTGTGGTGTTATATATAGATGATCTGTCAGCTCTCCTGTGTGGTGAAGTATATGGAGGATTTGTCAGCTCTCCTGTGTGGTGCAATATATAGGATCTGTCAGCTCTCCTGTGTGGTGCAGTATATAGAGGATCTCTCAGCTATCCTGTGTGGTGTAGTATACTGAGGTTCTGTCAGCTCTCCTGTGTGGTGTAGTATATGGAGGATCTGTCAGCTCTCCTGTGTGGTGTATTATATAGAGGATCTGTCAGCTCTCCTGTGTGGTGCAGTATATAGAGAATTGGTCAGTTCTCCTGTGTGGTGTTATATATAGATGATCTGTCAGCTCTCCTGTGTGGTGAAGTATATGGAGGATTTGTCAGCTCTCCTGTGTGGTGCAATATATAGGATCTGTCAGCTCACCTGTGTGGTGTAGTATATAGAGGATCTGTCAGCTCTCCTGTGTGGTGCAGTCTATAGAGGATCTGTCAGCTCTCCTGTGTGTAGTATATAGAGGATCTGTCAGCTCTCCTGTGTGGTGTAGTATATAGAGAATCTGTCAGCTCCCCTGTGTGGTGTAGTATATAGAGTATCTGTCAGCTCTCCTGTGTGGTATAGTATATAGAGGATCTGTCAGCTCTCCTGTGTGGTGAAGTATATAGAGGATCTGTCAGCTCTCCTGTGTGGTGTAGTATATAGAGGATCTCTTAGTTCTCCTGTGTGGAGTAGTATATAGAGGATCTGTCAGCTCTCCTGTGTGGTGTAGTATACAGAGGATCTCTTAGTTCTCCTGTGTGGTGTAGTATATAGAGGATCTGTCGGCTCTCCTGTGTGGTGTAGTATATAGAGGATCTGTCAGCTCTCCTGTGTGGTGTAGTATATAGAGGATCTGTCAGTTTTCCTGTGTGGTGTAGTATATAGAGGATCTGTCAGCTCTCCTGTATGGTGTAGTATATAGGATCTGTCAGCCCTCCTATGTGGTACAGTATATAGAGGATCTGTCAGCTCTCCTGTGTGGTGTAGTATATAGAGGATGTGTCAGCTCTGCTGTGTGGTGTAGTATATAGAGGATCTGTCAGCTCTCCTGTGTGGTGTAGTATATAGAGGATCTGTCAGCTCTCCTGCGTGGTGTAGTATATAGGATCTGTCAGCACTCCTATGTGGTACAGTATATAAAGAATCTGTCAGCTCTCCTGTGTGGTGTAGTATATAGAGGATCTGTCAGTTTTCCTATGTGGTGTAGTATATAGAGGATCTGTCAGCTCTCCTGTGTGGTGTAGTATATAGGATCTGTCAGCCCTCCTATGTGGTACAGTATATAGAGGATCTGTCAGCTCTCCTGTGTGGTGTAGTATATAGAGGATCTGTCGGCTCTCCTGTGTGGTGTAGTATATAGAGGATCTGTCAGCTCTCCTGTGTGGTGTAGTATATAGAGGATCTGTCAGTTTTCCTGTGTGGTGTAGTATATAGAGGATCTGTCAGCTCTCCTGTATGGTGTAGTATATAGGATCTGTCAGCCCTCCTATGTGGTACAGTATATAGAGGATCTGTCAGCTCTCCTGTGTGGTGTAGTATATAGAGGATGTGTCAGCTCTGCTGTGTGGTGTAGTATATAGAGGATCTGTCAGCTCTCCTGTGTGGTGTAGTATATAGAGGATCTGTCAGCTCTCCTGCGTGGTGTAGTATATAGGATCTGTCAGCACTCCTATGTGGTACAGTATATAAAGAATCTGTCAGCTCTCCTGTGTGGTGTAGTATATAGAGGATCTGTCAGTTTTCCTATGTGGTGTAGTATATAGAGGATCTGTCAGCTCTCCTGTGTGGTGTAGTATATAGGATCTGTCAGCCCTCCTATGTGGTACAGTATATAGAGGATCTGTCAGCTCTCCTGTGTGGTGTAGTATATAGAGGATCTGTCGGCTCTCCTGTGTGGTGTAGTGTATAGAGGATCTGTTAGCTCTCCTGTGTGGTGTAGTATATAGAGGATCTGTCAGATCTCCTGTGTGGTGTAGTATATAGAGGATCTGTCAGTTTTCCTATGTGGTGTAGTATATAGAGGATCTGTCAGCTCTCCTGTGTGGTGTAATCTATAGAGGATCTGTCAGCTCTCCTGTGTGGTGTAGTCTATAGAAGATCTGTCAGCTCTCCTGTGTGGTGTAGTATATATAGGATCTGTCAGCTCTCCTGTGTGGTGTAGTATATAGAGGATCTGTTAGCTCTCCTGTGTGGTGTAGTATATAGAGGATCTGTCAGCTCTCCTGTGTGGTGTAGTATATATAGGATCTGTCAGCTCTCCTGTGTGGTGTAGTATATAGAGGATCTGTCGACTCTGCTGTGTGGTGTAGTATATAGAGGATCTGTCGTCTCTCCTCTGTGGTGTAGTATATAGAGGATGTGTCGGCTCTCCTGTGTGGTGTAGTATATAGAGGATCTGTCAGCTATCCTGTGTGGTGTAGTATATAGAGAATCTGTCAGCTCTCCTGTGTGGTGTAGTATATATAGGATCTGTCAGCTCTCCTGTGTGGTGTAGTATATAGAGGATCTGTCGGCTCTGCTGTGTGGTGTAGTATATAGAGGATCTGTCGTCTCTCCTGTGTGGTGTAGTATATAGAGGATGTGTCGGCTCTCCTGTGTGGTGTAGTATATAAAGGATCTGTCAGCTCTCCTGTGTGGTGTAGTATATAGAGGATCTGTCAGCTCTCCTGTGTGGTGTAGTATATAGAGGATCTGTCAGCTCTCCTGTGTGGTGTTATATATAGATGATCTGTCAGCTCTCCTGTGTGGTGAAGTATATGGAGGATTTGTCAGCTCTCCTGTGTGGTGCAATATATAGGATCTGTCAGCTCTCCTGTGTGGTGCAGTATATAGAGGATCTGTCAGCTATCCTGTGTGGTGTAGTATACTGAGGTTCTGTCAGCTCTCCTGTGTGGTGTAGTATATGGAGGATCTGTCAGCTCTCCTGTGTGGTGTATTATATAGAGGATCTGTCAGCTCTCCTGTGTGGTGCAGTATATAGAGAATTGGTCAGCTCTCCTGTGTGGTGTTATATATAGATGATCTGTCAGCTCTCCTGTGTGGTGAAGTATATGGAGGATTTGTCAGCTCTCCTGTGTGGTGCAATATATAGGATCTGTCAGCTCTTGTGTGGTGTAGTATACTGAGGTTCTGTCAGCTCTCCTGTGGGTGTAGTATATAGAGGATCTGTCGGCTCTCCTGTGTGGTGTAGTATGTAGAGGATCTGTTAGCTCTCCTGTGTTGTGTAGTATATAGAGGATCTGTCAGCTCTCCTGTGTGGTGTAGTATATAGAGGATCTGTCAGTTTTCCTATGTGGTGTAGTATATAGAGGATCTGTCAGCTCTCCTGTGTGGTGTAATCTATAGCGGATCTGTCAGCTCTCCTGTGTGGTGTAGTCTATAGAAGATCTGTCAGCTCTCCTGTATGGTGTAGTATATAGAGGATGTGTTAGCTCTCCTGTGTGGTGTAGTATATAGAGGATCTGTCAGCTCTCCTGTGTGGTGTGGTATATATAGGATCTGTCAGCTCTCCTGTGTGGTGTAGTATATAGAGTATCTGTCGGCTCTCCTGTGTGGTGTAGTATATAGAGGATCTGTCGTCTCTCCTGTGTGGTGTAGTATATAGAGGATGTGTCGGCTCTCCTGTGTGGTGTAGTATATAGAGGATCTGTCAGCTATCCTGTGTGGTGTAGTATATAGAGGATCTGTCAGCTCTCCTGTGTGGTGTAGTATATAGAGGATCTGTCAGCTCTCCTGTGTGGTGCAGTATATAGAGGATTGGTCAGCTCTCCTGTGTGGTGTTATATATAGATGATCTGTCAGCTCTCCTGTGTGGTGAAGTATGTGGAGGATTTGTCAGCTCTCCTGTGTGGTGCAATATATAGGATCTGTCAGCTCTCCTGTGTGGTGTAGTATATAGAGGATCTGTCAGTTTTCCTATGTGGTGTAGTATATACAGGATCTGTCAGCTCTCCTGTGTGGTGCAGTCTATAGAGGATCTGTCAGCTCTCCTGTGTGTAGTATATAGAGGATCTGTCAGCTCTCCTGTGTGGTGTAGTATATAGAGAATCTGTCAGCTCCCCTGTGTGGTGTAGTATATAGAGTATCTGTCAGCTCTCCTGTGTGGTATAGTATATAGAGGATCTGTCGGCTCTCCTGTGTGGTGAAGTATATAGAGGATCTGTCAGCTCTCCTGTGTGGTGTAGTATATAGAGGATCTCTTAGTTCTCCTGTGTGGAGTAGTATATAGAGGATCTGTCAGCTCTCCTGTGTGTAGTATATAGAGGATCTGTCAGCTCTCCTGTGTGGTGTAGTATATAGGATCTGTCAGCCCTCCTATGTGGTACAGTATATAGAGGATCTGTCAGCTCTCCTGTGTGGTGTAGTATATAGAGGATCTGTCGGCTCTCCTGTGTGGTGTAGTGTATAGAGGATCTGTTAGCTCTCCTGTGTGGTGTAGTATATAGAGGATCTGTCAGATCTCCTGTGTGGTGTAGTATATAGAGGATCTGTCAGTTTTCCTATGTGGTGTAGTATATAGAGGATCTGTCAGCTCTCCTGTGTGGTGTAATCTATAGAGGATCTGTCAGCTCTCCTGTGTGGTGTAGTCTATAGAAGATCTGTCAGCTCTCCTGTGTGGTGTAGTATATATAGGATCTGTCAGCTCTCCTGTGTGGTGTAGTATATAGAGTATCTGTCAGCTCTCCTGTGTGGTATAGTATATAGAGGATCTGTCGGCTCTCCTGTGTGGTGAAGTATATAGAGGATCTGTCAGCTCTCCTGTGTGGTGTAGTATATAGAGGATCTCTTAGTTCTCCTGTGTGGAGTAGTATATAGAGGATCTGTCAGCTCTCCTGTGTGGTGTAGTATATAGAGGATCTCTTAGTTCTCCTGTGTGGTGTAGTATATAGAGGATCTGTCGGCTCTCCTGTGTGGTGTAGTATATTGAGGATCTGTCAGCTTTCCTGTGTGGTGTAGTATATAGAGCATCTGTCAGTTTTCCTGTGTGGTGTAGTATATAGAGGATCTGTCAGCTCTCCTGTATGGTGTAGTATATAGGATCTGTCAGCCCTCCTATGTGGTACAGTATATAGAGGATCTGTCAGCTCTCCTGTGTGGTGTAGTATATAGAGGATGTGTCAGCTCTGCTGTGTGGTGTAGTATATAGAGGATCTGTCAGCTCTCCTGTGTGGTGTAGTATATAGAGGATCTGTCAGCTCTCCTGCGTGGTGTAGTATATAGGATCTGTCAGCACTCCTATGTGGTACAGTATATAAAGAATCTGTCAGCTCTCCTGTGTGGTGTAGTATATAGGATCTGTCAGCTATCTTGTGTGGTGTAGTATACTGAGGTTCTGTCAGCTCTCCTGTGGGGTGTAGTATATAGAGGATCTGTCGGCTCTCCTGTGTGGTGTAGTATATAGAGGATCTGTCAGCTCTCCTGTGTGGTGTAGTATATAGATGATCTGTCAGTTTTCCTATGTGGTGTAGTATATAGAGGATCTGTCAGCTCTCCTGTGTGGTGTAATCTATAGCGGATCTGTCAGCTCTCCTGTGTGGTGTAGTCTATAGAAGATCTGTCAGCTCTCCTGTGTGGTGTAGTATATAGAGGATCTGTTAGCTCTCCTGTGTGGTGTAGTGTATAGAGGATCTGTCAGCTCTCCTGTGTGGTGTAGTATATATAGGATCTGTCAGCTCTCCTGTGTGGTGTAGTATATAGAGGATCTGTCGGCTCTCCTGTGTGGTTTAGTATATAGAGGATCTGTCGTCTCTCCTGTGTGGTGTAGTATATAGAGGATGTGTCGGCTCTCCTGTGTGGTGTAGTATATAGAGGATCTGTGAGCTATCCTGTGTGGTGTAGTATATAGAGGATCTGTCAGCTCTCCTGTGTGGTGTAGTATATAGAGGATATGTCAGCTCTCCTGTGTGGTGCAGTATATAGAGGATCTGTCAGCTCTCCTGTGTGGTGTAGTATATACAAGATCTGTCAGCTCTCCTGTGTGGTGCAGTATATAGAGAATCTGTCAGCTGTCCTGTGTGGTGCAGTATATAGAGGATTGGTCAGCTCTCCTGTGTGGTGTTATATATAGATGATCTGTCAGCTCTCCTGTGTGGTGTAGTATATAGAGGATCTGTCAGCTCTCCTGTGTGGTGTAGTATATAGAGGATCTGTCAGCTCGCCTGTGTGGTGTAGTATATGGAGGATCTGTCCGCTCTCCCGTGTGGAGTAGTATATAGAGGATCTGTCAGCTCTCCTGTGTGGTGTAGTATATAGAGGATCTGTCCTGTGTGGTGCAGTATATAGAGGATCTGTCAGCTCTCCTGTGTGGTGTAGTATATAGAGGATCTGTCAGCTCTCCTGTGTGGTGTAGTATATAGAGGATCTGTCCTGTGTGGTGCAGTATATAGAGGATCTGTCAGCTCTCCTGTGTGGTGTAGTATATAGAGGATCTGTCAGCTCTCCTGTGTGGTCTAGTATATAGAGGACTTGTCAGCTCTCCTGTGTGGTGCAATATATAGGATCTGTCAGCTCTCCTGTGTGGTGTAGTATATAGAGGATCTGTCAGTTTTCCTATGTGTTGTAGTATATAGAGGATCTGTCAGCTCTCCTGTGTGGTGCAGTCTATAGAGGATCTGTCAGCTCTCCTGTGTGTAGTATATAGAGGATCTGTCAGCTCTCCTGTTTGGTGTAGTATATAGAGAATCTGTGAGCTCCCCTGTGTGGTGTAGTATATAGAGTATCTGTCAGCTCTCCTGTGTGGTGTAGTATATAGAGGATCTGTCCTGTGTGGTGCAGTATATAGAGGATCTGTCAGCTCTCCTGTGTGGTGTAGTATATACAAGATCTGTCAGCTCTCCTGTGTGGTGTAGTATATAGAGGATGTGTCAGCTCTCCTGTGTGGTGTAGTATATAGAGGATCTGTCAGCTCTCCTGTGTGGTCTAGTATATAGAGGACTTGTCAGCTCTCCTGTGTGGTGCAATATATAGGATCTGTCAGCTCTCCTGTGTGGTGTAGTATATAGAGGATCTGTCAGTTTTCCTATGTGGTGTAGTATATAGAGGATCTGTCAGCTCTCCTGTGTGGTGCAGTCTATAGAGAATCTGTCAGCTCTCCTGTGTGGTGTAGTATATAGAGGATCTGTCAGTTCTCCTGTGTGGTGTAGTATATAGAGAATCTGTCAGCTCCCCTGTGTGGTGTAGTATATAGAGTATCTGTCAGCTCTCCTGTGTGGTATAGTATATAGAGGATCTGTCAGCTCTCCTGTGTGGTGAAGTATATAGAGGATCTGTCAGCTCTCCTGTGTGGTGTAGTATATAGAGGATGTGTCAGCTCTACTGTGTGGTGTAGTATATAGAGGATCTCTTAGTTCTCCTGTGTGGAGTAGTATATAGAGGATCTGTCAGCTCTCCTGTGTGGTGTAGTATATAGAGGATCTCTTAGTTCTCCTGTGTGGTGTAGTATATAGAGGATCTGTCGGCTCTCCTGTGTGGCGTAGTATATAGAGGATCTATCAGTTTTCCTGTGTGGTGTAGTATATAGAGGATCTGTCAGCTCTCCTGTATGGTGTAGTATATAGGATCTGTCAGCCCTCCTATGTGGTACAGTATATAGAGGATCTGTCAGCTCTCCTGTGTGGTGTAGTATATAGAGGATCTGTCGGCTCTCCTGTGTGGTGTAGTATAGAGGATCTGTCAGCTCTCCTGTGTGGTGTAGTATATAGGATCTGTCAGCTCTCTTGTGTGGTGTAGTATACTGAGGTTCTGTCAGCTCTCCTGTGGGTGTAGTATATAGAGGATCTGTCGGCTCTCCTGTGTGGTGTAGTATATAGAGGATCTGTTAGCTCTCCTGTGTGGTGTAGTATATAGAGGATCTGTCAGCTCTCCTGTGTGGTGTAGTATATAGAGGATCTGTCAGTTTTCCTATGTGGTGTAGTATATAGAGGATCTGTCAGCTCTCCTGTGTGGTGTAATCTATAGCGGATCTGTCAGCTCTCCTGTGTGGTGTAGTCTATAGAAGATCTGTCAGCTCTCCTGTATGGTGTAGTATATAGAGGATCTGTTAGCTCTCCTGTGTGGTGTAGTATATAGAGGATCTGTCAGCTCTCCTGTGTGGTGTGGTATATATAGGATCTGTCTGCTCTCCTGTGTGGTGTAGTATATAGAGGATCTGTCAGCTCTCCTGTGTGGTGTAGTATATTGAGGATCTGTCGTCTCTCCTGTGTGGTGTAGTATATAGAGGATGTGTCGGCTCTCCTGTGTGGTGTAGTATATAGAGGATCTGTCAGCTATCCTGTGTGGTGTAGTATATAGAGGATTTGTCAGCTCTCCTGTGTGGTGTAGTATATAGAGGATCTGTCAGCTCTCCTGTGTGGTGCAGTATATAGAGGATTGGTCAGCTCTCCTGTGTGGTGTTATATATAGATGATCTGTCAGCTCTCCTGTGTGGTGAAGTATGTGGAGGATTTGTCAGCTCTCCTGTGTGGTGCAATATATAGGATCTGTCAGCTCTCCTGTGTGGTGTAGTATATAGAGGATCTGTCAGTTTTCCTATGTGGTGTAGTATATACAGGATCTGTCAGCTCTCCTGTGTGGTGCAGTCTATAGAGGATCTGTCAGCTCTCCTGTGTGTAGTATATAGAGGATCTGTCAGCTCTCCTGTGTGGTGTAGTATTTAGAGAATCTGTCAGCTCCCCTGTGTGGTGTAGTATATAGAGTATCTGTCAGCTCTCCTGTGTGGTATAGTATATAGAGGATCTGTCGGCTCTCCTGTGTGGTGAAGTATATAGAGGATCTGTCAGCTCTCCTGTGTGGTGTAGTATATAGAGGATCTCTTAGTTCTCCTGTGTGGAGTAGTATATAGAGGATCTGTCAGCTCTCCTGTGTGGTGTAGTATATAGAGGATCTCTTAGTTCTCCTGTGTGATGTAGTATATAGAGGATCTGTCGGCTCTCCTGTGTGGTGTAGTATATAGAGGATCTGTCAGCTTTCCTGTGTGGTGTAGTATATAGAGGATCTGTCAGTTTTCCTGTGTGGTGTAGTATATAGAGGATCTGTCAGCTCTCCTGTATGGTGTAGTATATAGGATCTGTGAGCCCCCTATGTGGTACAGTATATAGAGGATCTGTCAGCTCTCCTGTGTGGTGTAGTATATAAAGGATGTGTCAGCTCTGCTGTGTTGTGTAGTATATAGAGGATCTGTCAGCTCTCCTGTGTGGTGTAGTATATAGAGGATCTGTCAGCTCTCCTGCGTGGTGTAGTATATAGGATCTGTCAGCACTCCTATGTGGTACAGTATATAAAGAATCTGTCAGCTCTCCTGTGTGGTGTAGTATATAGAGGATCTGTCAGTTTTCCTATGTGGTGTAGTATATAGAGGATCTGTCAGCTCTCCTGTGTGGTGTAGTATATAGGATCTGTCAGCCCTCCTATGTGGTACAGTATATAGAGGATCTGTCAGCTCTCCTGTGTGGTGTAGTATAGAGGATCTGTCAGCTCTCCTGTGTGGTGTAGTATATAGGATCTGTCAGCTATCTTGTGTGGTGTAGTATACTGAGGTTCTGTCAGCTCTCCTGTGGGGTGTAGTATATAGAGGATCTGTCGGCTCTCCTGTGTGGTGTAGTATATAGAGGATCTGTCAGCTCTCCTGTGTGGTGTAGTATATAGATGATCTGTCAGTTTTCCTATGTGGTGTAGTATATAGAGGATCTGTCAGCTCTCCTGTGTGGTGTAATCTATAGCGGATCTGTCAGCTCTCCTGTGTGGTGTAGTCTATAGAAGATCTGTCAGCTCTCCTGTGTGGTGTAGTATATAGAGGATCTGTTAGCTCTCCTGTGTGGTGTAGTGTATAGAGGATCTGTCAGCTCTCCTGTGTGGTGTAGTATATATAGGATCTGTCAGCTCTCCTGTGTGGTGTAGTATATAGAGGATCTGTCGGCTCTCCTGTGTGGTGTAGTATATAGAGGATCTGTCGTCTCTCCTGTGTGGTGTAGTATATAGAGGATGTGTCGGCTCTCCTGTGTGGTGTAGTATATAGAGGATCTGTGAGCTATCCTGTGTGGTGTAGTATATAGAGGATCTGTCAGCTCTCCTGTGTGGTGTAGTATATAGAGGATATGTCAGCTCTCCTGTGTGGTGCAGTATATAGAGGATCTGTCAGCTCTCCTGTGTGGTATAGTATATACAAGATATGTCAGCTCTCCTGTGTGGTGCAGTATATAGAGGATCTGTCAGCTCTCCTGTGTGGTGCAGTATATAGAGGATTGGTCAGCTCTCCTGTGTGGTGTTATATATAGATGATCTGTCAGCTCTCCTGTGTGGTGTAGTATATAGAGGATCTGTCAGCTCTCCTGTGTGGTGTAGTATATAGAGGATCTGTCAGCTCGCCTGTGTGGTGTAGTATATGGAGGATCTGTCCGCTCTCCCGTGTGGAGTAGTATATAGAGGATCTGTCAGCTCTCCTGTGTGGTGTAGTATATAGAGGATCTGTCCTGTGTGGTGCAGTATATAGAGGATCTGTCAGCTCTCCTGTGTGGTGTAGTATATAGAGGATCTGTCAGCTCTCCTGTGTGGTGTAGTATATAGAGGATCTGTCCTGTGTGGTGCAGTATATAGAGGATCTGTCAGCTCTCCTGTGTGGTGTAGTAAATAGAGGATCTGTCAGCTCTCCTGTGTGGTCTAGTATATAGAGGACTTGTCAGCTCTCCTGTGTGGTGCAATATATAGGATCTGTCAGCTCTCCTGTGTGGTGTAGTATATAGAGGATCTGTCAGTTTTCCTATGTGGTGTAGTATATAGAGGATCTGTCAGCTCTTCTGTGTGGTGCAGTCTATAGAGGATCTGTCAGCTCTCCTGTGTGTAGTATATAGAGGATCTGTCAGCTCTCCTGTGTGGTGTAGTATATAGAGAATCTGTCAGCTCCCCTGTGTGGTGTAGTATATAGAGTATCTGTCAGCTCTCCTGTGTGGTGTAGTATATAGAGGATCTGTCCTGTGTGGTGCAGTATATAGAGGATCTGTCAGCTCTCCTGTGTGGTGTAGTATATAGAGGATCTGTCAGCTCTCCTGTGTGGTCTAGTATATAGAGGACTTGTCAGCTCTCCTGTGTGGTGCAATATATAGGATCTGTCAGCTCTCCTGTGTGGTGTAGTATATAGAGGATCTGTCAGTTTTCCTATGTGGTGTAGTATATAGAGGATCTGTCAGCTCTCCTGTGTGGTGCAGTCTATAGAGGATCTGTCAGCTCTCCTGTGTGTAGTATATAGAGGATCTGTCAGCTCTCCTGTGTGGTGTAGTATATAGAGAATCTGTCAGCTCCCCTGTGTGGTGTAGTATATAGAGTATCTGTCAGCTCTCCTGTGTGGTATAGTATATAGAGGATCTGTCAGCTCTCCTGTGTGGTGAAGTATATAGAGGATCTGTCAGCTCTCCTGTGTGGTGTAGTATATAGAGGATGTGTCAGCTCTCCTGTGTGGTGTAGTATATAGAGGATCTCTTAGTTCTCCTGTGTGGAGTAGTATATAGAGGATCTGTCAGCTCTCCTGTGTGGTGTAGTATATAGAGGATCTCTTAGTTCTCCTGTGTGGTGTAGTATATAGAGGATCTGTCGGCTCTCCTGTGTGGTGTAGTATATAGAAGATCTATCAGTTTTCCTGTGTGGTGTAGTATATAGAGGATCTGTCAGCTCTCCTGTATGGTGTAGTATATAGGATCTGTCAGCCCTCCTATGTGGTACAGTATATAGAGGATCTGTCAGCTCTCCTGTGTGGTGTAGTATATAGAGGATCTGTCGGCTCTCCTGTGTGGTGTAGTATAGAGGATCTGTGAGCGCTCCTGTGTGGTGTAGTATATAGGATCTGTCAGCTCTCCTGTGGGGTGTAGTATATAGAGGATCTGTCGGCTCTCCTGTGTGGTGTAGTATATAGAGGATCTGTTGGCTCTCCTGTGTGGTGTAGTATATAGAGGATCTGTCAGCTCTCCTGTGTGGTGTAGTATATAGAGGATCTGTCAGTTTTCCTATGTGTTGTAGTATATAAAGGATCTGTCAGCTCTCCTGTGTGGTGCAGTCTGTAGAGGATCTGTCAGCTCTCCTGTGTGGTGTAGTCTATAGAAGATCTGTCAACTCTCCTGTGTGGTGTAGTATATAGAGGATCTGTTTGCTCTCCTGTGTGGTGAAGTATATAGAGGATCTGTCAGCTCTCCTGTGTGGTGTAGTATATAGAGGATGTGTCAGCTCTCCTGTGTGGTGTAGTATATAGAGGATCTCTTAGTTCTCCCGTGTGGTGTAGTATATAGAGGATCTGTCAGCTCTCCTGTATGGTGTAGTATATAGAGGATCTGTCAGCTCTCCTGTGTGGTGTAGTATATAGAGGATCTCTTAGTTCTCCTGTGTGGTGTAGTATATAGAGGATCTGTCAGCTCTCCTGTATGGTGTAGTATATAGGATCTGTCAGCCCTCCTATGTGGTACAGTATATAGAGGATCTGTCAGCTCTCCTGTGTGGTGTAGTATATAGAGGATCTGTCGGCTCTCCTGTGTGGTGTAGTATAGAGGATCTGTCAGCGTTCCTGTGTGGTGTAGTATATAGGATCTGTCAGCTTTCCTGTGGGGTGTAGTATATAGAGGATCTGTCGGCTCTCCTGTGTGGTGTAGTATATAGAGGATCTGTTGGCTCTCCTGTGTGGTGTAGTATATAGAGGATCTGTCAGTTTTCCTATGTGTTGTAGTATATAGAGGATCTGTCAGCTCTCCTGTGTGGTGCAGTCTGTAGAGGATCTGTCAGCTTTCCTGTGTGGTGTAGTCTATAGAAGATCTGTCAGCTCTCCTGTGTGGTGTAGTATATAGAGGATCTGTTTGCTCTCCTGTGTGGTGTAGTATATAGAGGATCTGTCAGCTCTCCTGTGTGGTGTAGTATATATAGGATCTGGCAGCTTTCCTGTGTGGTGTAGTATATAGAGGATCTGTCGGCTCTCCTGTGTGGTGTAGTATATAGAGGATCTGTCGGATCTCCTGTGTGGTGTAGTATATAGAGGATCTGTCCTGTGTGGTGTAGTATATAGAGGATCTGTCCTGTGTGGTGTAGTATATAGAAGATCTGTCAGCTCTCCTGTGTGGTATAGTATATAGAGGATCTGTCAGCTCTCCTGTGTGGTGTAGTATATAGAGGATCTCTTAGTTCTCCTGTGTGGTGTAGTATATAGAGGATCTCTTAGTTCTCCTGTGTGGTGTGTGGTGTAGTATATAGAGGATCTGTCAGCTCTCCTGTGTGGTGTAGTATATAGAGGATCTGTAAGCTCTCCTGTGTGGTGTAGTATATAGAGGATCTGTCAGTTCTCCTGTGTGGTGTAGTATATAGAGGATCTGTCAGCTCTCCTGTGTGGTGTAGTATATAGAGGATCTGTCAGCTCTCCTGTGTGGTATAGTATATAGAGGATCTGTCAGTTCTCCTGTGGTGCAGTATATAGAGGATCTGTCGGCTCTCCTGTATGGTATAGTATATAGAGAATCTGTCAGCTCTCCTGTGTCGTGTAGTATATAGAGGATCTGTCAGCTCTCCTGTGTGGTGTAGTATATAGAGGATCTGTCAGTTCTCATGAATAGTGTAGTATATAGAGGATCTGTCAGCTCCCTGTGTGGTGTAGTATATGGAGGATCTGTCAGCTCCCCTGTATGTTGTAGTATATAGAGGATTTGTCAGCTCTCCTGTGTGGTGCAGTATATAGAGGATCTGTCAGCTCTCATGAATAGTGTTGTATATAGAGGATCTGTCAGCTCTCCTGTGTGTTGTAGTATATGGAGGATCTGTCAGCTCCCCTGTGTGGTGTAGTGTATAGAGGATCTGTCAGCTCTCCTGTGTGGTGTAGTGTATAGAGGATCTGTCAGCTCTCCTGTGTGGTGTAGTAAATAGAGTATCTGTCAGTTCTCCTGTGTGGTGTAGTATATAGAGGATCTGTCAGCTCTCGTGTCTGGTGTAGTGTATAGAGGATCTGTCAGCTCTCCTGTTTGGTGTAGTGTATAGAGGATCTGTCAGCTCTCCTGTGTGGTGTAGTATATAGAGAATCTGTCAGCTCTCCTGTGTGTTGTAGTTTATGGAGGATCTGTCAGCTCTCCTGTGTGGTGTAGTATATTGAGTATCTGTCAGCTCTCCTGTGTGCTATAGTATATAGAGGATCTGTCAGCTCTCCTGTGTGGTGAAGTATATAGAGGATCTGTCAGCTCTCCTGTGTGGTGTAGTATATAGAGGATGTGTCAGCTCTCCTGTGTGGTGTAGTATATAGAGGATCTCTTAGTTCTCCTGTGTGGAGTAGTATATAGAGGATCTGTCAGCTCTCCTGTGTGGTGTAGTATATAGAGGATCTCTTAGTTCTCTTGTGTGGTGTAGTATATAGAGGATCTGTCGGCTCTCCTGTGTGGTGTAGTATATAGAGGATCTGTCAGTTTTCCTGTGTGGTGTAGTATATAGAGGATCTGTCAGCTCTCCTGTATGGTGTAGTATATAGGATCTGTCAGCCCTCCTATGTGGTACAGTATATAGAGGATCTGTCAGCTCTCCTGTGTGGTGTAGTATATAGAGGATCTGTCGGCTCTCCTGTGTGGTGTAGTATAGAGGATCTGTCAGCGCTCCTGTGTGGTGTAGTATATAGGATCTGTCAGCTCTCCTGTGGGGTGTAGTATATAGAGGATCTGTCGGCTCTCCTGTGTGGTGTAATATATAGAGGATCTGTTGGCTCTCCTGTGTGGTGTAGTATATAGAGGATCTGTCAGCTCTCCTGTGTGGTGTAGTATATAGAGGATCTGTCAGTTTTCCTATGTGTTGTAGTATATAGAGGATCTGTCAGCTCTCCTGTGTGGTGCAGTCTGTAGAGGATCTGTCAGCTCTCCTGTGTGGTGTAGTCTATAGAAGATCTGTCAGCTCTCCTGTGTGGTGTAGTATATAGAGGATCTGTTTGCTCTCCTGTGTGGTGAAGTATTTAGAGGATCTGTCAGCTCTCCTGTGTGGTGTAGTATATAGAGGATGTGTCAGCTCTCCTGTGTGGTGTAGTATATAGAGAATCTCTTAGTTCTCCTGTGTGGAGTAGTATATAGAGGATCTGTCAGCTCTCCTGTGTGGTGTAGTATATAGAAGATCTCTTAGTTCTCCTGTGTGGTGTAGTATATAGAGGATCTGTCAGCTCTCCTGTATGGTGTAGTATATAGGATCTGTCAGCCCTCCTATGTGGTACAGTATATAGAGGATCTGTCAGCTCTCCTGTGTGGTGTAGTATATAGAGGATCTGTCGGCTCTCTTGTGTGGTGTAGTATAGAGGATCTGTCAGCGCTCCTGTGTGGTGTAGTATATAGGATCTGTCAGCTCTCCTGTGGGGTGTAGTATATAGAGGATCTGTCGGCTCTCCTGTGTGGTGTAGTATATAGAGGATCGGTTGGCTCTCCTGTGTGTTGTATTATATAGAGGATCTGTCAGCTCTCCTGTGTGGTGTAGTATATAGAGGATCTGTCAGTTTTCCTATGTGTTGTAGTATATAGAGGATCTGTCAGCTCTCCTGTGTGGTGTAGACTATAGAAGATCTGTCAGCTCTCCTGTGTGGTGTAGTATATAGAGGATCTGTCAGCTCTCCTGTGTGGTGTAGTATATATAGGATCTGGCAGCTCTCCTGTGTGGTGTAGTATATAGAGGATCTGTCGGTTCTCCTGTGTGGTGTAGTATATAGAGGATCTGTCGGATCTCCTGTGTGGTGTAGTATATAGAGGATCTGTCCTGTGTGGTGTAGTATATAGAGTATCTGTCCTGTGTGGTGTAGTATATAGAAGATCTGTCAGCTCTCCTGTGTGGTATAGTATATAGAGGATCTGTCAGCTCTCCTGTGTGGTGTAGTATATAGAGGATCTCTTAGTTCTCCTGTGTGGTGTAGTATATAGAGGATCTCTTAGTTCTCCTGTGTGGTGTGTGGTGTATTATATAGAGGATCTGTCAGCTCTCCTGTGTGGTGTAGTATATAGAGGATCTGTAAGCTCTCCTGTGTGGTGTAGTATATAGAGGATCTGTCAGTTCTCCTGTGTGGTGTAGTATATAGAGGATCTGTCAGCTCTCCTGTGTGGTGTAGTATATAGAGGATCTGTCAGCTCTCCTGTGTGGTGTAGTATATAGAAGATCTGTCAGCTCTCCTGTGTGGTATAGTATATAGAGGATCTGTCAGTTCTCCTGTGGTGCAGTATATAGAGGATCTGTCGGCTCTCCTGTATGGTATAGTATATAGAGAATCTGTCAGCTCTCCTGTGTCGTGTAGTATATAGAGGATCTGTCAGCTCTCCTGTGTGGTGTAGTATATAGAGGATCTGTCAGCTCTCCTGTGTGGTCTAATATATAGAGGACTTGTCAGCTCTCCTGTGTGGTGCAATATATAGGATCTGTCAGCTCTCCTGTGTGGTGTAGTATATAGAGGATCTGTCAGTTTTCCTATGTGGTGTAGTATATAGAAGATCTGTCAGCTCTCCTGTGTGGTGCAGTCTATAGAGGATCTGTCAGCTCTCCTGTGTGTAGTATATAGAGGATCTGTCAGCTCTCCTGTGTGGTGTAGTATATAGATAATCTGTCAGCTCCCCTGTGTGGTGTAGTATATAGAGTATCTGTCAGCTCTCCTGTGTGGTGTAGTATATAGAGGATCTGTCCTGTGTGGTGCAGTATATAGAGGATCTGTCAGCTCTCCTGTGTGGTGTAGTATATAGAGGATCTGTCAGCTCTCCTGTGTGGTCTAGTATATAGAGGACTTGTCAGCTCTCCTGTGTGGTGCAATATATAGGATCTGTCAGCTCTCCTGTGTGGTGTAGTATATAGAGGATCTGTCAGTTTTCCTATGTGGTGTAGTATATAGAAGATCTGTCAGCTCTCCTGTGTGGTGCAGTCTATAGAGGATCTGTCAGCTCTCCTGTGTGTAGTATATAGAGGATCTGTCAGCTCTCCTGTGTGGTGTAGTATATAGATAATCTGTCAGCTCCCCTGTGTGGTGTAGTATATAGAGTATCTGTCAGCTCTCCTGTGTGGTGTAGTATATAGAGGATCTGTGCTGTGTGGTGCAGTATATAGAGGATCTGTCAGCTCTCCTGTGTGGTGTAGTATATAGAGGATCTGTCAGCTCTCCTGTGTGGTCTAGTATATAGAGGACTTGTCAGCTCTCCTGTGTGGTGCAATATATAGGATCTGTCAGCTCTCCTGTGTGGTGTAGTATATAGAGGATCTGTCAGTTTTCCTATGTGGTGTAGTATATAGAGGATCTGTCAGCTCTCCTGTGTGGTGCAGTCTATAGAGGATCTGTCAGCTCTCCTGTGTGTAGTATATAGAGGATCTGTCAGCTCTCCTGTGTGGTGTAGTATATAGAGAATCTGTCAGCTCCCCTGTGTGGTGTAGTATATAGAGTATCTGTCAGCTCTCCTGTGTGGTATAGTATATAGAGGATCTGTCAGCTCTCCTGTGTGGTGAAGTATATAGAGGATCTGTCAGCTCTCCTGTGTGGTGTAGTATATAGAGGATGTGTCAGCTCTCCTGTGTGGTGTAGTATATAGAGGATCTCTTAGTTCTCCTGTGTGGAGTAGTATATAGAGGATCTGTCAGCTCTCCTGTGTGGTGTAGTATATAGAGGATCTCTTAGTTCTCCTGTGTGGTGTAGTATATAGAGGATCTGTCGGCTCTCCTGTGTGGTGTAGTATATAGAGGATCTATCAGTTTTCCTGTGTGGTGTAGTATATAGAGGATCTGTCAGCTCTCCTGTATGGTGTAGTATATAGGATCTGTCAGCCCTCCTATGTGGTACAGTATATAGAGGATCTGTCAGCTCTCCTGTGTGGTGTAGTATATAGAGGATCTGTCGGCTCTCCTGTGTGGTGTAGTATAGAGGATCTGTCAGCGCTCCTGTGTGGTGTAGTATATAGGATCTGTCAGCTCTCCTGTGGGGTGTATTATATAGAGGATCTGTCGGCTCTCCTGTGTGGTGTAGTATATAGAGGATCTGTTGGCTCTCCTGTGTGGTGTAGTATATAGAGGATCTGTCAGCTCTCCTGTGTGGTGTAGTATATAGAGGATCTGTCAGTTTTCCTATGTGTTGTAGTATATAGAGGATCTTTCAGCTCTCCTGTGTGGTGCAGTCTGTAGAGGATCTGTCAGCTCTCCTGTGTGGTGTAGTCTATAGAAGATCTGTCAGCTCTCCTGTGTGGTGTAGTATATAGAGGATCTGTTTGCTCTCCTGTGTGGTGAAGTATATAGAGGATCTGTCAGCTCTCCTGTGTGGTGTAGTATATAGAGGATGTGTCAGCTCTCCTGTGTGGTGTAGTATATAGAGGATCTGTTTGCTCTCCTGTGTGGTGTAGTATATAGAGGATCTGTCGGATCTCCTGTGTGGTGTAGTATATAGAGGATCTGTCCTGTGTGGTGTAGTATATAGAGGATCTGTCCTGTGTGGTGTAGTATATAGAAGATCTGTCAGCTCTCCTGTGTGGTATAGTATATAGAGGATCTGTCAGCTCTCCTGTGTGGTGTAGTATATAGAGGATCTCTTAGTTCTCCTGTGTGGTGTAGTATATAGAGGATCTCTTAGTTCTCCTGTGTGGTGTGTGGTGTAGTATATAGAGGATCTGTCAGCTCTCCTGTGTGGTGTAGTATATAGAGGATCTGTAAGATCTCCTGTGTGGTGTAGTATATAGAGGATCTGTCAGTTCTCCTGTGTGGTGTAGTATATAGAGGATCTGTCAGCTCTCCTGTGTGGTGTAGTATATAGAGGATCTGTCAGCTCTCCTGTGTGGTGTAGTATATAGAGGATCTGTCAGCTCTCCTGTGTGGTATAGTATATAGAGGATCTGTCAGTTCTCCTGTGGTGCAGTATATAGAGGATCTGTCGGCTCTCCTGTGTGGTGTAGTATATAGAGGATCTGTCAGCTCTCCTGTGTCATGTAGTATATAGAGGATCTGTCAGCTCTCCTGTGTGGTGTAGTATATAGAGGATCTGTCAGTTCTCATGAATAGTGTAGTATATAGAGGATCTGTCAGCTCCCTGTGTGGTGTAGTATATGGAGGATCTGTCAGCTCCCCTGTATGTTGTAGTATATAGAGGATTTGTCAGCTCTCCTGTGTGGTGCAGTATATAGAGGATCTGTCAGCTCTCATGAATAGTGTTGTATATAGAGGATCTGTCAGCTCTCCTGTGTGTTGTAGTATATGGAGGATCTGTCAGCTCCCCTGTGTGGTGTAGTGTATAGAGGATCTGTCAGCTCTCCTGTGTGGTGTAGTGTATAGAGGATCTGTCAGCTCTCCTGTGTGGTGTAGTAAATAGAGGATCTGTCAGTTCTCCTGTGTGGTGTAGTATATAGAGGATCTGTCAGCTCTCTTGTCTGGTGTAGTGTATAGAGGATCTGTCAGCTCTCCTGTTTGGTGTAGTGTATAGAGGATCTGTCAGCTCTCCTGTGTGGTGTAGTATATAGAGAATCTGTCAGCTCTCCTGTGTGTTGTAGTTTATGGAGGATCTGTCAGCTCTCCTGTGTGGTGTAGTATATTGAGTATCTGTCAGCTCTCCTGTGTGGTATAGTATATAGAGGATCTGTCAGCTCTCCTGTGTGGTGAAGTATATAGAGGATCTCTTAGTTCTCCTGTGTGGAGTAGTATATAGAGGATCTGTCAGCTCTCCTGTGTGGTGTAGTATATAGAGGATCTCTTAGTTCTCTTGTGTGGTGTAGTATATAGAGGATCTGTCGGCTCTCCTGTGTGGTGTAGTATATAGAGGATCTGTCAGTTTTCCTGTGTGGTGTAGTATATAGAGGATCTGTCAGCTCTCCTGTATGGTGTAGTATATAGGATCTGTCAGCCCTCCTATGTGGTACAGTATATAGAGGATCTGTCAGCTCTCCTGTGTGGTGTAGTATATAGAGGATCTGTCGGCTCTCCTGTGTGGTGTAGTATAGAGGATCTGTCAGCGCTCCTGTGTGGTGTAGTATATAGGATCTGTCAGCTCTCCTGTGGGGTGTAGTATATAGAGGATCTGTCGGCTCTCCTGTGTGGTGTAATATATAGAGGATCTGTTGGCTCTCCTGTGTGGTGTAGTATATAGAGGATCTGTCAGCTCTCCTGTGTGGTGTAGTATATAGAGGATCTGTCAGTTTTCCTATGTGTTGTAGTATATAGAGGATCTGTCAGCTCTCCTGTGTGGTGCAGTCTGTAGAGGATCTGTCAGCTCTCCTGTGTGGTGTAGTCTATAGAAGATCTGTCAGCTCTCCTGTGTGGTGTAGTATATAGAGGATCTGTTTGCTCTCCTGTGTGGTGAAGTATTTAGAGGATCTGTCAGCTCTCCTGTGTGGTGTAGTATATAGAGGATGTGTCAGCTCTCCTGTGTGGTGTAGTATATAGAGAATCTCTTAGTTCTCCTGTGTGGAGTAGTATATAGAGGATCTGTCAGCTCTCCTGTGTGGTGTAGTATATAGAGGATCTCTTAGTTCTCCTGTGTGGTGTAGTATATAGAGGATCTGTCAGCTCTCCTGTATGGTGTAGTATATAGGATCTGTCAGCCCTCCTATGTGGTACAGTATATAGAGGATCTGTCAGCTCTCCTGTGTGGTGTAGTATATAGAGGATCTGTCGGCTCTCTTGTGTGGTGTAGTATAGAGGATCTGTCAGCGCTCCTGTGTGGTGTAGTATATAGGATCTGTCAGCTCTCCTGTGGGGTGTAGTATATAGAGGATCTGTCGGCTCTCCTGTGTGGTGTAGTATATAGAGGATCGGTTGGCTCTCCTGTGTGTTGTATTATATAGAGGATCTGTCAGCTCTCCTGTGTGGTGTAGTATATAGAGGATCTGTCAGTTTTCCTATGTGTTGTAGTATATAGAGGATCTGTCAGCTCTCCTGTGTGGTGCAGTCTGTAGAGGATCTGTCAGCTCTCCTGTGTGGTGTAGACTATAGAAGATCTGTCAGCTCTCCTGTGTGGTGTAGTATATAGAGGATCTGTCAGCTCTCCTGTGTGGTGTAGTATATATAGGATCTGTTAGCTCTCCTGTGTGGTGTAGTATATAGAGGATCTGTCGGTTCTCCTGTGTGGTGTAGTATATAGAGGATCTGTCGGATCTCCTGTGTGGTGTAGTATATAGAGGATCTGTCCTGTGTGGTGTAGTATATAGAGTATCTGTCCTGTGTGGTGTAGTATATAGAAGATCTGTCAGCTCTCCTGTGTGGTATAGTATATAGAGGATCTGTCAGCTCTCCTGTGTGGTGTAGTGTATAGAGGATCTCTTAGTTCTCCTGTGTGGTGTGTGGTGTATTATATAGAGGATCTGTCAGCTCTCCTGTGTGGTGTAGTATATAGAGGATCTGTAAGCTCTCCTGTGTGGTGTAGTATATAGAGGATCTGTCAGTTCTCCTGTGTGGTGTAGTATATAGAGGATCTGTCAGCTCTCCTGTGTGGTGTAGTATATAGAGGATCTGTCAGCTCTCCTGTGTGGTGTAGTATATAGAAGATCTGTCAGCTCTCCTGTGTGGTATAGTATATAGAGGATCTGTCAGTTCTCCTGTGGTGCAGTATATAGAGGATCTGTCGGCTCTCCTGTATGGTATAGTATATAGAGAATCTGTCAGCTCTCCTGTGTCGTGTAGTATATAGAGGATCTGTCAGCTCTCCTGTGTGGTGTAGTATATAGAGGATCTGTCAGCTCTCCTGTGTGGTCTAGTATATAGAGGACTTGTCAGCTCTCCTGTGTGGTGCAATATATAGGATCTGTCAGCTCTCCTGTGTGGTGTAGTATATAGAGGATCTGTTGGCTCTCCTGTGTGGTGTAGTATATAGAGGATCTGTCAGCTCTCCTGTGTGGTGTAGTATATAGAGGATCTGTCAGTTTTCCTATGTGTTGTAGTATATAGAGGATCTGTCAGCTCTCCTGTGTGGTGCAGTCTGTAGAGGATCTGTCAGCTCTCCTGTGTGGTGTAGTCTATAGAAGATCTGTCAGCTCTCCTGTGTGGTGTAGTATATAGAGGATCTGTTTGCTCTCCTGTGTGGTGAAGTATATAGAGGATCTGTCAGCTCTCCTGTGTGGTGTAGTATATAGAGGATGTGTCAGCTCTCCTGTGTGGTGTAGTATATAGAGGATCTGTTTGCTCTCCTGTGTGGTGTAGTATATAGAGGATCTGTCAGCTCTCCTGTGTGGTGTAGTATATAGAGGATCTGTTGGCTCTCCTGTGTGGTGTAGTATATAGAGGATCTGTCAGCTCTCCTGTGTGGTGTAGTATATAGAGGATCTGTCAGTTTTCCTATGTGTTGTAGTATATAGAGGATCTCTTAGTTCTCCTGTGTGGTGTAGTATATAGAGGATCTCTTAGTTCTCCTGTGTGGTGTGTGGTGTATTATATAGAGGATCTGTCAGCTCTCCTGTGTGGTGTAGTATATAGAGGATCTGTAAGCTCTCCTGTGTGGTGTAGTATATAGAGGATCTGTCAGTTCTCCTGTGTGGTGTAGTATATAGAGGATCTGTCAGCTCTCCTGTGTGGTGTAGTATATAGAGGATCTGTCAGCTCTCCTGTGTGGTGTAGTATATAGAAGATCTGTCAGCTCTCCTGTGTGGTATAGTATATAGAGGATCTGTCAGTTCTCCTGTGGTGCAGTATATAGAGGATCTGTCGGCTCTCCTGTATGGTATAGTATATAGAGAATCTGTCAGCTCTCCTGTGTCGTGTAGTATATAGAGGATCTGTCAGCTCTCCTGTGTGGTGTAGTATATAGAGGATCTGTCAGCTCTCCTGTGTGGTCTAGTATATAGAGGACTTGTCAGCTCTCCTGTGTGGTGCAATATATAGGATCTGTCAGCTCTCCTGTGTGGTGTAGTATATAGAGGATCTGTTGGCTCTCCTGTGTGGTGTAGTATATAGAGGATCTGTCAGCTCTCCTGTGTGGTGTAGTATATAGAGGATCTGTCAGTTTTCCTATGTGTTGTAGTATATAGAGGATCTGTCAGCTCTCCTGTGTGGTGCAGTCTGTAGAGGATCTGTCAGCTCTCCTGTGTGGTGTAGTCTATAGAAGATCTGTCAGCTCTCCTGTGTGGTGTAGTATATAGAGGATCTGTTTGCTCTCCTGTGTGGTGAAGTATATAGAGGATCTGTCAGCTCTCCTGTGTGGTGTAGTATATAGAGGATGTGTCAGCTCTCCTGTGTGGTGTAGTATATAGAGGATCTGTTTGCTCTCCTGTGTGGTGTAGTATATAGAGGATCTGTCAGCTCTCCTGTGTGGTGTAGTATATAGAGGATCTGTTGGCTCTCCTGTGTGGTGTAGTATATAGAGGATCTGTCAGCTCTCCTGTGTGGTGTAGTATATAGAGGATCTGTCAGTTTTCCTATGTGTTGTAGTATATAGAGGATCTGTCAGCTCTCCTGTGTGGTGCAGTCTGTAGAGGATCTGTCAGCTCTCCTGTGTGGTGTAGTCTATAGAAGATCTGTCAGCTCTCCTATGTGGTGTAGTATATAGAGGATCTGTTTGCTCTCCTGTGTGGTGAAGTATATAGAGGATCTGTCAGCTCTCCTGTGTGGTGTAGTATATAGAGGATGTGTCAGCTCTCCTGTGTGGTGTAGTATATAGAGGATCTGTTTGCTCTCCTGTGTGGTGTAGTATATAGAGGATCTGTCGGATCTCCTGTGTGGTGTAGTATATAGAGGATCTGTCCTGTGTGGTGTAGTATATAGAGGATCTGTCCTGTGTGGTGTAGTATATAGAAGATCTGTCAGCTCTCCTGTGTGGTATAGTATATAGAGGATCTGTCAGCTCTCCTGTGTGGTGTAGTATATAGAGGATCTCTTAGTTCTCCTGTGTGGTGTAGTATATAGAGGATCTCTTAGTTCTCCTGTGTGGTGTGTGGTGTAGTATATAGAGGATCTGTCAGCTCTCCTGTGTGGTGTAGTATATAGAGGATCTGTAAGCTCTCCTGTGTGGTGTAGTATATAGAGGATCTGTCAGTTCTCCTGTGTGGTGTAGTATATAGAGGATCTGTCAGCTCTCCTGTGTGGTGTAGTATATAGAGGATCTGTCAGCTCTCCTGTGTGGTGTAGTATATAGAGGATCTGTCAGCTCTCCTGTGTGGTATAGTATATAGAGGATCTGTCAGTTCTCCTGTGGTGCAGTATATAGAGGATCTGTCGGCTCTCCTGTATGGTATAGTATATAGAGAATCTGTCAGCTCTCCTGTGTCGTGTAGTATATAGAGGATCTGTCAGCTCTCCTGTGTCATGTAGTATATAGAGGATCTGTCAGCTCTCCTGTGTGGTGTAGTATATAGAGGATCTGTCAGTTCTCATGAATAGTGTAGTATATAGAGGATCTGTCAGCTCCCTGTGTGGTGTAGTATATGGAGGATCTGTCAGCTCCCCTGTATGTTGTAGTATATAGAGGATTTGTCAGCTCTCCTGTGTGGTGCAGTATATAGAGGATCTGTCAGCTCTCATGAATAGTGTTGTATATAGAGGATCTGTCAGCTCTCCTGTGTGTTGTAGTATATGGAGGATCTGTCAGCTCCCCTGTGTGGTGTAGTGTATAGAGGATCTGTCAGCTCTCCTGTGTGGTGTAGTGTATAGAGGATCTGTCAGCTCTCCTGTGTGGTGTAGTAAATAGAGGATCTGTCAGTTCTCCTGTGTGGTGTAGTATATAGAGGATCTGTCAGCTCTCGTGTCTGGTGTAGTGTATAGAGGATCTGTCAGCTCTCCTGTTTGGTGTAGTGTATAGAGGATCTGTCAGCTCTCCTGTGTGGTGTAGTATATAGAGAATCTGTCAGCTCTCCTGTGTGTTGTAGTTTATGGAGGATCTGTCAGCTCTCCTGTGTGGTGTAGTATATTGAGTATCTGTCAGCTCTCCTGTGTGGTATAGTATATAGAGGATCTGTCAGCTCTCCTGTGTGGTGAAGTATATAGAGGATCTCTTAGTTCTCCTGTGTGGAGTAGTATATAGAGGATCTGTCAGCTCTCCTGTGTGGTGTAGTATATAGAGGATCTCTTAGTTCTCTTGTGTGGTGTAGTATATAGAGGATCTGTCGGCTCTCCTATGTGGTGTAGTATATAGAGGATCTGTCAGTTTTCCTGTGTGGTGTAGTATATAGAGGATCTGTCAGCTCTCCTGTATGGTGTAGTATATAGGATCTGTCAGCCCTCCTATGTGGTACAGTATATAGAGGATCTGTCAGCTCTCCTGTGTGGTGTAGTATATAGAGGATCTGTCGGCTCTCCTGTGTGGTGTAGTATAGAGGATCTGTCAGCGCTCCTGTGTGGTGTAGTATATAGGATCTGTCAGCTCTCCTGTGGGGTGTAGTATATAGAGGATCTGTCGGCTCTCCTGTGTGGTGTAGTATATAGAGGATCGGTTGGCTCTCCTGTGTGTTGTATTATATAGAGGATCTGTCAGCTCTCCTGTGTGGTGTAGTATATAGAGGATCTGTCAGTTTTCCTATGTGTTGTAGTATATAGAGGATCTGTCAGCTTTCCTGTGTGGTGCAGTCTGTAGAGGATCTGTCAGCTCTCCTGTGTGGTGTAGACTATAGAAGATCTGTCAGCTCTCCTGTGTGGTGTAGTATATAGAGGATCTGTCAGCTCTTCTGTGTGGTGTAGTATATATAGGATCTGGCAGCTCTCCTGTGTGGTGTAGTATATAGAGGATCTGTCGGTTCTCCTGTGTGGTGTAGTATATAGAGGATCTGTCGGATCTCCTGTGTGGTGTAGTATATAGAGGATCTGTCCTGTGTGGTGTAGTATATAGAGTATCTGTCCTGTGTGGTGTAGTATATAGAAGATCTGTCAGCTCTCCTGTGTGGTATAGTATATAGAGGATCTGTCAGCTCTCCTGTGTGGTGTAGTATATAGAGGATCTCTTAGTTCTCCTGTGTGGTGTAGTATATAGAGGATCTCTTAGTTCTCCTGTGTGGTGTGTGGTGTATTATATAGAGGATCTGTCAGCTCTCCTGTGTGGTGTAGTATATAGAGGATCTGTAAGCTCTCCTGTGTGGTGTAGTATATAGAGGATCTGTCAGTTCTCCTGTGTGGTGTAGTATATAGAGGATCTGTCAGCTCTCCTGTGTGGTGTAGTATATAGAGGATCTGTCAGCTCTCCTGTGTGGTGTAGTATATAGAAGATCTGTCAGCTCTCCTGTGTGGTATAGTATATAGAGGATCTGTCAGTTCTCCTGTGGTGCAGTATATAGAGGATCTGTCGGCTCTCCTGTATGGTATAGTATATAGAGAATCTGTCAGCTCTCCTGTGTCGTGTAGTATATAGAGGATCTGTCAGCTCTCCTGTGTGGTGTAGTATATAGAGGATCTGTCGGCTCTCCTGTGTGGTGTAATATATAGAGGATCTGTTGGCTCTCCTGTGTGGTGTAGTATATAGAGGATCTGTCAGCTCTCCTGTGTGGTGTAGTATATAGAGGATCTGTCAGTTTTCCTATGTGTTGTAGTATATAGAGGATCTGTCAGCTCTCCTGTGTGGTGCAGTCTGTAGAGGATCTGTCAGCTCTCCTGTGTGGTGCAGTCTGTAGAGGATCTGTCAGCTCTCCTGTGTGGTGTAGTCTATAGAAGATCTGTCAGCTCTCCTGTGTGGTGTAGTATATAGAGGATCTGTTTGCTCTCCTGTGTGGTGAAGTATATAGAGGATCTGTCAGCTCTCCTGTGTGGTGTAGTATATAGAGGATGTGTCAGCTCTCCTGTGTGGTGTAGTATATAGAGGATCTGTTTGCTCTCCTGTGTGGTGTAGTATATAGAGGATCTGTCGGATCTCCTGTGTGGTGTAGTATATAGAGGATCTGTCCTGTGTGGTGTAGTATATAGAGGATCTGTCCTGTGTGGTGTAGTATATAGAAGATCTGTCAGCTCTCCTGTGTGGTATAGTATATAGAGGATCTGTCAGCTCTCCTGTGTGGTGTAGTATATAGAGGATCTCTTAGTTCTCCTGTGTGGTGTAGTATATAGAGGATCTCTTAGTTCTCCTGTGTGGTGTGTGGTGTAGTATATAGAGGATCTGTCAGCTCTCCTGTGTGGTGTAGTATATAGAGGATCTGTAAGCTCTCCTGTGTGGTGTAGTATATAGAGGATCTGTCAGTTCTCCTGTGTGGTGTAGTATATAGAGGATCTGTCAGCTCTCCTGTGTGGTGTAGTATATAGAGGATCTGTCAGCTCTCCTGTGTGGTGTAGTATATAGAGGATCTGTCAGCTCTCCTGTGTGGTATAGTATATAGAGGATCTGTCAGTTCTCCTGTGGTGCAGTATATAGAGGATCTGTCGGCTCTCCTGTATGGTATAGTATATAGAGAATCTGTCAGCTCTCCTGTGTCGTGTAGTATATAGAGGATCTGTCAGCTCTCCTGTGTCGTGTAGTATATAGAGGATCTGTCAGCTCTCCTGTGTGGTGTAGTATATAGAGGATCTGTCAGTTCTCATGAATAGTGTAGTATATAGAGGATCTGTCAGCTCCCTGTGTGGTGTAGTATATGGAGGATCTGTCAGCTCCCCTGTATGTTGTAGTATATAGAGGATTTGTCAGCTCTCCTGTGTGGTGCAGTATATAGAGGATCTGTCAGCTCTCATGAATAGTGTTGTATATAGAGGATCTGTCAGCTCTCCTGTGTGTTGTAGTATATGGAGGATCTGTCAGCTCCCCTGTGTGGTGTAGTGTATAGAGGATCTGTCAGCTCTCCTGTGTGGTGTAGTGTATAGAGGATCTGTCAGCTCTCCTGTGTGGTGTAGTAAATAGAGGATCTGTCAGTTCTCCTGTGTGGTGTAGTATATAGAGGATCTGTCAGCTCTCGTGTCTGGTGTAGTGTATAGAGGATCTGGCAGCTCTCCTGTTTGGTGTAGTGTTTAGAGGATCTGTCAGCTCTCCTGTGTGGTGTAGTATATAGAGAATCTGTCAGCTCTCCTGTGTGTTGTAGTTTATGGAGGATCTGTCAGCTCTCCTGTGTGGTGTAGTATATTGAGTATCTGTCAGCTCTCCTGTGTGGTATAGTATATAGAGGATCTGTCAGCTCTCCTGTGTGGTGAAGTATATAGAGGATCTGTCAGCTCTCCTGTGTGGTGTAGTATATAGAGGATGTGTCAGCTCTCCTGTGTGGTGTAGTATATAGAGGATCTCTTAGTTCTCCTGTGTGGAGTAGTATATAGAGGATCTGTCAGCTCTCCTGTGTGGTGTAGTATATAGAGGATCTCTTAGTTCTCTTGTGTGGTGTAGTATATAGAGGATCTGTTGGCTCTCCTGTGTGGTGTAGTATATAGAGGATCTGTCAGTTTTCCTGTGTGGTGTAGTATATAGAGGATCTGTCAGCTCTCCTGTATGGTGTAGTATATAGGATCTGTCAGCCCTCCTATGTGGTACAGTATATAGAGGATCTGTCAGCTCTCCTGTGTGGTGTAGTATATAGAGGATCTGTCGGCTCTCCTGTGTGGTGTACTATAGAGGATCTGTCAGCTCTCCTGTGTGGTGTAATATATAGAGGATCTGTTGGCTCTCCTGTGTGGTGTAATATATAGAGGATCTGTCAGCTCTCCTGTGTGGTGTAGTATATAGAGGATCTGTCAGTTTTCCTATGTGTTGTAGTATATAGAGGATCTGTCAGCTCTCCTGTGTGGTGCAGTCTGTAGAGGATCTGTCAGCTCTCCTGTGTGGTGTAGTCTATAGAAGATCTGTCAGCTCTCCTGTGTGGTGTAGTATATAGAGGATCTGTTTGCTCTCCTGTGTGGTGAAGTATATAGAGGATCTGTCAGCTCTCCTGTGTGGTGTAGTATATAGAGGATGTGTCAGCTCTCCTGTGTGGTGTAGTATATAGAGGATCTCTTAGTTCTCCTGTGTGGAGTAATATATAGAGGATCTGTCAGCTCTCCTGTGTGGTGTAGTATATAGAGGATCTCTTAGTTCTCCTGTGTGGTGTAGTATATAGAGGATCTGTCAGCTCTCCTGTATGGTGTAGTATATAGGATCTGTCAGCCCTCCTATGTGTTACAGTATATAGAGGATCTGTCAGCTCTCCTGTGTGGTGTAGTATATAGAGGATCTGTCGGCTCTCCTGTGTGGTGTAGTATAGAGGATCTGTCAGCGCTCCTGTGTGGTGTAGTATATAGGATCTGTCAGCTCTCCTGTGTGGTGTAGTATATAGAGGATCTGTCAGCTCTCCTGTGTGGTATAGTATATAGAGGATCTGTCAGTTCTCCTGTGGTGCAGTATATAGAGGATCTGTCGGCTCTCCTGTATGGTATAGTATATAGAGAATCTGTCAGCTCTCCTGTGTCGTGTAGTATATAGAGGATCTGTCAGCTCTCCTGTGTCATGTAGTATATAGAGGATCTGTCAGCTCTCCTGTGTGGTGTAGTATATAGAGGATCTGTCAGTTCTCATGAATAGTGTAGTATATAGAGGATCTGTCAGCTCCCTGTGTGGTGTAGTATATGGAGGATCTGTCAGCTCCCCTGCATGTTGTAGTATATAGAGGATTTGTCAGCTCTCCTGTGTGGTGCAGTATATAGAGGATCTGTCAGCTCTCATGAATAGTGTTGTATATAGAGGATCTGTCAGCTCTCCTGTGTGTTGTAGTATATGGAGGATCTGTCAGCTCCCCTGTGTGGTGTAGTGTATAGAGGATCTGTCAGCTCTCCTGTGTGGTGTAGTGTATAGAGGATCTGTCAGCTCTCCTGTGTGGTGTAGTAAATAGAGGATCTGTCAGTTCTCCTGTGTGGTGTAGTATATAGAGGATCTGTCAGCTCTCGTGTCTGGTGTAGTGAATAGAGGATCTGTCAGCTCTCCTGTTTGGTGTAGTGTATAGAGGATCTGTCAGCTCTCCTGTGTGGTGTAGTATATAGAGAATCTGTCAGCTCTCCTGTGTGTTGTAGTTTATGGAGGATCTGTCAGCTCTCCTGTGTGGTGTAGTATATTGAGTATCTGTCAGCTCTTCTGTGTGGTATAGTATATAGAGGATCTGTCAGCTCTCCTGTGTGGTGAAGTATATAGAGGATCTCTTAGTTCTCCTGTGTGGAGTAGTATATAGAGGATCTGTCAGCTCTCCTGTGTGGTGTAGTATATAGAGGATCTCTTAGTTCTCTTGTGTGGTGTAGTATATAGAGGATCTGTCGGCTCTCCTGTGTGGTGTAGTATATAGAGGATCTGTCAGTTTTCCTGTGTGGTGTAGTATATAGAGGATCTGTCAGCTCTCCTGTATGGTGTAGTATATAGGATCTGTCAGCCCTCCTATGTGGTACAGTATATAGAGGATCTGTCAGCTCTCCTGTGTGGTGTAGTATATAGAGGATCTGTCGGCTCTCCTGTGTGGTGTAGTATAGAGGATCTGTCAGCGCTCCTGTGTGGTGTAGTATATAGGATCTGTCAGCTCTCCTGTGGGGTGTAGTATATAGAGGATCTGTCGGCTCTCCTGTGTGGTGTAGTATATAGAGGATCGGTTGGCTCTCCTGTGTGTTGTATTATATAGAGGATCTGTCAGCTCTCCTGTGTGGTGTAGTATATAGAGGATCTGTCAGTTTTCCTATGTGTTGTAGTATATAGAGGATCTGTCAGCTCTCCTGTGTGGTGCAGTCTGTAGAGGATCTGTCAGCTCTCCTGTGTGGTGTAGACTATAGAAGATCTGTCAGCTCTCCTGTGTGGTGTAGTATATAGAGGATCTGTCAGCTCTTCTGTGTGGTGTAGTATATATAGGATCTGGCAGCTCTCCTGTGTGGTGTAGTATATAGAGGATCTGTCGGTTCTCCTGTGTGGTGTAGTATATAGAGGATCTGTCGGATCTCCTGTGTGGTGTAGTATATAGAGGATCTGTCCTGTGTGGTGTAGTATATAGAGTATCTGTCCTGTGTGGTGTAGTATATAGAAGATCTGTCAGCTCTCCTGTGTGGTATAGTATATAGAGGATCTGTCAGCTCTCCTGTGTGGTGTAGTATATAGAGGATCTCTTAGTTCTCCTGTGTGGTGTAGTATATAGAGGATCTCTTAGTTCTCCTGTGTGGTGTGTGGTGTATTATATAGAGGATCTGTCAGCTCTCCTGTGTGGTGTAGTATATAGAGGATCTGTAAGCTCTCCTGTGTGGTGTAGTATATAGAGGATCTGTCAGTTCTCCTGTGTGGTGTAGTATATAGAGGATCTGTCAGCTCTCCTGTGTGGTGTAGTATATAGAAGATCTGTCAGCTCTCCTGTGTGGTATAGTATATAGAGGATCTGTCAGTTCTCCTGTGGTGCAGTATATAGAGGATCTGTCGGCTCTCCTGTATGGTATAGTATATAGAGAATCTGTCAGCTCTCCTGTGTCGTGTAGTATATAGAGGATCTGTCAGCTCTCCTGTGTGGTGTAGTATATAGAGGATCTGTCGGCTCTCCTGTGTGGTGTAATATATAGAGGATCTGTTGGCTCTCCTGTGTGGTGTAGTATATAGAGGATCTGTCAGCTCTCCTGTGTGGTGTAGTATATAGAGGATCTGTCAGTTTTCCTATGTGTTGTAGTATATAGAGGATCTGTCAGCTCTCCTGTGTGGTGCAGTCTGTAGAGGATCTGTCAGCTCTCCTGTGTGGTGCAGTCTGTAGAGGATCTGTCAGCTCTCCTGTGTGGTGTAGTCTATAGAAGATCTGTCAGCTCTCCTGTGTGGTGTAGTATATAGAGGATCTGTTTGCTCTCCTGTGTGGTGAAGTATATAGAGGATCTGTCAGCTCTCCTGTGTGGTGTAGTATATAGAGGATGTGTCAGCTCTCCTGTGTGGTGTAGTATATAGAGGATCTGTTTGCTCTCCTGTGTGGTGTAGTATATAGAGGATCTGTCGGATCTCCTGTGTGGTGTAGTATATAGAGGATCTGTCCTGTGTGGTGTAGTATATAGAGGATCTGTCCTGTGTGGTGTAGTATATAGAAGATCTGTCAGCTCTCCTGTGTGGTATAGTATATAGAGGATCTGTCAGCTCTCCTGTGTGGTGTAGTATATAGAGGATCTCTTAGTTCTCCTGTGTGGTGTAGTATATAGAGGATCTCTTAGTTCTCCTGTGTGGTGTGTGGTGTAGTATATAGAGGATCTATCAGCTCTCCTGTGTGGTGTAGTATATAGAGGATCTGTAAGCTCTCCTGTGTGGTGTAGTATATAGAGGATCTGTCAGTTCTCCTGTGTGGTGTAGTATATAGAGGATCTGTCAGCTCTCCTGTGTGGTGTAGTATATAGAGGATCTGTCAGCTCTCCTGTGTGGTGTAGTATATAGAGGATCTGTCAGCTCTCCTGTGTGGTATAGTATATAGAGGATCTGTCAGTTCTCCTGTGGTGCAGTATATAGAGGATCTGTCGGCTCTCCTGTATGGTATAGTATATAGAGAATCTGTCAGCTCTCCTGTGTCGTGTAGTATATAGAGGATCTGTCAGCTCTCCTGTGTCGTGTAGTATATAGAGGATCTGTCAGCTCTCCTGTGTGGTGTAGTATACAGAGGATCTGTCAGTTCTCATGAATAGTGTAGTATATAGAGGATCTGTCAGCTCCCTGTGTGGTGTAGTATATGGAGGATCTGTCAGCTCCCCTGTATGTTGTAGTATATAGAGGATTTGTCAGCTCTCCTGTGTGGTGCAGTATATAGAGGATCTGTCAGCTCTCATGAATAGTGTTGTATATAGAGGATCTGTCAGCTCTCCTGTGTGTTGTAGTATATGGAGGATCTGTCAGCTCCCCTGTGTGGTGTAGTGTATAGAGGATCTGTCAGCTCTCCTGTGTGGTGTAGTGTATAGAGGATCTGTCAGCTCTCCTGTGTGGTGTAGTAAATAGAGGATCTGTCAGTTCTCCTGTGTGGTGTAGTATATAGAGGATCTGTCAGCTCTCGTGTCTGGTGTAGTGTATAGAGGATCTGTCAGCTCTCCTATGTGTTACAGTATATAGACGATCTGTCAGCTCTCCTGTGTGGTGTAGTATATAGAGGATCTGTCGGCTCTCCTGTGTGGTGTAGTATAGAGGATCTGTCAGCGCTCCTGTGTGGTGTAGTATATAGGATCTGTCAGCTCTCCTGTGGGGTGTAGTATATAGAGGATCTGTCGGCTCTCCTGTGTGGTGTAGTATATAGAGGATCTGTTGGCTCTCCTGTGTGGTGTAGTATATAGAGGATCTGTCAGCTCTCCTGTGTGGTGTAGTATATAGAGGATCTGTCAGTTTTCCTATGTGTTGTAGTATATAGAGGATCTGTCAGCTCTCCTGTGTGGTGCAGTCTGTAGAGGATCTGTCAGCTCTCCTGTGTGGTGTAGTCTATAGAAGATCTGTCAGCTCTCCTGTGTGGTGTAGTATATAGAGGATCTGTTTGCTCTCCTGTGTGGTGTAGTATATAGAGGATCTGTCAGCTCTCCTGTGTGGTGTAGTATATATAGGATCTGGCAGCTCTCCTGTGTGGTGTAGTATATAGAGGATCTGTCGGCTCTCCTGTGTGGTGTAGTATATAGAGGATCTGTCGGATCTCCTGTGTGGTGTAGTATATAGAGGATCTGTCCTGTGTGGTGTAGTATGTAGAGGATCTGTCCTGTGTGGTGTAGTATATAGAAGATCTGTCAGCTCTCCTGTGTGGTATTGTATATAGAGGATCTGTCAGCTCTCCTGTGTGGTGTAGTATATAGAGGATCTCTTAGTTCTCCTGTGTGGTGTAGTATATAGAGGATCTCTTAGTTCTCCTGTGTGGTGTGTGGTGTATTATATAGAGGATCTGTCAGCTCTCCTGTGTGGTGTAGTATATAGAGGATCTGTAAGCTCTCCTGTGTGGTGTAGTATATAGAGGATCTGTCAGTTCTCCTGTGTGGTGTAGTATATAGAGGATCTGTCAGCTCTCCTGTGTGGTGTAGTATATAGAGGATATGTCAGCTCTCCTGTGTGGTGTAGTATATAGAAGATCTGTCAGCTCTCCTGTGTGGTATAGTATATAGAGGATCTGTCAGTTCTCCTGTGGTGCAGTATATAGAGGATCTGTCGGCTCTCCTGTATGGTATAGTATATAGAGAATCTGTCAGCTCTCCTGTGTCGTGTAGTATATAGAGGATCTGTCAGCTCTCCTGTGTGGTGTAGTATATAGAGGATCTGTCAGTTCTCATGAATAGTGTAGTATATAGAGGATCTGTCAGCTCCCTGTGTGGTGTAGTATATGGAGGATCTGTCAGCTCCCCTGTATGTTGTAGTATATAGAGGATTTGTCAGCTCTCCTGTGTGGTGCAGTATATAGAGGATCTGTCAGCTCTCATGAATAGTGTTGTATATAGAGGATCTGTCAGCTCTCCTGTGTGTTGTAGTATATGGAGGATCTGTCAGCTCCCCTGTGTGGTGTAGTGTATAGAGGATCTGTCAGCTCTCCTGTGTGGTGTAGTGTATAGAGGATCTGTCAGCTCTCCTGTGTGGTGTAGTAAATAGAGGATCTGTCAGTTCTCCTGTGTGGTGTAGTATATAGAGGATCTGTCAGCTCTCCTGTCTGGTGTAGTGTATAGAGGATCTGTCAGCTCTCCTGTTTGGTGTAGTGTATAGAGGATCTGTCAGCTCTCCTGTGTGGTGTAGTATATAGAGAATCTGTCAGCTCTCCTGTGTGTTGTAGTTTATGGAGGATCTGTCAGCTCTCCTGTGTGGTGTAGTATATATAGGATCTCTTAGTTCTCCTGTGTGGTGTAGTATATAGAGGATCTCTTAGTTCTCCTGTGTGGTGTGTGGTGTAGTATATAGAGGATCTGTCAGCTCTCCTGTGTGGTGTAGTATATAGAGGATCTGTAAGCTCTCCTGTGTGGTGTAGTATATAGAGGATCTGTCAGTTCTCCTGTGTGGTGTAGTATATAGAGGATCTGTCAGCTCTCCTGTGTGGTGTAGTATATAGAGGATCTGTCAGCTCTCCTGTGTGGTGTAGTATATAGAGGATCTGCCAGCTCTCCTGTGTGGTATAGTATATAGAGGATCTGTCAGTTCTCCTGTGGTGCAGTATATAGAGGATCTGTCGGCTCTCCTGTATGGTATAGTATATAGAGAATCTGTCAGCTCTCCTGTGTCGTGTAGTATATAGAGGATCTGTCAGCTCTCCTGTGTCGTGTAGTATATAGAGGATCTGTCAGCTCTCCTGTGTGGTGTAGTATATAGAGGATCTGTCAGTTCTCATGAATAGTGTAGTATATAGAGGATCTGTCAGCTCCCTGTGTGGTGTAGTATATGGAGGATCTGTCAGCTCCCCTGTATGTTGTAGTATATAGAGGATTTGTCAGCTCTCCTGTGTGGTGCAGTATATAGAGGATCTGTCAGCTCTCATGAATAGTGTTGTATATAGAGGATCTGTCAGCTCTCCTGTGTGTTGTAGTATATGGAGGATCTGTCAGCTCCCCTGTGTGGTGTAGTGTATAGAGGATCTGTCAGCTCTCCTGTGTGGTGTAGTGTATAGAGGATCTGTCAGCTCTCCTGTGTGGTGTAGTAAATAGAGGATCTGTCAGTTCTCCTGTGTGGTGTAGTATATAGAGGATCTGTCAGCTCTCGTGTCTGGTGTAGTGTATAGAGGATCTGTCAGCTCTCCTGTTTGGTGTAGTGTATAGAGGATCTGTCAGCTCTCCTGTGTGGTGTAGTATATAGAGAATCTGTCAGCTCTCCTGTGTGTTGTAGTTTATGGAGGATCTGTCAGCTCTCCTGTGTGGTGTAGTATATTGAGTATCTGTCAGCTCTCCTGTGTGGTATAGTATATAGAGGATCTGTCAGCTCTCCTGTGTGGTGAAGTATATAGAGGATCTGTCAGCTCTCCTGTGTGGTGTAGTATATAGAGGATGTGTCAGCTCTCCTGTGTGGTGTAGTATATAGAGGATCTCTTAGTTCTCCTGTGTGGAGTAGTATATAGAGGATCTGTCAGCTCTCCTGTGTGGTGTAGTATATAGAGGATCTCTTAGTTCTCTTGTGTGGTGTAGTATATAGAGGATCTGTTGGCTCTCCTGTGTGGTGTAGTATATAGAGGATCTGTCAGTTTTCCTGTGTGGTGTAGTATATAGAGGATCTGTCAGCTCTCCTGTATGGTGTAGTATATAGGATCTGTCAGCCCTCCTATGTGGTACAGTATATAGAGGATCTGTCAGCTCTCCTGTGTGGTGTAGTATATAGAGGATCTGTCGGCTCTCCTGTGTGGTGTACTATAGAGGATCTGTCAGCGCTCCTGTGTGGTGTAGTATATAGGATCTGTCAGCTCTCCTGTGGGGTGTAGTATATAGAGGATCTGTCGGCTCTCCTGTGTGGTGTAATATATAGAGGATCTGTTGGCTCTCCTGTGTGGTGTAATATATAGAGGATCTGTCAGCTCTCCTGTGTGGTGTAGTATATAGAGGATCTGTCAGTTTTCCTATGTGTTGTAGTATATAGAGGATCTGTCAGCTCTCCTGTGTGGTGCAGTCTGTAGAGGATCTGTCAGCTCTCCTGTGTGGTGTAGTCTATAGAAGATCTGTCAGCTCTCCTGTGTGGTGTAGTATATAGAGGATCTGTTTGCTCTCCTGTGTGGTGAAGTATATAGAGGATCTGTCAGCTCTCCTGTGTGGTGTAGTATATAGAGGATGTGTCAGCTCTCCTGTGTGGTGTAGTATATAGAGGATCTCTTAGTTCTCCTGTGTGGAGTAATATATAGAGGATCTGTCAGCTCTCCTGTGTGGTGTAGTATATAGAGGATCTCTTAGTTCTCCTGTGTGGTGTAGTATATAGAGGATCTGTCAGCTCTCCTGTATGGTGTAGTATATAGGATCTGTCAGCCCTCCTATGTGTTACAGTATATAGAGGATCTGTCAGCTCTCCTGTGTGGTGTAGTATATAGAGGATCTGTCGGCTCTCCTGTGTGGTGTAGTATAGAGGATCTGTCAGCGCTCCTGTGTGGTGTAGTATATAGGATCTGTCAGCTCTCCTGTGGGGTGTAGTATATAGAGGATCTGTCGGCTCTCCTGTGTGGTGTAGTATATAGAGGATCTGTTGGCTCTCCTGTGTGGTGTAGTATATAGAGGATCTGTCAGCTCTCCTGTGTGGTGTAGTATATAGAGGATCTGTCAGTTTTCCTATGTGTTGTAGTATATAGAGGATCTGTCAGCTCTCCTGTGTGGTGCAGTCTGTAGAGGATCTGTCAGCTCTCCTGTGTGGTGTAGTCTATAGAAGATCTGTCAGCTCTCCTGTGTGGTGTAGTATATAGAGGATCTGTTTGCTCTCCTGTGTGGTGTAGTATATAGAGGATCTGTCAGCTCTCCTGTGTGGTGTAGTATATATAGGATCTGGCAGCTCTCCTGTGTGGTGTAGTATATAGAGGATCTGTCGGCTCTCCTGTGTGGTGTAGTATATAGAGGATCTGTCGGATCTCCTGTGTGGTGTAGTATATAGAGGATCTGTCCTGTGTGGTGTAGTATGTAGAGGATCTGTCCTGTGTGGTGTAGTATATAGAAGATCTGTCAGCTCTCCTGTGTGGTATTGTATATAGAGGATCTGTCAGCTCTCCTGTGTGGTGTAGTATATAGAGGATCTCTTAGTTCTCCTGTGTGGTGTAGTATATAGAGGATCTCTTAGTTCTCCTGTGTGGTGTGTGGTGTATTATATAGAGGATCTGTCAGCTCTCCTGTGTGGTGTAGTATATAGAGGATCTGTAAGCTCTCCTGTGTGGTGTAGTATATAGAGGATCTGTCAGTTCTCCTGTGTGGTGTAGTATATAGAGGATCTGTCAGCTCTCCTGTGTGGTGTATTATATAGAGGATCTGTCAGCTCTCCTGTGTGGTGTAGTATATAGAAGATCTGTCAGCTCTCCTGTGTGGTATAGTATATAGAGGATCTGTCAGTTCTCCTGTGGTGCAGTATATAGAGGATCTGTCGGCTCTCCTGTATGGTATAGTATATAGAGAATCTGTCAGCTCTCCTGTGTCGTGTAGTATATAGAGGATCTGTCAGCTCTCCTGTGTGGTGTAGTATATAGAGGATCTGTCAGTTCTCATGAATAGTGTAGTATATAGAGGATCTGTCAGCTCCCTGTGTGGTGTAGTATATGGAGGATCTGTCAGCTCCCCTGTATGTTGTAGTATATAGAGGATTTGTCAGCTCTCCTGTGTGGTGCAGTATATAGAGGATCTGTCAGCTCTCATGAATAGTGTTGTATATAGAGGATCTGTCAGCTCTCCTGTGTGTTGTAGTATATGGAGGATCTGTCAGCTCCCCTGTGTGGTGTAGTGTATAGAGGATCTGTCAGCTCTCCTGTGTGGTGTAGTGTATAGAGGATCTGTCAGCTCTCCTGTGTGGTGTAGTAAATAGAGGATCTGTCAGTTCTCCTGTGTGGTGTAGTATATAGAGGATCTGTCAGCTCTCCTGTCTGGTGTAGTGTATAGAGGATCTGTCAGCTCTCCTGTTTGGTGTAGTGTATAGAGGATCTGTCAGCTCTCCTGTGTGGTGTAGTATATAGAGAATCTGTCAGCTCTCCTGTGTGTTGTAGTTTATGGAGGATCTGTCAGCTCTCCTGTGTGGTGTAGTATATAGAGGATCTGTCAGCTCTCCTGTATGGTGTAGTATATAGAGGATCTGTCAGCTCTCCTGTGTGGTGTAGTATATTGAGGATCTGTCAGCTCTCCTGTATGGTGTAGTATATAGAGCATCTGTCAGCTCTCCTGTGTGGTGTATTATATAGAGGATCTGTCAGCTCTCCTGTGTGGTGTAGTATATAGAGAATCTGTCAGCTCTACTGTGTGGTGTAGTATATAGAGGATCTGTCATCTCTACTGTGTGGTGTAGTATATAGAGTATCTGTCAGCTCTCCTGTGTGGTGTATTATATAGAGGATCTGTCAGCTCTCCTGTGTGGTGTGGTATATAAAGGATCTGTCAGCTCTCCTGTGTGGTGTAGTATATACAAGATCTGTCAGCTCTCCTGTGTGGTGTAGTATATACTAGATCTGTCAGCTCTCCTGTGTGATGTAGTATATACATGATCTGTCGGCTCTCCTGTGTGGTGTAGTATATAGAGGATGTGTCGGCTCTCTTGTGCAGTGTAGTATATAGAGGCTCTGTCAGCTCTCCTCTGTGATGTAGTATATAGAGTATCTGTCAGCTCTCCTGTGTGGCGTAGTATATTGAGGATCTGTCAGCTCTCCTGTGTGGTGTAGTATATAGAGGATCTGTCAGCTCTCCTGTGTGGTGTAGTATATAGAGGATCTGTCAGCTCTCCTGTGTGGTGTAGTATATTGAGGATCTGTCAGCTCTCCTGTGTGGTGTAGTATATAGAGGATCTGTCACCTCTCCTGTGTGGTGTAGTACGAAGAGGATCTGTCAGTCCTCCTGTGTGGTGTAGTGTGTAGAGTATCTGTCAGCTCTCCTGTGTGGTGTAGTATGTACAGGATCTGTCAGCTCTCCTGTGTGGTGTAGTGTATAGAGGATCGGTCAGCTTTACTATGTGGTGTAGTATATAGAGGATCTTTCAGCTCTCCTGTTTGGTGTAGTATATAGAGGATCTGTCAGCTCTCCTGTGTGGTGTAGTATATAGAGGATCTGTCAGCTCTCCTGTGTGGTGTAGTATATAGAGCATCTGTCGGCTCTCCTGTGTGGTATAGTATATAGAGGATCTGTCAGCTCTCCTGTGTGGTGTTGTATATAGAGGACCTGTCAGCTCTCCTGAGTGGTGTAGTATTTAGAGGATCTGTCAGCTCTCCTGTGTGGTGTTGTATATAGAGGATCTGTCAGCTCTCCTGTGTGGTGTACTATATAGAGGATCTGTCAGCTCTCCTGTGTGGAGTAGTATATAGAGGATCTGTCAGCTCTCCTGTGTGGTGTAGTATATTGAGAATCTGTCCTGTGTGGTGCACTATATAGAGGATCTGTCAGCTCTCCTGTGTGGTGTAGTTTATAGAGGATCTGTCAGCTCTCCCGTGTGGTGTAGTATATAGAGGATCTGTCGTCTCTCCTGTGTGGTGTAGTATATAGAGGATGTGTCGGCTCTCCTGTGTGGTGTAGTATATAGAGGATCTGTCAGCTCTCCTGTGTGTTGTAGTACATAGAGGAGCTGTCAGCTCTCCTGTGTGGTGTAGTATATAGAGGATCTGTCAGCTCTCCTGTGTGGTGTAGTATATAGAGGATCTGTCAGCTCTCCTGTGTGGTGTAGTATATAGGATCTATGCTGTGTAGTATTTTTACATAACTGCATAGTGGGTCCCAAGAATGATTTTTCTCTGGTGGACCCAAGGTAGTCCAGTCCGACACTGCATATACCAAATGTATGTGAATTTACGCTTGCAAGTGATTTTAAAGGAAATCAGAAGAAAATGACTGTTCAAATTAAGCACGGAAGCTTGTAGATATTTCATTTAAACCTCCACTCATTCTGAGTTTATGAGTGCAGGAGGCCATCTTACATAGTGATTACAGCCCTCCATATATAAGCGTACATACACAGACTGGTGGCAATCTCTTAATGGGCCCACCCACTAGACTCCCAAATATAGAAAGAGCAAAGTTTAAATAAAAAATCTAGTGACCTACATTCTTTCCCTACAAATATGTACAGGTGCATCTCACTAAATTAGAATATCATCAAAAAGTTGATTTATTTCAGTTCTTCAATTCAAAAAGTGAACTCATATATTATATAGAGTCATCACAGACAGAGTGATCTATATCAAGTGTTTATTTCTGTTAATGTTGATGATTATGGCTTACAGACAATGAAAACACAAAAAGTCATTATCTCAGTAAATTAAAATAATTAACAAAAAACACCTGCAAAGGCTTCCTAATCGTTTAAAAAGTTCCTTTAGTCTGTTTCAATAGGCTCCACAATCATGGGGAAGACTGCTGACTTGACAGATGTCCAGAAGGCAGTCATTAACACACTTCACAAGGTCCCCGAGTTCCAATTTTCATTTGGAAATCAATGTCCCAGAGTCTGGAGGGAGAGTTGAGAGGCCACAATCCAAGCTGCTTGAGGTCTAGTGTGAAGCTTCCACAATCAGTGATGGTTTGGGGAGCCATGTCATCTGCTGGTGTAGGTCCACTGTGTTTTATCAAGACCAAAGTCAGCGCAGCCGTCTACCAGGAAATTTTACAGCACTTCATGCTTCCCTCTGCCAACAAGATTTTTGGAGATGGAAATTTCATTCTCCAGCAGGGCTTGGCACCTGTCCACATTGCCAAAAGTACCAATACCTGGTTTAAAGACAACAGTATCACTGTGCTTGATTGGTCAGCAAACTCGCCTGACCTTAACCCCATAGAGAATCTATGGGGTATTGTCAAGAGGAAGATGAGAGACACCAGACCCAACAATGCAGATGAGCTGAAGGCTACTATCAAAGCAACCTGGGCTTCCATAACACCTCAGCAGTGCCACAGGCTGATCGCCTCCATGCCACGCTGCATTGATGCAGTAATTGATGCAAAAGGAGCCCCGACCAAGTATTGAGTGCATTTACTGAACATACATTTCAGTAGGCCAACATTTTGGATTTTAAAAACGTTTTTCAAGCTGTTGTTATAAAGTATTCTAATTTACTGAGATAATGACTTTTGTGTTTTCATTGGCTGTAAGCCATAATCATCAACATTAACAGAAATAAACACTTGAAATAGATCACTCTGTCTGTAATGACTCTATACAATATATGAGTTTCACTTTTTGTTTTGAAGAACTGAAATAAATGAACTTTTTGATGATATTCTAATTTAGTGAGATGCACCTGTATATCCAATTATGTCTACCCAGCTGGTCCTGCTCTATAACCTGCTTCCCACAGATTAGACTGAATTTTCAACAGGTCAGGTTCCCTTTAACCACTTTCCACCTGCACAGCACGCTGATAAATTGTGAACTAGAGCTTCCACCCCATAGCTTTCACATAGATATAATATATTACATTTGATTGCCTTTTTTATTTTTACTGCTCCATAATTTAAAGATCCATGCTTTAACTCATGCGCAATTGAGGCTGAAGTGCTCTGGGCATAATCAAAGCACATCCCAAAGCTCTGCCTCTATGACTATATTGCTCATATAGCGCCACCTACTCCTGCTGTACGGACAAATTCCTGGGCTCTGTAGCCAAGTCATTAAGCTAACAACCAAATAGAAGAAGATGGCGCTAGACGGGGAATACAGCCAGGAGAGCAAAGGCTCAGAAAGTGCTCCAATCACTACCAGAGCACTTTAGCCTTATATGTTTATGGATTTTTTTGATTATGGTTTTACAAATAAAGGTACAGATTGGATTATTTTACAAAGAGCTACATGACAATATAAGTGGTTGAGGGGTTGATCCTTGTTTTTCACATTGCTTTGTAAATGCATGTAGAAAACAGCAGCAGAACTTTTTAATGGTATTTTTTAATATCTTTTTGGTACATACATTTTCCTGCGATTTGTGGTGTACTATATAGAAGTCTTTATAAGAATACACCTAAAAACGAAACACCTAGAGCATGCTGTGTTTTGATGGAATGCTGCTGACCTCCAAAATGCTACAAAGCGCCGCAAACCAAGCTGTGACATGTAATCATTTCATTATAGACTTTTAAACCAAAAAGTATCTGGGAAAAACACTGCAAAACACATTGCTAAATACTGTCAACTTTGCTCTTGGAAATTGAATTTTCTTCTGTACAGATATAGTGTCCTCTCAATTTAATAGGTAAATTAAATAATACACTGGGCGAGCAACTGGATTTCTTTAAAAAAGAATAAGTAAGGGTTATGTTTTATTGTGCTCGCATAGAAATAAAAGCTAGCACACCTCTTAACAATACGATGTAGTTTCCTTATGCTGCTCATTACTCTTTTTTTATCCTACTAGTATTTCAGATCGAAGGTATGATATATTATCCATGATTTTCACCATTACCCACTTTTAGTTTTTAGGATGGATATTATTTAGTATAGCTTGATTTAAGAATCAGTCACCAGGTTTTTGCAACCTAATCTGAGAGCAGGATAATGTAGAGACAAATACCCTGATTCCAGCGATGTGTCACTTACTGCACTGCTTAGTATAGTGTGGAAAAAAATCACTGTTTTATCAGCAACAGATTATCACTAAAGAACTAGTGAACCTGCTGTCAGGTAGTCCTCCATATTCATGAGCTCTGCATAACCCCGCCCCTACAACTACTGATTGGCTGTGCACGGTAAGAGAGCTACCAATCAGTGGTGTGGGGTGGGGTTATACAGAACTCAGCATTCAGCAAACTGCTAGATCTGCAGCAGATAAAACAGTGATTTTATCAAAACTGCAGCAAACAGCGCAGTAAGTTACACATCTCTGAAATCAGGGTCTCTGCCCCTACATTATGCTGCTCTCTGACGGGGTAGCAAAATCTTGGTGACAGATTCCCTTTAAGGATGTGGTATGTGTCTTGTAACGTGGAAGGAGTACACATCTGATTATAAATGTTAGTGTTTGGCCACTACGTTTTTATTCATGGCTTATCATTAGGATTGGGCATCAATATCTGCTCGGTGCCAAAACACTGAGCAGCTCAGTCAAAACTACAGTGGTCAAAGCCGGGTACTGCAGATCCACTCTCTATTGATTTGTATAGTGAGTGGATCTGCAGTACCCAGCAATGACCACTATAAAAATAACGGAGCTGTTGTGCTCCGGAAGCATCAAAGAACTTCTGGCCGGTGGCAGGAGCAGCTGATCGGTGAGGGTGGCAGGTGTCGCACCCCCACCAATTACATACTGATGGGCTATTTTAAGGATAGGCCATCAGTAAATAAAATGAGTGACCAAACCCTTTAATCAAGCTAGAATTTAAGTGTAAAAATCATTGTAAAGCAATATGTTTCCAGTTACAAAAGTTATTCCATTCGGTAATAGGATTAATCTTTCTGCACATTAGCTCCTGTTGTTTTATATATTAGCTCTACACCATTCACTATTTCTCTTATACGTTCTGAAAAATACTACTGGATAAAACAGGCTTTTATGTGACTTATCGTTTCTAATTGTTCCTAATGGAAAATGCCTGGTTTAAGCAACTGAACATAAAAACCCATTTTTATTCCCTCTGGCTGAGCGGCATTCCTGACTACGGGTGTCCGTGTACTAGGACAGCGAGTCATGACTTGCATTGCATATCTTAGTATTCTGCATGGAGATTAATAGATTTTGTAGAACTGTGAATAATATAAATAACTCTCTGCCCATTATCTTCCATTTGCAGACTGGTCCACATTGGGCCATATGCGGGGATGGTGATATAATTACAATATCTGAAGCTTTATTGGCTAATCCACCATTTGCTATGAATATTTACATGAGCAAGTCACAATGGGAATAGATCTTACTTCTCAGGCGTATTGTGTTTCTATTATAGCAAAAGTATTACTACAAAAACATGTATTTATATGTAAATTAGGAAATTTTATATATATTACTGCTCAAATAGAAGTATAATATCATGCGTTTCACAAGAATATTTGCAGAGCTTCCTAGCTTTGAGAAAAAAGAAAAAATCATTATGAATCCTTCAAATAATATATACGGAGGGTCTACTGGGATTCTGATCCAACCAAGGGGGCATCGAATTAAAGAGGATGACATTGTGATTGTAGATTGTGAGCACTTCCGGTCTTTAGTTCCTCTCAGATGTGCTTACCTTTTGCTGGATATTTTGTATTGAATGTATTAATAATAATAATTCATAGTAACAAAGGAGTAAAGAGTAAAAACAAGCAAACATTTTAACCGCTTAGTGAAAAAGAGTTAATAACACTGGAATGTTTCAACATAACCCAGTTATTGAGATTTGGTTTTCATGACACATTGTACTTTATGGTAAATTTAGGTCAATATGTTTTTGGTTTAATTATAAAAATATCGGAAATGTGAAAAATTTAGAAAAAATTTGCAATATTCAAATTTTGAATGTTTATGCCATTAAAGCAGATAGTTATACCACAGAAAATAGTTACTTTATAACATTTACCACATGTCTACTTTACATCAGCAATCAGCTTCATTTCTCAAATGTCCTTTTGTTTTGATAGGATGTTAGAAGGCTTAAAAATTTAGCGAGAATTTTTCATTTTTTTTTTTCAAGGAAATTTACAAAACTTATTTTTTGGAAGGCCTATTGAGTTTTGAAGTGATTTTAAGAGGGCCTATATGCTGGAGATCCACCCCACTCACTCCACCAAAAAACAAAATCATTTCAAAACAACACCCATCAAGGAATTCAGATCTGATGTCAAGAAGTACGTTAACCCTTCACATTACAGGAATTAATGTGGAATAAATGGAATGAAAACGTAGATTTTCTCCACTAAAATGTTGTTAACATCCTAACAGACCTTTCCTTGGCCTCAGGTTGCCACGGGGCCCACACAACCATGTTCGGTGGCTACAGGGTTAAAGTGGGAGCCCCTTCCCTCTGTTAATTATCTAGATCTCGCTGTCTCTATTAACAGCAGCATCAAAAGAGTTAAACACCCACGATCAATTCAAAAATTCATTCTGACCAATGGAGTAGGATATCAACTATGGCATATAGCGGACATCCTCTGCACTTTCACTCATCGAGGGGCACTATTCTCTTATTCCTCAAGTCAACAAAAACGCATATTGGTGGTCACTAAAGGGCTTAAGCACTGAGTGTTAGACTGGTATAGATGGACAGGATTCTGCCCATGAAAGTTTACAATCTATGACAGAAGAGGCAGTAAATGAGGGTAGACGCCGCCTATGTAGTTCTGCAGTGATCAGGTATATTTTAGGGGTGAAAACTATTTATAAGAGCTAGGTATTCAGGATACTTTTAAAGGTTTGGATGGAGAGAGAGAATGATGTGTTGGGTTAATGAGCTCCGGAGTGTAGGGTTGTATGGAAGAAATCTTGAGCAACGATTGGAAGAAGAAGAAAAAGACTAGAAATTATGTGTATGGAAAGGATCACCCCATACACATTACTGCAATGTAAAGTTGGCAAAATCTGCTGGTTTTGTAGAGGAAAGCTGATTATCTGATGTGTATGGGGGCCTCCTGACTCTTTAAAAATGATGTTGGAGAAAGAAGGATAGGGCTGTTGAATCTTTTGTTCTAAGATTAGATAAACTGCTGCCTGAGGTGTCTGGCAGCAGCTTACTCCCCTCTCCCCATTTATAAATCACGAACATTTGGCTGAACAAATTGTGTATAGGTGGGGTTGGGAGAAATTGCTCATGGTTAAATGAACATTTGGCCAATAGCTATTGAAAGTGTATGCGCATCTGAAGTTTTATGAGATAGGAGCACAAATATAAGGGGGAAAAGATTGTGGGCTGCCTCCTTTATCATTGCCAGAATTGATATTGTACTTCATTGACAAAGGGTAGCCATTGAAGGCATTGAACAGTTGATGGTTTTTTGTAAGGGTGTAAAAGTGTTAGCTTGAAACTCCCAGAAAAGGATATCAGAGAAGATCGTGGACATTTTTAAACCCTTTCAGAGTGGTCTCTACTAGAAGAAATTTGTTTGCGTAATTCCCTTATCTTCTAGCTTAAGGCTGAGTTCACACGATGCGTTTTTAATGTGTTTCCGCGGCGTTTTTGCAGTTGCGTAAACGCCGCGGAAACGCATTAAAAACGCATGGTAGAAGGGCAGCAATGTTCCCCAACTGCGCTCAAAAATCCGCATTGTCTGAACTCAGCCTTATTGCTAAGATTGATGTGAGTTTTCTGATATCTGGTATGGATAATTTTATGTGATGCTCTGTAGTAATGGAATATCGTAATGCAAGAGACAAAAGATTATGGGGGTGGGATTGTTTCAGTTAGTAAGTATTATTTATAGAGTTTTTCTATGGAAGTAGAACCTGTGATAGTACTATACTGATGATCATTTGAAAATAATCCTGTTTTATGCTTGTGAAAGTGATACAGTGACATGTAAAAGTTTGGGCACCCATGCTCAAAATTACTGTTATTGTGAACAGTTAAGCAAGTTGAAGATGAAATGATCTCTAAAAGGCCTAAAGTTAAAGATGACACATTTCCTTTGTATTTTAGGCAAAAAAAATAAATACAGTATTTATATATATATATATATATACTGTATATATATATATATATATACAGTACAGACCAAAAGTTTGGACACACCTTCTCATTTAAAGATTTTTCTGTATTTTCATGACTATGAAAATTGTACATTCACACTGAAGGCATCAAAACTATGAATTAACACATGTGGAATTATATACTTAACAAAAAAGTGTGAAACAACTGAAAATATGTCTTATATTCTAGGTTCTTCAAAGTAGCCACCTTTTGCTTTGATGACTGCTTTGCACAATCTTGGCATTCTCTTAATGAGCTTCAAGAGGTAATCACCGGAAATGGTTTTCACTTCACAGGTGTGCCCTGTCAGGTTTAATAAGTGGGATTTCTTGCCTTATAAATGGGGTTGGGACCATCAGTTGTGTTGTGCAGAAGTCTGGTGGATACACGGCTGATAGTCCTACTGAATAGACTGTTAGAACTTGTATTATGTCAAGAAAAAAGCAGCTAAGTAAAGAAAAACGAGTGGCCATCATTACTTTAAGAAATGAAGGTCAGTCAGTCTGAAAAATTGGGAAAACTTTGAAAGTGTCCCCAAGTGCAGTTGCAAAAACCATCAAGCGCTACAAAGAAACTGGCTCACATGAGGACCGCCCCAGGAAAGGAAGACCAAGAGTCACCTCTGCTTCTGAGGATAAGTTTATCCGAGTCACCAGCCTCAGAAATCGCAGGTTAACAGCAGGTCAGATTAGAGACCAGGTCAATGCCACACAGAGTTCTAGCAGCAGACATATCTCTACAACAACTGTTAAGAGGAGACTTTGTGCAGCACGCCTTCATGGTAAAATAGCTGCTAGGAAACCACTGCTAAGGACAGGCAACAAGCAGAAGAGACTTGTTTGGGCTAAAGAGCACAAGGAATGGACATTAGACCAGTGGAAATCTGTGCTTTGGTCTGATGAATCCAAATTTGAGATCTTTGGTTCCAACCACCGTGTCTTTGTGCGACGCAGAAAAGGTGAACGGATGGACTCTACATGCCTGGTTCCCACCGTGAAGCATGGAGGAGGAGGTGTGATGGTGTGGGGGTGCTTTGCTGGTGACACTGTTGGGGATTTATTCAAAATTGAAGGCATGCTGAACCAGCATGGCTACCACAGCATCTTGCAGCGGCATGCTATTCCATCCGGTTTGCGTTTAGTTGGACCATCATTTATTTTTCAACAGGACAATGACCCCAAACACACCTCCAGGCTGTGTTAGGGCTATTTGACCAAGAAGGAGAGTGATGGGGTGCTATGCCAGATGACCTGGCCTCCACAGTCACCAGACCTGAACCCAATCGAGATGGTTTGGGGTGAGCTGGACCGCAGAGTGAAGGCAAAAGGGCCAACAAGTGCTAAGCATCTCTGGGAACTCCTTCAAGATTGTTGGAAGACCATTTCCGGTGACTACCTCTTGAAGCTCATCAAGAGAATACCAAGAGCGTGCAAAGCAGTCATCAAAGCAAAAGGTGGCTACTTTGAAGAACCTAGAATATAAGACATATTTTCAGTTGTTTCACACTTTTTTGTTAAGTATATAATTCCACATGTGTTAATTCATAGTTTTGATGCCTTCATTGTGAATGTACAATTTTCAAAGTCATGAAAATACAGAAAAATCTTTAAATGAGAAGGTGTGTCCAAACTTTTGGTCTGTACTGTATATATATATATATATATATATATGTATATTATAATAAATATATATATATTTATATAGTCTTTTTTTTTTTTCATTTTAAAAATTACAAAAAGGAAAATGGGCCGATGCAAAAGTTTAGGCACCCTTGGAGATTTGTGTGCTCAGATAACTTTGACCAAGGTTTCAGACCTTAATTAGCCTGTTAGGGTTATGGCTTGTTCACTATCATCGTTAGGAAAGGCCAGGTGATGCAAATTTCCCAGATTTCTAAAAACCTAGTCACCTCTAACCTTGTGCAAAAAAACAGCAGCCATGGGTTCTTCTAAGACGCTTCCTTGCACTCTGAAAATGAAAATGGTGAAAGCCCACAAAGCAGGAGAAGGCTATAAGAAGATGGCAAAGCATTTTCAAGTTTCCCTTTCTTCAGTTCGAAATATAACTAAGAAATGGCAATTAACAGGAGCAGTGGAGGTCAAGATTATGTCTGGAAGACCAAGCAATATTTCAGTGAGAGCTGCTCGTAGGATTGCTAGAGAGGCAAATCAAAACCCCCGCTTGACTGCAAAAGACCATCAGAAAGATACAGCAGACTCTGAAATTGTGGTACATTGTTCTACTGTTGTACCTGCAGAAATATCAGAAGAAAATCTCTCCTGCATCCTCACCATATAATTCAGCGTCAGAAGTATGCAAAAGAGCATCTAAACAAGCCTGATACATTTTGGAAGCAATTCCTGTGGACTGATGAGCTTAAAATAGAACTCTTTGGCCACAATGATCAAAGGTAAGTGTGAAGAAAAAAAGGCACAGAATTTCAGGAAAAGAACATCTCGCCAACCATTAAGCATGGGGGTAGATCAATCATGCTTGGGGGTTGTGTTGCAGCCAATGGCACAGGGAACATTTCACGGGTAGAGGAAAAATGGATTCAATGAAATTGCAACAAAATCTTGATCCAAACATAACACCATCTATAAAAATGCTGAAGTTGAAAAAAGGATGGCTTCTTCAAAAGGGAAATGATCCTAAACACATGTCAAAATCCATAGTAGACTACCTCAAAAGGCGCAAGCTGAAGGTTTTACAATGGCCCTCACAGTCCCCTGATCTGAACATCATTCAAAATCTGTGGCTAGACCTCAAAATAGCAGTGTATGCAAAAACCCAGGAATCTCACAGAACTGGAAGAATGGATGAAAATCCCTCAAACAGGAATTGAAAGACTCTCGTCTGGCTTCAAAAAGCTTTTACAAGCAGTGATACTTCCAAAGGGGGTGCTACTAGGTACTAATCATGCAGGGTGCGCAAACTTTTGCATCGGCCCATTTTCCTTTTTGTAATTTTTAAAATGTAAAAGATAAAACTATATAAATCATTTTTTTTGCCTAAAATACAAAAGAAATGTGTAATCTTTAACTTTAGGCCTTTTACAGATCATTTCATCTTCAGCTTGCATAATAACAGTAATTTTGACCAAGGAGTGCCCAAACTTTTACATGCCACTTTATATATCGCTAATAATTCTCCAAGTTCTTCTTGAATTATCGTTGTTATATTTTATTTGAATATCTACAAAAAAGGACCTTAGCTTTAATAAAACATAATAGGTACTGCACTACAATATGAACATTTTTATAGCAAAACAGACTGCAGTAAAATGCTAACACAAAGCTCCTAGTCGGCTATCCCTAGCCAGTCTTATGCTTCTTGTTTGATAGAACTATTATGTTTGCATTACACATGTAACTACCATTTTTAACACTTGCTTCTTCTTCAACAAGCACTATATCAGACATATACTCTAAGAACAGGTAGAAGCTAATGTTGTCCTAGGATTTTTAACCAGAGAACCGCCTATGTTTCCATGTGGATTTACTTATACAGAACAGGTCTTACTATGAATTAAAAGTGCAGGCCAGTGTAGATTAATGACATGAATTGGCTGATGGAGCAGCGATCTATTAATCTTTTTAAGCAAAACTTTTAACTTTTCCTGTTTCATAAGGAAGCCATCAAAATCCAGTTAATCATTTCAGTTTGAAACATTAACAGTCCTGCATGGCCATAGATCAGGTTATTTAGCAGTGGTTTGTTTCTACGAACACATAAATCACTCTCTGCCTCTGATTAATTATGGCATGTGTTATGTGACTGAGTGGTATCTCATTACTTATTAGCAGTGTATACCTCGGCTACACATGTATGACACCAGATTGTGGTTCTTGTAGGTTTATCTTTAGTGATATATTAGGGCACTGTTCTCCAACCAGCGGTTTGGGAGTTCAATGTTGATCCAACAATTTTTTTTATGTGGTCACCTAGCTATGAACAATTTGCCATACTGACACTGATTCATCACAGTGATCAGTATTCTGGCGTAAATTGCTTTGGAAAGTCAAATAATGTTGCAACGTTTTGCATTTTCCAGTTTGCCCAGCTTTGCCAGAATGGGGGCATGATGCCACAGGTCGCCGAATTAATCATTAGCTATAGGATTCCATACACCAGAAATCCTACTCTAGTACTTGACTGGAGTAAGATTTGTGGCCAGGCACACGGAGGCATGTACAACTCATCAAAAGCTCTTGATTCATTAACTGACGTGTGTTCCCTTATGTCAGGAGCATATGACACTTCCTCATCAAGACCGATGTTATTGACGGCGGTCTTGATTAATCTGGGCCTATGTACCAACTCCATCAGGGTTTAAACATTGTATTCAATAAAATTTGGATTTTATTATTATTTTGGCTTTTGCTCCAGTTGTTTATATACGTAGGTTCACACTTTCAAAACTTTGTTGCTTTTATTTGTAACCTTGCACCAAAAAGGGTTTATGATGAATAAAGTGTAATATTTTCCAGATAATGTATCCATGTTGCTTATTGCAGCTCATATCAGTTGGCCTCAGTGGGAACCTATGTTTCTAATCTCAGACAACTCCTTTCATGTGGTTCAGCACTATCAGCTGTATTTCTGTAGTTTTGGATATTACTTAATTGGTATCTGCTGTGATTTTTCCTTATAGCCCATTCTTAACTTGGAGAGATGTACAGCATATAATTGTCCGGACGTCTCGCCAAAGACACCTAAATGCACCTGATTGGAAAACAAATGCTGCAGGCCACAAAGGTAAGTTATTCATATTTCTGCTATTATTATTTACTAGATGTTGCGTCTAATAATATTTCTACATATAAAATCAAAATCATGAAAAGACATTAATCTATAAAGGTTGAGCAATTAAAAATTCCTATGGTCAGTGCACAAGACCTCCACCCACCCAGTTTTACAATCATAATTTGTATTGTACTGCGTTATTAAGCCACAATTAGTGCTGTACTTTGTACCTTTCACATAAATCCAGAATTAAATCATCAGAATTGTGATTACTCATCATCAAATTGATGAGACAAGGAAGGTTGAAAGCAGTGACCAGAGCTCAGTGGTTAGCACTGTTGCTTTGCAGCTCTGGGGTCTCCGGATCAACTCCCACCAAGGACAATAATTGTAAGGATGTGCAGTATGTTCTCCCCGAGTTTGCGTGGGTTTCCTCCGGGTTTTCCGGTTTCCTCCCACCAGGGCCGACTCCAGGTTTTTCTGGGCCCCGGGCGAAAGAGTCTCAGTGGGCCCCTTTAACACATACCACGATTCATGATGTACAGATACCGCAGAGAAATATAGGTATAGTACAATGCCGACGATTTCACTTCTTACATTACATGAGATATATCTATTGTAAATTCTACAATGGCTCAGAAACTGGCGAATCGCTCCACACAGTATACTGGCCTCCATATAATGCTCCATACGAAATACTGGCCCCCATATAACGCTCCATACAGGATACTGGCCCCCATATAACGCTCCATGCAGGCTGTGCCCCCACATAATGCTTCATGCAGGCTGTGCCCCCACACAATGCCTCATGCAGGCTATTCCCCCCACATAATGCCCCACGCAGGCTGTTCCCCCCACATAATGCCCCACGCAGGCTTTTCCCCCCACATAATACCCCACGCAGGCTGTTCCCCCATATAATGCCCCATGTAGGATGTCCCCCCCTTATAATGCCCCAATGCAGGATGTCACCCCCTCCTCCCTTATAATGCCCCATGCAGGATGTCACCCCCCCCTTATAATGCCCCATGTAGGATGTCACCCCACCTTATAATGCCCCATGCAGGACGTCACCCCCCCCCTCCCTTATAATGCCCCATGCAGGACGTCACCCCCCCTCCCTTATAATGCCCCATGCAGGATGTCACCCCCCCTTATAATGCGCCATGCAGGATGTCACCCCCTCCCCTTATAATGCCCCATGCAGGATGTCACCCCCCCTCCCTTATAATGCCCCATGCAGGATGTCACCCCTCCCCCTTATAATGCCCCATGCAGGATGTCACCCCCCCCCTCCCTTATAATGCCCCATGCAGGATGTCACACCCCCCCTTCCTTATAATGCCCCATTCAGGATGTCACCCCCCTCCCTTATAATGCCCCATGCAGGATGTCACACACACACCCTTCCTTATAATGCCCCATGCAGGATGTCACACCCCCTCCCTTATAATGCCCCATGCAGGATGTCACACACACCCCCTCCCTTATAATGCCCCATGCAGGATGTCACTCACCCCCTCCCTTATAAAGCCCCATGCAGGATGTCACACACACCCCCTCTCTTATAATGCCCCATGCAGGATGTCACACACCCTCTCCCTTATAATGCCCCATGGAGGATGTCACACACACACCCTCCCTTATAATGCCCCATGCAGGATGTCACACCCCCCCCTTACAATGGCCCATACAGGATGTCACCCCCCCACATAATGCCCCACGCAGGCTGTTCCCCCCACATAATGCCCCACACAGGCTTTTCCCCCCACATAATACCCCATGCAGGCTGTTCCCCCATATAATGCCCCATGTAGGATGTCCCCCCCTTATAATGCCCCAATGCAGGATGTCACCCCCTCCTCCATTATAATGCCCCATGCAGGATGTCACCCCCCCTTATAATGCCCCATGTAGGATGTCACCCCCCCTTATAATGCCCCATGCAGGACGTCACCCCACTCCCTTATAATGCCCCATGCAGGATGTCACCCCCCCTTATAATGCCCCATGCAGGATGTCACCCCCTCCCCTTATAATGCCCCATGCAGGATGTCACCCCCCCTCCCATATAATGCCCCATGCAGGATGTCACCCCTCCCCCTTATAATGCCCCATGCAGGATGTCACAGCCCCCCCCTCCCTTATAATGCCCCATGCAGGATGTCACACCCCCCCTTCCTTATAATGCCCCATGCAGTATGTCACCCCCCCTCCCTTATAATGCCCCATGCAGGATGTCACACACACACCCTTCCTTATAATGCCCCATGCAGGATGTCACACCCCCTCCCTTATAATGCCCCATGCAGGATGTCACACACACACCCTCCCTTATAATGCCCCATGCAGGATGTCACTCCCCCCTCCCTTATAAAGCCCCATGCAGGATGTCACTCACCCCCTCCCTTATAAAGCCCCATGCAGGATGTCACTCACCCCCTCCCTTATAAAGCCCCATGCAGGATGTCACACACACCCCCTCTCTTATAATGCCCCATGCAGGATGTCACACACCCTCTCCCTTATAATGCCCCATGGAGGATGTCACACACACACCCTCCCTTATAATGCCCCATGCAGGATGTCACACCCCCCCCCTTACAATGGCCCATACAGGATGTCACCCCCCCACATAATGCCCCACGCAGGCTGTTCCCCCCACATAATGCCCCACACAGGCTTTTCCCCCCACATAATACCCCATGCAGGCTGTTCCCCCATATAATGCCCCATGTAGGATGTCCCCCCCTTATAATGCCCCAATGCAGGATGTCACCCCCTCCTCCATTATAATGCCCCATGCAGGATGTCACCCCCCCTTATAATGCCCCATGTAGGATGTCACCCCCCTTATAATGCCCCATGCAGGATGTCACCCCCCCTCCCTTATAATGCCCCATGCAGGATGTCACCCCCCCTTATAATGCCCCATGCAGGATGTCACCCCCTCCCCTTATAATGCCCCATGCAGGATGTCACCCCCCCTCCCTTATAATGCCCCATGCAGGATGTCACCCCTCCCCCTTATAATGCCCCATGCAGGATGTCACAGCCCCCCCCTCCCTTATAATGCCCCATGCAGGATGTCACACCCCCCCTCCCTTATAATGCCCCATGCAGTATGTCACCCCCCCTCCCTTATAATGCCCCATGCAGGATGTCACACACACACCCTTCCTTATAATGCCCCATGCAGGATGTCACACCCCCTCCCTTATAATGCCCCATGCAGGATGTCACACACACACCCTCCCTTATAATGCCCCATGCAGGATGTCACTCCCCCCTCCCTTATAAAGCCCCATGCAGGATGTCACACACACCCCCTCTCTTATAATGCCCCATGCAGGATGTCACACACCCTCTCCCTTATAATGCCCCATGGAGGATGTCACATACACACCCTCCCTTATAATGCCCCATGCAGGATATCACACCCCCCCCTTACAATGGCCCATACAGGATGTCACCCCCCACTTATAATGCCCCACACAGGCTGTTCCCCCCACATAATGCCCCACGCAGGCTGTTCCCCCACATAATGCCTCACGCAGGCTGTTCCCCCCACAAAATGCCCCATGCAGGCTGTTCCCCCCATATAATGCCCCATGTAGGATGTCCCCCCTTATAATGCCCCATGCAGGATGTCACACTCCCCCTCCCTTATAATGCCCCATGCAGGATGTCACCCCCCCTTATAATGCCCCATGCATGATGTCACACCCCCCTTATAATGCCCCATGCAGGATGTCACCCCCCCTTTTAATGTCCCATGCAGGATGTCACCCCCCCCTTACAATGCCCCATGCAGGATGTCACACCCCCTCCCTTATAATGCTCCATGCAGGATGTCACACACCCCACATCCCTTATAATGCCCCATGCAGGATGTCACCCCCCCTCCCTTTTAATGCCCCATGCAGGATGTCACACACACCCCCTCCCTTATAATGCCCCATGCAGGATGTCACACACCCCCTCCCTTATAATGCCCAATGCAGGATGTCACCCCCCTTCCTTATAATGCCCCATGCAGGATGTCACACGCACCCCCTCCCTTATAATGCCCCATGCAGGATGTCACACACCCCCTCCCTTATAATGCCCCATGCAGGATGTCACACACACACCCTCCCTTATAATGCCCAATGCAGGATGTCACACACCCCCTCCCTTATAATGCCCCATGCAGGATGTCACCCCCACCTTACAATGCCCATGCAGGATGTCACCCCCCCCTTATAATGCCCCATGCAGGATGTCACCCCCCTTTATAATGCCCCATGCAGGATGTCACCCCCCCTCCCTTATAATGCCCCATGCAGGATGTCACCCCCCCTTTTAATACCCCATGCAGGATGTCACACCCCCCTCCCTTATAATGCCCCATGCAGGATGTCACCCCCTCCCTTATAATGCCCCATGCAGGATGTCACCCCCCCTCCCTTATAATGCCCCATGCAGGATGTCACCCCCCCTTATAATGCCCCATGCATGATGTCACACACCCCCTTATAATGCCCCATGCAGGATGTCACCCCCCCTTTTAATGCCCCATGCAGGATGTCACCCCCCCTTACAATGCCCCATGCAGGATGTCACACCCCCTCCCTTATAATGCTCCATGCAGGCCCATGCAGGATGTCACATGCACCCCCTCCCTTATAATGCCCCATGCAGGATGTCACACACCCCCTCCCTTATAATGCCCCATGCAGGATGTCACACACACACCCTCCCTTATAATGCCCAATGCAGGATGTCACACTCCCCTCCCTTATAATGCCCCATGCAGGATGTCACCCCCACCTTACAATGCCCCATGCAGTATGTCACCCCCACCTTACAATGCCCCATGCAGGATGTCACCCCCCCCTTATAATGCCCCATGCAGGATGTCACCCCTCCTTATAATGCCCCATGCAGGATGTCACCCCCCCTCCCTTATAATGCCCCATGCAGGATGTCACCCCCCCTTATAATACCCCATGCAGGATGTCACACCCCCCTCCCTTATAATGCCCCATGCGGGATGTCACCCCCTCCCTTATAATGCCCCATGCAGGATGTCACACCCCCCTCCCTTATAATGCCCCATGCAGGATGTCACCCCCCCTCCCTTATAATGCCCCATGCAGGATGTCACACTCCCCCTCCCTTATAATGCCCCATGCAGGATGTCACACACACCCCCTCCCTTATAATGCCCCACGCAGGATGTCACAAACCCCCTCCCTTATAATGCCCCATGCAGGATGTCACACACACCCCCTCCCTTATAATGCCCCATGCAGGATGTCACACACAACACACCCCCTCCCTTATAATGCCCCATGCAGGATGTCACACACCCTCTCCCTTATAATGCCCCATGCAGGATGTCACACACACCCACTCCCTTATAATACCCCATGCCCCCATACAATAAAAAAAAAAAAATCAAATACTCACCTCACTTCTCACCTGCTGCCGCTGCTCCGGACTCCTCAGCTTCGCCAGCGTCTTCCCGCTCTGCGCTATAACGGCTCAGGAGAGAGCGCGGTGTAAAGACGTCACCGCGCCCTCTGACCTGAGACGTCACTGTGCAACAGCCGCGGAAGAGACCGGAGCTGCTGCGGAGGCATGGGGAGAGGTAAGTATTGTGCCGGGTGCCGGGGCCCTGAGCAAGCGGGGGGGAGGAGCGGGCACTGGCACCGCTCTCCTCCGCTCAAGGGTCCCATAGCGCGGCGGGGTGCCCAACGCGAGTGGGCCCCCCCCCCCCACCTGCTCAGGGCCCCGACACTTGCCCGGGTGCTGACGCCGGCCCTGCCTCCCACACTCTAAAGACATACTGATAGGGAATTTAGATTGTGAACCCCAATGGGGACAGTGATGATAATGTCTGTAAAGCACTGTGGAATTAATGGCGCTATATAAGTGAGTAAAATAATAAAACAATAAATATACTTACCAAGAATCATGATTGTATATAAATATAAGATTATAAAACACAGGAACATAGGAGGTTTTATAAGAAAAAAGGGGCTAGGGTGTAGTAAACGGATTCAGTTATTTTATGTATATGAATATTTAGAGAAACTAATAATAGATATCCATTTTATAGGGTGATGTCATACATGAAATGAGCATGAAATTGTAGCACCCCGAGGACTCGGCTGCTACAGGGGTATTGCACCTCGAACCAGAGGTGTGGTATTCCACTCCCGGGTAAGGATGGAGCGTGGAACTGGGCTCAGTTAGCTGCATGCACCACATACACCCCATTTCCGGGGGACAGACCAACGGTACTCCCACCAGATAGATGTGCAGGTACGACAGCTTCTGTCCCTGGCTGGAGTGGGGAGGGGGGAGGAACATCCCAGTGGTGTAGGAGCAGAGAGGGGAGGGACTCTGGGCATAGGTAGGAGCCCATTGGGTGCTAGTCACCTGGGCTCGGGTGTCAGAAGGGAGTATATAAGGTGGGCACCATCTTAGGACAGCAGTCAGTTCAGGCAGGAGGAGAAGAAGAGAGGAGCTCAGCCAGAGAGGGCTGACAGGGAGCTGTGGCTCAGTCCGGGCCCAGCTCCAGAGTCAGGCCTGGAGTGGAGGCCTGAAGCAGAGAGACAGAGGAAGGAGAAAGAACAGAAACACCAGGAGAGGCCCAGAGACGCAAGAGAAGAGGGAACCCTGAGATCCCACGAGCTAACGGGTGAAGGGTTGGCAGAACAGGGTACCGGATCCCAAACTGGTGGAGGCCAAATATCCTCAGCCAGGAACCGGAGGTCGTGGACAAGTTTTGGCGCGACCCCTCGCCACATCCACCAGGAAGGCAAACCACGTATAGGGTCAGGGAAGCCGGGAAAGGTTTCACCACCAGAAGGCCCGAGGGAGCCGGACAAAGGTGGATCCCTGGTGGGGACGGCCAGTAGGAAGGAGGAGAGGGGAGCTCAGGACCACGCTCTGGAACTGCCTGGGAGTTGGCCGAGTCCCGCACCTGGTGGACGCAGCACGGCTCGGGTCGTCATCACCTGCAGGACTGACGTTAATAACAACTGTGAGTAAAGCATTGAAAACTGCAATCAGTCTCTGTGTTCCATCGCACCACCAGCACCATAGGTACCGGGACGCTCTCACTATCACTCCCTTCTCCCGCACCAGCTGCCCTGAGGCTATACCTCTCCCGTTGGGGGTTATACCACCATAGCTGCACATATATACCACCGGCCTCAGCGGACTGTTTTGCAGCGGCGGCCTTGTGACCGCAAATCAACGGGTGGCGTAGTCGAACTCTATAACAACATTACAAATAGATTGCCGTCGGTTTGACCACCCTGAGCACGGACCGGGTCCCCGCCACTCGGAGACTACAACCCCCGTCGGATCCGGCTCCGGGTATCCCCCGCATGCGCAACGCATCACAACATGGCCCAGGGGGCGAGTCAACTTTGGCGTAGTCGGCAGGATCTCGTGCCTGCAACTGCCGGGTACTGCGTGCCTGAAGAAAAGTTCACATGTACCGTAAGAAGAAGTCTCCCGCCAATTCCAGAGGGTCCCCGCCATCGGACGCCATCTCGGGTCGTTTCCCGCCGTTTGCCCGCCATCTGCAGCCTTTGCCCGCCATCCGCGGAGTTTCCCGCCATTAGGAGACGATTCCCGCCATCTGAGACGATTTCCCGCCCTGGCAGAGCGGACGCCATTGTGGGCGTGCCAGAGGGTAGCAAGAGACCACCTCCCATCGTGGGCATGGTCCAAGAAGGGCGCCAAAAGCGGGGACCGCCCCCACCAGCAGAGACTGCAATGATAGAAATGTCCATCAGCGTGGGGGGGCTGCCCCTGAAACTGACAGTGGCCAAGTTGCCCCGGGGCCACTCCCAATGGGGGCGGATAGAGAACAAAGCTGAGAAGATGGGTGCGGCCTGAAGGAGTCTGGACAGATCGCACCCGGAGATGGAGGGAGAGTCGAGCAGCACCGACCCCGTGGTTCGGAGCCTGTTGCAGGCCGCCACCCCAGAAGGCCTGGTGGAGATCCTGGCACAACTCCCCAGAGATCGGGAGCGTGCACAGACCGCGCTGGAGGCCTTGGCCCGGAAGATGGCCCAAGTACAGCAGGAAGCACTGGCCGAATGGAGGAGGGAGATGGCCCAACAGGCTGGAACCCGCCAGCAGAGGACGCCGCCTGCAACGAGGGGCATGTCTGCCCCTGAGGATGGTGCAGGAGGGACGAAGGCCGGAGACGACGCTGCGGAGGGAGCCGCAGGGATGGAAGCAGGTAATGGGGACGTCATCACCCCGTGCCCAGTAGCCGTAAGCCTGCCCCAGCTCCCCGTCGCAGAGCCCGAAGTCATACTCACCGCGCCCGTTGCCGCACCGCCGCTGCTCCCAACTAGGCCTCAAGCGGCAGGAGCCGCGGTCGCGCCCTCTGTTACGCCACGCCCCTCGTCTCTGAGCGCGGCAAAACAGGAAGTGCCACCGGCCTGGTCGCAAGGCCGATACCCCCGGGCGCCGCGGTCTCCACAGCGCCCTCTACCTCCACTGTGCCACCGGCCTGGTCGCAAGGCCTGGTGCATCCGGGCGCCGTTGCCCCTCCAGCGCCCTCCTCCCCAAAGGTGCCATACCTGGACCCAAAGAGGATGCCTCCGGCCTGGACGCAAGGCCGGGTACCTCCGGGCACCGCTGCCCCCACAGCGCCCTCGACCTCCACAGTGCTGCCCCTGGGCGAAGATCTCTTCGCGCAGCATACTAGCCCGGACGGGCTGCCCTTTGTGTGGCCACCGGAGTACATCAACCCCCGACTCCGGAGGGAACGACCCCTGTGTGAGCCTCTGATCCCGGCACCGGCGCCCGCCAAAATTGTCCCGCTCCCGTTGGAGACGCCCAATTTGCATGGGACCCGACCGGTGAGGACCTCATGGGGTTCACCAAGGAGACCCGGGCGGCCGCAGCCCGGCGTGAGGAGTGCTGCCGTCAACATCTAGAGGTCTTTGGGAGAGAACGGCGAGAGAGGCGGATCCGCGAGGAACAGCTGCAGGTCCAAAGCGCGGAGCAGAAACGCCGGGCCCGACGAAACCCCCGTACGGCCCACGGTCCCCGCGCCAACGGGACCGTAATAAAGTTTCAACTGGAACACGGCTGGGGCTTTATCCGAGACCACCGAACCCCCGGCGACGTCTTTGTCACCCACAGGGATGTCGAGAGCCACCTGCCGGAGGGACACCGTGGACGTGACCTCTACCCGGGTGATGTGGTCACCTTCACCCGGCATCAGTGTGCTAAAGGACCGTACGCCCTCCACGTATACCGGCTGACTGAGGAGGAGTTGCAGGATGAGGAAGACCAAGAGGACCCGGACGGGTCTGAAGACTACCCTCAGGAAGGAGCAGGAGGACATCGTTACTAATGAACGGTAACTGAAACTGTATATAGTTACCCGTAAGGGTACCTGTCATGCTGCTAATTGGAGTGTGGTCCCCGTTGGGACTAGCGTGGAACTGTTTCCTGTGTGCCCCTATCCCTAACCAGGCTGAGGACTGTGAGCAGCCGTTTCCTTATTCCCCACTGGCCGAGGACTGAGAGCGGCCACCCTGTAAATAGTTGCGCTTCCTAAAGCGCCCCCTACTGGTTTTATAAAGAACTGTTTTTCTATCACGAAATTAGTGACTGCTGCACTTTACCTGGTCACAAGTTGCACGGTGGCCAGAGATCAAGAACGTGTTGGTCAAGAATGTTTTATATGAAAAAGTTTTATATGATGCTAAAAGAGTTAATGGTATTTTATAAGTGTGTGCAGAAAGTCTGATAATGTTTCCGTAATGTTTTATACCTGTAACGTTAAGAAGAACAGAGTACCTCCCATAAAGGGATGAGTTCATACTTGATATATCTTACATGCAAGTGTACACTTTAAAATTATTGTATGTTTTATATTGTTTTGCTCTTTTCCAGCCCGAGGACGTGCTGTGATTTACCAGGGGGGAATATAGCACCCCGAGGACTCGGCTGCTACAGGGGTATTGCACCTCGAACCAGAGGTGTGGTATTCCACTCCCGGGTAAGGATGGAGCGTGGAACTGGGCTCAGTTAGCTGCATGCACCACATACACCCCATTTCCGGGGGACAGACCAACGGTACTCCCACCAGATAGATGTGCAGGTACGACAGCTTCTGTCCCTGGCTGGAGTGGGGAGGGGGAGGAACATCCCAGTGGTGTAGGAGCAGAGAGGGGAGGGACTCTGGGCATAGGTAGGAGCCCATTGGGTGCTAGTCACCTGGGCTCGGGTGTCAGAAGGGAGTATATAAGGTGGGCACCATCTTAGGACAGCAGTCAGTTCAGGCAGGAGGAGAAGAAGAGAGGAGCTCAGCCAGAGAGGGCTGACAGGGAGCTGTGGCTCAGTCCGGGCCCAGCTCCAGAGTCAGGCCTGGAGTGGAGGCCTGAAGCAGAGAGACAGAGGAAGGAGAAAGAACAGAAACACCAGGAGGCCCAGAGACGCAAGAGAAGAGGGAACCCTGAGATCCCACGAGCTAACGGGTGAAGGGTTGGCAGAACAGGGTACCAGATCCCAAACTGGTGGAGGCCAAATATCCTCAGCCAGGAACCGGAGGTCGTGGACAAGTTTTGGCGCGACCCCTCGCCACATCCACCAGGAAGGCAAACCACGTATAGGGTCAGGGAAGCCGGGAAAGGTTTCACCACCAGAAGGCCCGAGGGAGCCGGACAAAGGTGGATCCCTGGTGGGGACGGCCAGTAGGAAGGAGGAGAGGGGAGCTCAGGACCACGCTCTGGAACTGCCTGGGAGTTGGCCGAGTCCCGCACCTGGTGGACGCAGCACGGCTCGGGTCGTCATCACCTGCAGGACTGACGTTAATAACAACTGTGAGTAAAGCATTGAAAACTGCAATCAGTCTCTGTGTTCCATCGCACCACCAGCACCATAGGTACCGGGACGCTCTCACTATCACTCCCTTCTCCCGCACCAGCTGCCCTGAGGCTATACCTCTCCCGTTGGGGGTTATACCACCATAGCTGCACATATATACCACCGGCCTCAGCGGACTGTTTTGCAGCGGCGGCCTTGTGACCGCAAATCAACGGGTGGCGTAGTCGAACTCTATAACAACATTACAAATAGATTGCCGTCGGTTTGACCACCCTGAGCACGGACCGGGTCCCCGCCACTCGGAGACTGCAACCCCCGTCGGATCCGGCTCCGGGTATCCCCCGCATGCGCAACGCAGCACAACATGGCCCAGGGGGCGAGTCAAAATCACTTTATGATCAGTGCACAGTGACCACTGCATTTCACACCAAGACTGTTTCTGTTGCTGTTGTGCCTCAACTTTGATGTGCAACCACCAAGCTCTATGCCTCATCCGAGGCGAGGTGCCTTTTTTCTGTTGTTTATCTGCCAGGATTGTGTTCACATTGAGAACCAATACTTTAGTTGCCTCATATTGAGTAAATGCCTGATACAGTTAATCAGTATCTGTAAAATAAACAATTGGGGTACCAAGGTAGGGGTCATAGGCCCCACATCTAAACCTGACCCTCTTTCAGTGTAGATGATTTCCATACATATGCGTCTTAAGGATATAGTGAACTGAAATCTTGAGGGAATACAACAAATCTCAAAAGAATTTATTGAATGACAGTGTCATCTGTTATCATTATGAGAAGCAAGTAGCAGAAGCATACACAGTGCATCTTTAAGTAATTCAATTCATGGTGGTAGAATAAATGGCGGAGCATAATATACGGAACTTCTCCTGGAATCAGCCAGATATACTGCCTAAGAAGACAAACCATATGACAACATTCACGTTAAAGCAGAATCACAGATCAATTTGACAAGCTTAATTCTCACTAATTGGTACCAGATACTATATATCCTCATACTATCAGTGTAAGTGATCTTTTACTAGGATTATTACAGCTCTCCTGGTAAATCACACACATCTGTCAACATCTAAAGAAATAAAATCTGTTATATTCAGATAAAGTAAATAGCTTGTATCATTCCCTTGTTGTATTTAGGAGATCCCTCTGCAGAACTGCAATGTCTATAAGCTTAACTGACTATGAACTTAATGTGGACCTGTCACCAGGTCATAAGTGGTTAGTGTTTGCTCTTATTTAATTCCCACTGCTCCCATGAGTATTCTGTTTTTGTTTTGTGGTTTTGATGTTCCTTTCGCCCAGTGCACTATCAGTCCTTGCCTCCGTTCTGCCCTACCTGCCCCCACCTCAACAGCTTCTGTTGGTACCAGGGACTTTCTATCCGGCATTACAGCTTTCCTGAGTCCCACCATCTTTCCCTCTCACTGTGACCCGGCCAGCCTCTTCCTCTCAGGGGGAACAGAGCCATGAAATGCCATACCTCTTCTGGGCCCTAGGCCCAAGACTGGCCCGAGATCTGCGCAAAACTTCGGATGTGTCCTTATACTGCTTTGGAGACTTGTAACTGAAAGGATCCTTTTCCGCTGCTGCAATCACTGAACTTGGACCTGTCACACCTGTCACTGTTTGAGACTTCCTAACTTCCCTCCTGAAGCAGGAAGTGCTTCCCCTTTTTATCTGATCTAACCCATCCCAATATGAGGGCTATTCCCATCTCTTAATTATATCTTACACTGACTGCTGCTAAATGTATCCCTATACCTTCCACTGGTTAACCTATAGACAGCCCTCCCCCACTCCCTGGGTATGGCCTTCAAGTAAGGATAAAAATGCAGATTTATATAAAATACATCACAATAAGCCATTAATACACATTACTATACAAATTAACTCTTCTTGACTTGGCGTCTTCTTCTCACCCCCCTTACATGGGTACCAGCAAAAGCATGGCCAGGGCTCATAATTGGCGCTTGGTCTTCAAGATTGACACTCATAACTTAGCATTCATTTACCCCTCACTAGCCAGTCAGCTAGCATAATGTAATGGTAGTTGTAACTTCTGCTCTGCAGGTGACAGAAGAGGAAATGGGGATATGGGTTCTAGGCAGCCACACACTAAGGTCACGTTCACACGTTCAGTATTTGGTCAGTTTTTTACATCAGTATTTGTAAGCCAAAACCAGTAGTGGGTGATAAATCCAGAAGTGGTGACGTGTTTCTATTATACTTTTCCTCTGACTGTTCCTCTCCAGATGTAAAATACTGAACGTGTGAACGTGGCCTTAGATTAATAAGGGGAACGAGCTGTCACCCATGATGGTTGCCATGTTATGGAAGACGAGGGGATACATTGTTTACAGGATACCATAGGAGGAAAAAGCATGATTTACATTTGTTTGCAGTGTAAGGCCATGTTCACATGTTCAGTGTGTTAGATAGCAGAACCTTGATAGAAAGTGATCGCTGATAAGAAAGATTTGGGAAATAAGAGCATCAGAAGAAATAGAAAATATATGTTTTAGGCCACATTCACACATTCAGTGTTTGGTGAGTTTTTTACATCAGTATTTATAGGAGTGGAACAATCAGAGGAAAAGTATAATAGAAACACGTCACCACTTCTGTATCTATCACCCACTCCTGGTTTTGGCTTACAAATACTGATGTAAAATACTGACCAAATACTGATCGTGTGAATGCATACCAACTGGTGTGCATTCATGATCATTGGGGTGCATTGATGGAATTTGTTTGCATAGTGGTATGTATGTTAGATACATTCAGAAAATCTTATCGATGTCATACAGTAAAAATATTCCAGATATGTACAGTACATATCCCTGAACGTAGTAATGGCTTATTTTATGACTAAACAGATTTTCTGCTAAAATGGATAAAACTGCATTAAGTAAAGTAGTTTATGTCCCAACAATACAGTAAGCAAATGAATTCTTTAATTATAATTATAAATCTCATGCAGTTTTATGTTTTCTTTGATTACACACACATATAAAAGCAACGTTTTTTTATTGCATCTTCAATATTTTAGCTGGGGAGATATAAAACAATATTATGTTTATTGTGCTCTAAAGATTTTTTTATTAGATAAAATGTAACATCTTGAATTGCTGAATATATATTGTGTGAGAACGAGCTTGTGGCGTGGTAGTGGCATGTCCATTGTAGTGATACCAGCTGGCACCGCATGCTCGTATTTTCCAGGATGACATTTATTGGAGAATATGTGACTAGTCAATATTATTTATATCAGAATAACAACCCTAAACTACATAGGGACAATATGTTTTCTAAAGAAATCTAGAAATTTACAAAATAAAAATTGGCACACAAAAGGAGTGAAGACATTGGTCCTCCATAAACATTAGATAGCTGCCAGCCAAACAACCGCTTGGGTGACATCTATCTCTCCTAAATCCTCCATGTAACTATAAACAGGAATGCTCAGCGCGACAAAGTGTTCCTGATTTCTATATGACAGGGCTGCTGCCAGACTCCTCTGGCAGTGGCTTAGCTCCCGGAGAACTAAAGGATCAGCCCTTGTAACTCTGACATGCCTTTATGTCATTATCTGTCAGGGGAGAGCTGGGAGGGTCCCATACACATTACACATTCACAAGATCGAAGCGATATTGGCAGGTTTGGCCGACTTTAGTCTAATGTATATGAAGGCATTTTCCCACAGTAGATAACATTTTGATAGGATAAAGATGGTGACATAAGAAGCCCAGCAACTTGGTTGTCCTGGTCTACTTTGCTATTGTTTTGTTCTGCCCTATAAGTACAATTTGGAGATTTATCAGTAATAATGTAGGATGCATTTAAGTCACCAATTGCACAAAAACTGCATAAAACACATCAAACTTTTTCCATATATCTGTTTTTCCAAAAATAGCTTATATTTCCATCATTACATTTTAAAAATGGAGTCAGTTCATAGACAGTAAATCACCACAGTGTGATAAATCCACAAAATCCGGTGTAGACAATCTGTTTACTCTGATGAGCAAGTATAGAGACATAGACGCTGCTTGACGTGTAGTAGGTCTGCACCTGTTTCAACGTTTCGAGGGTCCTCCCACTTTCTCAATCAGGACCCTGAAACGTCGCTACAGGTGCATTAGCTTGATCTGTTAGGTGACATATGGGTATTATGTACAGTCATGGCCAAAAGTATTGAGAATGAGACAAATAGTAATTTTTCCAAAGTTTACTGCTTCATTTTTTGTAATGGCAATTTGCATATACTCCTGAATGTCAAAGAGTGATCAGCTTAACAGCAATTATTGTACTTGCAAAGTCAATATTTGCCCAGAAAATGAACTTTAACCCCCAAAACACATTTCAACATCATTGCAGTCCTGCCTTAAAAGGAGCAGCTAACATCGTTTTAGTGATTGATCCATTAACACAGGTGTGGGTGTTGATGAGGACAGGGCTGGCGATCAATCAGTCATGATTAAGTAAGAATGACATCGCTGGACACTTTAAAAGGAGGCTGGTTCTTGGTATCATTGTTTCTCTTCAGTTAACCATGGTTATCTCTAAAGAAACACGTGCAGCCATCATTGCACTGCACAAAAATGGCCTAACAGGGAAGAGTATCGCAGCTACAAAGATTGCACCTCAGTCAACAATCTATCGCATCATCAAGAACTTCAAGGAGAGAGCTTCCATTGTTGTTAAAAAGGCTCCAGGGCGCCCAAGAAAGACCAGCAAGCACCAGGACCATATCTTAAAACTGTTTCAGCTGCGGGATCGGACTACCAGCAGTGCCGAGCTTGCTCAGGAATGGCAGCAGGCTGGTGTGAGTGCTTCTGCACGCACTGTGAGGCGGAGACTCTTTGAGCAAGGGCTGGTTTCAAGGAGGGCAGCAAAGAAGCCACTTCTCTCCAGAAAAAACATCAGGGACCGACTGATATTCTGCAAAAGGTACAGGGAGTGGATTGCTGAGGACTGGGGCAAAGTCATTTTCTCTGATGAATCCCCTTTGCGATTGTTTGGGACATCTGGAAAACAGCTTATTCGGAGAAGAAGAGGTGAGCGCTACCACCAGTCTTGTCTCATGCCAACTGTAAAGCATCCTGAAACCATTCATGTGTGGGGTTGCTTCTCAGCCAAGGGAATCGGCTCACTCACAGTCTTGCCTAAAAACACAGCCATGAATAAAGAATGGTACCAGAATGTCCTCCAAGAGCAACTTCTCCCAACCGTCCAAGAGCAGTTTGGCGCCCAACAATGCCTTTTCCAGCATGATGGAGCACCTTGCCATAAAGCAAAGGTGATAACTAAATGGCTCATGGAACAAAACATAGAGATTTTGGGTCCATGGCCTGGAAACTCCCCAGATCTTAATCCCATGGAGAACTTGTGGTCAATCATCAAGAGACGGGTGGACAAACAAAAACCAACAAATTCTGGCAAAATGCAAGCATTGATTATGCAAGAATGGACTGCTATCAGTCAGGATTTGGTCCAAAAGTTGAGAGCATGCCAGGGAGAGTTACAGAGGTCTTGAAGAAGAAGGGGCAACACTGCAAATATTGACTTGCTGCATTAACTCATTCTAACTGTCAATATAACCTATTGATACTCATAATATGATTGCAATTATATTTCTGTATGTGATATAAACATCAGATAAACACTAATAAAAACCAGAGGCCAGCAGATCATGTGAAAATATAATTTTGGTGTCATTCTCAAAACTTTTGGCCATGACTCTAGGTTTGTCTGGTGAGATCCAGTAGAAACAGGTTTTGTTTTTGTTTTTTATTATTATTTTTTTGTATTATTCTTCAGACTACCTCTCACCTCCCAGTAGAAACAGTTTGAGAAGCTCTGGTCTATGCGACTAAGGGTTAATTTTACACTGACAAATTTAATGATGGCCAACAGGCAAACATTTAAAGGAGTTATCTCTGGTTAATTTTTCCTTTTTGGCTAAGAACGTCTAACTACCAGCCTGTTCTGCCCAATGATGATCTCTGCCTGCTCAGGCGGTGATTCTCCTGCTTCATTTCACCTCAGGTCAACAGAGCAGCACCTTCTATTCCAGCCTGCTCTGTCTAGTGGTCACGGACCGCGCCTCCTGGCAATTCTCTTGGCTCTGCTGTTGTCACATTGACAGAGTAGCCCTTTCTCTTGTGGTCTGCTCTGTCGACGAGGCATCACTATCCAAGTCATGCTGTTAGTTAGACAGCAGGGAGCCCAACTGCCTCTCAGGATCACATTGGCAGTGATGCCCCATCGACGAAGCAGAGTGGAAGAGAAGCAGCTGCTCTTTCGAATTGACAGCACAAGCAAGAGAATTGCTAGAAGGATTGGTCCGTGACCACGCTGAGCCAGCATCGATCGGTGCCGGGCAGATCAGGCAGTTAGTTAGCAAATAGCTGCCTGTAATTTCTTAGCCCCATAGCAAAAAAAAACCCTAAAGTCCCAGATAAAACGATAAAAGGTTGATTTACGGTCATCATTGGCTAGTGTAAACCCACCCTAAGGCCAGATATCGGGAAACAACAACGTGTTTGACAATTGGCAGTCGCTTATCAGCCTGTTTAGGTAGACTGACCGCATTTCCCATGCACATAGACAATCGATAATCGTTCTCGTGCTCACAAGCTTTTATTGTTTTCAGAATAACATGTCCTCTTAAACAGAACAATGTGCTGCTGAGAATAATGATTTTTAAGGCAGTTTAAAAATAATTTTGACAGCTGAATGAGGGTTTTCACAATAATCAGCTGCAGTAAATGCACCCTAATAGAAATGGCCAAATTCAGTGCTCAACGCTGTCTGTCAGCCCCATAGAGAATTAATATGTTATGTGATAAATGATAAATGTCCCCTAAGAACTCTGACAAAGGCTTGAGTAATCTAACACAGAATAGTTACTATGCACTTTCACCCTTTTAAAAATACTTTAATAGGCTACTATATATATATATATATATATATATATATATATATATATATATATACATATATATATATGTGTGTGTGCATACTGTGTATATATATACATATATATAGTGGCAACCAAAAGTTTTGCATTTTTTTTAAAGTGTGATTACTTCTGTCTGGTTGTTGTGATGTCATTTTCCTGGTGCTGAATTGAAAGTGCATGAAGTTGTCATCATGCAAGACCTTATTTTTAACCAAAATGCTTTTGAATATAGGTATGGCCATTTAATTAAAGAAAACTGACTGCAAAAAGTTTTGCATATACTATTTATTGATCACAACATGAAGAGTAATTCATTGTTTACAATGCCATAAGTTAGTATTTTGTAGCATAACCTCTTGCTGTAATTACTGCATCACACCACACTGACAGGGCATTGAGCCACTAGGGTATTCAAGACATCTTGAGGGATCTTGCTCCATTCCATTTGCAAATCTGCAAACAATTAATCTTTATTGCTATGGGTATGGACCCCAACTCGTCACCCTACCTCATCCCAAAGGTGCTCTATAGGGCTTGGCTTGATTGGCTTGGTCATTGCAACAGCTGAACATTTTTCTTTGCTAACCAGTTTTTGACTAAATTAGATGTGTGCTTAGGATCATTGTCTTGCTGGAATTTTCATCCCCTGCCTACTTTGGTTTTACCATGTGGCAGTGACGCACCCCCTGGGGCCGTGGGGTACTTGGTGGCCAGGCCGGTCCTTTCTGGGGTAGTCACGGTGGCAGTGATCCGGTCCGTGGCCCAGGGCCACTTTTCACTTCAAATAAAGTGAAAAGTCAATTTGAGGAAATAAAGATTTGGGGATAATGTTCGTGACGCCACCCGCGGTATGTGGCTATATGGGGCCGCCGCTGCGGTGCAGATCCACTGGGGCTGATGGTGACGCAGCAGAGTTGGTTCAGCTCTCCACGGGTAGAGCTAAGCTCCAGGGCAGTATATAGTGGATTTTATAGAGGTAGATGTTGCTGGTGTAGTGCAAGGCAGGTGATGGCGTAGCAATTATTCAAGGAGGGTGCAGTCTTCGGGTATTTACTCACAGTTGTCAAGTTCTCCAGGTTACAGTTACTGGTCTGTAACCGCCCACGTCGTCCTTTGTCCTCCGGGGAAGTGATCCAGCCAACTCTCAGATAACTTGGGTGCACTTGAACGGGACCCCCTTTTGAGTACCTTTCCAGGTCGTCTCTCTGCGCTGGTTCTCGCCCTCCTGCCCTACGCCTCACACAGTGTCCCGAGCCAGTGGCCGCGGGCCTTGTTGGGCGACGTCCTGTCTGTCCCCTTTGTCCTATAAGGCCACCTTTTCAGCGAATGTGTGTGGATTTTGGCTACGGCACATGAAGATACCACAACCTCCCGTTTGCTAGCTGAGCCTTAAAGTACTCCACTAGTCTGGAGCTGATCCCCTCCTGCGGCCTTGTTCCCTCCACGGTCAGTGTGAACTCGGGCGCACGGGTGACTTCCCACACTCGCCGTTCCCCTAGGATCCCTTCTCTCTCTGGAGCCCCTCTCACTGCTCCCGTCTTCTCTCTTAACTCTCCTCCTGGGCCCATTTGTCTGGGCCCCTTCGCCGTCAAAACTGACAGAACTCCTGCTCCAAGGACTGGAACCAGGAATGGCCCCTTCTAGATGTTTCTACCCTTCTTTTCGACTCTTCCTTCAGTGCTCTCCTGAACTACTTCCTCCACCCACCTCCTCTACTTTGTTCCACCCTCCAGTCAGGGACCGGGTCTGTGCTCTCCCTCAGGAGCTATCTGGACCCTCCCTCAGGAGTGGTGTAGTGTTGGATATGAGTGGTTGGGTCCCGGCTAGTGCTCCCTCCTTACCTGAGAGTGGGGTACCACACCTTTGGCTGAGATGCAATACCTGTGTGGCAACTGGACCCGCAGGGGCGCCACAGCAGCACTACATTCTCCAGTATATCCTTGTACATGGTAGCATTCATATTTCCATCAATTCTTTGCAGAGGGCCAATGGCAGATGCAGAAAAGCAGCCCCAAACCATGACATTACCCCCACCAGGTTTCACTGTAGGTGTTTGGTTCCTTACATCATTACGTTTTCAAATTGAGCATTATATATAGTGCTTGCCATCACTATCAAACAGATTGAACTTGGATTCATCAGACCACAACACCTTAGACCAAACTGTCTATTACCATTGGCTATGTTCTTTGGCAAACTCAAGTCGGACCTTCCAGTTCTTTGCAGAGATGAAAGACATCTTGACTGGAACTCGTGCATTCAACTCTACTGCTCTTAGCCGTCGCACCACAGTTTGGCGACTCACTTTGACCCCATATTCTTCGTTTATTTCGTGCCAAATCTGTACAGCACTTTTATGGACATTAGATACTGACTTTTTCTTAATAATATGATCAACTCTGGAGGAAGTTTTCCGTGGTCGTCCACTTCTAGGTTTGTCAGCTGTTCCATAACCTTCTTTTTCTTTCATTAATATATGTGACACTTGACTCTGAGTACAGATGAATTCCATAGCTACCTCTTTTTGGCTTTTGCCTGACTTCACTCTCAGAATAATAAGCTTCCTGACATCTGGAGATAAATTTGGCTTTGTCTTTGCCATGTTTTAACCTAAAAACACACAAAAAAACGAAGAAAAGAAAAGTAGGCAAAATTCGACTACCCATGACAAAACATGCAAAACATTTGGCCCAGCAAATGTTGAAAACTAACACATAAAGGAATAAAACGATGTCAAACACAATTTTTGTCCTTATACCTGACAACCATTTGCTTCCGGTTTACTAAAGTCACCAGGAAAATGGCATCACAACAACCAGACAGAAGTAATCACACTTTAAAAAAAAATGCAAAACTTTTGGTCACCACTGTATATATACACTGTCACACATGATATATTGGTACTGGGTACTGTACTACCAGCCAAGAAGGGAAAAAAGGAAAATAAAAAACATATCAACCATGTAGGCAGATATACTGTAACTCATTATAATGCACAATTCCACTTGATTATCTTTTGGGCTCCTGTGCGGCTGCTTGATATAGGGGCTAATGCTAAATTATTGTACATAGGGGAACAAATATAGAGCCAAAGAACTGAAAAAAAATAATAGAAAATATACAGTACAATGAGGGAAACAGCTGAGGATCAGATTAGATAATGGAAGAACACAGCAGTATGAGTACAGTGTTGGTATGGGGTCGAGACAAGGAGTTCGAAGCCCAGCTAGGATTTCGCACTGTGGTCAAATAGTCTCTAAAATGTATTTTCAGTAAATGCTTGCATAGTTTCCAAATGAAGCAACTAAAATACTTACATTTGTTGCATGATTTATGCCTACACAGAGGGGTTTTCTCTTAACTGGTGCAAAATAAGTATTTATGATTAAGATATTATTTAGGACGACTTCCTCATGTGAAGTAATGTCATGCAGTGACTGCCATAGGCAATATTTCTGCTTGATAACATTCACGAAAGGTATGAAGCTATAAAAGGAGCAGTTTGTATCTATCATACCATCAGATTGTGCCTGGCAGGCATATCTACAGGAGCTGAGTAAGAGGCGCTATCATACCCCCTGTGATGCAGGCTACATCTTAACTCTCCCAGCCTTAGGTTTCTTCACCCAGCAGCATTGTTTTTGAAGCCTATGCTTGAAACATAAAGGAGACATTATCCCCTTGTTTCTCCAGCTATAAACTATGCAGCCAGAGAGATACTGGGTAATTAATTACGCATATTTTTATTTTATTACTGTTAAGCCATGATTTGCATATGGATGGTGGCTGATGGGCATCTATAGAAAGTGGCTCTTAAGGGCGACATGAGTGTCCTTGACTCTCCCCAATTGGACTTAAAAATGCCCAAACATTTCTCATGTATACTTATTATTCCTGATGCCCACCATTGCCACCCGCTGCCACCACCTCTCAGATTTGCGTTTCATTCCTCCTGCTTTTAAGATGGCCACCACTGTGGCATTGGTAAGCCTAGAACACACCTGGTAAAGGCGGGTGGGGGGTGCAGTTTAGAGTTACTACTACAATCCCCGTCCAATACCATCTTGAAGAAGGAGGAATGGAATGCCGATTGAGTGGAGGAGAGAGCGGGAGGCAAACAGAGGGTACTAAGTAGGGTGACTATACATCTATCTAGAAAACAGTACAAGGATTTGATAAGTATACATAATTAATTACAATTATGTGTTATCCAAGTGTACTCAGTTATTTTTGCAATTCCTATAAAATAACACACAAAGAGGGTGTGTGCCTCACCATGTGTTGTAAGAGTCTAAACTAAAATGAAAAATATCTTATGTTACTTCTTTTGTCTCCTGAACCCAATGAAATAATAATAGACTATTTTTTATTATTATTCTAAATCGATTATGTTGTAAAACAAGAAATTGTTGCAGCCATAGAAAGGATTGTTCAGCTTTACCACACCAACAACTAGGGGGAACCTCACAGACTAGGCCAGCCTCACAGTTTGAGAAGCACTGCCGTAGACTACAGAGCGGCATCGTGCATGTAAATCTGTAAAATGTACTCCGTGATGACAGGTTTTACTATTACTGAGACAGGAGATGACAGTTGGTGCTTTTAAAATGTTTTGGTAAGAGGACGAGCTGGAGAAAGAACGGACATTCTCCTGCATGTTCACCTGCAACGACAGGTACAGTTCTCCATAGAACTTTATGAGCACCAACTTCATCTCCTATCTCCGTAAAGAGAAAATCTGCATTCACTGAAGACACATTTTACCTGGGAATTGAGAATTTTGGAAATGAAAGTTCAGTCCAGGAGGTGAAAAAAGCAGAATTCTCTAACAGGATATATTACAAAGTTGCTTATTTCCACCTGTACTATTGATTTATTAAAAAGAAAAAAAATGGTTACTCTATAAGTTTGCCAACGCTTGGACTACATGACTGTACTGTCCCTCATGCATGTAGACATGGTCTAGGGTAGGGTCCTCCTAAATGAGGTCCCTAAACACATTTAAAACATTTTTTTCACTTGCTGAATCATTTTGCAAAGACTTGGGAGATAAAGACAAGTGGATTGAACAGTACATATCTCTGCATATATCTATTTACAGTTTTATTTGCCAGTCACTCTTTCGTTGCCTTCATATGACATTGCTGCCACTGTCATAGTTTTATAGAAAGGATATACCACAGAAACGCCCGCATTATAGTGTCAATCACAAAATGCTAGTATGCAGACATGGGAATGGAACTAAAAAGGGCATCGCAATAGAACATAGAAAAATTAGAGAAGAAAACTGAGCGACAACAGAGCCCCAAATAAGCATAGAATTTTTTTTTTTATTAAGTACACATATAATAAAGTTACATAAATACCATAGAGCTTAAAGGCACAAAGTGCCATATGTGTGAATAAAAGAACAGGACACCATAAACCCCTCAATAACCCTGTATGGTTAACAATTTAGAGATGTATAGTAATGACATCAAGACCACATATATCAAAGTGTCATCGTCGAAAGGGACAATTCCCAAGTACCTGATTATATGTAGTTAACAGAATAGACCATAGCTAACTATAAGCATATAGTAAAAAATAATTAGTGTTGAATAGGGTAGAATTATATTGGGACTACAGGAAAAAGTCAAAGGGCAGTAAGCCGATGGATAGGGAGAGCATATAGATAACCAATAGTTACCCAAGTAACAGGTACCGATGATATCTCCAAGAGGGAAAAGGGGGGGTTGGTGTCACCCCTACGCGCGTATCGGCAGGCCCCCTGACGAAGGCTTGCCGAAATTAGAAAATGTTATGTCTGTTTTTCATCTTTTAACTTTAGAAACAATGATATAATTAGCTCTAATTTTGGGCATTATATTCTGTTGTCTGGGTGCATCTACAAACCCAGCACCCACAATAGTTACACCGTTGGGTATACTGATGTATACTATCCTGATTGAGGCCAAAATAAGGTCGGTGGACACGTTTGGTGTATATAGTTATATAGGTTGAAAAAATAAATATGTCCATGAAGTTAAATCTTTCTCCACCAGTTAAACATTCTCTATCACTAAATTATTTATAACCCCCAGTACCATTTGATTTGATAAAATCATCCAACCCTTTTTTAAAAGCTGTTATAGTGTCTGCCATTACCACCTCTTGTGGTAGAGCATTCCACAGTCTGACTGCTCTGACTGTAAAGAACCCTTTCCTATTTAGCTACTGGAATCGCCTTTATTCCACACATAATGAAGGTCCCCTGGTCCTTTGTAAAGTTTTGGAAGGAATAAGTCATGTACCAGTCCCATGTATTGACCACACATGTATTTATACATATAAATGAGATCTCCCATACCATACACTATGATTTTTTCCTACTTTTTAAGCTAAAGCAAGGGCTCTGACATGATGTGAACATAGTTTTAGTGAATATAATGGTAACCACATTATTGCGTTCCTGCTAACATGAATTACATATAGTATTTTATTATAATGCTGTCTGGAGCCCATTAATGGGTCAGAACCTGCCTATTACCACTGTTTAATTCAGAGATTTATGCCTAGCCCTCTACAAATAGAAGACTTTTGTAAGAAATATGAATAGTTTCATATTGATAAAAAACATTAAAGTCCACAGTTGCCAGGGAAACAGAAAACTCACATCTCAAAAATCAAAAAGGTTTTGCCGTATGTCATGTACATCATAAGAACACTGCAAAGATTAAAGATGAGGCTACAGGGTTCCAGGCTTGTCTTTCTCTGCCAGAACACGGCATCATGATGGAAATGACATCAATAGGTTTCTGAAGGTTGGAGGTTTATGCCGGCTGGACCATTGTTAGTGGAGTTAGTATCAGCTAGTTATTCTCAGCCTGCCTGCTTCTGCCCATTGATTTTACTGTGTTTTAGATCCGTTTGCTGGCTTGTTTATAAGGCGATCCATGCACACCGATATATATCTCATTATTACTAAATGCAAGAGCAAGAACTGTCAGATAACATGTGTATTTCAGTGGTAGATGCCCAGATGGCAGCATGGATGTATGCTAGAAGTGCCTACCAGGAAGCATTTTGGAGCATATTCAATAAATGTGATAAACCAAATGGCATTGAAGGAGCAAATTTCCATAGATCTAAGGGAGGCTGGTACTATTAATATTGCAATCATTAAAAAGGGTTTTCTAGGTCTTTAAACTTGATATCCTATTCTGAAGCCCAAGCCTCCCATATGAATTAGACCAATGTCAGCCAAACCCATCCATAACAATGGGTTCGGACGACAGTCTAATGTGTATGGAAGCCACAGAAAATTGTTTGTTCGGTAAGTTAAAGGGATGGTCCGAAGTCCAAATTAATTTTCCTCTTAAATCCCTATTTAGTGTCATAATATACATTATTTTCTAGTATACTTGAATTAAAAATTCCCTATCCTTCCCTAACTACACTAACTGCTTTTGCATTTTTTTTCCACTTCCTTTTTGACTATGCTTTGTTTGAGAATCCATTGTGCATGCTGAGATACTCAAACGAAGCATCATCAGGGTGCAGAGGCTGCGGTCACTGCCACAGCCCCTGCCCCCTCCCTAAAATGAAGCATCATCATTGGCGCTTGTTTCAGGGGCTGGTCTAGTTCCAGCGCGATGTGCATTGTGTGATGTGCACAATGACAGCGTACTCTCTCGCTGGCTCAGATCAGCAGTAACGAGCCGACAAGTGAGCACGTTGTCAGAATACCTGGCGTGCAGAGACCAGTGATGTCACTTGAGGGGCTGTGCTGATCTCTGCACACCTGGTATTCTGACAACACTTTCTGCTACCGACTCGTTACTGCTGATCTGAGCCGGCATGGGAGCACGCTGTCTTTGTGTATATCATACAGCATGCTGAAATTGGCCCAATCCCTGAAATGAGCGTCACTGATGATAACGCTTTGTTTCAGGGAGGGGGCAAGGGCTGCAGCAACGACCACTGATGACGCTTCATTTGAGTATTTCAGCATACCCTGGGATTCTCAAACAGTCATCAAAAAGCAAGTCAAAAAGAAAAATAGAAAAGAAGTTATTTTAATTAGGGAAGGATAGGGGATTTTTAATTGAAGTATATTAGAAAATAGTTTAGGTTATGGCACTAAATAGATTGGATTTTAGGTGGAAAATTATTTTGAACTTCGGACCACCCCTTTAGCACCTTTCCGACCTGGTCAGTAATAGTATGCACCATGTCGGAAAGGCCAGTTCAGTGGGGTCTCCTGCACTGAGCCCACGCTGAACCGGGCACATGTCAGCTGATTTATACAGCTGACATGTGCCCGCAACAGCCGCGAGTGGAATCGCGATCCACCCGCGGATGTTAACCAGTTAAATGCTGCTGTCAATCTTTGACAGCGGCATTTAACAGCTCCGCGCCGGAAGCGCGTCACTTACCCCGCCCATCAGTGACCCCGTCACTTGGGTGGGCATGGCAACCTGGGGTCTGCAGCAGACCCCTGTGGTTGTCATGTAAAGATTGCTATGAGCGCTACCTAGTGGTCGGCGCTCATAGCACATGAGCATTTCTACTGCATACAGACGATCTGCTCATCACCTGTATGCAGTAGAAGCAATCAGAAAACTGCTGCTTCTAATCTCCTATAGAGACTATTGAAGCATGCAGAAAGTGTAAAAAAAAGTTTTTAAAAATATTAAAAAAATAAAAAAAATGTAAAACTTTAAATCACCCCCCTTTTGCCCCATTCAAAATAAAATAATAAAAAAAAAAAAACATACATATATTTGGTACTGCCGCATTCAGAATTGCCCTATCTATCAATATAAAAAAAGAATTAATCCGATTGGTAAACTGCGTAGCGAGAAAAAAATTCCAAACGCCAGAATTATGTTTTTTTGGTCGCCGCAGCATTGCAGCAAAACATCGGATTTATCCCAAAATGATATCAAGAACGTCAGCTCGGCGCACAAAAAATAAGCCGTCACCCAGCCCTAGATCACGAAAAATGGAGACGCTACGGGTCTCAGAAAATTACGACATTTTTTTTAAAGCAAACTTTGGATTTTTTTTCACCACTTAAATAAAAAAGGACCTATACATGTTTGGTGGCTACGAACTCCTACTGACCTGGAGAATAATAGTGGCAGGTTAGTTTTAGCATTCAGTGAACGTGTTAAAAAAAAAAAAAGGAAAAACAACTGTGAAATTGCATTTTTTTCGCAATTTCTCCGCACTTGGAATTTTTTTTCCGTTTTCCAGTACATGATATGGTAAAAACAGTAATGTCTTTCAAAAATACAACTTGTCCCGCAAAAAATAAGCCCTCACAAGGCAATATTGAATGAAAAATAAAAAAGTTCTGGCTCTGGGAAGAAGGGGAGTAAAAAACGAAAATGTAAAAACGGAAAATGCTCCAGTCATTAAGGGGTTAAGTATCCAACATGTCTAATTTTGAACTGGCGATCCTTTCGTTCTTCCTGACATAAGCTGCCGCCAGACATGTCTGGCAGTGGCTCTCTCATAGAGAATACGGGAGCACTCGGCCAAGTGAGTATTCGATCGGCCAGACGGAAGTTCGGCCAACAGCCATCTAATGTGTAAAGGCCCCGTCACACTAAGCGACGCTACAACGATCCCGACAACGATACGACCTGGCAGGGATCGTTGCTGCGTCGCTATGTGGTCACTGGTGAGATGTCAAACAGTCAGATCTTCCCAACGACGCAGCAACGATGCGGCGACCCGTAACGATCTGTATAACGATGCACGCCTATGTGTTTCTGTTTCTGAGTCGTCAACAAGGTCGTTGGTAAGGTGTTAAACACACCGATGCATGCTACCCAGCGTGACCTCAACGATCAAAGAAATGTCCAGACCATTCCGACACGACCAGCGATCTCACAGCAGGGGCCTGGTCGCTGCTAAGTGTCAAACGTAGTGAGATCGCTACTGAGGTCGCTGTTGCGTCACAAAACTTGTGACTCAGCAGCGATCTCGCTTAGTGTGACGGGGGCTTAAGAGGGGCTTGAAAAAGGCCTGGATCGGTGGGAGTCCTATTTACATCACCCCTTCTGATACCTTGTTTAAAGTGGCCGCGGCACACCAAAGGATAAGCCATCAGTTTTTCTATTTTCTAATAGCGGATAACCCTTTTAATGAACAATGTTAATGATTTTAATGCAAAACCTTTGTTTATTTTTAATACCTGGTTGTGATAAAGTAGAGCAAGAAATTTTAGAATTTACAAAATTTTCTGTATTGGTTTGTAACACTGATTGAGTCAGTGAACAATTACATTAAACCTTAATTTCAGGCTTTATGGTCGAAAGTATGAACTCTTATGTTATATTATTGTATAACTAAAAGATTAAAATAGAGCATGTCCCCTGTTCATTGGTGAGTACAAAGCAAGGATTTGTAATGCCATATTGCAAGGCATCAATAATGTGTACTCAATAGTATCTTGTCAGATCCTGAAAGCAGCTTCCCTCTGGCCCACCATCAAACTTATTTGTGTAATGCTTTGGTAAGCAATAACGGAGAAAGACAAAGGACTCCCCACAATAATTGATAGAAAACCAGCTACAAGGCAAGGAATATCAAGAATAACAGATGATCCAATGCGCGCCACACACAAAGGACCCCCCTCAATATTCGATAGGAAACGAGCTACTAGGCAATGAATATCAAGAATAACAGATGATCCAATGCGCGCCACACACAAAGGACCCCCCTCAATATTCAATAGGAAACAAGCTACTAGGCAAGGAATATCAAGAACAACAGATGATCCAATGCGCGCCACACACAAAGGACCCCCCTCAATATTTGATAGGAAACGAGTTACTAGGCAAGGAATATCAAGAACAACAGATAACCCAATGCGCGCCCCACTCAAAGGACCCCCCTAAATATTCAATGGGAAACAAGCTACTAGACAAGGAATATCAAGAATAAAAGATGATCCAATGGGCGCCACACACAAAGGACCCCCTTCAATATTCAATAGGAAACTAGCTACTAGGCAAGGAATATCAAGAACAACAGATGATCCAATGGGCGCCACACACAAAGGACCCCCTTCAATATTCAATAGGAAACTAGCTACTAGGCAAGGAATATCAAGAATAAAAGATGATCCAATGGGCGCCACACACAAAGGACCCCCCTCAATATTCGATAGGAAACGAGCTACTAGGCAAGGAATATCAAGAACAACAGATGATCCAATGCGCGCCACACACAAAGGACCCCCCTCAATATTCTATAGGAAACGAGCTACTAGGCAATGAATATCAAGAATAACAGATGATCCAATGCGCGCCACACACAAAGGACCCCCCTCAATATTCAATAGGAAACAAGCTACTAGGCAAGGAATATCAAGAACAACAGATGATCCAATACGCGCCACACACAAAGGACCCCCCTCAATATTCGATAGGAAACGAGCTACTAGGCAAGGAATATCAAGAACAACAGATGACCCAATGCGCGCCACACACAAAGGACCCCCCTCAATATTTGATAGGAAACGAGTTACTAGGCAAGGAATATCAAGATTAACAGATGATCCAATGCGCGCCACACACAAAGGACCCCCCTCAATATTTGATAGAAAACGAGGAACTAGGCAAGGAATATGAATTATTTCATTTGTGTCTATATTTACTTAGTAAACTTACTGATAATTATACAATAGACTCTAAGAGGAAGCAAATTACTTGAAATGCTTTGGTAGTCCTGCTGTATAGCTAGACCTCCATTGAGCGCAAAGCCATTGGCATAACTTGAAGATCATCAGCCCCAATACAAAATCTTCACAAGGATCCCCATTTATCACAGGTCTTAAAAAGTACTGGTCTTCTCATATGGCCAGATGGACCTTTTGAGCCTTCCTAAAGCCCAGGACCCAAATGCTATTTTACCGGACTGTTTGGGTACTCTTAGCTGACAATATTGGGGTTGACTGGGCTTTATTATATTAGTGTACCACTGTGATTACATGTACTGTCCATACCTTATTCTAACCCGATTAAAACTCTAAATGATTGGTGATATTTGAAGGGATGTGATTTGCCCCCACCGATATGGATTTGCTGAATCCTTCTTGAGACCATTTTGTGTTCAGCATGGTTTTTAATTGATATATAATGAAACAAACAATATATTGTTAAGGATCATTTTTCTCTTGGCGTTTGGGTTTTCTGTCTGTTCTTGTGAAAGATGACAGTGAAAGCTGCTGATGATGTGTCCAGCTCTGGTCCAGAATGTGTGCCGTGTGAGTGTAGTTCTTTAAGACCACGAGGTATCGGAAGTGTTTTACCTACATAGTGATGAAAGTATGTGACACATAGGTTCATTTTCACCTTCCCACCGCTGCACACATTACATTCTTATTCTCCGAGGTGGTCCCAATCTTTAAATACCTGCAGCTGCACACCTCAGCATGCAGGCCAGAGCTTTGAAGAAGTAATGTTGGCCCATGTCTAGACATCCTTTATGATTTTTTTTTTGCTTATATAGTTCTTGAGTATTGTCCTTTACCTTCTTTGTCTATTTTTTAAGAAAACGATTTCTTCGCGGTTTAGATTGCTCTCTTGACTATTCATTCTTTGACAGTGCGAAATTAGAATGATCGGAAATCTTGAACTCTCATTATTGCTATTATTACTAGAAGAATAAATGATTACAATAGCGTGATTGTTATTACTGGGACTGGAAATAGCTTGCACATTTAGCTTGTTAATTCTAAAATTTAGCTGGTGGTTCATTATTATGGTCATTTTTTCTTGATCTTGGCCAGAAACACAAATACATTATTGCCTTTTACGCATTCAATGAGGATTTGATATACAAATGAGATAGTAGGTTTTAATAACAAGTACACACAGTGTGATCCAGCCCCAATTTAAAAAATTAGTTTGTTCTTCAAAACTTACTGTATCGAAATCAGATAACAATCCTTAATCATGACCCAAGGTCATGCTATTTTATGGTGGCTGGTGTCATTTTTGGATTTTGTAGAAGTTCCGAATAAAGAAAGAAGTTTTCTACTAACGACTTTTTATGCTGGATCATAATTTGTGCTTTCTTCAGTATTTGTGAGAGTGTCTGATCTGTGACATTGGTATAGGTGAGCTGAATTATCCTCTCTGTGCATGTCTTGTAGTTTAGTAACTTGATTGACATCATGAAGCAGAACATGGCCTCTCAGGAGTAGCAGTAAAGCGTGTGCAGATGGCAGCTCATTTTAATGGCTGTTAAGGGAGTATCAGTGAAAATGATCTTTCTTATGTCACAGATACCTGTGAGTACATCACAAAGGGAAATTCTGTGATGTAGGACCGCCACTGACTGATCAAAAATTTGACAAAACACTTTAAGCAAAAACATTTGGGCCTTTGCTTAGATGGTGCGTCATATATTCAGTAACAAAAATCTATGAGCTGTATGAAAGAAGTTCATTGTAGAAATAAGTTAAGGTCCAAGATTTCACACTGTCTAATCTAATGATGCCCTTTCTAGTCTAAATTTGCCCAATGTGTCCTATATCCAGATTTATTTGACGAAAATCTCATAATCTGTTTAGTCCTGGAAAACTCCTCTTATATGTGGTAGTATTGGTTGACAGGGGCAAACATATCACACAGGAGCCCAAGAGGTAAGGGGGCCATTACCACCTCCAAAGCAGGAATTGTGCGTTACGATGAGTTATTGGACTGGAAAGGGCCCAAATATTGTTCTTGCACAGGGACCCTCTTCTGTATGTGTTGGTTGGGATACTTCATCTAGTTAGATGTTTAGGGTTCACCCCCCCCCTCTTCCTAGGACCACTTCAACTCGGTAAAATAAATAGGAATTTATTTGGATGAGCCTGACTTGCAGTATAAGTCATAGCCACACATACAGGCAAATCAGTGCACACAGATAAATATTGAGGGAATCCGTACTCCAGATAAGGCTGCTGCCCCCTGTCCTGAGGATTCTCCGCCACTTGGGGGTGGACCCACACTTGTTAAATACTGATAGATTATCCTAAAGGCCAATGACAGTGGGATCAGAAGACCGTTCAAAGTTTGGTGGCCTCCTGACTATCTCAGATTATGCTGGAGGACATAAAGTTCGGAGTGGGGCTAAGTCACTGCTAGATTATTCTGGCAGTGGATTTCTCACAGAGAACATAGGAACGCTCAGCCAAGTCAAGCATTGCTGTGTATAGGGAAGTTGGAAGAGATAGGTGTCAGCTGAACAATGAGTCATCTATTGGCTGTGTAATGTGCATGGCCAACTTAAAAGGGTTTTCTGGTTTCGGAAACGTTGTCACTCAGCTGTAGTTTGTTTTAAAACTAACAAACAGTCCTTTTTCTCACCAGCCCCCAGTCCAGCACTGAATTTTCGCTGCTGCTACTCATGTCTCTTAATTTCTCCAATGCAGACATCACATCAATAGTAATGTAACCAATAACTTGCTCTGCCCAAGTTGACGGCACAAGCTGCTCAGAGTCTTCAGCGCTGTTGAAGTGACGTCAGTACTGCAGACTAAAGCAGACACTGGGAGGAGTGGCAGAGACTCGGCTCTGGACCCGGGGAAACAAACTTTAAAACAAACTATATATCTAGGGTACAAAGATTTTCCAAAACTGGAAAACCCCTTTGAGGCTGCCTCATTAAGATGAGGCAAACTGCAACCTTTGTTTATACTGTTTTGCGATTAACACTTACAAAATATTAATGTATTAATACATTACAATATCTGGGGGGGAATACTTGAATCCAAATTAATACCATATTCTTTTTCTACTCAATAGTGAGCCACCTATATGGATTTGGCTTGATGGATGCCGAAGCCATGGTAATCGAAGCAGAGAAATGGACGACGGTCCCTGCACAACACATTTGCGTTGAAAACACAGACCGCCAGATCAAGTAATATGTCGTATTTCATGTATTCCTTTACTAAAAAGTGAACATGACAGCTTTCATCTACACCCTCTGTAATATACAAAACATTTTATTCTGACCACCATTTAGTTTCCCAACCAACAGATGTATAATTCAATTACTGACAAGGTGATTGTGTTTATGGCTCTTGTCGCCATGTATGGTACAATCAACATGTCAGATGTGTGACAGAGATATATACATGCTGGATATAAAATGTTTGACCAGGCTATCATCATTTTTTCAAGAAAGTGCTGTAAATTAGATGAGTATGATGGCAGTAAATGACATGTCCTCTCCAATGCTCAGTAAATGACAGCTGTGAATACACATGCTGATCAGAGAATGGGCAGTAATATTAGGCAAGCGGTGGACACCGCGTTGTGAAGCCTGTCAGGTCCCATGTATTAAGGTGGTCCTTAACAGTTGCTCCCCATAGGAATGTCCTATTGAACATCCAAACCCCCAAACTATACTGCAATATCGTTAACTGATGAAGGTCACTGCGACCGAAACGTTTTATGTTCACTAATGGACTGCAAATAAAATTTCACTGCTTTGAATATTTGAGTGCCAAGGCTATTTTTGTATGACAGTGGGTTCGGCCCCTACTTGAGCACCATTATACAGCAGTGCAGCGATTATTTTGTAGTAATAGTAGGCAATGGCTACTCAACTACTCAATGAGTGTAATGTTATATCTTTTTATATTACCTTTGTTATGGTATATACATTTTCTGTTGTGTAAAGGTTACACTGTTCCCTGTACATTAATCACTTATGTACATACTGAATGACGAGGGGGAAGACACAAGAGACGACACATCCAAGGCAAAGAAAAGTCAATAATTCTTTAAGTTGTATCCATTAAAACGACAAACAAGGGATTTAAAACCGACACGTTTCTGGCGAGTCACTCCCCCTTAATCATGGTAATCGCCAGAAACACGTCTGTTTTAAATCCCTTGTTTGTCGTTTTAATGGATACAACTTAAAGAATTATTGACTTTTACTTACCTTGGATGGGCCATCTCTTTCGTCTCCCCCCTGGTTCATCATTGTTGCGCTGCACCAGCCTGAGACATGACACTCTTTGGTCCGTTTCTCCTATCTGTATTTGAACTAGTGTGATCAAGCTCCTTCATCTCTCTTCATACATATAGAATGCTCTCTGTACTGGTTATGTCCTAAATAGACCATAAAGGCTTCATATATAGAGAGCACACTACTAAAGGAAATGGGACCTACCGTAGTTCATATATGGATAGCTGGGAGAGCAGTTGTACCAGGGAAACTGTAAAGGGCAAGTAGCACTGTGATCAGTTTACCTCTCAGAGGTCGGACCCCCACCAATCATACATTGATGGTAAATTCTAAAAATGTGCTATTGCTTCGTAACATGAAAAAAAACCTCAAGGCTGTGTGTCCACGATGAGGGAGTTATTGACTCTGCGTATTTTTGCTGCATCCAAAACGCAGCATTTTACAGTCCAAGTAAAGTGGATAGGATTTATAGAAATCTCATGCTCACTGTGCTTTTATTTTACCCAGTGTAAACTGACCTGCGGTGCGTGTTTCAAATCCACAACATATCAATTTCTCTTACAGGTACAATGAATTTTATGTGCAGATTTTTCACATAGAATTGCATTCGATGCGAAAATTTGCAGGTACAAAATTTTTAGTACGTCAGAAACGCATTCAAAATGCAAGTAATCCGCACATGACCGTAACAATAAAGTTTTGACAAAGCCAAATACCAGTAAGGGTATGTGCCCACGTAGCGTTTTACAAGCATATTTGATGCGGAATTTTCGCAGCGGAAACGCTTGTAAAACGCTTGGTAATCCGCACTCCATGGTCCCCAATGAGTTTCCGCAAGTTCTATGCCCATGCTGCGGATTTTTCCGCAGCGTTTTTGATGCGCACAAAAATCCGCAGCATGTTAATTAATTTTGCGTTTCCGCATGCGGAATTTCCTTTGCAATGCAATAAAAAACGCAAGGCAATTCCGCATGTCAAAAACGCTTGCGGAATTGCGCATGCGTTTTTCCAGGAAAGGACATGCAGAAGTGAAGCAGAAATTTTCTGCTTCATTTCCGCAACGTGGGCACATAGCCTAAGTATAAAAAACACAGTGTCAAAAATGCACTCGATGACGCAATGAAAAAACGTAACCTAATTTACTTAATAGGTGCAGAAAATGTGCAACATGAAAAACTCACCAAATACTCATCGTGGGAACATAGCCTTACAGCTGCACTAAATAAACGTGATGTTTGACCGCTGTCTGAGTGATGTATTCATGCTCTTCCGTAATTCTTCATCTTACTTAGGACAATTCGTCCAGATAATGTTGTACGCTCCGTGTATAAAGCAACAGGATGTGCTGACAACGTCAACCACCATGTCATTTATCTGGAACATGTGGTCGTACGAATCACAATTACACACCCACGCAGAGGAGACCTGGCTATCTATCTAACTTCTCCTTCAGGCACCAGATCCCAGCTGTTAGCTAACAGGTAGGCACTTACCATCATAGCTAAATACATGCATTAAGCAGATCTCAAGTATTGCATGAATCTAGTTCTAACTGTATTGTATCACTTACCTTGTCCTGACTTACAGTCGGTATTATAGTGTAGAGCTTCATTCACAATTCTGGTGGTTGCTTATGGAAACAGTCAACAAGCAGAATCCATATACAGTTAGGTCCATATATATTTGGACAGAGACAGCATTTTTCTAATTTCGGTTCTAGACATTACCACAATGAATTTTAAACAAACAATTCAGATGCAGTTGAAGTTCAGACTTTTAGCTTTCATTTGAGGTTATCCACATTAAAATTGGATGAAGTGTTTAGGAGTTTCAGCTCCTTAACATGTGCCACCCTGTTTTTAAAGGGACCAAAAGTAATTGGACAGATTAAATAATTGTAAATAAAATGTTCATTTCTAGTACTTGGTTGAAAACCCTTTGTTGGCAATGACTGCCTGAAGTCTTCAACTCATGGACCTCACCAGACTCTGTGTTTCCTCCTTTTTGATGCTCTGCCAGGCCTTCACTTTGGTGGTTTTCAGTTGCTGTTTGTTTGTGGGCCTTTCTGTCTGAAGTTTAGTCTTTAACAAGTGAAATGCATGTTCAGTTGGGTTGAGATCAGGTGACTGACTTGGCCATTCAAGAATATTCCACTTCTTTGCTTTAATAAACTCCTGGGTTGCTTTGGCTTTATGTTTTGGGTCATTGTCCATCTGTAGTATGAAACGACGACCAATCAGTTTGGCTGCATTTGGCTGGATCTGAGCACACAGTATGGCTCTGAATACATCAGAATTCATTCGGCTGCTTCTGTCCTATGTCACATCATCAATAAACACTAGTGACCCAGTGCCACTGGCAGCCATGCATGCCCAAGCCATCACACTGCCTCCGCCGTGTTTTACTGATGATGTGGTATGCTTTGGATCATGAGCTGTACCACGCCTTCGCCATACTTTTCTCTTTCCATCATTCTGGTAGAGGTTGATCTTGGTTTCATCTGTCCAAAGAATGTTCTTCCAGAACTGTGCTGGCTTTTTTAGATGTTTTTTTAGCAAAGTCCAGTCTAGCCTTTTTATTCTTCATGCTTATCAGTGGCTTGCACCGTGCAGTGAACCCTCTGTATTTACTTTCATGCAGTCTTCTCTTTATGGTAGATTTGGATATTGATATGCCTACCTCCTGGAGAGTGTTGTTCACTTGGTTGGCTGTTGTGAAGGGGTTTCTCTTCACCATGGAGATGATTCTGCAATCATCCACCACTGTTGTCTTCCGTGGGCGCCCAGGTCTTTTTGCATTGATGAGTTCACCAGTGCTTTCTTTCTTTCTCAGGATGTACCAAACTGTAGATTTTGCCACTCCTAATATTGTAACAATTTCTCGGATGGTTTTTTTCTGTTTTTGCTGCTTAAGGATGGCTTGTTTCACCTGCATGGAGAGCTCCTTTGACCGCATGTTTACTTCACAGCACAACCTTCCAAATGCAAGCACCACACCTCATATCAAGTCCAGGCCTTGTATCTGCTTAATTGAGAATGACATAACGAAGGGATTGCCCACACCAGTCCATGAAATAGCCTTGGAGTCAATTGTCCAATTACTTTAGGCCCCTTTAAAAACAGGGTGGCACATGTTAAGGGCTGAAACTCCTAAACCCTTCATCCAATTTTAAAGTGGATACCCTCAAATGAAAGCTGAAAGTCTGAACTTCAACTGCATCTGAATTGTTTTGTTTAAAATTCATTGTGGTAATGTCTAGAACCAAAATTAGGAAAATGTTGTCTCTGTCCAAATATATATGGACCTAACTGTATTTCTGATTTTAGAGCATATTAAAGAGGGTTGTCCAAAGAAACAACCACCTCAACAGACAATAATCCTATAAAGCCCAAGGCAGTATTATGGAGGCCCATATACCAAACAGCAACCTACAAAGAAGCAATGGTCCTCCAGAAACCTTTCAGGTTAAATAAATAATTTTATTAAAGCAGAATATAAAAGCACATGAAACAAGGGAATGCGAATACAGTGGACAAAAATGAAGAACTGAAGAGAGATGTGTCCAGGGTTATTTGGTATGGCCAACAACCAACAATAAATACACTTAAGGATATCAAATGTTACATAACATATATGTATCTAATTAAATTAGACTGATACAATGTTGTTAGTGTAGAAATGATTTAAAATATAACTATATCCCCCATAATAGATATTAATCACTTCTGCACCTTGTACTAGAATAACACCTCTGAATTGATAATGTAATTTCAATGATGTATCAAATAACTAATGAATAAATAAATAATTGGTTGTTAATGAGTTGGGATAATAGAATATCATAGGAATAGTCAACCGCAATAAGGTGCAAAAATTAGTCAGATGAGGTAGATGATTATAAGGTGCACAAATTAGTTTAATGAGGTAGTTTTTAGCAAAGTGCAAAAATTGCAAGCGAAGGAAAATAAATACATTCAATGTGCTGGCCAAATGTTGCACTAATCCGCTTTAATCAGCTAATTCATATGGCAGTAAAAGAAGATGAGGTAAGTTGTTACAAAGTGCAAAGTGCCAAACCATACCCACATATACCATAGTTGAGTCATACCATAAATTCAAAATAATATCAGAAAATAAGTACTAAATGATGTTGGAATACCTCATGGATATTGCCTGCATAGAGAGCTGATGTCCCATAGATTATTTATATTAAAATATTCTGTGTAGATCAATTTTAAAATCAAGACCATCAATACTTTGTATGCAGGTATCCATTATATGTTTCAACCATGCAAAAATAGCCACATAAACCACAGTATTAGGATAAATATAATAGATTACCCAAGACACAAGTCACGTCAGTGTAACCCCCTTGATGCGCGTTTCATCCGGTCTTCTTCAGAAGGGGTGTGACATATATTCAGAAGGGGTGTGACATATATTACCTATCAGTTTTTGACACAAGACATAAAGAAAGTCCCATGCATGTTATCACAGATGTATATGACATTCATTGCTTTTTGTGAGGACAACTCAACCATATCTTATCCCAGTGTTGCTTCATGTATGCCTAGCTTTCTACTGTAGAATAAAGACTCAAAATAATGCACAGCACTATATCAGGAATGTAGCCTAAGTCTCAAATATTCTAACTGCAACTTACTGACTGATTCAAATAATTAGACTGAAAGAATTCTTCTAATACAAGCCGGGGTGTTTTCTGAGTCCCAAAGATAAGGGTCCCAAGCCTCAAGATAAATGTCTTTCCATACACCTTTGCTTAATACCTAATGGGTTTGTCTAATACTTTATATTGATGGCCTTTCCTTATGATATGTCATTAACAGCCGGCACTTCTGCTGATCAGCTGTTTTTAGAGAAGGCGGCAGAAAGAAGTGACCCGTTGTGAAGCTGAACTACACAGCTCTGAATAGTGGTCATGGCTGGCTTCTGCACATCTGCCCCTATTTAAATGAATGGGCATGGATATGCAGTGCCCTGATAGAGCCACTATACAGTTGATGGAGCTGTGTAGTTCCGGTATGCAACAGATCACTTTTAGCTACCACAGGCACCAAGAAGAGCTGATTGATGGGTGTGTCACACCCCCACTGATCTGATATTGATGACCTAACCAAAGGACAACCCTTTTAGCTATATACACTGCTCAAAAAAATAAAGGGAACACTCAAATAACACATCCTAGATCTGAAAGAATGAAATATTCTCATTGAATACTTTGTTCTGTACAAAGTTGAATGTGCTGACAACAAAATCACACAAAAATGAAAACCAAATGTATTAACCAATGGAGGCCTGGATTTGGAGTCACCCCCAAAATTAAAGTGGAAAAACACACTACAGGCTGATCCAACTTTGATGTAATGTCCTTAAAACAAGTCAAAATGAGGCTCAGTATTGTGTGTGGCCTCCATGTGCCTGTATGACCTCTCTTCAACGCCTGGGCACGCTCCTGATGAGGTTGCGGATGGTCTCCTGTGAGATCTCCTCCCAAACCTGCACTAAAGCATCCGCCAACTCCTGGACAGTCTGTGGTGCAACGTGACGTTGGTGGATGGAGCGAGACATGATGTCTCAGATGTGCTCAATCGGATTCAGGTCTGGGGAACGGGCGGGCCAGTCTATAGCTTCAATGCCTTCATCTTGCAGAAACTGCTGACACACTCCAGCCACATGAGGTCTGGCATTGTCCTGCATTAGCAGGAATCCAGGGCCAACCGCACCAGCATATGGTCTCACAAGGGGTCTGAGGATCTCATCTAGGTACCTAATGGCAGTCAAGCTACCTCTGGCAAGCACATGGAGGGCTGTGCGGCCCGCCAAAGAAATTCCACCCCACACCATTACTGACCCACTGCCAAACCGGTCATGCTGAAGGATGTTACAGGCAGCAGATCGCTCTCCACGGCGTCTCCAGACTCTGTCACGTCTGTCACATGTGCTCAGTGTGAACCTGCTTTCATGTGTGAAGAGCACAGGGCGCCAGTGGTGACTTTTCCAATCCTGGTGTTCTGTGGCAAATGCCAAAAGCCTGCACAGTGTTGGGCTGTGAGCACAACCCTCATCTGTGGACGTTGGGCCCTCATACTACCCTCATGGCGTCAGTTTCTAACCGTTTGTGCAGACACATGCACATTTGTGGCCTGCTGGAGGTCATTTTGCAGGGCTCTGGCAGTGCTCCTCCTGTTCCTCCTTGCACAAAGGCAAAGGTAGCAGTCCTGTTGCTGGGTTGTTGCCCTCCTACGGCCCCCTCCACGTCTCCTGGTGTACTGGCCTGTCTCCTGGTAGCGACTCCAGCCTCTGGACACTACGCTGACAGACACAGCAAACCGTCTTGCCATAGCTCGCATTGATATGACATCCTGAATGTGCTGCACTACCTGAGCAACTTCTGTGGGTTGTAGAGTCCGTCTCTTGCTACCACGAGTGTGAAAGCATAACCAACATTCAAAAGTGACCAAAACATCAGCCAGAAAACATTGGTACTGAGATGTGGTCTGTGGTCCCCACCTGCAGAACCACTCCTTTATTGAGGGTGTCTTGATAATTGCCAATAATTTCCATCTATTTTCTATTCCATTTGCACAGCAGCATGTGAAATTGATTGTCAATCAGTGTTGCTTCCTAAGTGAACAGTTTGATTTCACAGAAGTTTGATTTACTTGGAGTTAGATTCTGTTGTTTAAGTGTTCCCTTTATTTTTTGGAGCAGTGTATGTACTGTGATTAATTTTATTTTAACATATAACACTGTTTTTGCTATGCAAGGACTAAATGTTACCTACAGACTAAAAGATGCTGTAACAAAACACACTACACAATGACCAATACGACCAAAACTGTGACCATGCAAAGCCCAAATAACACCGCCACTCCATGACCATTATAGAATAAAACACACTGTGCAAAGACCAATATTACCAACAATGCCACTATACACCTACCACTGAATAACTGAACTGCACCACCAAAAACTGTTGTTAAATAAAAAAAAAAATACTATTAAAAAGACTAATATTACCACCATCCAGTGACCATATAAATTTCAGTTCTGTCAATCATTTAAGTGATTAAAATACAGTTACTTTATATGAAGTAACTTACAGTTCTTTCTGGGGTTGTTTGTTTTTCACGTCTTTTCCATCTCATCCAGACCACCATGAAAACCTTTTCCGGCAGAGTATACAACACAGACATATTTGACATTTCACATTTCCATTACAATCTCCACTTATTCCAAACTTTCCATCCTGCCGCTGCCCTCAGTTCTGTGCCTGTACCTACTCCATGGCACAGTGACCTCAAAACTCTCTCTCCCCAATAAAATACCACACAGTGCACCTGAAAAGAATAGTGCTAGATAGATAGCACTACTATTAATAATAGTGCCAAGCAGACGGTAATAGTGCACCACACATTAAGTTCCAACTTTTGTACTCTAATGATTAAAAGTGTCATCTTTTGCACCCTACACAATAATAGTGATTTTTTTCAGGTCTCCCTAAACGGTAATAGTGCTCATCTTCATGCCCCACACAGTAATAGTATCCCCTTTGTGCACCCACACAGTACTAGTGCCCTCTTTGTGTCTCCTAAACAGTATTAATTATGCTTGTATGTCCCAAAGAAAGTAATGCTGTCCCCCTTTTTGCATTCAGTCAGTAATAATGACACCTTAAAAGTAATAATCTCCCGTGTACTCCTTTGAAGGTTATAATTCCCCAAGTAACTCCTTCAATTAATAATGCACCATGAGTGTCACTTTCAAAACTAAAAATACACAGAGTGTCCCCTTCAAATTCTATAACGTTCTTTGAGTGCCCACAAAGTATTAATGCCCGTTGAGTACTCTCTTCAAAACTATTAATACCCCCTTCGAATGTAACCCATAAATGCTCCCTTCAAAGCTAAAAATGAAACTCAAAACTTACCATGTCCCCTGAGTGCCCCATCAATACTTAATATGCCCCCTTTGTACTCCCTTCAAAACTAATAATGCAACCTTCAAAACTAAAACTTTCCACCTGAGTGCCTTTACTTGTAAAAATTAAGCCGGAGATCTGGACCTTTGACGCTAACAATCCTACTGAAAACAAGCAGAACAAAAAATAAACTCCCAAACATGGTTTCTGGTAAAAGGCTTTCTGGGATTAATAAATGTGTCTTATTCAGCTCAGTTCTGCGAATGATTGGTATTCAGGAAAGGTGGACAGATACAAGAAGTTATCTGCTTGGAAATAATTAGCTCGCTCTTGTCAGTCAGCTGTGTAGTAAGGTTTAAGATGAAGCCGGCAAAGGGAGGGGGAATCAACTTGTAGTAGAAATTTGGAAAATTCTTCCACAAAACTGTAAGGATACATTCACACATCCTTGTGACACGTCCTAGTGTTGTCCGTTTCTTTCTCAAACAGCAGACTGACCCAAAGACTACGTTCACACTACCGTATTTGTGGTCTGAGTGCTGTCTGTGAAAAAGACTTATACTAATATTATTCAATAGGTCTTTTCTATATTTTGGATGAGACTTGCCTATTAAAGTCCACGGGTGTGCAAAAAAAATCAGATCCTATATTGTCAATGGAGTTAATAGGTAAAAAATAGATAAAAAAAAAGTTTAGAATGTGTAACTGCTCAGCGAAAAAAACAGATGAGAATAAAAACAGAAGCAATTAGGATGCAACTATGTCTGATGTTAATGCTCACACGGATGTGGGAATGTAAACCTTACTGCCTTTCATCTTGGGTTAACAAATAATAAAATGACATGTTACTCCATTTTCGTGTATAAATGTCATGTCAAAGGCAAGCCAGCATGGTGGCTCTGTAGTTAGCAATCTAGCCTAACAGAGATGGGTTCCCAGGTCCAGCAATCATGGGGGTCTCAACGGTCTGACTCCCACAGATCTAAATTTGATGACTTCTTTGAACCCTCTAACATGTACTTTACTATACTTGTGAAGTGCATTTTGTACAGCAAGATAACTGGAAAGTTAATTTACCATTACTAACAGTTTTCAGACTTTTTTTTCCTAATCACACATTTACACACTGATTGGCATAATTGAGTGTCCATTTGACCAGTAAGTTACTAAATAAGAGGTTTTCTAACGCTCCTTTTTTATAAGGCTGTGTTCACAAAGAGAATTTTATATCGAGGATATCTTGGCAGAAAAATCAGACACTGGTTTTTATCTACAGGGCTTTTTTTTTTGCTTGTGATTCATTGGCCATACACGGAGCATTTTCCATACAGAAAAAAAATGAACATGATATCTGTTTTCTTCACACAAAAAAGCTTTGAATAAATGTGCCATGCGCACTACAGCCACATTTCCCATTGAAATTAATTTGGTGCTTAAATATATTTTGAGTGGTTTTGATGGGGATTTTGGTGAAGAATTTCTGCCAAAATCCACGTCTTAGAATATGGTTTGTCTAAGAACAGTCTTGCTCTTATCCTTCCACAAATGTGAGTTCCTGTACAGTCAGGAGCTGTGTTACCTGGAGAGGATTCCCCAGTGCCCCTATTATTAGCTACTACCGTATAATCTTTACGATTCTTCATGTGACATAGGACTCCATTTACAAGATTCTTCCACAGGTCATGGCAAGCTGTGATATGTTCTTCATTACGCTGGGACTGTCAGATGTACCCACGGGCAATATGCAAACACCATCAGATGCTATGAAGAGCACTTCAGACAATGAAGACATTACTGAGGCAGTAATAGCCATTGTTGTACAGAACGCTCACAATAGCTCTTCTACTCATTTTTGAGGGAAGCTCTACTATTCTATATTTTCTGTGTTGCGTGTGCCGTAGCTCGCTGGCCTGGCAGCTCAGGATTGCTTTCATGAATGGGAAAACAAGAGTCATTAGTTCACCGGAGTCTTTTCTGGTCACAAGTGGATTACATCTTCACAGTCTTTGCCCAATCCCATCTACATCAAAAAGAAACATCTGCTTTGTCAACTAAACTTGAATCATAGATAAAATGTGATTTGGTGCTATATTTAACATCACAAATCCTCTTTTATTTGTGCAGCTTTAGTGTTGTATTCCTTATTATCTCCCACGTAAAATAAGAAGTGTTCCTCTAAACTAAATATCAAAAATAAATCTACAATCTGAGAGCAATACATGATTTAAAAGTTTGGCAAATTGTAATTAAATGATCTCTTAATTTATACATTGCATTTGACATAATGTTTGGTGAAGGGGTATTTGCACACATTGCACACGCTGATTTTTCTTTAACAAAAACCAGGAAAAACGCTGTGTGAAATACACGTGTTTTTGTCACATTTTTTGGTGTATTTTTTTTTTTTGCATTTCACTTAATTGGGTGAAAAACGCTGCAAAAACAATGAAAGAATTGACATATTGCAGGTAAGAACCAACACTTTGAAGGTTCAAATATGCAAGGAAAAAATAAGCAGCATGTGCATGAGATTTCAGAAGTCTCATTCACTTTGCTGGGGCTGTAAAATGCTGTTTTTTTTCCATGTCAAAAACGTACAGAAAAAAAAAGTGTCCAAAATACAACATATAAACAAGCGAAAATCCAAATGGACGATTGTTTAACTATAACTTGGGGAACAGCTGTTTTACCCACAAAACTGCGTGGATTGTTGTAGCAACCAAGTGATTTTTTTTTTTCTACAAGAGATTGAGACATTGCAGTTTTGGCAGCTTTTGGTCACATTGATCATGTAACAGCTGCTCAGTTTGGACTTCCTCTAAGGCCATGGCCCCACTATCAGTGTTTGGTCAGTATTCTTTCTCAGGAGTGGGAGCCAAGACCAGGAGTGGGTGATAAATGCAGAATTGGTGACTTGTTTCTATTATACCTTTTCTCTGGTTGTTCCTCACCTGGTTTTGACTCTCATTCCTGAGAAAAAATACTGACTGAATACTGACCAAATATTGATAGTGGGGCCGGGACCTAATGCCTGTTTCTGTTTTGTACTTACCCTTCCTTTCCCATTAAATAAAAATTCTGATTTTAGAAATATTTCGCAGCTCAAACCTCCATGAAGCATTAAGCAACTTTGCACATGCTTTTCTTGTCTTTTTAGTTGTACCAAATTTGTATTTTTTATGTAGTTTTTCCATTAATGACAACTGTCAAAATTAATCTGGAAATTTATGGTCCACTGTAATCTTAAGGCTCATTATAGATTAAGGTCTGCTGAACCTGACGATTGAAGAAGGACCACCAACTTTCTAATGTACAGTGGTGGCCAAAAGTATTGGCACCCCTGCAATTCTGTCAGATAATACTCAGTTTCTTCCTGAAAATGATTGCAATCACAAATTCTTTGGTATTATTAACTTCATTTAATTTGTCTTCAATGAAAAAACACAAAAAGAATTGTCCTAAAGCCAAATTGGATATAATTCCACACCAAACCTAAAAAAGGGGGTGGACAAAAGTATTGGCACTGTTTGAAAAATCATGTAATGCTTCTCTAATTTGTGTAATTAACAGCACCTGTAACTTACCTGTGGCACCTAACAGGTGTTGGCAATAACTAAATCACACTTGCAGCCAGTTAACATGGATTAAAGTTGACTCAACCTCTGTCCTGTGTCCTTGTGTGTACCACATTGAGCATGGAGAAAAGAAAGAAGACCAAAGAATTGTCTGAGGACTTGAGAAACCAAATTGTGAGGAAGCATGAGCAATCTCAAGGCTACAAGTCCATATCCAAAGACCTGAATGTTCCTGTGTCTTCCGTGCGCAGTGTCATCAAGAAGTTTAAAGCCCATGGCACTGTGGCTAACCTCCCTAGATGTGGACGGAAAAGAAAAATTGACGAGAGATTTCAACGCAAGATTGTGCGGATGTTGGATAAAGAACCTTGACTAACATCCAAACAAGTTCAAGCTGCCCTGCAGTCCGAGGGTACAGCAGTGTCAACCCGTACTATCCGTCGGCGTCTGAATGAAAAGGGACTGTATGGTAGGATACCCAGGAAGACCCCACTTCTTACCCCGAGACATAAAAAAGCCAGGCTGGAGTTTGCCAAAACTTACCTGAGAAAGCCTAAAACGTTTTGGAAGAATGTTCTCTGGTCAGATGAGACAAAAGTAGAGCTTTTTGGGAAAAAGCATCAACATAGAGTGTACAGGAAAAAAAAAGAGGCATTCAAAGAAAAGAACACGGTCCCTACAGTCAAACATGGTGGAGGTTCCCTGATGTTTTGGGGTTGCTTTGCTGCCTCTGGCACTGGACTGCTTGACCGTAGTCTGAAGACTACCAACAAATTTTGCAGCATAATGTAGGGCCCAGTGTGAGAAAGCTGGGTCTCCCTCAGAGGTCATGGGTCTTCCAGCAGGACTATGACCCAAAACACACTTCCAAAAGCACTATAAAATGGTTTGAGAGAAAGCACTGAAGACTTCTAAGGTGGCCAGCAATGAGTCCAGACCTGAATCCCATAGAACACCTGTGGAGAGATCTCAAAATGGCAGTTTGGAGAAGGCACCCTTCAAATATCAGGGACCTGGAGCAGTTTGCCAAAGAAGAATGGTCTACAATTCCAGTAGAGCATTGTAAGAAACTCATTGATGGTTACCGGAAGCGGTTGTTCGCAGTTATTTTGGCTAAAGGTTGTGCAACCAAGTATTAGGTTGAGGGTGCCAATACTTTTGTCTGGCCCATTTTTGGAGTTTTGTGTGAAATGATCAATGATTTATTTTTGCTTCATTCTCTTTTGTGTTTTTTCCTTGCAAGCAAATTAAATGAAGATAATAAGACCAAAGAATTTGTGATTGCAATCATTTTCAGGAAGAAACTGAGTATTATCTGACAGAATTGCAGGGGTGCTAATACTTTTGGCCACCACTGTATATGTGGCGCCCTGCTGCGCATTGGTGCCTCAGATCCTAGAGGGGTGCATGGACGGATTCCTCCACAAGAGGCCCTCATAGCATTCACACACCTCCACCTTCCACCTCAGACCACCAGAGGGAGCCCGTTAGGGATATAAAAAGGGAAGGTGGAGCTAGGCAGTCAGTCTGAAGTCTGGGAGCTACAGTCTGGAGTCTTCAGTCAGTCTGTCTACGTCTGTGAGAAAGTCCAGTTCAGCCCAGACTCAGGGAGCTCAGGTTAGTGAGCCCAAGGCGTGCCGACGCCATAAGAGCGGTGAAGAGTAGCAAGGCCTACTGCCAGTGTGAAGCCTAGTGAGAGCCCCGAGTGTGGCCGAAGGCGAGTGGAGTAAGCGAGCTACATAGGGGGCAGAGGAGCTTAGCCAGCTCACCCAAGACCATATACCGGACACCGGGTCCGTGTCTGCAAGGATCTCTAGGACCAGCAGAAACAAGCGGAAACCCCTGGCGAACTACATGTCCCAGGAACACCAGAAGCTGACCGTTATCCCAGGGTCAGGAATCACAGAGGCCCAAGAGACCAGGGAGTGTGATCTCCAACAGAAGGCCCTACCACCAGGTCAGCAGGTGCCAGACAGAGACCAAGTTAGGCCCAGCTCCAGGCAGGTCATAAACTTACCAGGAAAAGGCAAGAAACAGGAGGCCCCACACCTGCTCACTGGGGAGAGTCCTGAAATGCACCCTTCACCCTACAGTGCCCTGGATCGTGCCTGAAAACACCACCAGTAAAGGTACTGAAGTGAACTGTTGTGAGTGTGCCTGTTCTTCTCCTGACCCGGCTGGGTCCTCTCTGTCCTGCATCTCTCCTCCTTACGCTGCCCTGAGGCCCCGCTCCACCTGTGGGGAGCCGCACCAACTAAGCTGTCTAAACACCGGCCTCAGAGGACTGTCGCAGCGCTGGTGATCCTCACCAGACACCACAGGAGATAGTTGTTGGTCGATCAAGTGCTCACATGAGATCTGGCTAAGGTATATGGGCTTCCTTAAAGATAATACCTAAAGAGGTCCTTACACATTAGATGTAAGTAGACCAAACCTTGATTTTTCTGCAATACCAGACAACTCTTGACTCTACTATGGAGACAATATCTTGGTTAAGTAGGTTCAGGCATTTTAGATTTCAATATACCAAATTTGTTTCTTCTTGAGGAAAATAGGCATAAAGGTGTTTGGCAGTGGCGTATTTCCTTTTTCTTGCCGAAAAAAACACCATCGAACCAACCTGAGCTTGCATGCCAATTGAAGTCTGGAGAACTCGGCAGAATGAATATACTTAAAATTTCAAATCAGCACAAGATGTAAATGGAGTACAGAATTATGTGAGAATGAGCAAGAATATTCAATATAGTATGCCAAAAAGGATAAAACATGTAGAAAATATCTTGAATGATGTTAGCATACACATTGGAGAATAAGTGGATCTTTGAACATGTTATATAGACTCCTCAACCTTGAAATTGCAACACCAAGAAGGAAAAGTCTTGAAATTATGGAAATCACAGGATCGATAGAAATGTTAATGACATACAAATGATAAAAAAAAGAAACAGAATTTTCTAAACGTCTCAAATTATTCAGTATCGAGTATGAGTGCAACGTACTCATGAAGAAGCCATCACGAGGGAATGTCACACCAATTCTACTCCCAGGAATATGGTGTGGGGTGGCATAATGTATAGTAGCCGGATCCCTCTAGGCTTCATTGCATGTACACTGCATTACATTTATTTCATGGTGGAACCAGTTGTACAGCCATTTCTTCAGTGTTTCTCAGGAGCGGTTTTTTCCACATGACAATGTCAGGCTGCATGTTGCTCATCCATCTGTAAGCAGTTTGCATGGCTTAAATGTAGCTTTACCACTATTTCTAGACTTGTCTACCATCAAGCACATCTGGGATGTCATTGGACGGCAATTGCAAAAGGAGCTGCCAGCAACAGATCTTGATGATTTGCTTGTCTAGTTGCAGTCAGTGTGGCTGAACATTCCTTAGACAAACATTAATAAACTCATTGATAACATGAGAAGGCGCGTTAGAGCGTGTATTTCTGTGCATGGTGCTCATACTCAATACTGATTGCATTGAGATGTTTTGAAATTTTTGTTTCCATTTTTTTTCATCATTTGCATATCATTAATATATAGATTGATCCTGTGAATTCCATAATTTCGTGAATTTCCATCTTGGTGTTGCAAATTCAATGTTGTGGAGTGTAGATTTCTTATGAGCTAAACATCACAGTGTCTGAAATATAATTTATATGGTTGCCAAGAGTTAAAATGAACTAAATTCTTATAATAATAATAATAATAATAATAACTCTCCAGCTGCACTCTCATACGGTGGATTCCACCTTTCCCACACCCCCCCACTCCAGCAGAAAACATGGTGGAGGAGTAGGCTTTCTCCTGTCTGATACCTGTGCCTTTACCCAAATGCCACTACCGCCCTCCATTACTCTCCCCTCTTTTGAGTTGCACTGTGTGCGCATCTACTTCCCCTCCAACTTCCAACTGGCTGTCATTTACCGTCCCCCAGGGTCAGCCAACACCTTTCTCGACCATTTCACCACTTGGCTACTTCACTTCCTTTCCACTGACATCCCCACTATCATCATGGGCGACTTCAACATCCCCATTGACACTTCCCACTCATCTGTCTCTAAGCTTCTATCCCACACTTCTTCCCTTGGCCTTGCTCAGTGGTCTTCTACAGCTACTCACAAAGATGGCCACACACTGGACCTCATCTTCACCTTCCTCTGTTCCTTATCTAACCTCTCTAACTCACCTTTCCCTCTATCTGACCATAACCTACTTACATTCTCTTCCCTCTCTTCTCCAGGTCCACAAACCCCACTCCACAAACTTACACATCCTCGCAGAAATCTCGAACACCTTGACCTACACTCACTCCCTGAGTCCCTCCTCCCTCTTGCAGACATAAGTTCTTTGCAGACATTGCTACTGCTTTATATAACACCACAACAGCTGCAGCTCTCGATTCGGTCGCCCCTCTCACACACGCCAAAGCTCGCACAATCAATAGGCAACACTGGCACACCAAACGGACTAAAGAACTGCGATGGGCCTCCCGGGTTGCTGGGCGGAGATGGAAAAGGTCCCACTCCAATGAGCACTTCATTGCATTTAAACAATCCCTCACCATTTTCAAGTCCACACTCACTGCAGCAAAACAAACTTACTTCTTATCTCTCATATCCTCCTTGTCTCACAACCCTAAACAGCTATTCAACACTTTCAATTATCTCCTCCATCCCCCAGTGCCTCCTCCCTCTCCTCTATTCTCAGCCGAAGACTTTGCCTCATTCTTCAAGCAGAAGATTGACCCCATCAAAGCGTTTTCCTCAAGTCCCCACAGCCCCTCCTCATATCTACCCAACCTTCCTCCTCCAAAACCAGCTTCTCCACCATTACAGAAGATCAAGTTTCCTCTTTACTCTCCAAATCACACCTCACCACCTGTGAACTCGACCCAATTCCGTCCCACCTAATCCCTAACATTTCCACAGTCTTCATCCCAACCCTAACCCACCTCTTCAACCAGTCACTAACAACTGGTGTCTTCCCCTCATGTTTCAAACATGCCTCAATCACACCCATCCTCAAAAAGCCCTCCCTTGACCCATCCTCTCGGTCTAGCTATTGCCCCATATCACTCCTCCCCTATGCCTCAAAACTACTGGAACAACATGTCCACCTTGAACTGTCCTCCCAGCTCTCCTCCTGCTCTCTCTTTGACTGCTTACAATCAGGTTTCCGACTGCACCACTCCACTGAAACTGCCCTGACTAAAGTCACCAACGACATACTAACCGCCAAATCCAAGAGTCACTGCTCTGTCTTGGCCCTATCTTGGATCTCTTCATACCTAACAGACTGGACATTCTACGTCTCCCACTCACACACCACCTCTTCATCTCGCCCCCTATCTGTCGGTGTCCCCCAAGGCTCAGTCCTAGGGCCCCTGCTCTTCTCTAGCTACACCTTTGGCCTGGGACAGCTCATAGAGTCTCACGGCTTTCAGTATCACCTCTATGCTGATGACACACAGATCTACCTCTCTGGACCCGATATCTCCTCCTTACTAACCAGAATCCCACAATGTCTGTCCGCTATTTAATCCTTCTTCTCTGCCAGATTTCTAAAGCTTAGCATGGACAAAACTGAATTCATGATCTTTCCCCCACCTCACTCAACCCCCCCATCTGACCTATTCATCAAAGTTAATGACTGCTCACTCTCCCCAGTAACACAAGCTCGCTGCCTCGGTGTAACCCTGGACTCTGATCTCTCCTTCAAACCACATATCCAAACCCTCTCCACTTCCTGCCGACTCCAACTCAGAAAGATCTCCCGGATCCGCACATTCCTCAGCAAAGACTCTACAAAAACACTAGTGCATGCCCTCATCATCTTCCGCCTCGACTACTGCAACCTCCTGTTCTGTGGCCTCCCTTCTTACACTCTCGCACCCCTCCAATCTATACTAAATTCTGCTGCCCGACTAATCCACCTGTCCCCCCGCTATTCCCTGGCTTCTCCTCTCTGTTAATTCCTTCACTGGCTCCCCATTGCCCAGAGACTCCAGTTCAAAACCCTAGCCTTGGCATACAAAGCCATCCACAACCTGTCTCCTCCATACATCTGTGACCTAGTCTCCCGGTACTTACCTGCACGCAACCTCCGATCCTCACAAGATCTCCTTCTCTACTCCCCTCTTATCTCCTCCTCCCACAATCACATACAAGATTTCTTCTGTGCATCCCCCCTACTCTGGAGCTCTCTATCCCAACATATCAGACTCTTGCCTACCGTGGAAACCTTCAAAAGGAACCTGAAGACCCACCTCTTCTGACAAGCCTACAACCTGCAGTAACCTTCGCTCCACCATACCGCTGCACGACCAGCTCTACCCTCACCTACTGTATCCTCACCCCTCCCTTGTAGATTGTGAGCCCTCGCAGGCAGGGTCCTCGCTCCTCCTGTACTAGTCGCTGACTCGTTTTGTTCAAGATTATTGTAAGTGTATTTGCTATATATGCCCCTTTTCACATGTAAAGCACCATTGAATAAATGGTGCTATAATAATAAATTATAATAATATGGGAAATAATAACCGATGAACATTTATCACGCCAACAACATCTGCATCTTCTTTTGCTACCAGTCTCACCATAGTGTGCATTTTTCTAGCACAAGTGTTGAATTAAGCCATATGCTCATCAGTATGAATCTAGTATCCCCCAGAATACCATATAAAGCATGATAAAAGAGCTTACATACCTGGAGCAGCTAAAGAGAATCACAGTAGAGGCCCAGAGGAAAACAGCTGTTTTAGGGAATTGAAACAAGATTAGCCAATAACTATAAATGCAAACTAAAATGTAGTGTTAATAACCTGTGCAAGTCTCCCCTTTCATTACCCCCGTGTATAGACCGCTTATGTAACAGAGCACTCATTTTATGAGCTGGAAACCATTATTTGCACAGAAGTATTCTGGCAGAAGGAGATCAATCACTTTGCAAGTGCCTATTTTCTGGCACTTCTTAAATAAGTTTATTCTTCTGAAGCTATTATTTTTTGCCTGTGTTATTAGTAGTTCTATGAAAGCGTCATCGAGCTGCCTGCGGGCTTCACATGTTAATTATTCCCTTTTGATACCATTTTTTATGCAACTCCATATCTGTAGTGCCCAGGGTTGTGCTTTCAAAAGCACGTTCCTAGCGCAGGCTAAATGCAGATCTGATACTGTGGCTCCCATTGCCTCCAGACATCTAATGCCCTGTAGAGTAGCTTGAAATTCAATGCATGTGAGGAGCGTGCTGAATGCAATACTCACCGGGGCTTATTTATGACCTGGACAAAGAGCAGATACATTATTTTATTAGAATAGAAAAACTGATTTTTATAACAAAGTAAACACTTGTATATTCATTTAAAGGCAATCTGGGAGCTATCATAAGAAAACTACATAGTGTTTAAATCAGAATTTTGAGCTTATTGTGTTTTTTTTGGCATATTGTTTACATAACACAATCTGTATTAAAATTAAAAATATTAATTTTTATATTTTTCACTCACTTATTAACTTTAACATTCATTAGTTTTAAGAAACAACACATGTACAGAGCCATAATGGTTAGACCCAGATTCTATTTTTTGTATGGAAATTTCTATGAACTGTGTTATAATCGTGTATAAGGCTTTGATCACACGACCAAATATTCTCTCATCCGAGAAAATCGGGTCGATTATGCAAATCACACTCTGCTCAGAGCTTGATCAAAATGTGATCATAGTGTGATCCAATTCTCTCAGATGAGGAGAAGATAGAGAAAAATATTTCTCCATTTTCTCCATTCTGTCCGTACATGGAAATCAGACTACACTCGATGACATCCGATTGCAGTCCGATGTGTTCCACTGGCTCATTGACTTGAATGGTCAAGTGTGCTCAGAATATCAGATCAAACTCGGACATGCCTCAATTTTTTCCTTGAACAGACTCTGTCCGAGGAAAAGATCGGACATGTGTATGGCCCCATAGTCTAACATTGGTTTGAGTGCGATCTGATGTTTTGTCCTCTGCACAAGCCCTCAAGTTTATTGCGAAGGGAAGGGGAGCAGGTCACTGTGAAATCACCTATTGTCATTGATGGATCCTGTGTTGTCAGCTGTGTATAGAAGTGTTACCTACCAATGTTATCCTGTCTTTGATGATAAGAAGCCTTGCTGAAAACGCTGCCAACTTTTTTTTTAAATACATGTAACACAACAACCTGATATATTTTCCGGCGGTAGACAGACGCAACACATGTGGGGATTGTCTGTTTGTTAGGCAATCCTCACATGTGTTGTGCCTGTCTACTGCCGCAAAGCATGCTGCCGCAAGGAAGCAAACATATTAGCAGAGCTCACCGAAGATACTCAGATAACACATGAGCATGCTCGGATTACACCTTATCCGAACACATTTGCTCATCACTAATAATTTCCATTTAGCTGCATGGAGGCTACTTAATGATATTTGCAGAAAAAGACTCATCTTATATAGTGATTATAGGTGAATTGATAATGCTTCTTGCACCAGCTCAAGAACAAAAATAATGTTCCAAACTCGTCTGTCAGACCATGTAACATGAAGATTGTTCGAATGTAACCTGAAGAAACCCGTAATTGTGGTGTAGCACAATCCATAAAGCCTACAATTGCTACACTAACTTACTAGGCCTCACGTATCAAATCAGTTTAAAAGAAGAACTGTCTTTGTTGCTTATCTCAGGACAGCTTTACCAAGGCTATTAAAAAGGGGAAAGTTCTGATTGGTTGCTATAGGCATCAGATCAGTTTTACTGGAAGACAGTTTTTATAAATCGGCCTCAATGCGTACACATAAAGGGGGATATTTTGAGTAAATTGTTTTAAAATGTTTTATTTATTTATTACCTATAATTAAAAAATGTGAAGAAATGGGGGTATGGTCAACTAATGTGTTTGAAGGCTTTATCGCAAAACCATAAACATCACACAAGGCCACAGAAAATCGAAATCTTTAGCATATGTGAGATGATGTGGAAGATCCATCCAAGAGGTATAATTCACAGGTAAAACACAGCTATCACTAAAGTGTATGCACTGCCTGGCTGGATAGTGTCATCTCTCTGCAGTACAGTGCAGTAACGCTTGTCCTATACTGCTCCTCACCAGGATGCTGCCTTGGACATCAGTTGAGGGCGGCACAATTTACATTTCTGGTGCATAGTGTGTACTGTACAGGACTCTAAAGAAGGTCCTATGCTCAATAAAGAATGTGATTTCCAGCATTCAGCAGCTATCTTTTATTAGTTATCTGTCTATTTTTCTATAAACAGTTATTCTCAAGTTTGAAAGTAATGCCCTATCCACAGATAACTTTCCAATCTTGGGATCGGTGGGAGTAACATAGGGGATAACCTTTCTTTAAAGGGAACCTGGCAGTTGACACATTCTGACTGATCCATGGGCAGCAATTATCAGGCATTGGCTGCAAAATTTCAGACATATACAGTACAGACCAAAAGTTTGGACACACCTTCTCATTTAAAGATTTTTCTGTATTTTCATGACTATGAAAATTGTACATTCACACTGAAGGCATCAAAACTATTAATTAACACATGTGGAATTATATACTTAACAAAAAAGTGTGAAACAACTGAAAATATGTCTTATATTCTAGGTTCTTCAAAGTAGCCACCTTTTGCTTTGATGACTGCTATGCACACTCTTGGCATTCTCTTGATGAGCTTCAAGAGGTAGTCACCGGAAATGGTCTTCCAACAATCTTGAAGGAGTTCCCAGAGATGCTTAGCACTTGTTGGCCCTTTTGCCTTCACTCTGCGGTCCAGCTCACCCCAAACCATCTCGATTGGGTTCAGGTCTGGTGACTATGGCGGCCAGATCATCTGGCGTAGCACCCCATCACTCTCCTTCTTGGTCAAATAGCCCTTACACAGCCTGGAGGTGTGTTTGGGGTCATTGTCCTGTTGAAAAATAAATGATGGTCCAACTAAACGCAAGCCGGATGGAATAGCATGCCGCTGCAAGATGCTGTGGTAGCCATGCTGGTTCAGTATGCCTTCAATTTTGAATAAATCCCCAACAGTGTCACCAGCAAAGCACCCCCACACCATCACACCTCCTCCTCCATGCTTCACGGTGGGAACCAGACATGTAGAGTCCATCCGTTCACCTTTTCTGCGTCGCACAAAGACACAGTGGTTGGAACCAAAGATCTCAAATTTGGACTCATCAGACCAAAGCACAGATTTCCACTGGTCTAATGTCCATTCCTTGTGTTCTTTAGCCCAAACAAGTCTCTTCTGCTTGTTGCCTGTCCTTAGCAGTGGTTTCCTAGCAGCTATTTTACCATGAAGGCCTGCTGCACAAAGTCTCCTCTTAACAGTTGTTGTAGAGATGTGTCTGCTGCTGGAACTCTGTGTGGCATTGACCTGGTCTCTAATCTGAGCTGCTGTTAACCTGCGATTTCTGAGGCTGGTGACTCGGATAAACTTATCCTCAGAAGCAGAGGTGACTCTTGGTCTTCCTTCCCTGGAGCAGTCCTCATGTGGGCCAGTTTCTTTGTAGCGCTTGATGGTTTTTGCAACTGCACTTGGGAACACTTTCAAAGTTTTCCCAATTTTTTGGACTGACTGATCTTCATTTCTTAAAGTAATGATGGCCACTCATTTTTCTTTACTTAGCTGCTTTTTTCTTGCCATAATACAAATTCTAACAGTCTATTCAGTAGGACTATCAGCTGTGTATCCACCTGACTTCTGCACGACACAACTGATGGTCCCAACCCCATTTATAAGGCAAGAAATCCCACTTATTAAACCTGACAGGGCACACCTGTAAAGTGAAAACCATTTCCGGTGTCTACCTCTTGAAGCTCATCAAGAGAATGCCAAGAGTGTGCAAAGCAGTCATCAAAGCAAAAGGTGGCTACTTTGAAGAACCTAGAATATAAGACATATTTTCAGTTGTTTCACACTTTTTTGTTAAGTATATAATTCCACATGTGTTAATTCATAGTTTTGATTCCTTCAGTGTGAATGTACAATTTTCATAGTCATGAAAATACAGAAAAATCTTTAAATGAGAAGGTGTGTCCAAACTTTTGGTCTGTACTGTATGTTTAACTATGAAACACTGTGGCAATTTAGGGAAAACATAGCTTAATAGTGACAGGTTTCTCTCTATGCACGCATGCAAGGAGAGAACTGTCACTCCAGGGAATGTGCGGCTCAGTCCCCAGTGTCTATTAAACTATGCTTTTCTCTGAAAAGTCACAGCGTTTCAGAGTTAAACATACCTGGCTGAAGTCGTGCACGGGCAGTGTCTGATACATACTGCCCTTGGATCTGTTATTTTCCCTTTAATTGCATTTTTTTCACTTCTTGTGACATTTTGGAAGCTTTGGAGCCAATTAATGGTTTTTCAAACAGTTATGGTCTCAGTTTTTAATTCCTTCATGCCATCATTGATGCAAGAATAGACTCCTTGTTGTTATGAGGGTCCAAATGAAAATTGGGATTCATAGACACTAGTTGTGGGAGACAGGAATGAGAACATTGTCCCAAAAGGTATCAACCATCAGTTCTAGTCCAAGTATGTTCACTTCTGTACTATTTGGTATATCTAATCAAAAGGAATTATTCAGATTTAAAAGTTGAAATTTATTCTGCACTGACACACTGAACCATCGAAGGCACATTATAGTCATCTGTACACCCATAATGTTTGAGGCGAAGATTAAGAACATGTGCTGAATTCAGAAGACTCTGCTAGAGTCTTAAACTTGTAGTCAATCTTTATAGCCTAGTGCCCAGTGTAATTTACCTTCTCATCAATTAAGGAAAAGATGACTTGTACCGTCTGTGGGATGTTTGCTATTTACATTAACACATCTACCAAAACTTGCATTTTAGATTCTCTAAAATGTAACTGTAACAGTAAGGTCTTTATAAGGTACATATACTATGAGCAGCTGTGGATTTTACATTCATTCCCTTGGAGCTTTGCCATTTGCCATATAAACTGGCAAATTAGGTAATAAATATATTAGTAAAACAATTTTTTTACATTAATCATATTTTTTACATAGCTATTATATCATCATTCAAAGGACCATAACCTTTTTAGACCAAGAGTCACATTCACATACAACAAGCTGCCTAACAAACCCATCAGAAATATGGGCAAAATCACACAAAAATGCTACAACCGCTTAGGCTAAATTCCCACGATGAGCTAAATTCCCACAATGACCCAAAACAAACAAAAGAGGTGCTACAGAATATCTCACATTGAAAATAGTTTACTCATATACATAAATATTTAATAACATTTTTTTTCCATACGGAGACAATGTGATATGTTCTGTAGCACCTCTGTTGTTTGTTTTGGGTTCTTAAGTTTTTGATATTGAAGATTTTCTACACCATTTTTGCACTCATTAAGTAAAATAGGTTACTTGCTTTTCTTTTTCAAAAATACTCAGCTTAAAAAACTCACCAAAAACTCTCAATGGGAACGTAGCTTAATACTTTAAGCTAGTTTGGAAATACAAAAAAAAAAATGAAGCTGAAACAGAAAACTTCAGCGTGGAAAACAAGTAAGGGTGATTTTGAGCTGTAGTCCCAAAGTACCTATTATATAATTGTGAGTAGATGGGGAGGAGGGTTGGAGGCTTACCACTTTGTAAGAAGGAATGACTTCAGCTGGAGAAATCCTGTGGGTGTCGCACCCGTCGGTGATCACAGACCATGAATGAGGTAAAAAAAAGAGTAGAACCGGCACATCCAACTGGGACATATAAAAGGAAAAATTTTATTTAGAGAAAAAAGTTAAAACATGGAGATTAAATCAGAAACCTCAGGGAAACTTGATGTCGACATCCTATGACTAAGGCACTAAAGTTCTGCACCTGAAACATTTCAAGTTTCCCTGAGGTTTCTGATTTTTTCTCCATGTTTTGACTTTTTTCTCTTAAATAAAATTTTTCCTTCTACATATTCTGGTTGGATGTGCCGGTTCTACTCTTTTTTTTCCACATATATGATTGTTACTCAGCAACAACAGTAGTGAAGTCCCCCATACTCATCAGTTAAAATTTGGCTGAAACAGCCAATTTCAACCATATTGAATGCCCATTGGCTGCCTCAACGAAACTAAAAAATGTTCATTTTGACCATTGACCGACCTGCAAATGTTTTATCCTGCCGTCAAACAACTAATCATCCAACCAACGAATGGTCGTTTGTCAGCCCACATTTGTCTCATGTCTTAAATGATGCTAACCCTGTTGCCAAGGTTTAGTAATGCAGTGACACTCCGGTGACAATAGAATTTGGTATCTGCAGTTGTCAACTAATAGGAAGCTACATACAAAGGGTCTACATTGAGTCCAGATCTACTACATGGAAAAAAATAAGACATGTTATTAACAGTAGCAGGAACCTAGTGCCCATGTCCATTATTGTGTAGCAAGCACACTATTTTAGTATTTATGCTGTTTTAGAATTTTTCTTAAACTTCATTGTAATTTATACAAAATGAGTATTCATTTAATTTTTGTTAATCTATTGTGCATTCTGCCATTTATCCTGCTTTTCATACACTGTTCTTTTGAGTAAAACTCCTGCTGAGTGTAGATATAAAACTCAATTTTAATTGAGACCGGGGAGCAAATATCTGGAAAAACAAATGTATTATTGCTAAATGGAATTGCAAATTGAATTATTTGATATTTAAGTAGTTTCTGAAACCTAGTTTATAGTTTAATTGAGGCTCCCAGCAAAAAATTTAAATTTAGTTTTCACTTAAAAATGAACCATCAAGCCTAAGTTGCATTGGGGTCCTGGTGCCTAAGTGCGCATACAGGCCTCTGCCACATGCAAAATTTAGATTTCAACTATATTGTATACAAATTTCTGGTGTACGTTATAGTAAAATGGTTGGGCTGTGGTTGTTTGGAAAGGCGTAACATCAATGAAAGTAAAAATATGTTGTGCAGAACAGGGAAATCTGTTGTAAAAAAGCCTGATAGATCTCCCCGTGTGTTAGATAGTACAACATAAATATATAGTGATCATTGATAAGTAAGGTTTTATCATTTGGGAAATAAGGTTATCAGAAGAAATCTACAAATTTATGTCACATTCATCAGTATTTGTAGTCGAAATCCAGAAGTGGGTGATAAACACAGAAGTGGTGACGTGTTTCTATTATACTTTTCCTCTGATTATTCCTCTCCTGCTTTTGGCTTACAAATACTGAGGTAAAAAACTGACCAAATACTGAACGTGTGAACGTGGACTTAAAGGTTGGGTGTTTCATACTGTCAAAGTACTACGATTCAGGAACCGGCTCCATCATTGCAAATATCCATGTTTTGCTCTGAAATTATTAGCATTTCAGAGTAAACATGAGGGCCGAGAGCGAGGTGTCTACGCGGACTAGTTACTGGTGGAGTTACCTGGGCTCTCCATGCTCAGCACTGCTTGACTGCCAAGTCTCTCCCTGTACACACACTAATATTTGAAATAATGGAGCTTGTCTCTTGACTCGTGCTGCACATCATCACTTTCACATGTACCGTAGTGACTATTTTCTTGTAATAATCCTTAGGCTATTTGACCATTCCATGGAAGGATTTAAGACCTGGGAGTTTATGACAACACACTGTTGGGGTGAAAAAGCTTCTGGAGATTGGATACTGGAGATCTATGATACCCCATCCCAACTGAGAAACTTCAAGACACCAGGTAAAGATCTGACTTAATATTTTACTATAAAATATGAAAATATCAGCCAGGCGCCATGTCATCTCAGCGTGTCTCAAAACTAGAGGTTTGCAGCATTTTGTACAGTTTTATATTTAGCAATAAATTGGTATTATGCCCTAGAATTTTACAGGTTAAGCTTCGGATTATTTTAGGCTTTTAGACTTGATTGTTGAGTGATTCCTTCTCACTTTCTCTTGTCCTCATTTATAGTGTGAAATATAGGGAAAGAAAAATCATCTCTTATTCAGTTTTCATCCCCAACATTGTACTACACAGTAGATAAACCATTTGACTACATCAGTTTTTATGTTTAAGAAACTAAAGCCTAATCACTGTATAATTAAAAATTATGCATATTTCTGGTATTTTGCGTTTTTTCAGCTCCTTATTCTTTTTAAGATGTCTGCTTATGGTCAGGCATTACACCTGTTCTAAGTTCCACTTCTGGATTACTTTCATACATTTCAATTTTTTTCTCACTACATGTACTCAGACTTTTGAATTTTACATCACCAAAATTAAATTAGCCTTAAAAATTATTTCCTATTCAATATTTATTATGTGTAAAAATAAAACCGGCTCTGTTACATAGCCGGAACCTGTCTCTAAGGCCATGTTCACACATTCAGTATTTGGTCAGTATTTTACATCAGTATTTGTAAGCCAAAACCAGGAGTGGGTGATAAATACAGAAGTGGTGACGAGTTTCTATTATACTTTTCCTCTGATTGTTCCACTCCTGGTTTTGGCTTACAAATACTGATGTAAAATACTGACCAAATACTGAACGTGTGAATGTGGCCACGCAATGGTACTCAGATGACAGTGAATTGCGGCTTTCTGGGTTTTTTTTTCACCTTTTCTTATTAAAATAAAAACTATTTGGGCTAAGGCCGATGAGTTTTTGGTGAGGTTTTTAATGCTGCTTATTTTACTACATCAAAAGCGCAGCATTTTTCAGTTCCAGCAAAGTGAATTGAATTTATAAAAATCTCATGTCCACTGTGCTAATTTTTTTCTCAGAGTAAACTGACCTGCGGTGCGTGTTTCATATCCGCAACATGTCAATCTATCTTGCAGGTATACTGCGTTTTATGTGTAGATTACGCCCATGCATTTTTAGTGTGTTTCCGCTGCGGAAACGGATAAAGAATGCACATAATCCACCTTAATGCAAGGGCTGACATACCATTGGTTCAACCTGTGCGGCCACACAGGGGCTCAAGAGATAAGGGGGTCCATTTCTAACTCCAAAACTGGTGGAATTGTGCATTATGCTGAGCTATTGGGTTGCAAAGGGCCCATATATTGTTCTTGCACAGGGGCCTCTTCTGTCTGTGCCTGCCATTGCTTACTGTATTTGCCATTAAAACAGTCTTACCGCAGACTATAGTTCATAATTAAACTTTACCATATGTCTATTTTACATTGGCATCATTTTTTTAATATGTCCATTTATTTTTTGGGCATAATAGACTTAAAAGTTCATCAGGAATTTTTAAAATTTAAAAAAAATTTTTCAGAAATTTATTTTTTGATTCAGTTATTTATTTATTATGTGTTGCTTATATAATGCTATCATATTTTGTAGTGCTTTACAAACATTATCATCACTGTCCCCATCAGGGCTCACAATCTAAATTCCCTACAATTATGTCTTTGGAGTGTGGGAGGAAACCCATGCAAACACAGGGAGAAGATGCAAACCCCTTGCAGATGTTGTCCTTGGTGGGATTTGAACCCAGGACTACAGTGCTGCAAAGCTGCAGTGCTAACCACTGAGCCATGCCTTTAGGGGCCTGATATATTAGAAATACAAGACAAAGCACCTCATTTTAAAAATTGCACACCTTATAGCATTTAAAATTATAATTATATGTAAATAACATGAAATTACTTGAATCATGATGGAAAATAGCTATTAAAGGGAACCTGGCAGCTGATACATGCTGCTTGATCCACGGGCATCATGTATCAGGCACTGACTGTATGTTCTCAGCCAGGTATTTTTGATTCTGAATCACTGTGGCGTTTCAAAGAAAAACATACTTTAAAAGTCGTTGGGAAGAGAGTCGTCGCGCTGGGGACTAGTCATACAGGCGGGTGCCCGGCGGCTTCTTCCTGTCCACTGCACTGGATTGACAGGTCATTCCCTATGTGCGCATATAGGGAGAGACCTGTCACTCCAGGGCAAAAGGCGGGAAGAACCCAACTGGCCGACTAGTCTCCGGCATGGCTCAGTCCCCTTTCAAAGTATGATTTTCTCTGAAATGCTGCATCGTTTCATAGTTAAACCTACCTGACTGAGATCATACAGTCAATGCCTGGTACATACTGCCCATGGATCAGGCATGTATCATGTGGATCAGGTATGTATCATGTGGATCAGGCATGTATCATGTGGATCGGGCATGTATCATGTGGATCAGGCATGTATCATGTGGATCGGGCATGTATCATGTGGATCGGGCATGTATCATGTGGATCAGGCATGTATCATGTGGATCGGGCATGTATCATGTGGATCGGGCATGTATCATGTGGATCAGGCATGTATCATGTGGATCGGGCATGTATCATGTGGATCGGGCATGTATCATGTGGATCGGGCATGTATCATGTGGATCAGGCATGTATCAGCTATTAAGTTCCCTTTAATAGCTATTTTCCGTCATGATTCAAGGAATTTCATGTTATTTACATATGATGCACATACTTTATTCTGTTGCAGCCAAGCTCATCTAATCCTATAAAGTCCTATTAAAATGTACAGTTTGGCGTCAGAAAGTTCGTAGATATTATTCTAGTAAATTTTGAACATGAACTGTATTATAATACCCACTGAGCCGCTGGCACCTGCAGCCACATTACTTATTTCTGGTATACTTTATTGTTACATACACAAACTCTAATTCAGCTGGGGCTGATGTTATCTGAAAATAAAATATTTTTACAGCCATTTGTGTCTCCAGAGGAGAGGTCACATTTGTATATGTGCCGTTTGGATAACCTTTAGCCTGGTACAATCAGGTGCTATGAAAGTCAGTATTATCTGAATAAGCTGCAGTATTTATTTGGCAGTCTCCACATCCTGTCCTCTGATCTGATCATGACTACATAAACCTCTGGTAATTGTAGTTGAAACATCTACATATAATTGTAAAATATAGACAGGCATGCGTGTTTCCTAATATACACTTCTCAGCATTGAAATTGCAATACCAAGAAGGAAACATCATTGAATTATGGAAATCGCAGGATCAATAGACATGTTAATGATATGCAAATTATGAAAAAATGGAAATTGATTTTTCAAAATATTATGATTTATTCAGTAATGACTATGAGGGCCATGTGCAGAAATATACACACTTTCACACTTTGGCTGCTATCAGTGAGGTTATTAATGGTTGTCTTGAGAAATACTCACATGGGCACACAAATCATCAAGATCCATTGCTGGCAATTGCTGACAAAGACATCCCAGATGTGCACAATGGTACACAAGTCCGGAAATGCTGCAGGCCATAGTTGCATGTTTAGGTCATGGATGATGCTCACAACAGCACGAGCAAGATGCGGCCTGATGTTGTCTTGTTGAAAAACTTCTGAAACGCCTTGGAGAAATGGCCTAACAACTGGGGTTGTGACCAGATCGATTTAACGCCAAGCTTTTAGTGTACCTGGAATGATGACTAAAGGGATCCCGCTATCATAAATTATGCCATCCCGCACCATAATGCCAGGAGTAGGAGCAGTGTGATATTGCATCATAAAGGCCTCTTTGTGGCTTTGCCCACATGCTAACCAGACCAATGTCTGGCTATCATTGAATTCAAGGCAAAAGTGGGCTCATCACTGAAAGCCTCCATTACAGCCTTGCTCTACACCAGGGTTCCCCAACTCCAGTCCTCAAGGCCCACCAACAGGTCATGTTTTCAGGATTTCCTTAGTATTACACAGGTGATAATTCCATCACCTGCACAGGCAATAATTCCATCACCTGTGCAATACTAAGGAAATCCTGAAAACATGACCTGTTGGTGGGCCTTGAGGACTGGAGTTGGGGAACCCTGCTCTACACCATAGTAGCCTTTGAGAGTAGTGGCGTGAAGTCAATGGAATACGTGATGGTGTGCATAGACACTGTTTGATGCCTTAGTCTTGGTACTGTATAGATCAAACCTGGAACAAGTGAAAAGAACATTTCTCCAAAGTGTCCCAGGAGCCATTTTTAAATACAACAACGCCATTGCTATTGTGAACAGCTTGTGTGGCCCAAATGTGCTGCCATCGCCGGCAGCATCTCTGGACTTATCTCCCATCAAGCACATCTGGGACATCATTGGCCAGCGATTGCAAAGAAAGCTGCTAGCAGTGGATCTTGATGATTTCAGTGCCCATGTGCATTTGACTTGGGAGAACATTTCTCAGACAACCATTAATAACCTCAATGACAGCAGACAAGGTGTTTTCATGGTGCTCATACTTGATACTGAATAAATCAAGATGTTTTAAACATGTTATTTCTATTTTTTCATCATTTGCATATCATTATCATGTCTATAGATCATGTGATTTCCTTAATTCCACAACTTATACATTTGTATATATTCACATTAGTGTAGAATGTAATCTCATGTTCACCATGTTAGACATGTCTAAGTTAAATTTTTTCTCTTGTTAGGCTGTGTGCCCACTATGCGTTTTTTAAGCGTTTCTGCAGCGGCAATTCTGCTGCAGAAATGCTTAAAAAACGCTTGGTAGAAGGCCTGCCATGTTCCCCAATGAAAAATCCGCAGCACTACCAATTATTTTGCGTAAACACGGCGTTTTCGCCGCCATTGACTTGCATTGAATCGCTTAATATCTGCATGACTACTTGTGCACATGCGGATACTAAGTGATTCAATGTGCGGATGGTACCCGGGTCAGGAGAAGAGGAGACCCAGGTACCAGCTAAAAATAATTTAAAAAAAAAAATTCATTATACTCACCTTCTGATGGCCCCCGGTCTTTTCTCCGCTGCGTCCGGTCTCTTCTATGGCTCACGGTGGTCTGAAAGGACCTGCAATGATGTCATTTAGTCATGTGACGAGTCATGTGACCGCTGATGTTAGCGGATTCACTAAGTCTCAGGTCCCGGTGGGCACACGGGCACCAGGCATTGGTACAGCAGGCAGTAAGGCACTTGTGGACCTGACATACTGGAGACCACAGGTACAGAGAGGATGCAGGCTAGTCAGGAGCAGCTATCAAGGAAGACAGAGGAATCAGAAATGTAGCACAGGAACGTAGGTTCAATATGAACAGTGTTCAACAACAGCACAGTAGCTTACTGCAACCAAGGGACGAATCCAGGGAATGTATGGCAGAGGATCAACCAACAAGGAAGAGGCAATGAAGGATCGCAAAGGTCTAGCAAAGTAAATTCAATAGTAGCTGAAGGTGGAGCACACCAAACAAACTGAACACATAAGTTTTAATCCTAAAACACAGGTGTGTATCTTAGAAGGCCTTAAATAAACTTAGGCAGAGGACGTCATCTATCCACATCAGACAACTTGCAAAACTCGATGTGGAGCACAACAGAAGGCAACAAACCCAGAGGAAAGAAGCGGAGCCTGGGATACCTGGGACGGGTGCAGAACAATGATGTTTAGGGGAGTAGTGTGTATATCTTCTCCATGAGTCATCAGCAAAAAGTTAAATAAATTAGATATGTTAACTTCTCTGTATAGACAATAGGCAGTGAAGCAGATATAGCCAATAACACAAGAAGAAGTTCTTGATATCTTCATTTCTCTTGGATCTTCAAGTTTTTATACAAAATACCAATCAAAATGTAACAATTTGAGTCTAAAGCTGGAATCAATCACACGTTCAATTTTTTTTTGTGGCAGTGTATTGAGTTAAAGGCAAGAATAGATCCAACTGCAAAAATGACTGATGGCGCCCCTCTCTTGTTTTTCACCAAGTGAAAAACCTGTCACAAAAAATCCATGTAACAATTCAGAGAGATGGCATATAATTGTACATTTACTTAACACATAATCTGAGGACCAGAATGTTATTGACTATGCAAAAAACACTACCGAAAGATTGAGTTAATTTGTCAGTACGACAATCATTACTATCGCAATTTACATTATATTCATAGGAATATATAAAAGCACTATAGAAATAGAATGAAACAATTCCCAATATAAAAGCAGCAGACTCCCAAAATAAGACCCTGTATCACAGAGCCAAAGTTTGTGAACCAAGTTTACCTTTGAATGAAAGTTCAGAGCCACATTAAGTTAAAAACGATGAAATAAGATGTAGAGAAATAAGAAATCGTAAAAATTTCAAACATTTACAGATAAATATTTCATTGTGAGATTTGACATAATTATAATAACAAAACAAACAGACCTTCGACTGGTATAAAATTTCACTTTATTATTATAACTCATTGTGATGAAACTTATATTCAGACTTCTGAGGTTACCATGAGAACTGGCAAAGAAATGGTAAAGTTGGAAAGAGATCATTTACTCTCCTCTAGAGTCAATCGAGGGTAGCATTTATTATCTTGCAAGTATACTTTTAGTGACATTATAACTTCACACTTGACTTTAGAAAGAACATTTCACCTCCACTTGGAAAGCTATTTTCTTTAGGCAAAATCTTTTTTTCATTGATTAGATTAAAGTTAGTGCCGATCCTTATTAATCTAATGCAGTTAGCTTGTAAACTCATTGTTGAGCTAGATTCTCTTTCCTTGCAAATTATTCATTTTGACATTTTAATTTCTCTTTTAATTAAACCACTTGCTACAGGAAGGTTGGTTTCCGGCTTATCCTGTCGGAAATGTGCTAGTGGTGACCCCTAAGCCCCACTCCATGAGATAACCTCTACCCTCATTACTGTAGGGTTACAGACCTCTAGCATCAACTTTATGCTAATTCTGTAACTGTATAAGGAAAATAAGAAATTATTATGGTTTATCCAATAGATGGCCCCTAGCTGAAATGAAAGAACATGAATATTATGTATCATTTGGCCTTTACTTGCCCATGTCTGTAGAGATGAGGTTCAAGTATCAGCAAAGCCTAGTGTATCTTCGCTGCCCTTATTAGCAAATACTTTTAAAAAACATCTTATTTAACCCTTTAGAGACCAGGCCTGTTTGGGGTATTTTTTTTCATATCTCAGCTTGAATATATATATATATATATATATATATATATATATATATATATATATATATATAAATAATACACTATATATATATATATATACAGTTGAAACCAGAAGTTTACATACACTATATAAAAAGACACATATGCATGTTTTTCTCAATATCTGACATGAAATCAGAATAAACCTTTCCCGTTTTTGGTCAATTAGGATTACCATCATTTTTAATATTTGCCAAATGGCAGAATAATGAGAGAGAATGTTTTAAGGTATTTTTATTACTTACTGCAAAGTCAAAAGTTTACATACAGTACAGACCAAAAGTTTGGACACACCTTCTCATTTAAAGATTTTTCTGTATTTTCTTGACTATGAAAATTGTACATTCACACTGAAGGCATCAAAACTATGAATTAACACATGTAGAATTATATACATAACAAAAAAGTGTGAAACAACTGAAAATATGTCTTATATTCTCGGTTCTTCAAAGTAGCCACCTTTTGCTTTGATGACTGCTTTGCACACTCTTAGCATTCTCTTGATGAGCTTCAAGAGGTAGTCACCGGAAATGGTCTTCTAACAATCTTGAAGGAGTTCCCAGAGATGCTTAGCACTTTTTGGCCCTTTTGCCTTCACTTTGCAGTTCAGCTCACCCCAAACCATCTCGATTGGGTTCAGGTCTGGTGACTGTGGAGGCCAGGTCATCTGGCATAGCACCCCATCACTCTCCTTCTTGATCATATAGCCCTTACACAGCCTGGAGGTGTGTTTGGGGTCATTATACTGTTAAAAAATAAATGATGGTCCAACTAAACACAAACCGGATGGAATAGCATGCCTCTGCAAGATGTTGCGGTAGCCATGCTGGCTCAGTATGCCTTCAGTTTTGAGTAAATCCCCAACAGTGTCACCAGCAAAGCACCCCCACACCATCACACCTCCTCCTCCATGCTTCACGGTGGGAACCAGGCATGTAGAGTCCACCCGTTCACCTTTTTTGCATCGCACAAAGACACGGTGGTTGGAACCAAAGATCTCAAATTTGGACTCATCAGACCAAAGCACAGATTTCCAATGGTCTAATGTCCATTCCTTGTGTTCTTTAGCCCAAACAAGTCTCTTCTGCTTGTTGCCTGTCCTTAGCAGTGGTTTCCTAGCAGCTATTTTACCATGAAGGCCTGCTGCACAAAGTCTCCTCTTAACAGTTGTTGTAGAGATGTGTCTGCTGCTAGAACTCTGTGTGGCATTGACCTGGTCTCTAATCTGAGCTGTTGTTAACCTGCGATTTCTGTGGCTAGTGACTCGGATAAACTTATCCTCAGAAGCAGAGGTGACTCTTGGTCTTCCTTTCCTGGGGCGGTCCTCATGTGAGCCAGTTTCTTTGTAGCGCTTGATGGACACTTTCAAAGTTTTCCCAATTTTTCCGACTGACTGACCTTCATTTCTTAAAGTAATGATGGTCACTCTTTTTTCTTTACTTAGCTGCTTTTTTCTTGCCATAATACAAATTCTAACAGTCTATTCAGTAGGACTATCAGCTGTGTATCCACCAGACTTCTGCACAACACAACTGATGGTCCCAACCCAATTTATAAGGCAAGAAATCCCACTTATTAAACCTGACAGGGCACACCTGTGAAGTGAAAACCATTTCCGGTGACTACCTCTTGAAGCCTTGATGCCTTCAGTGTGAATGTACAATTTTCATAGTCATGAAAATACAGCAAAATCTTTAAATGAGAAGGTGTGTCCAAACTTTTGGTCTGTACTGTACATTTCATTAGTATTTGGTACCATTGCCCTTAAAATGAAGGACTTGGGTCAAACTTTGGGATATCCTTCCATAAGCTTCTCACAATAGTTGGTCGGAAGTTGGGCCCATTCCTCCTGACAAAACTGATGTAACTGATCCAGGTTTGTAGGTCGCCTTGCTCGCATCTGTCTTCTCAGGTTTACCCATACATTTTCAATAGGATTGAGATCAAGGCTTTGTGATGGCCACTCCAAAACATTGACTTTGTTATCCTTAAGCCACCTTGTTACCATTTTGGGCAACATGCTTTGGGTCATTGTTCATTTGGAAGACCCATTTCTGCCCATGCTTTAACTTCCTGGCTGATGTCTTGAGATGTTGCTTCAGTATTGCCACATTATCTTCTTTTCTCATGATGCCATCTATTTTTGTGAAGTGCGCCAGTCTCTCCTGCAGCAAAACAACCCAACAACATGATGCTGCCACCCCCGTGTTTCACAGTTGGGATGGTGTTCTTAGGCTTCCCAGCTTCTCCCTTTTTCCTCCAAACGTGATGATGGTCATTATGCCCAAAAAGTTACATTACATGTCCAGTGATATAGTGTATGTAAATTTCTTGTTTCAACTGTATATATAGTTAAATACTGTACTAATGTGTGTTGAAATTTATATTTCCATGTCTACTTTATTTTCACAGAAACAAAGTTAAAAAAAATACATTTATAAATATATATTGCATAGCTTACAATTGTATTTGCAATTGTAAAAGTTTTTTTAAGTAAATTCTGATTTTATGTACTAAGCAGGGTTTGCAGAGGCTGAAAGGTTACAGTACGTAAAATCTCCCTTAAATTACCCCATTTTGAAAACTACACCTCTCAATGTATTAAAAAGCGGGTATAGTGAGTCTTTTTGGTCCACAGTTTTCTTCTTTTTTTTTGCAGTAATTAATATAAAATTGGTGCAAAAAATGTAATTTTTATTTTTTTTTTTGTCAAAATTATTTCATTCATTGGACATATTTTTCATGCACAACACATCAATGTAAGACTACACAACATTTATAACGCTTTTTCTCCTGTGCCAGAAATACCCCAGTTTAGGTCATCATCATTTAGTTTGACCAAACAATGGGTCCCAAAAGAAAAAGAGCACCCTTTGGCTTCTCATGCCATTCATTTACCTTGAAGGATTTATAGGCCCTCTTCCACTTCTGCAAAGGATGTGAGCTCTCAGAATAATGTAATACTCAACAGGTGACCCCAGTTTAAAAAAAATGCACACTGAACTAATTTGTGGGTGTTATGAGTCTTTTGTGCCCACATTTTACTAAAGGATTTAAATCAAAATTAATGTGCAAAAATTTTTTCACAAAAAGTGTAATTTTTGGACACAATTTTGCATACATATTGAGAAGTGAGGAAATCGACCCCAACATTTATAATGCTATTTCTCCTGTCCTCAAAAATATCCCCATTTATTCCTTAATCTGTAGCTTAAGCAAACAGTGGGGATCAAAAGGAAAGGAGAATTATGTGGCTTTTAGGCCATAAATTCAGCTTGAATAATTTTAGCTAGCAAAGGAATGAAACCCACCCAGAAGTGATCCCATTTTAATATTTTTATCCCTGATGGAATTTATCTGTGGATTCATTGTCAAGTTGAAAAGCACAGTTTTAATATGAGGAAATAATGGGATTACTCTGTTGATCCTAGTAGTGTCACTTTCATTTTCTTTAAAGGGAGTGGTTGTACTACGTATCTATAGCCCAATCAGATGTCCCAAGTGATGCTGGCACACCATAATAGGTCCTTGCCCGGCAAGGTACGCAGTATCCCATAGTCAGTGTGGCCATTATTATCAGGTTTAACTGGTTTTACAATAACCCAAATGAAGCAAGAAGAAAGTCCATTCTGTATAGACCAAGAAGTGCCAAATGAAAAACTGCAAGTTTGTCTACACTTACCTGCAGTCATTTTTCCTTCCATATGTTCCAAGTTATTGCCTACATATATTCAGTATTTCCCAAGAAGTAGTTGGTAATGGAAGAAAGGACGACTGCAGAATTGGACTATATACAGGAGTTATTTGTTGCCTCTAAGTGCTCATTCACACAACCGTATTTTCAGTGTTGTAAAGAAAAAAACAGAGCAATCTCATTCAATGGTTCAGTTCAGACAAGTGATTTTTTTTTCCGAATGTGCGTGTGACGCGCCCCCCGGGCCATATTCTTTAGGGGAATACCCGGAGCCGGATCAGATGGGGGTTGTAGTCTTCCGAGTGGCTGTGACCCGGTCCGTGCCCAGGGTGTCAAGCTCAGAGTATGTGGCAGTCCTACAGATGTTATAAAGTTCTTTATGTCGACTACGCCACCCGTTGTATTGCGGTCACTACGGCCGCCGCTGCAGCAAGGTCCACTGAGGCTGATGGTGTTGGTGCAGCTTTTGATAGTATAACCCCCAACGGGTGGGGTATAGCCTCAGGGGGTCAGGTGCAGAGGATGGGGGTTGTGGTGGTGCAGCATAGATGGTAATTAAAGACAGAGTCGGGTTGTGCAGTTTAGGGTATTTACTTACTGCTGATGTTCCGGTCACTCCAGCTTCAAGTGACCACCCGAGCCGTGCTGCGTCCACCAGGTCCTGGATTCAGCCAACCCCCAAGCAAGTCCGGAGCGTGACCCTGAGCCCTCCTTCCTGTCCTGTCTTCTGGCCGTCCCCACCAGGGATCCACCTAGGTCCAGCTCCCTCGGGCCTTCTGTTGGGAAACCCTTGGCCTTGGGTTCCCTGACCCTACACGTGGTTTGCCTTCAGGGTGGATGTGGTGGGTGGCCGTGGCAGATCCTGCCCACGGCCTCCGGTCTCTGGCTGAGGTGTGCTTGAGCCCCCACCAGTTTGGGATCCGGTACCCTTTTGCCAACTCTTCACCCTAGGTTCGTATATGGGTTCTCAGAGTTCCTGCTTGTTTTCTCTGGGTCCTTCTGACTCTCCTCTCTCACTCTCTCTGGGCCTGGGGCTGCTCTGCTCCTCTTCCTCTGACTTCTCTGCAAAGACTGACTGACTGCCTGACTGACTGACCCTGATCTTTGATGGTGCCCACCTTAAATACTCCCGCTATGTGTGAGCTCAGGTGACCAGCACCCAATGAGCTCCTATCTTTACCCAGGCTGCTCCCCCTATCTGCCCCTACACTACTTGGGATGTACCACCCCCCTCCCACTCCAGCCAGGAACAGACTCGGTCGTACCTGCACATTTCTAAGTGGGAGTACCGTTGGTCTGTTCCTCGGAAATGGGATGTGTGTAGTGCATGCAGCTTTCTGGACTCAGTCCCACACTCCATCCTTACCCGGGAGTGGAATATCACACCTCTGGGTTGAGGTGCAATACCCCTGTAGCAGCCGAATCCTCAGGGTGCTACATTCCCCCCTGGTAAATCACAGCACGTCCTCGGGCTGTAAGATATAAAACATCCTCAAACATACATTTTTTTTTTTTTTCATATAAACAACATAATAACAACATATAAAATATCATATATATATCAGCATCATCATAAAACTTTTCATATTAATAACATTCTCGTCGCCTCTGGCTCCTCCTCCGGTCACTGTGCAACGTGTGACCGGGTAAAGTGCGACAGTCTTTGGAACTCGTGGCTTTCCTATAAAACCAGTAGGGGCGCTTTAGGACGCGCAACTATTTACAATGGAATATGGCCGCTCTCAGTCCTCGGCCAGGTATTAGGGAGGAATGACCGCTCTCAGTCCTCGGTCAGTGGGATTTAAGGGATAAACGGGTAAACAGTTCACACTTGCTGGTCCCAACGGGGACTATATTAGCAACAACAGTTCACTGTGCCCCGACGGGCAACTATATACAGCTTCTACTCCGCTGTACTCAACGACGACGTCCTCCTGCTCTTTCTTTGTGGTTACCTTTAACTTCAGACCCGTCCGGGTCCTCTTGTTCTTCCTCCTCACACCGCAGCTCTTCCTCCGTCAGGCGATGCACATGGAGGGCGTAGGGTCCTTTGGCACACTTGTGCCGGGTGAAGGTGACCTCGTCCCCTATATACAGGTCACGACCTCTGTGTCCCTCCGGTAGGTGGGACTCAACGTCTCTCCTGGTCACGAAGACGTCGCCTGGGGTGCGGTGATCTCGGATGAAGCCCCACCCGTGCTGCATATTGAACTTGATCACAGTCCCGGTGGAAGGGGGACCATGTGCTGCACGGGGATTCCTCCTGGCCCGGCTCTTCTGCTCCGCGCTCCTTATCTGCGCTTGTTGTTCTCGGACCCGCCTCTCTCTCCGCTCCCTCTCAAAGACCTCGAGCTGCTGGCGGCAGCACTCTGCACGCTCCGCTGCGGCTGCCCGGGTCTCCTGAGTGAACCCCATGAGGTCTTCTCCGGTGGGGTCCCACTCAAACTGCGCTTCTGCCAGCGGGGGCGAGATCCTCTTTACGGGCTTTGGAGCCGGGATCAGGGGTTCATCTAGGGGTCTCTCTTTCCGGAGTCGGGGATGGTGAAACTCCGGTGGCCATATAAAGGGCTGCCCATCCGGGCACGTATGTTGGGCAAACAGATCTTCTCCCAGATGCGGCACTCTTGGTTTTATGGGCGCGGTGGTGGTAGCGCCCGGGTTGCCCAGGCCTTGCGGCCAGGCCTGGGGCACCTGGAAAGTGAAGGGCACCGTAAGGACGGCGGCGCCCTGGGCTACTTGGCCCTGCGACCAGGCCGGTGGCTCCGCGGAGGTAGGGGGCGCTGTTGGTATTGCGGCGCCCGGGGGTACTAGGCCTTGCAACCAGGCTGGTGGTACTTCCTGCTTGGTCACGCTCGGGGTCGAGGCGTGTGACGTCACAGGGGTCGCGGCTGCGGCTTCCGGTTGAGGCCTAGTCTGTGGCGGTGACGTTGCGGTTACGGGCACGGCAGGGGGTACTTCGGGCTCTGCGACGGGGAGCTGGGGCAGGTACGCGGTTTCCCAGTTTGGGGTAGAGACGTCCCCTTTACCTGCCTCCTTTCGTTCGGCTCCCTTCTCGGCGCCGTCTCCGGCCTTCAGTCCTCCTGCGCCATCCTCAGAGGCGGTCTGTCTCCTCGTCTCGGGTGGCGTGCTCCGCTGACGAGTCTCGGTCTGCTGGGCCATCTCTCGGCTCCACTCCGCCAACGTCTCTCGTTGCACCCGGGCCATCCCCCGTGCGAGGCCCTCCAGCGCAGTCTGCGTACACTCCCGATCTCGGGGGAGCTGTGCCAAGACCTCCACTAAGCCTAGTGGGGTCGTTGCTTCTAGCAGGCTCCTGACCAACGGGTCGGTGCTGCTCTGCTCTCCTTCTGTTGTCTCCAGCAGGCTCCTGGCCAGCGGGCCGGTGCTGCTCTGCTCTTCTCCCATCTCCGGGTAAGCTTCTTCTGGACTCAGCTCTAGGCTTCTTGTCTCCGGGTGCGCTCTCTCCAGACTGCTCCAGGCGACACCCATCTTTGCTCTCTTCTTCTCAGTCCTCCCACTTCGAAGGCGGTCCCGGGGCCACTTGGTGATTGTCAGCTCCAGGGGCAGTTCTTTTACGCTGACAGACACCTCTAGCATCACAGTCTCTGTTGGTGGGGGCGGTTTCCACTTTTGGCGCCATTTTCGGTCCTGGCCCACGATGGGAGGTGGCCTCTTGCCATCCTCTGGCACGCCCATAATGGCGTCCGCTCTTCCAAGGCGGGAAATCTTTGGAAATGGCGGGAATCGTCTCCCAGTGGCGGGAAACTCTGCAGATGGCGGGAAAAAGCTGTTAATGGCGGACAACCGGCGGGAATCGATCTGTGATGGAGTCCGATGGCGGGGACCCTCCGGAACCGGCAGGAGACTTCTTTTTAAGGTATCGGTGTACTTTTCTTCAGGCACGCAGTACCCGGTTGTTGCGGGCACGGTATCCTGCCGACTACGCCAAAGTTGACGCGCCCCCTGGGCCATATTCTTTAGGGGAATACCCGGAGCCGGATCAGATGGGGGTTGTAGTCTTCCGAGTGGCTGTGACCCGGTCCGTGCCCAGGGTGTCAAGCTCAGAGTATGTGGCAGTCCTACAGATGTTATAAAGTTCTTTATGTCGACTACGCCACCCGTTGTATTGCGGTCACTACGGCCGCCGCTGCAGCAAGGTCCACTGAGGCTGATGGTGTTGGTGCAGCTTTTGATAGTATAACCCCCAACGGGTGGGGTATAGCCTCAGGGGGTCAGGTGCAGAGGATGGGGGTTGTGGTGGTGCAGCATAGATGGTAATTAAAGACAGAGTCGGGTTGTGCAGTTTAGGGTATTTACTTACTGCTGATGTTCCGGTCACTCCAGCTTCAAGTGACCACCCGAGCCGTGCTGCGTCCACCAGGTCCTGGATTCAGCCAACCCCCAAGCAAGTCCGGAGCGTGACCCTGAGCCCTCCTTCCTGTCCTGTCTTCTGGCCGTCCCCACCAGGGATCCACCTAGGTCCAGCTCCCTCGGGCCTTCTGTTGGGAAACCCTTGGCCTTGGGTTCCCTGACCCTACACGTGGTTTGCCTTCAGGGTGGATGTGGTGGGTGGCCGTGGCAGATCCTGCCCACGGCCTCCGGTCTCTGGCTGAGGTGTGCTTGAGCCCCCACCAGTTTGGGATCCGGTACCCTTTTGCCAACTCTTCACCCTAGGTTCGTATATGGGTTCTCAGAGTTCCTGCTTGTTTTCTCTGGGTCCTTCTGACTCTCCTCTCTCACTCTCTCTGGGCCTGGGGCTGCTCTGCTCCTCTTCCTCTGACTTCTCTGCAAAGACTGACTGACTGCCTGACTGACTGACCCTGATCTTTGATGGTGCCCACCTTAAATACTCCCGCTATGTGTGAGCTCAGGTGACCAGCACCCAATGAGCTCCTATCTTTACCCAGGCTGCTCCCCCTATCTGCCCCTACACTACTTGGGATGTACCACCCCCCTCCCACTCCAGCCAGGAACAGACTCGGTCGTACCTGCACATTTCTAAGTGGGAGTACCGTTGGTCTGTTCCTCGGAAATGGGATGTGTGTAGTGCATGCAGCTTTCTGGACTCAGTCCCACACTCCATCCTTACCCGGGAGTGGAATATCACACCTCTGGGTTGAGGTGCAATACCCCTGTAGCAGCCGAATCCTCAGGGTGCTACACGTGCGTAAAAAATTGCAGCCTGCACTAGTTTCTTCCATAAATCGAATGAGACTCATCCATTCAAATCTATGGGTGCGCACAAAAAAGATACCATACATATGCCATCTGATTTTTATGGATACTTTATGGATACTTTAACATTGTAAACTGTAAATGGTCTTGTAAATTATTTATAATTGCTGCTGATTACTTGAGGATTGTATATGGACTGCACACCGATGACAGAGGAGAAAAAATTTGTGAGAGTTTTCTGGGTGAAACTCTTAACAATTTTTTTATATGGTCTTGCGAACCTACAATGTCCTTAGTGATTCGTAGGTTTGTGTATGAGATGATTAAACCGAATGATAGGATCTATTGCACAATTCCTCTATTTTTCAGGTAGATACATTGGTACATTCATACCTTCCGGTTCCAGCTCAGAAACTGGCGAATCCCTGAAGCACACAGTGCGCGCGCAGGGGGGATTCATACGTCTGCAGTCTCACAGAGTGACCGCAGACTTATCGATTAGGACTAGACAACACCTTTAATCTTGAATTATTTAACCATTTTTTATTAGTTTGGGCTAGAATATGATTGGAAACAGAATTGCATTATATTGAAGTAGGATAGAATTGGATTGTATAGATTACTGTAAAAAATCTAAAATTAAAATTGGGAAAGCAACTTTACATAAGAAACTAAAAATGGGGGATGTTTAAGGGGAGGGTTATCTGAATTTCTTTGATCAAGTACTTACATTTCATTCTCATAAGGTATTTTCCAAAGGTATTTTAGGCTTTTCAAGTATATTTTCTTGAAAAAAAAACAATTGTAATGATCAGTTTTGTACATTTACAACCAAAATGTATGTCTCATGAATCATATATATTGCAGCTGCAGTTACGCCCTGGGTTATTTGTTTGGTCATATATAGAATTCTGGGATACGACAGCTTGTTGTTATTTTCTTATATACACTCCTCATACAGAGTGAAGTTGGTTAGGTTGTGTGACCTTTCTCTTTACTTTTCTTTTCTTGTACTTACAATTATATTTCTTAATACCAAGACAATATGTTGTTTGTCAATATGTGTTGTTCTTTGTATCTCCAAGGAAAATTGAAGGAATGGTCTTTGGTATTATACGGTACTTCTATTCAGCCATATTCCCCTAGAAATGATGTTCCTAAAGTGGAGAGGGTACGCTCCAGCCCTGTTGAGGAGCCATCAGAGGAGTACAATATTGATGACTACACAGGTGAGGCATAGCAGTGATGGACACATCTTACATAGTTTCATACGTTGAAAAAAGACCTAGGTCCATCAAGTTCAACCTTCCTCCCCCAATTGTACATTTTGTCACTAATTTAACTATAACCCATCATGCTATATGTACATAGGAAATCGGCCAGCCCTTTTTTAAAAGCTGTTATAGTGTCTGCAATCACTACCTCTCGTGGTAGGGCATTCCACAATCTGCTTCATTGATGATTACTTATAATTTGCATGGGTCCCCTTGTATTTATGAATGTCCGATCCCTATTGGTTATCCAAGGATTCCGTCAGGCAATAAAAAGCCATTGATAAGTTACTAATGTGAAGACTACATACATGAAGCCAGAGGCGAATTGGAAAATTTCATAGCTGCTCAGCTCCTTTTTCAGTTTGCTCCACTGCCATTACTTGTGATACTATTGACACCGTTATATTAGATAAAGCACTAGGGAGAAAAGTAGAGCAAATAGAGTCTTACCTGACATACAATTAGAGTTATTATTCAGATTATGCTAACCTGATCCATGATTTAAAGCATTTTAAATCATGGATGTGGATCCATGGATGAGGATGTGCTGCGGATCCACAGGTCCTCAAACTGATGAAGACAGAAGACAAGGAAGAATTTGTGGATACCTCCTGTGCTGCTATATATGGAAGACGTCAGTACTCCAGAGTTTATTCAAACATGTGTTTTTTTTACACTTATATGGTCATTTCCTGAAGAAGTGCTTGACACTTTGAAACGCGTTGAATGAAAATAGAAAACCGAATGTTTGATTAAACTCGTGAGTACTGACGTCTTCCATATACAGCACCGCGGGAGTATCCACAAATTCTTCCTTGTCTTCTGTCTACCATTATATTAGGGCACTGCTGTATCCTTTTTAAAATGCTCCAGGGCCGAATTTCATTTGTAATCATGTTTTATATGACATATATAAATAACTTTATAAACTTCATCTTGACTCTAGGCCCTTGTAATTCTGAATGCAGTGACGTGGGCTGTGATGGTCCAGGACCTCATCACTGCACTGACTGTCTCCACTATTATTATAAGGCAAAAAACAACACAAGGTAAACCAAGTACATCTTATCTCTAGTTCTATATGGTGTAGGTTAGAACTATGCAATACTTTTTTTTTATAAAATATCCTTTAAAACTACTAGATCACTTGCCCCTGCGACTGTTAGTATTAAAGTTCTTATTCAAGACGTTTTTCTATAAAAACTGTAACAAAACTTCAAACTCGATCCACCACCAATTGTCTGCATTGGCAACATTTTTGTCACTATCTGTTGGTAAGACATGTGGCAATGTGTGAGGATTTAGAACAAATAAAGATAACATGGATGGTCAGATATAATTTCCCTTTTCAACTCCCAAAGATTTAAAGGAGTTTTCCCACGAACGAAAGTTAATTTTAATCAATAGATCTTGGAATAATAATAAGTTCCACAATTGGATGTGATTAAATAAAATGTTCCTGTGCTGAGATAATCATATAAATGTGCCCCTGCTGTGTACTGTGTAATGTCTGTGCCTAACCGTGCAGGAACATGGTCTGATCATACCACATCTCCTGGGCAGGGGAGGAAGCAATAGAGTATACAGACATTACAGCAGGGGATCACAGGTGATTCTGTTTGTGACATAAAACATTTCCCTGCCTGTTTTTTAAAAATGTTTTACTTCAAAGAAAAAATCATTTGTGATCCCCTGCTGTAATGTCTGTATACTCTTTTGCGTTCTCCCCTGCCCAGGAGATGTGGTATGATCAGACCATGTTCCTGTACGGTCAGACACGGCCATTACACAGTACACAGCAGGGGCACATTTATAAGATTATCTCAGCACAGGAACATTTTATTTAAACACATCCAATTGTGGAAGTTATTATTATTCCAAGATCTATTGATTAAAATCAACTTTTGTTCGTGGGAAAACCCCTTTAACTTCCCCTTTTAAATTCCATCGCTCTCAAAAAAAAAAAAACATACTTTTTTCCTAAACCGTCCTTCATTTTCCTCACCTTGTTTTATCATGTACCCTATAGTTCTATCCTCTTAATATGCTACATTGATAGTTACTGTGCACAGTCTTAAGCAGAATCTGGTAATTAGGGGAGGTTGGTCCATGTGTCAGTTATATTAAAGGGAACCTGTCAGTAGCGTTTTATCGGGACAACCAGAGGTTGTTTTGTATAGGTCATTGTTAAACAAAATGATGGCTGTATTATTCATATCCATTGGTTCTTTGCAGAGAAACCTTCACTTTTAGCCGTGGCTCCTTTTCAGTTCTCCCCTCCTGGCAGTGCCCCCAGCTGCTTGATTGGCAATGGAAACCGAGGCTGTGGCCTGTGACATTATCAGCAGACAAGAGCGCTCTCCCAAGCAGTCAAGCATCGGGGGGCAGTGCTAGGCTGAGAGATCTGTAAAGTAGCCATGAACTGCAAGTGCACTTACAACACCCAGTGCACTTGCAGTGTAAATTACATATGGATAAAGATATAGATTTCTCTGTAATAAAGCAATAGATTGGGACAATATAGGTTTTTAGTTTTAATTGTTGAAAAGTGACCTATACATCACATCACTACCTATTATTGTCCTCATAAACGCTGCTGACAGAGTACTGCTTTCATTTATTTTCAAAGGACTCTATCACCTGCTGTGGCTGGTATTATTTGCTATTAATTGTATAGAATTTTCTAAGTTGCTACTGTTCCATAAATGTTTGATGGGAACAGATCTTAAAAAAAATGGAAAAAAAGGAGAGGTAAAGGGGTAGCTCATCTAAGGCCACTCATATAGCTGCATGTAAATGAAAAATGCATTATCACAAAATTCTGTGAAAATACGTAAAGAAAGAACTGGCAATGACTGTAAGCTCCAAATTAAAGGTAGAAGCAACCGAGGCTAGAATTCCTCCACAATGAATGCAAAATGTTACTTCATGTATTAGAGTGAACATATGTAATTCATAGGACTTCAAGCAAGGCTGAACAAATAAAAGCCAAGACTTATTCTAGATCATTAACCAAAATAAGAAATTGTGCTTTAGCCATATAAAAGCATGTTTTCTCCAGCAAGTAAATGCATAATGTAAGGCATGGAACTAATAGAGCTTTTAATATATCCCTTTTGTCTCTCACGTTCAGTTCACCGGTGATATTTGGCTAGAGATTAGCAAACTTCCAATTCAGAGACATTTACTTGTCAGGTTTAAATCCTGTAATAATTGCCATGTATAATGGTGCCCTTCAAGCATTTACGCATTTCTGTTTGCTCACAGGATTTGTGTATCGGAATGCCCCCCAGGCCACTATTTTGCCGAAAAGAAGAGGTGTAAAAAATGTTTCCCAAACTGTGATACGTGTGTCGGAAGTCGTAGCGACCAGTGCACAGCTTGTAAACCCGGCTACTACTTAAATGAAGAGACCAACAGCTGCATCAGCAACTGCCCAGATGGCTTCTACTTGAATGAAAGTATGTTCTCCTCTCATCACTACCCGTCATATTTTACACACAAGGCATTTACCACTTTCACATTTTTGGTTTCACTACTTCAATAACACAAAAAGAGATGTCTTTAGACTCACCTCTGTGAACAGTATTCATGTGCCTGGCTAGTGGAGTGTCTCGACCATCCGTGTGCTCACGTCTTTGTATTTTTTTTTACTTATCTGAGTATATTTGTGGCTAAAAATATTTTTTGCAATTGCGTTTCATTAAAAATATTGCAGTTTTTTAGCCCCTGTATTGCACTATTTCTGGCTGCTAATTTGAGTTATGTGATTATCTGTCAGTGAGCTCATTCTTATGGTCTAATTGGAGCATTTGTAAATTTCTTAAATGTCTTAATCTGATCTGCTCTCAACTGATTTACAACCACAGACCACATCAAAGCTGAATGTACAGACGAGCAAAAGAGCTCCTAAGAGGCAAAAGGTGCAACATTTTTAATGAAAACCAATTGCAGAACTGATTTTTTTAACCCCAAATATATACTTTTAAGGAAAAGAATTTATTTGGAGGTTGGTAACTTAGGAGATCATAATACTGTATACAAATTTGTATACAAACTTTCCTTGTGGATCACATATGTTCCATACAAATCATGGGGTAAGTCTGTATTCACACTAGTATCGTGATTTCCTTGTTTTCTGTTAAAAGTAAACTACAGAATTAGTCTATTTTGCAGTCTACTATGCTGAAAAATAAAAATCAAGGTGGAAGCGTGACAGACCCATTATGAGTCAATTCAGTCCATTGCAAAATCAAACGGTCACAAATCCTGTAAAAACAAAAGTCATGAGTCTAGTTCGTTCAAGTCAATGTCCAACTCTTTGATATGGTGTCATGAGGTTACTTATAACTTGAAAATGTCACTGAAAGGTACTTGCTGAAATTTAATGTCAAACCATCGTGTACTGCTGCTACTTTTTTATTTATTTTCCAAGATATAAATAAAAGTCATGTAAAAGCCAACAATAAACCCTAAAACCAAATTATCTAAAGTAATCTGCAATGCCAGGTGCCTTCTGATCAATCATCCAATAGTCATTTATCACACGTTGTTCCTTGATAATTTGCTTATTCCCTAAAACCACATCAAGAATGACATTGAAATGTTTGCCATCAGTCTCTTGCATTGCTCTTAGATATAGCATTTTAGCTCTGCAATGATACTTAATGCTGTAGTAACATTACAGTATAATTATAACCTAAGTTTAAAATCACATAAAGTTCTTTAATGTGCTATTGAGCCAATGCTAAATGACAGTTCCCTGCAAGAACAGCCAAAGCTGAGTGACCACATCACTAATAAACACAACTAAGTTGCCATAAGGGTTGTCGAACATCTTCGACAAGCTATGTATAGCATAAAAATCTGTATTGCTATGTTGGGTTAAATGTCTTAGCAAAAGAGAGATCAAAATCTCAAAACTGGCAGTGCTCTTCTACATCGATGCCAATATGTAAACTTTTAGGATAGTTGGGTTCATGAGGGCAATAGAGTACATTGCTGTAATTCGCTGCAGTTTGCAGTACGGTTTTGGCCACTTGATTTTTACAGGTCAAAGACACTTTTTCTACATTTTAATGTTTCATTTGTAAAAAAAAAAACAGTAATTGGGTGTGTGGCATATTACTGCACATGAATCCTGCCTAAGTATAACCTTTATAGAGCTTTAAACTTTAGTGTTGGTTAAAGTAAACCTGACAGCTGATACATGCTACACGAAACACAGGCAGAATGTATCAGGCACAACCTGCATGATTTTAGCCAGGTATGTTTGACTCCCAAACGCTGTGGCATTCAGAGAAAAACATATTTTCAAAGCCACCGAGGACTGATCTACACAGGAGACTAGTTGACAGGGTTGCCAACCATCCAGAAATTTCAGGACAGTCTGTGAAAATAAGGCACTTTTTTGCCCTGTCCATAAAAAAATTCTGTGAAGTCTGTGATTTTTGTGAAGTTGAATAAACTTACACAGATTATTTTGACTGCAATTATCATCATTTTACAGTTTACAGTGAATGCAGATAATGTGTTCTTATCAGAACTATGAGCTGTAGACATGGATCACTTATCATAATGATTTATAATGGTTTTACAATGTGTCCGTAAAAATATATTGTATGTCCGTGATTTTTGTAAAAGCTGTCCAGAAAAAAAAAGTCAAGTAATCAACCTTGCTAGTTGGACAGGTGGGTCCCTGGTGACTTCTTCCCTCCCACTCCCCAGGAATGACAGGACCCTTCCCGAACATGCGTGCAGGGAACCCATCACTCAAGGGTAGCGGGCGGGGAGAAGCCGCTGAGGACCTGTCTGTTGAACTAGTGTTCTGTGTGGCCCAGCCCCCGGCAGCACAACATTTCAGAGACAAATATACCTGGCTGAATTGATTGGGCAGCATGTATCAGCTGTCAGGTTCCCATTAAGAATTCTGGTATGTATTGATTAATCTGCACAGCAGAGATCCCCAACCTTTCTGACCTTGAGAGTCACATTCAGCTATGATAGAGGGTCGCAAGCCACATTCAGCTTTGAGAGATGGTCGTTACCCACATCCAGCTCCTGCCTCACTCACAGTAGTGACATCCAGAGCCCCCTATTACCGGTATAATGACAGCCAAAGCTTTTCCACTGAAATCACACCAAGGCAGTATGCCAAGCTTCAGTGTTTCCTAACTTACCCTCATTTAGATCTGCTCTTCTGTGCAAGACTACACACAAAAGTCACCATCTAGAGATTTACTCTTAATAGCTGTTTGCTACACCTGGTAGTAATGCACCAAGCTGGCAGACAGCGGCAAGCCACACATCACGGGCCCACGAGCCACATGTGGCTCTCAAGCTACAGGTTGGAGACTCCTGCTGTAAAGGGTGGTATTGGCATTTTTTATGTACAAGGGAAAGGATAAAGGAGGGGGGAGGGTTAATTCTAGAAATGTGCATCTCCTTATTGATCCAGAGGCATGGGCTCCTCTGCATTAAAATGGAAAAATTCCTTCCTGAGCCCAAGTGGTGATCGGACTGGACCAACATTCACATGAGAATCCGATCTAGTCCTTTAATTGATGCTGTGTTGTTACATGCCAAATATTTAATGCACAATATCCTTTACAGATAAAAACCTCTGTCGAAAATGCCACGAGAACTGTAAGACGTGCACTTCTGCGGACAATTGTACGGAATGCAGACATGGCCTGAGGTATGAAATCATTGAATTACTGTAGCTAACCACATGACCACACATCAAAGTCATATTACCAAGCAGTGCTGTTGGAGGTCCTGAGTGGGTCCGACTCTTTGTGTCGTAAAATTTTGCAGTGAATGAAAGAGCTCAGTGAAGCAGGAGGTGTGAAATTTCTATAGTAACGTAAATGCTTAAAGAGACTCTGGTTGGTGATGAAATCCTAATGCGATGTGCCGCTGAGTACAAGCTTCCCAACCTCAGATGACTCGTAAGATCTTTTAGCTCAGGCTGTTACATTAAATGCCATATAGATTCTGTCAATAAAACAGAAACGTCTCATAAATACTAGGTTTTACCTCTTTACTCACAGATATTTGTACTGATCAAACAGGAAGGGAGCAGATATTTTACCAGGGTATTTGCTCTCTAGGGTGTAACAGGCATCAGTGGACATAACGGTGCTGTATAAGGGCGCAGTCAGACGGCGTATAAATCGGACGGATATCGGACCACAATGCACTGACTGGCCAGCAGCGGCTCTCCCAACCCGAGCTTGACAGCTTCATGTATTTCTATGCAGCTGTCACGCTCAGGTAGGGAGAGCCATGGCCAGGCCGAGTGTTGCGGTCCGATCTCTGTCTGATTTTTATGGGCGTCTGACTGCTTCTTTAGGCTGTGTGCCCACAATGAGTTTTTGGTGAGTTGGGATTTAAAGAAATATCATGCCTACTGTGCTTTTTTTACTCCATGTAAACTGACCTGCGGTGTGTGTTTCAAGTCTCCAACATGTCAGTTTCTCAATTTTCCCCATAGAATTGAGTCTTGAATGCAAGTTTTCCCAATAGACTTTCAATAGATGCGGAAAATCTGCAAGTAAAAATTGCATATGCATTTTTAGAGCGTTTCCGCACTGCACTTAAAACGCATGTAATCCGCACATGAAGTTTTGTCAAAGCCAAAAACCAGGAACTATTAAAAACAAAGCAGCTTTATTTAATACATGACATATCAATAAGAGACAAACACGATAAACACGCATGTAAAAAAACGCATTCAAAAACAGAATGAAAAAAACCGCACATGACCTAATTCACCTAATGGTGAAGCTCATCGTGGGAACGTAACCTTAGGACTCGCTTACATGAGTATATAAATCAGACGAGTGCAATGCGAGAAAACTTCATATTGCACTCTGGCCAATCTTATTAAACGAGTCAATGCTAATCTGCAAGTTTTTTCCCAGCTCTAATCGGACTGAGGAAAAAAATCACAGCTTGCTGCTATTGACTACGTATATTGGACGAGACTCGGCAATGCAAGTCAGTGGGTGCAAGAAACAATTCAGACGGCACACGGACCATGTGTATGCCACCCGATTTTTACCCATGTCAAATGAAACCAAATATTTTATCAGCCAAGTACAGTAAATTCATAGCAAGAATCCTCAGAATAGATAGATGATTGATAGATAGATAGATAGATAGATAGATAAAGTAGATAGAATATCTATCTACAGTGCCTACATGTAGTATTCAACCCCCTGCAGATTTAGCTGGTTGACACATGAGGAATTAACTTGGCATTGTGACATTTGTACTGTAGATCAGCCTGGAAGTGGGAAATGCACTGCAGCAAATATTGTTGTTTTTTTTTTTTGTTTTTTTAAAACGTTAAAAGTTAATTCAGAGTGTCATTTATTATTCAACCCCTCAAACCACAAGAATTCTGTTTGGTCCCCCTAAAGTATTAAGAAGTAGTTCAGGCACCAAGAATAATGAGCTTCACATGTGTGGATTAAAGATCTCTTTTGCCAGCCTTTTCTGACTATTTAAGACCCTCCCCAAACTTGTGAACAGCACTCAGACATGGTCAACATGGGAAAGACAAAGGAGCATTCCAAGGCCATCAGAGACAAGATCGTGGAGGGTCACAAGGCTGGCAAGGGGTACAAAACCCTTTCCAAGGAGTTGGGCCTACCTGTCTCCACTGTTGGGAGCATCATCCGTAAGTGGAAGGCTTATGGAACTACTGTTAGCCTTCCACGGCCTGGACAGCCTTTGAAAGTGTCCTCCCGTGCCGAGGCCAGGCTTGTCCGAAGAGTCAAGGCTAACCCAAGGACAACAAGGAAGGAGCTCCGGGAAGATCTCATGGCAGTGGGGACATTGGTTTCAGTCAATACCATAAGTAACGTACTCCACCGCAATGGTCTCCGTTCCAGACGAGCCCGTAAGGAACCTTTACTTTCAAAGCGTCATGTCAAGGCTCGTCTACAGTTTGCTCATGATCACTTGGAGGACTCTGAGACAGACTGGTTCAAGGTTCTATGGTCTGATGAGACCAAGATCGAGATCTTTGGTGCCAACCACACACGTGACGTTTGGAGACTGGATGGCACTGCATACGACCCCAAGAATACCATCCCTACAGTCAAGCATGGTGGTAGCAGCATCATGCTGTGGGACTGTTTCTCAGCCAAGGGGCCTGGCCATCTGGTCCGCATCCATGGGAAGATGGATATCACGGCCTACCTGGAGATTTTGGCCAAGAACCTCCGCTCCTCCATCAAGGATCTTAAGATGGGTCGTAATTTCATCTTCCAACAAGACAACGACCCAAAGCACACAGCCAAGAAAACCAAGGGAAAAAGTCAAGGTGTTGGAGTGGCCTAGTCAGTCTCCTGACCTTAACCCAATTGAAAACTTGTGGAAGGAGCTCAAGAATAAAGTCCACATGAGACACCCAAAGAACCTAGATAACTTGGAGAAGATCTGCATGGAGGAGTGGGCCAAGATAACTCCACAGACCTGTGCCGGCCTGATCAGGTCAAATAAAAGACGATTGTTAGCTGTAATTGCAAACAAGGGTTATTCCACAAAATATTAAACATAGGGGTTGTATAATAATTGACCCACACTTTTATGTTTAAAATTTAATAAAATTCAACTGAGCAACATAACTTTTTGGTTTGTAAGATTTATGCTTCTGTTCATAAAACCTACTCTCGTTTGCAGTTTGAAGGCTCTAACTTATTTGCATCTTATCAAACCAGCTAAATCTGCAGGGGGTTGAATACTACTTGTAGGCACTGTATGTCCTGTAGATATATAGTCACAAGCCTCCCACATATAGTAAACTTGCACCCTTTAGTGCCTTTCATGTGGCACTAAAAGGTGTTTTGCCTTATTTAACCTATTAAATCAATAAATAATTTTATGAAAATGACCTGGGGTCCCCCCTATTTTTGCTGACCAAATGTAAAGCAGTCAGTTGTGGGCTTATATTATTAGGGTGGGAAATTCCCTGGTTATTGGGTCCTTCACAGCCTAAAAATACCAGTCTGCAGCCACCCTAGAATTGGTGCATCACATTAGATGCACCAATTCTGGCGCTTGGCCTGGCTCTTCCTGATTGCCCTACTGAGGTGACAATCAGGTTAATGGTAGTTTGGGTTGATGATAGGATGATAGCTGTGATTTGTCAAAAATCACAGCTGCCATCAAGCTCTGAGGATAGTAATGGAGAGGTGTCTATCATACCTCATACCTTTCCAACCGCACATTTAGTGTCTTCAACTCCCACACTACCTCCTCAACTCGCTTTCTCTTTGTTGGGAGTCCCTCATGGCTCTGTCCTAGGACCCCTACTCTTCTCCATCTATATTCTTGGCCTGAGACAACTCATAAAGTCCCATGGCTTCCAGTATGCTAATGAAACTCAGATCTACCTCTCTGGTTCAGATGTCACCTCTCTGCTGTCCAGAATCCTGGGGTGTCTATCAGCCATATCCTTGTTCTTCTCCTCTCACTTCCTCAAGCTCAACATGGACCAATCTGAACTCATTATCTTTCCTCCATCTCACTTGTCTTCCCTACCTAATCTGTCTATCACAATAAATGACATCACACTTTCCCCTGTACCAGAAATCCGCTGCCTCAGAGTAACCCTTGACTCTGCACTGTCCTTCAAACCACACATCCAAGCTCTCGCCACCTACTGTCACCTCCAGCTCAAAAATATTTCCGGAATCCGCCCTTTCCTCAACCATCAATCTACTAAAATGCTTGTGCATGCCCTCATCATCTCCCACCTCGACTACTGCAACATCTTCCTCTGTGGCCTACCTGCTAACACTCTCGCACATCTCCAGTCCATCCTTAACTCTGCTGCCCAACTAGTTCATCTCTCTCCTCGCTACTCCTCTGCTTACCCCCTCTGCAAATCCCTTCATTGGCTCCCAATTCCCCAGCGTATCCAGTTCAAACTATTATTACTGACCTACAAAGCCATCCAAAACCTTTCTCCTTCTTACATCTCCGAACTAATCTCCCGATATCTTTCCTCACGTACTCTCCAGTCCTCCCAGGAGCTCCTTCTCTCCTCCACATTTATTCATTACTCACCCAATCACCTCCAAGACTTCTCCTGAATATCCCCCATCCTCTGGAATTCTATGCCCTAACACGTCCGATTATCCACCACATTCGGATCCTTAAGACTTAACCTGAAAACCCATCTCTTCAAGAAAGCTTACAACCTGCAATGACCACACTGCCACCTCAACACCACTAGAGCTACTGCAACCCCTCCCCGCCAACCTACTGTCTCCTTCCCCATCATCCTGTAGAATGTAAGCCCACAAGGGCAGGGTCCTCTTCCCTCTGTACCAGTCTATCATTGTTAGTTTGTTTACTGTAAGTGATATCTGTATTTTGTATGTAACCCTTTCTCATGTACAACACCATAGAATTAGTGGTGCTATATAAGTAAATAATAATAATAATAATAATACTTACTAATCCAGTAATCAAAAAATAAAACCACACACATAAAAAAATATATTTAAATAAAGACTCCCCAACACTATCCCTCATTCACCAATTTTTTTTTTTAAAAAAAAAAGCCCATGCAGGTCCGCTGTAATCCAACAAATCCGATGTAGTCCAGAAAAGTATACCTGAAAAAACATAAAAAGACAGAAATAAAAATAAGGGACAGTCCCTCCTTCACCAATTTATTACCAAAAATGTTCCCACGAAGCTCCGATGTAGTCCACGTTTCCTGAATCTGGCTCCAGCGACTGTGAATAGAAGTAAAGTGACCCCTATTCACATGCGACGCAGCGCCCATCCTAAGATGTGATAGGACAAACCAAAATGAGGAAATGAAAACACCTAGAATCAACACAGCTAAAGACAAGAGCATTATCAGCAGTTAGACAGAGACAACACAGACTATGGTCCAACAGAGAGCAAAACTGACCCACAGCCAGAGGTCACCGGATCGAGTCCCGGAGTCAAGCCAAGACAATACTCACCTCCAGCGTCATTCCAGCAATTTTGTCACTGGATATCATTGTTACGTCACGTGACCTCTGCAGTTAACCAGTGTGGATGAAATAGTAAAGGCCGCAAAAATTCGAAAAATTAGTTTTAGCCCCAATTACATGCATTTAAAGGGGTTGTCCAGTCAAAAGTGATGTCTGCTGCCACTCTGTATGTCTGCAGACTTATGAATCCCCCCCAGCGCTTACACTGTGCACTGTGGAGATTCTCCTGTTTCAGACCCGGTCTATCCAAGTGTATGGAGTGAGGCGGCGCCGACTGGCTGAAGGTATGTGTAACTTATACATACCCTCCGTTACCGGGTCTGAAACCGGCGAATCCCCGCAGCGCACAGTGCCTGCACTGGGGGATTCATGAGTCTGCAGTCACACAGAGTGACTGCAGACGTATAACTTTTGACCAGACAACCCCTTTAAGTAAGAAAATAGATTGTGCCTAAACGTGCACAAGCCCATGATTATCTGCTCTATTTTCATTCAATGACCCACTCTAAGGCTGAGGTACCCCTAGCGTATGGTATCCAATGAATTATTCTAATGACACTCTGCTCCTGCTCTGCTGCGAGCGAGAGCCGAGTGTCAGTGCTCCAGTCCTCTCGCATGAGAGAATCACAGCACAGCTGCGGAGGAGACAGGGAAATTCATTTCTCCATCACCATCTCCTCTGTTGCTGGCGTCGGCAGGAATTGCATTGCACTTGGGTGATATCGAGTGCAGTACGATGTTTCACATGCACCCATAGACCTATATGGGTGCGTGTGATCCGAATTCAGCATGCAGTCGCAGCATGCTGTGATTTTTTTGAAGTCCCATCGTGATCAGATCGGAGCTGTAAAAAAAAACGCATATGAGCACAGAATCATTGATAAACTTTGGACTAAATGCAATCCGATTTTTTATCAGATTGCATTTGTACAATTTAATCGCAAGTGAGAGCGAGCCTTAACGTTCAGAATCATACAGTGTCTTCTCTGTGGACTGGAAGTCAGTTTTTCTATGCATTGAGGCTCTCATTGAAATATATTCTCTTCTGGTTTAAATATAAGATGATGTATGATTTAGATGGTCAGAATCGAAGACATGCCACAAACCATGTGAAGTAAATGAGATCATAAACCAAAGAAACTGGTTTAAGACTTCAAGAAAAAAACAGCTTACTGTGCTGATTTATCTGTCCTTGAGAGCTGTTTGTTCTTTAGTTTGCAGGGATCCCGGTGTCTCATCAGTTGTGATGATGGAAAATACTACAGCATCGTGAAGAAGGAGTGTGACCCGTGTCACAGATCCTGTGCCACATGCTCAGGTAAAGTACGCCTTATTAAGCTGTGTGCCCACGATGCGTTTTTGGGTTCGTTTTTTGGTGCGTATTTGCAGCGCGTAAACGCTCCAGAAACGCATTGCACACCTTATCCCATGACTTCCTATGACATTCTGCAAGTTCTGTGCACATGGTCAGGATTTTTTCTGCGCAGATTTTACTCGCAGAAAAAATACAGACATGACCAATTCTTGTGCTTTTCTGCATGCGTATTTGCCTATACAATGCATTGGAAAAACGCATGGCTAATACGCATGCAAAACGCGTCAAATACGCGTCAAATATGCATCAAAAACGCATTGAAAAACCGCATGCGTTTTTCTGCCAAGGAGATGCAGAAATGCTCAGGAAAATTTCTGCTTCATTTCTGCATCATGGGCACTAAGCCTTACACCGGATTTATGTGTCACTGGATATGGAACATTCTTCACATGAATAAACTACTGCTTTTCCTGATCTACTTAAAACAAGAGCCTAAATTTACCTTGTATATCCCAAGAACATTTTGATTGTAATATCCCTTTTATTCTATTTAATATATGTAAGGGAGATTTCAAAGGTTGTTTTTTGACAATTTTTGTGCATTTTTTAGGCTTTTTTTTTCTTTAAAAAAGTAGCACTTTCTGGTATTGCAGGGCTTGTTTTGTTTTCCATATAGGACAGGGAAATGCATGAAAAAAAAAAAGAAATTCAATTCTTGGTGTCTTTTTATAAGCCAAAAAAATCTCTGTATAGCATGCTTACATTATATGAATTCAGCATGTCAAGTTTTGCCTCTCCTACCCTGAAAAATATCCTCATACTGTTGATGCGCTCATAAATATCCCATAATTAAAATGAATCTGTCAGTTGGATCTACCATCCTAAGCCATATCTATGGACATGCAGGTCATAAGAAGTTGAATAAAATGATACCTTGATATCTGCGATCCGGTGTCTTATCCACATAAATCCACGTTTTTCTTATATGTAAATGAGCTGTTCAGGATCTATGGGCCGGACACTGATCTGTATGAGAATCTGCCTCCAGAGATTATTCTTCTCTGTGTCCGGCCCATAGTTCTTACCAGCTCATTTGCTTATAAGATAAATGTGGATTTCTCTGGAATAATATATTAGATCACAGATATTAAGGAATCATTTTATTCAGCTTGATATGACCTTCATGCCAAAATAGATTGCTTAGGAGGGTTGATCCTACTTACAGATTCCCTTTAACTCCCCCATCCTTCTAGTTACACTAACGTACACTCTTTATTTAGACTAGGAATTAGTCTAGATTTGGAATGTCATAACCTTTCACATATCCAACGTTCACTTCTCGAATACGGACAGATATATCCAGTCCAACAATGGGTCTTGTGGAGTTTAGGTCAGGAGACCCATGGGTCAGGACTCGGAGTTCCGGTTGATTATTGGTTCAGCAGACCTGATTATTGCCTATATCATATCGTGTACTAGTCAATTCTAAACCTTTCATATGTAGGTAAATAGGTAAGACTATTGTATGTAAATGTACATATTTTGATTATATCTTATTTATCTTATTAGGTCCTGGAATAGATAATTGTTTAAATTGCGCAAAAGAAATGTTCTTTGAAGATGGACGTTGTGCCCTATCATGTGGCTCCCAGTATTACATGGCACCCCCCAAAGCAAATGGGTTTAAAACCTGTAAAAGGTAAGCAGTACTGATGTACAGGAATGTGCCTTTAAGAAGATGAAAATCTGTGTTGGAGGGTGAGATGTTAGAATGCAATACATCAATATTAGATTGCGGCATTAGTGTACGGCCTCAGGCAATAATGATCTAATAACTAGAAGTGTGACATTAATAATGTATAGGACATGATACAGAAGGCGTAGTGAACATATACCACTATAAATAGTCCAGAAGGAAAAACATTCCTGAAATATCACAGAATATGCAGCTGCAGAATATCTATAATGTGATACAATCAGAATACATGCTCATCTAGTGAATTGTCACTGTCTTTTTTTTGTAACAATTTATTTAGTAATTTCCCACATACTAGCAAAACTGCACATATGATGCATAAAACACGAGGGGCAATATTTTTTTTACAAAGTGAGTCAATGGCCGTTTTCAATTTCGATTGGAGGTATGCATTGGGAACACTACTAAAGTGTTTCTCCGATAGGAGCAAAAAAGGAGATCTGAACAGAGTCCTTTTGGATGAGCTAATTCTCATTTGCGAGTATTTGCCCATGTAAATATGCCACCGATCACCCAACGAACAAGCCAATCGCTCATTCATTGGTCCATCTGATCATTTATGTTGGCAAAAAAAAATTATCTAAACAGTCTGGACTGCAGACTCGTACATGGTAGCAAATTAATGCTGCAGTTAGATGTGCCTCATCAAAGCATCGTAACAACCACAGATCGACTATAAAACAAATCTATGGTCTTTTACACAGACGGTGAACAATGATAGTGACTGATTGATCCCTAATACTATTGTTCTGTCCGCATACAGATTTTGCGATCTGCTGCTGATAACATGCTGCTGTACAGGGACAGAACGTTTCTATCAGGGATCATCCTATTGCTGCGATTATTCATCATCCATGTAAAAACAGGCCAGTAAATGAGCGCCGATCGACTTATTATATGGTTGGTCATTGCTAATTAATGGACCAAAATTGGAATGTCTAAATGTATTATTAGGATACAGCTGAGAGGAGGAGGACTAAAGGCCCCATACACGTTAGACTAATGTCGGCCGACCCTGCTGATATCGATGGGTTCAGCCGTTGATCTAATATGTAGAGGGACGCTTGCCGATTTATGGGCAGGAGGGATGTCTATCGTGCATGTCTGATTTCGGACTGCTAATCGCATTGTTCTCCTGGATATAAGCTGCCAGGAGAACAATGACACCCGAGCGCTTGGCCAAACTAGCACTCCTGTGCATGGGAGAGTCAGCTGAGATGGCTGTTGGATGAATGATCCACTGACAGCCATAAAGGGTCCTATTCACATCTGCGTTGGGCGCTTGGAGCGACTGTTGCCAATTCCATCTCATAAGCTGTAAGAAGAGCACAGCACAGTATGCAGTGCTACTTTTTCTGTGGACACCATGTTGGAACTTGATGGACCCCATTATAAGCCAGTGGGGCTTGTCAGGCATTGTAGGTGTCACTTATGTGATCGATTTTCATTCTCAATTGAACCTACCTCAATTCAACGTTGCTTTAAACCTTGGAATGGTGCGGAATTGAAACACAAAAGTAAATTAGAAAGTTGTGCCACTTTTCATTTCATTCCTTTATTTAAACCAGAAAACCTCTGAAATGGATGCTAAGACTAGCAGTATGTAAAAACTGTAATCCTTATTACTATTTTCCAACACATGGACGCATGCAGCATATTGGATTCTCCTGCTGTAAAAGAACATAAATGGATCATTTGGAGAACTGCTGTGTTAGAATGAAGATGTCATTATTCACTGAAGTAAAGGACTACGATGGGTGGGGGGGAAGGGTGCGTAGCTTCTTTTAGTTGTATCTCCTGGGAGAGGATACGCACATATATTCTCTATGAAATGAAGAAAATAAATAAGCATACTTGTGATGTGACTGGTTAAAGTAGCAGCGAGTTGTAGTGTTTGTGCTGCAGAATAATAAGCAGCAGACCCAAGGCTCGATGTTTGGAAGTGACAGCTATGGCAGGGGATTTTCTTAATGTATGAACGAAAAATGTGGCGATTAATGTAAATTTCCCAATCTAATGAAACCCTTCAGCCCCCCGTACACATCAGATTAAAACAGCGAGAGGCTGTCACAGCTAATTACATCAAGTGCAAGCAGGGAATTCTGCTTTCAATTCCGCACATTAATGCCCATTACACAGCGTCAGAAGGCTTCAGTGCCTATAGTCAGGACGGACGCATGATTTTATAGCGTAAAATGAGACCAGCTGTGCTCCTCGTAGTGGAAGGATATGTGGCCAGTGAATGCGTTCTCATTCCAAATGGGATTAATGGAGATGCAATACGTGTTATTAGAATGAAATCATTCTTGACAAGGTGTAAAAAGTGTCAACACATTCAGCTTCCGACTCGAAAATATACTATCTGCTCCATCAGAAGTCCTCAATACTAACCTGAAGCAGAAAAATCCTAATCTGCCGCCCTCTGTGTCAGTCACTGGCCGCTATCAGCAGCATACCAATGAAGAAATGTATCTCGGTCCAGAAATGTACTTGTATACGTAGTTACTGAATATCCTATGATTTATTTTTCAACATAAAAATTCCTTACAATTTTAGAAATACATGCTTGTCATCAGTATCTGATTCCTTCATATACTATACTAATCTATTTTAAAACTATCTGGAAATGATATGAATAGTAAAGAAAATGCCAATGCATTCTAAAAATGGCTTATATTGCTGTGCAGGCATGTAAGTGCAGTACTCTAGATATCTTCACCCTTTAGATCTATACCATTCTGTAAGCACACAGCTGTACGAAATTAGAAAACATGGCTGCTTTCTTTTACAGAAACAGTGCCACTCTTGTCCTTAGGCTGTGTTTGGAATTGCAGCTTAGCCGCATTCATTTAAACAGGGCTGAGTTGCTGTACCTTACGCAGCCCAAAGTCATAAATGGCGCTGTTCCTTGAAGGAGGCGGTCATATTTTTCTACTCGCATTCAATTTCTTTAAAATAGCTAGATCCAAAACCAAGCCTTACTTATCCATCTAGGTTATAAACAATTGTACTTGTCATCTTCTTCCCTCCACTATATTCGCCCTTAAAGGGTACCAGTCACATTGTACATGCTGTCCGATCTGTGAACAGTAGTGGTATCGAGAAGGAGAAGCTAATCAGAATGATATATACTGTAGTTTTTAGGAAAGGATTCAGTATAACTTCTATTTTATTCCTTTTAATCTCAGGTGTTTGTATGCCGATGAGTCCAGTGGGTGGTCCTACTCAGTGATTGACAGCTATCTCTACATGTACAGTCATTCAGTTACTGAAAAGGACTGCCCACTGGACTCATAGGCATAAAAAACACCAGAGATTTCAATGAATAACATACAAGTTTTACTGAAACGTTTCTAAGTAGCTCTTTCCTGGTCTATTATATCCTGCCTGCAGATCAGACACCATTTTCAACATGACAGGTTCCCTTTAAGAATTCTTTTTCAGCGGCAGCTTGTCATATACAGGCATTTTTAATGACTGCTGTAGATTACATGGAACATGTTACTGATGTTTTACAGATGTGATGGCAGCTGTTTGTCATGTTCTGGGCCCGGAGACAGGAACTGTACTAGTTGTCCGGATGGGTATCTACTAGAAGGCAGCACCTGTTTGGTTGGAACGGTCTGTAAAGATGGTGAGTCGATGCGTCAGTGTGATACATACATTCAGTTTTTTATATAGCACCAGAGGTAAGAACGTGTGAAGGTTATTGGCTTAACCGGATGTGAAATTTACACTGGTAAGAAAAAAATGCAATATTTACTAGAGAAATGTGTTTCTATTAGCTATTCCGGTTGTGGAGCTGTATTATGATAAGCACTTTGATAACGGGCTGAATGCATGTCTAACGGGAGGATGAGTGAAGGATTGCTCAGACGTGGATTGTAGTCTGCAGTGTATATATATTTATCTGTGAATACCCAACCTTTATAACCACTGTGCCCTTCAGATAAATTGCAGTGTCCTACATCAATTTATTTTTACTGCCACTCACGCCAACCTTATGAAGAACGGCAATGTTAATGTAGGTTGAGCACATAGCGCTGGGACATGGCGCTGTGAATGTTTTCATTTCAAGCAGCCGGTTGTTATTTTGTATAGACAAGCACTGAACTTCCATTGTGAAGGCAGGCAGGCAGCGTAGCAAACATTGGGACTGATGTCCTTGCTCAGTGCACCCAGCAATTTCATAGACTCAACCACAACAGAAGCCACTGAGCTCGTACTATAGAGCGCATATCAGAAATGAGATGAGTGGTGTCACGCTTATGTGAAGTCTAAATCACCCATTTATCAACGAGCACGCAGAACTGGCATGTATAATATCAAGGATTGGCTTCTTCTAGGTTAATGCCAAAGCCTACATCTAGTTATCGTAACACTGATAGTGATGAATTCATCTTCTCCATTTACTACTCGCTGTACTGTCTCAAGCCGAGCATAGGCTTCCCGCATTCGCATCTAGTGTCATCTGCAACAGAGTAGAATATAATGAAGGAGCTCTAAGCAGATCATTGAATGATATCCAGTGATATAGCATAACCAATAACATTGCATTATTGTGTTTTGATGAAAAACCCATTAAGGTAAAATGTCTTTCTTTAATCATTGCCCTTCTATGTGTCATGATAGTTTCTCAAACATCAGACGAATATATGGATGCCGTCTGGCAGTCCATGGTCATTAGGGAAATCCACAAATAGCGCATCACTGGCAACTTATGGCCGGAATCAGGGAATACACAGCAAATGCAACTGTATTATTATCTAAAAGTTAGACTGAATGTCTGCCTCACTTTCTAAATTCAAATTAAGGAGATTGACCAGCTCTTACATGGGCATATGAATCCTCCCCGGCCTTGTAAAGACCAGGGAACTTGATTTCATATACTATATAATTTACATATTAAGGAGGTTAATGAATGGCCTATTCCACTTTGGACAACTAAGGTTAAATGAGTTGTCTCATTAAGGCAGCTTCATTCGAAAACCCTATAAGGGCATTTAGCTGTGTAATAGGTGGGTCTTCTGCTTGAGACCCACTTCTATTCTTGGAGTGGATAACCACTCACAATAAGGATGTTTTTCTCTGGTAGACCTGAGCCATTCATGTTTTACATGGTCAGCTATTATGGGAAAATGTATGTTCAGACAAGGTTAGACTTTTCTTTAGTTCTTAACATTTGCATGAAAACTGTTTCATTGCCTGGTCATGATGAGCTTCTGATTAGCTTCCAATGCCAAAGCAGCTATCAATGTCAGCTGTTCATCTCTGTTGCTACAAAGCATACCAAATGGCTGTTGCTGTGGACCTTACCAACCACTGTTGCTTTCAAGCTTACTTAATAGCTGTTATTATGGGGCTTATTATTGGCTGTTGCTATGGTGCTTATTAATGGCTGTTGTTATGAACCTTACCAACTACTTTTGCTTTGAAGCTTGCTAACATCCTTATGGGTAAGCTGTATCATTCAAGTGTATTTTCCTCTTAACAGAGATGTCCTATGGGTTTCCCCTTGTGCAGTCATTACTGAATTCAGCCGGCTAATCATTTGTCCGCTTCTCTAGCTCCATATTTCTTGCATGCTTGGTGGCTGTTCATGTGCCTTATATACTATATAGTAAATGTTGAGTTTTAGCACTGTGTATAATAGCCATGTACTGTATATTAACTATAGTTGAGCAAAAAGATTCAGCAACTCTGGTTCCATGACCACAATGGTAGCATATGTCATGGACATAACTTTCTGCAATTCTAACATGACAAATTGATTCTGGCATGCATTAGTTTATCAGTCTTGTAACTCAAAAATGTCTTAATGGATTCAGTTAAATCTCTGAAAAAGACTAAACTGATTCCTAACAAAATAAATAGAATCTATCATAATAGGAATACACAGTTCTACAGCAAGGACTTAAGATCTGATACTGTAGTTTGTCATAGAAAGTGCACTATGAACATAGTACCCAAAAACCATCTCTCATAGATAGAGAAGGCAACACTCCACACTAGTAGAGACCAAAATAATCCCTATGGCTAATCATCATATAAGGATCATGTATATGTTTAGTATTATCTTTTGTAAACGATAAAGAATTTGTTTTAAACAATATTGATGTATAACACATCTTGATCCTTATATGACGATTAGTCATAGGAATATTGTGGTCTCTATAGAAAGGATACTGTAGCTTGTCATAGAAAGAATACTGTAGCTCATCATAGAAAGGATACTGTAGCTCATCATAGAAAGGACACTGTAGCTCATCATAGAAAGGACACTGTAGCTCATCATAGAAAGGACACTGTAGCTCATCATAGAAAGGATACTGTAGCTTGTCATAGAAAGGACACTGTAGCTTGTCATAGAAAGGACACTGTAGCTCGTCATAGAAAGGATACTGTAGCTTGTCATAGAAAGGACACTGTAGCTCATCATAGAAAGGATACTGTAGCTTGTCATAGAAAGGATACTGTAGCTTGTCATAGAAAGGACACTGTAGCTTGTCATAGAAAGGATACTGTAGCTTGTCATAGAAAGGACACTGTAGCTTGTCATAGAAAGGACACTGTAGCTCATCATAGAAAGGACACTGTAGCTTGTCATAGAAAGGACACTGTAGCTTGTCATAGAAAGGATACTGTAGCTTGTCATAGAAAGGATACTGTAGCTTGTCATAGAAAGGACACTGTAGCTTGTCATAGAAAGGACACTGTAGCTCGTCATAGAAAGTTTACTGTAGCTTATCATAGAAAGGACACTGTAGCTTGTCATAGAAAGGATACTGTAGCTTGTCATAGAAAGGACACTGTAGCTCGTCATAGAAAGGACACTGTAGCTCATCATAGAAAGGACACTGTAGCTTGTCATAGAAAAGGTACTGTAGCTTGTCATAGAAAGGACACTGTAGCTCGTCATAGAAAGGATTCTGAAGTTTGTCATAGAAAGGACACTGTAGCTCGTCATAGAAAAGATACTGTAGCTTGTCATAGAAAGGACACTGTAGCTTGTCATAGAAAGGATACTGTAGCTCGTCATAGAAAGGACACTATAGCTTGTCATAGAAAGGACACTGTAGCTTGTCATAGAAAGGACACTGTAGTTCGTCATACAAAGGACACTGTAGCTTGTCATAGAAAGGACACTGTAGCTCGTCATATAAAGGATACTGTAGCTTATCATAGAAAGGACACTGTAGCTTGTCATAGAAAGGACACTGTAGCTCATCATAGAAAGGACACTGTAGCTTGTCATAGAAAGGATACTATAGCTTGTCATAGAAAGGATACTGTAGCTTGTCATAGAAAGGACACTGTAGCTCATCATAGAAAGGACACTGTAGCTCGTCATAGAAAGTTTACTGTAGCTTATCATGGAAAGGACACTGTAGCTTGTCATAGAAAAGGTACTGTAGCTTGTCATAGAAAGGACACTGTAGCTCGTCATAGAAAGGATTCTGTAGTTTGTCATAGAAAGGACACTGTAGCTCGTCATAGAAAGGACACTGTAGCTCGTCATAGAAAGGATTCTGTAGTTTGTCATAGAAAGGACACTGTAGCTCATCATAGAAAAGATACTGTAGCTTGTCATAGAAAGGACACTGTAGCTCGTCATAGAAAGGATACTGTACCTTGTCATAGAAAGGACACTGTAGCTTGTCATAGAAAGGATACTGTAGCTTGTCATAGAAAGGACACTGTAGCTCGTCATAGAAAGGACACTGTAGCTTGTCATAGAAAGAACACTGTAGCTCGTCATAGAAAGGACAATGTAGCTCGTCATAGAAAGGATACTGTAGCTTGTCATAGAAAGGACACTGTAGCTCGTCATAGAAAGGACAATGTAGCTCGTCATAGAAAGGATACTGTAGCTTGTCATAGAAAAGACACTGTAGCTTGTCATAGAAAGGACACTGTAGCTTGTCATAGAAAGGATACTGTAGCTTGTCATAGAAAGGACACTGTAGCTTGTCATAGAAAGGACACTGTAGCTTGTCATAGAAAGGATTCTGAAGTTTGTCATAGAAAGGACACTGTAGCTCGTCATAGAAAAGATACTGTAGCTTGTCATAGAAAGAACACTGTAGCTTGTCATAGAAAGGACACTGTAGCTCGTCATAGAAAGGACACTGTAGCTTGTCATAGAAAGAACACTGTAGCTCGTCATAGAAAGGACAATGTAGCTCGTCATAGAAAGGATACTGTAGCTTGTCATAGAAAGGACACTGTAGCTCGTCATAGAAAGGACAATGTAGCTCGTCATAGAAAGGATACTGTAGCTTGTCATAGAAAAGACACTGTAGCTTGTCATAGAAAGGACACTGTAGCTTGTCATAGAAAGGATACTGTAGCTTGTCATAGAAAGGACACTGTAGCTTGTCATAGAAAGGACACTGTAGCTCGTCATAGAAAGGATTCTGAAGTTTGTCATAGAAAGGACACTGTAGCTCGTCATAGAAAAGATACTGTAGCTTGTCATAGAAAGGACACTGTAGCTTGTCATAGAAAGGATACTGTAGCTCGTCATAGAAAGGACACTATAGCTTGTCATAGAAAGGACACTGTAGCTTGTCATAGAAAGGACACTGTAGTTCGTCATACAAAGGACACTGTAGCTTGTCATAGAAAGGACACTGTAGCTCGTCATAGAAAGGATACTGTAGCTTATCATAGAAAGGACACTGTAGCTTGTCATAGAAAGGACACTGTAGCTCATCATAGAAAGGACACTGTAGCTTGTCATAGAAAGGATACTATAGCTTGTCATAGAAAGGATACTGTAGCTTGCCATAGAAAGGATACTGTAGCTTGTCATAGAAAGGACACTGTAGCTCATCATAGAAAGGACACTGTAGCTCGTCATAGAAAGTTTACTGTAGCTTATCATGGAAAGGACACTGTAGCTTGTCATAGAAAAGGTACTGTAGCTTGTCATAGAAAGGACACTGTAGCTCGTCATAGAAAGGATTCTGTAGTTTGTCATAGAAAGGACACTGTAGCTCGTCATAGAAAGGACACTGTAGCTCGTCATAGAAAGGATTCTGTAGTTTGTCATAGAAAGGACACTGTAGCTCATCATAGAAAAGATACTGTAGCTTGTCATAGAAAGGACACTGTAGCTCGTCATAGAAAGGATACTGTACCTTGTCATAGAAAGGACACTGTAGCTTGTCATAGAAAGGATACTGTAGCTTGTCATAGAAAGGACACTGTAGCTCGTCATAGAAAGGACACTGTAGCTTGTCATAGAAAGAACACTGTAGCTCGTCATAGAAAGGACAATGTAGCTCGTCATAGAAAGGATACTGTAGCTTGTCATAGAAAGGACACTGTAGCTCGTCATAGAAAGGACAATGTAGCTCGTCATAGAAAGGATACTGTAGCTTGTCATAGAAAAGACACTGTAGCTTGTCATAGAAAGGACACTGTAGCTTGTCATAGAAAGGATACTGTAGCTTGTCATAGAAAGGACACTGTAGCTTGTCATAGAAAGGACACTGTAGCTTGTCATAGAAAGGATACTGTAGCTTGTCATAGAAAGGATACTGTAGCTCGTCATAGAAAGGACACTGTAGCTTGTCATAGAAAGGACACTGTAGCTTGTCATAGAAAGAACACTGTAGCTCGTCATAGAAAGGACACTGTAGCTTGTCATAGAAAGGACACTGTAGCTCATCATAGAAAGGACACTGTAGCTCGTCATAGAAAGTTTACTGTAGCTTATCATAGAAAGGACACTGTAGCTTGTCATAGAAAGGACACTGTAGCTCGTCATAGAAAGGACACTGTAGCTTGTCATAGAAAGGACACTGTAGCTTGTCATAGAAAGGATACTGTAGCTTGTCATAGAAAGGATACTGTAGCTTGTCATAGAAAGGACACTGTAGCTTGCCATAGAAAAGATACTGTAGCTTGTCATAGAAAGGACACTGTAGCTCATCATAGAAAGGACACTGTAGCTCGTCATAGAAAGTTTACTGTAGCTTATCATAGAAAGGACACTGTAGCTTGTCATAGAAAAGGTACTGTAGCTTGTCATAGAAAGGATACTGTAGCTTGTCATAGAAAGGACACTGTAGCTCATCATAGAAAGGACACTGTAGCTCGTCATAGAAAGTTTACTGTAGCTTATCATAGAAAGGACACTGTAGCTTGTCATAGAAAGGACACTGTAGCTCGTCATAGAAAGGACACTGTAGCTTGTCATAGAAAGGACACTGTAGCTTGTCATAGAAAGGATACTGTAGCTTGTCATAGAAAGGATACTGTAGCTTGTCATAGAAAGGACACTGTAGCTTGCCATAGAAAAGATACTGTAGCTTGTCATAGAAAGGACACTGTAGCTCATCATAGAAAGGACACTGTAGCTCGTCATAGAAAGTTTACTGTAGCTTATCATAGAAAGGACACTGTAGCTTGTCATAGAAAAGGTACTGTAGCTTGTCATAGAAAGGACACTGTAGCTCGTCATAGAAAGGATACTGTAGCTTGTCATAGAAAGGACACTGTAGCTTGTCATAGAAAGAACACTGTAGCTCGTCATAGAAAGGACAATGTAGCTCGTCATAGAAAGGATACTGTAGCTTGTCATAGAAAGCACACTGTAGCTCGTCATAGAAAGGACAATGTAGCTCGTCATAGAAAGGATACTGTAGCTTGTCATAGAAAAGACACTGTAGCTTGTCATAGAAAGGACACTGTAGCTTGTCATAGAAAGGATACTGTAGCTTGTCATAGAAAGGACACTGTAGCTTGTCATAGAAAGGACACTGTAGCTTGTCATAGAAAGGATACTGTAGCTTGTCATAGAAAGGATACTGTAGCTCGTCATAGAAAGGACACTGTAGCTTGTCATAGAAAGGACACTGTAGCTTGTCATAGAAAGGATACTGTAGCTTGTCATAGAAAGGATACTGTAGCTTGTCATAGAAAGGACACTGTAGCTCATCATAGAAAGGACACTGTAGCTCGTCATAGAAAGTTTACTTTAGCTTATCATAGAAAGGACACTGTAGCTTGTCATAGAAAGGACACTGTAGCTCGTCATAGAAAGGACACTGTAGCTTGTCATAGAAAGGACACTGTAGCTTGTCATAGAAAGGATACTGTAGCTTGTCATAGAAAGGATACTGTAGCTTGTCATAGAAAGGACACTGTAGCTTGCCATAGAAAAGATACTGTAGCTTGTCATAGAAAGGACACTGTAGCTCATCATAGAAAGGACACTGTAGCTCGTCATAGAAAGTTTACTGTAGCTTATCATAGAAAGGACACTGTAGCTTGTCATAGAAAAGGTACTGTAGCTTGTCATAGAAAGGACACTGTAGCTCGTCATAGAAAGGATACTGTAGCTTGTCATAGAAAGGACACTGTAGCTCGTCATAGAAAGGACACTGTAGCTCATCATAGAAAGGACACTGTAGCTTGTCATAGAAAAGGTACTGTAGCTTGTCATAGAAAGGACACTGTAGCTCGTCATAGAAAGGATTCTGAAGTTTGTCATAGAAAGGACACTGTAGCTCGTCATAGAAATGATACTGTAGCTTGTCATAGAAAGGATACTGTAGCTTGTCATAGAAAGGATACTGTAGCTCGTCATAGAAAGGACACTATAGCTTGTCATAGAAAGGACACTGTAGCTTGTCATACAAAGGACACTGTAGCTTGTCATAGAAAGGACACTGTAGCTCGTCATAGAAAGGATACTGTAGCTTGTCATAGAAAGGACACTGTAGCTTATCATAGAAAGGACACTGTAGCTTGTCATAGAAAGGATACTGTAGCTTGTCATAGAAAGGATACTGTAGCTTGCCATAGAAAGGATACTGTAGCTTGTCATAGAAAGGACACTGTAGCTCATCATAGAAAGGACACTGTAGCTCGTCATAGAAAGTTTACTGTAGCTTATCATGGAAAGGACACTGTAGCTTGTCATAGAAAAGGTACTGTAGCTTGTCATAGAAAGGACACTGTAGCTCGTCATAGAAAGGATTCTGTAGTTTGTCATAGAAAGGACACTGTAGCTCGTCATAGAAAGGACACTGTAGTTCGTCATAGAAAGGATTCTGTAGTTTGTCATAGAAAGGACACTGTAGCTCGTCATAGAAAAGATACTGTAGCTTGTCATAGAAAGGACACTGTAGCTCGTCATAGAAAGGATACTGTAGCTTGTCATAGAAAGGACACTGTAGCTTGTCATAGAAAGGATACTGTACCTTGTCATAGAAAGGACACTGTAGCTTGTCATAGAAAGGATACTGTAGCTTGTCATAGAAAGGACACTGTAGCTCGTCATAGAAAGGACACTGTAGCTTGTCATAGAAAGAACACTGTAGCTCGTCATAGAAAGGACAATGTAGCTCGTCATAGAAAGGATACTGTAGCTTGTCATAGAAAGGACACTGTAGCTTGTCATAGAAAGGACAATGTGGCTAGTCATAGAAAGGATACTGTAGCTTGTCATAGAAAAGACACTGTAGCTTGTCATAGAAAGGACACTGTAGCTTGTCATAGAAAGTATACTGTAGCTTGTCATAGAAAGGACACTGTAGCTTGTCATAGAAAGGACACTGTAGCTTGTCATAGAAAGGATACTGTAGCTTGTCATAGAAAGGATACTGTAGCTCATCATAGAAAGGACACTGTAGCTTGTCATAGAAAGGACACTGTAGCTTGTCATAGAAAGGATACTGTAGCTTGTCATAGAAAGGATACTGTAGCTTGTCATAGAAAGGATACTGTAGCTTGTCATAGAAAGGACACTGTATCTCATCATACAAAGGACACTGTAGCTCGTCATAGAAAGTTTACTGTAGCTTATCATAGAAAGGACACTGTAGCTTGTCATAGAAAGGACACTGTAGCTTGTCATAGAAAGGATACTGTAGCTTGTCATAGAAATGATACTGTAGCTCATCATAGAAAGGACACTGTAGCTTGTCATAGAAAGGACACTGTAGCTTGTCATAGAAAAGGCACTGTAGCTCGTCATAGAAAGGATACTGTAGCTTGTCATAGAAACTACACTGTAGCTTGTCATAGAAAGGACACTGTAGCTCGTCATAGAAAGGATTCTGTAGTTTGTCATAGAAAGGACACTGTAGCTCGTCATAGAAAGGACACTGTAGCTCGTCATAGAAAGGATTCTGTAGTTTGTCATAGAAAGGACACTGTAGCTCGTCATAGAAAAGATACTGTAGCTTGTCATAGAAAGGACACTGTAGCTCGTCATAGAAAGGATACTGTAGCTTGTCATAGAAAGGACACTGTAGCTTGTCATAGAAAGGATACTGTACCTTGTCATAGAAAGGACACTGTAGCTTGTCATAGAAAGGATACTGTAGCTTGTCATAGAAAGGACACTGTAGCTCGTCATAGAAAGGACACTGTAGCTTGTCATAGAAAGGACAATGTAGCTCGTCATAGAAAGGATACTGTAGCTTGTCATAGAAAGGACACTGTAGCTCGTCATAGAAAGGACAATGTAGCTCGTCATAGAAAGGATACTGTAGCTTGTCATAGAAAAGACACTGTAGCTTGTCATAGAAAGGACACTGTAGCTTGTCATAGAAAGGATACTGTAGCTTGTCATAGAAAGGACACTGTAGCTTGTCATAGAAAGGACACTGTAGCTTGTCATAGAAAGGATACTGTAGCTTGTCATAGAAAGGATACTGTAGCTCGTCATAGAAAGGACACTGTAGCTTGTCATAGAAAGGACACTGTAGCTTGTCATAGAAAGGATACTGTAGCTTGTCATAGAAAGGACACTGTAGCTCATCATAGAAAGGACACTGTAGCTCGTCATAGAAAGTTTACTGTAGCTTATCATAGAAAGGACACTGTAGCTTGTCATAGAAAGGACACTGTAGCTCGTCATAGAAAGGACACTGTAGCTTGTCATAGAAAGGACACTGTAGCTTGTCATAGAAAGGATACTGTAGCTTGTCATAGAAAGGATACTGTAGCTTGTCATAGAAAGGACACTGTAGCTTGCCATAGAAAAGATACTGTAGCTTGTCATAGAAAGGACACTGTAGCTCATCATAGAAAGGACACTGTAGCTCGTCATAGAAAGTTTACTGTAGCTTATCATAGAAAGGACACTGTAGCTTGTCATAGAAAAGGTACTGTAGCTTGTCATAGAAAGGACACTGTAGCTCGTCATAGAAAGGATACTGTAGCTTGTCATAGAAAGGACACTGTAGCTTGTCATAGAAAGAACACTGTAGCTCGTCATAGAAAGGACAATGTAGCTCGTCATAGAAAGGATACTGTAGCTTGTCATAGAAAGCACACTGTAGCTCGTCATAGAAAGGACAATGTAGCTCGTCATAGAAAGGATACTGTAGCTTGTCATAGAAAAGACACTGTAGCTTGTCATAGAAAGGATACTGTAGCTTGTCATAGAAAGGACACTGTAGCTTGTCATAGAAAGGACACTGTAGCTTGTCATAGAAAGGATACTGTAGCTTGTCATAGAAAGGATACTGTAGCTCGTCATAGAAAGGACACTGTAGCTTGTCATAGAAAGGACACTGTAGCTTGTCATAGAAAGGATACTGTAGCTTGTCATAGAAAGGATACTGTAGCTTGTCATAGAAAGGACACTGTAGCTCATCATAGAAAGGACACTGTAGCTCGTCATAGAAAGTTTACTGTAGCTTATCATAGAAAGGACACTGTAGCTTGTCATAGAAAGGACACTGTAGCTCGTCATAGAAAGGACACTGTAGCTTGTCATAGAAAGGACACTGTAGCTTGTCATAGAAAGGATACTGTAGCTTGTCATAGAAAGGATACTGTAGCTTGTCATAGAAAGGACACTGTAGCTTGCCATAGAAAAGATACTGTAGCTTGTCATAGAAAGGACACTGTAGCTCATCATAGAAAGGACACTGTAGCTCGTCATAGAAAGTTTACTGTAGCTTATCATAGAAAGGACACTGTAGCTTGTCATAGAAAAGGTACTGTAGCTTGTCATAGAAAGGACACTGTAGCTCGTCATAGAAAGGATACTGTAGCTTGTCATAGAAAGGACACTGTAGCTCGTCATAGAAAGGACACTGTAGCTCATCATAGAAAGGACACTGTAGCTTGTCATAGAAAAGGTACTGTAGCTTGTCATAGAAAGGACACTGTAGCTCGTCATAGAAAGGATTCTGAAGTTTGTCATAGAAAGGACACTGTAGCTCGTCATAGAAAAGATACTGTAGCTTGTCATAGAAAGGACACTGTAGCTTGTCATAGAAAGGATACTGTAGCTCGTCATAGAAAGGACACTATAGCTTGTCATAGAAAGGACACTGTAGCTTGTCATACAAAGGACACTGTAGCTTGTCATAGAAAGGACACTGTAGCTCGTCATAGAAAGGATACTGTAGCTTGTCATAGAAAGGACACTGTAGCTTATCATAGAAAGGACACTGTAGCTTGTCATAGAAAGCATACTGTAGCTTGTCATAGAAAGGATACTGTAGCTTGCCATAGAAAGGATACTGTAGCTTGTCATAGAAAGGACACTGTAGCTCATCATAGAAAGGACACTGTAGCTCGTCATAGAAAGTTTACTGTAGCTTATCATGGAAAGGACACTGTAGCTTGTCATAGAAAAGGTACTGTAGCTTGTCATAGAAAGGACACTGTAGCTCGTCATAGAAAGGATTCTGTAGTTTGTCATAGAAAGGACACTGTAGCTCGTCATAGAAAGGACACTGTAGTTCGTCATAGAAAGGATTCTGTAGTTTGTCATAGAAAGGACACTGTAGCTCGTCATAGAAAAGATACTGTAGCTTGTCATAGAAAGGACACTGTAGTTCGTCATAGAAAGGATACTGTAGCTTGTCATAGAAAGGACACTGTAGCTTGTCATAGAAAGGATACTGTACCTTGTCATAGAAAGGACACTGTAGCTTGTCATAGAAAGGATACTGTAGCTTGTCATAGAAAGGACACTGTAGCTCGTCATAGAAAGGACACTGTAGCTTGTCATAGAAAGAACACTGTAGCTCGTCATAGAAAGGACAATGTAGCTCGTCATAGAAAGGATACTGTAGCTTGTCATAGAAAGGACACTGTAGCTCGTCATAGAAAGGACAATGTGGCTCGTCATAGAAAGGATACTGTAGCTTGTCATAGAAAAGACACTGTAGCTTGTCATAGAAAGGACACTGTAGCTTGTCATAGAAAGTATACTGTAGCTTGTCATAGAAAGGACACTGTAGCTTGTCATAGAAAGGACACTGTAGCTTGTCATAGAAAGGACACTGTAGCTCGTCATACAAAGGACACTGTAGCTTGTCATAGAAAGGACACTGTATCTCATCATAGAAAGGACACTGTAGCTCGTCATAGAAAGTTTACTGTAGCTTATCATAGAAAGGACACTGTAGCTTGTCATAGAAAGGACACTGTAGCTTGTCATAGAAAGGATACTGTAGCTTGTCATAGAAAGGATACTGTAGCTCATCATAGAAAGGACACTGTAGCTTGTCATAGAAAGGACACTGTAGCTTGTCATAGAAAAGGCACTGTAGCTCGTCATAGAAAGGATACTGTAGCTTGTCATAGAAAGGACACTGTATCTCATCATAGAAAGGACACTGTAGCTCGTCATAGAAAGGACACTGTAGCTCGTCATAGAAAGGATTCTGTAGTTTGTCATAGAAAGGACACTGTAGCTCGTCATAGAAAGGATACTGTAGCTTGTCATAGAAAGGACACTGTAGCTTGTCATAGAAAGGATACTGTAGCTTGACATAGAAAGGACACTGTAGCTCATAATAGAAAGGACTCTGTAGCTCGTCATAGAAAGGACACTGTAGCTTGTCATAGAAAGGATACTGTAGCTTGTCATAGAAAGGACACTGTAGCTTGTCATAGAAAGGACACTGTAGCTTGTCATAGAAAGGACACTGTAGCTCGTCATAGAAAGGACTCTGTAGCTCGTCATAGAAAGGACACTGTAGCTTGTCATAGAAAGGATACTGTAGCTTGTCATAGAAAGGACACTGTAGCTTGTCATAGAAAGGACACTATAGCTCATAATAGAAAGGACTCTGTAGCTCGTCATAGAAAGGACACTGTAGCTTGTCATAGAAAGGATACTGTAGCTTGCCATAGAAAGGATACTGTAGCTTGTCATAGAAAGGACACTGTAGCTCATCATAGAAAGGACACTGTAGCTCGTCATAGAAAGTTTACTGTAGCTTATCATGGAAAGGACACTGTAGCTTGTCATAGAAAAGGTACTGTAGCTTGTCATAGAAAGGACACTGTAGCTCGTCATAGAAAGGATTCTGTAGTTTGTCATAGAAAGGACACTGTAGCTCGTCATAGAAAGGACACTGTAGTTCGTCATAGAAAGGATTCTGTAGTTTGTCATAGAAAGGACACTGTAGCTCGTCATAGAAAAGATACTGTAGCTTGTCATAGAAAGGACACTGTAGCTCGTCATAGAAAGGATACTGTAGCTTGTCATAGAAAGGACACTGTAGCTTGTCATAGAAAGGATACTGTACCTTGTCATAGAAAGGACACTGTAGCTTGTCATAGAAAGGATACTGTAGCTTGTCATAGAAAGGACACTGTAGCTCGTCATAGAAAGGACAATGTGGCTCGTCATAGAAAGGATACTGTAGCTTGTCATAGAAAAGACACTGTAGCTTGTCATAGAAAGGACACTGTAGCTTGTCATAGAAAGTATACTGTAGCTTGTCATAGAAAGGACACTGTAGCTTGTCATAGAAAGGACACTGTAGCTTGTCATAGAAAGGATACTGTAGCTTGTCATAGAAAGGATACTGTAGCTTGTCATAGAAAGGACACTGTATCTCATCATAGAAAGGACACTGTAGCTCGTCATAGAAAGTTTACTGTAGCTTATCATAGAAAGGACACTGTAGCTTGTCATAGAAAGGACACTGTAGCTTGTCATAGAAAGGATACTGTAGCTTGTCATAGAAAGGATACTGTAGCTCATCATAGAAAGGACACTGTAGCTTGTCATAGAAAGGACACTGTAGCTTGTCATAGAAAAGGCACTGTAGCTCGTCATAGAAAGGATACTGTAGCTTGTCATAGAAAGGATTCTGTAGTTTGTCATAGAAAGGATACTGTAGCTCGTCATAGAAAGGACACTGTAGCTCGTCATAGAAAGGATACTGTAGCTTGTCATAGAAAGGACACTGTAGCTTGTCATAGAAAGGATACTGTAGCTTGACATAGAAAGGACACTGTAGCTTATAATAGAAAGGACTCTGTAGCTCGTCATAGAAAGGACACTGTAGCTTGTCATAGAAAGGATACTGTAGCTTGTCATAGAAAGGACACTGTAGCTTGTCATAGAAAGGACACTGTAGCTTGTCATAGAAAGGACACTGTAGCTCGTCATAGAAAGGACTCTGTAGCTCGTCATAGAAAGGACACTGTAGCTTGTCATAGAAAGGATACTGTAGCTTGTCATAGAAAGGACACTGTAGCTTGTCATAGAAAGGACACTATAGCTCATAATAGAAAGGACTCTGTAGCTCGTCATAGAAAGGACACTGTAGCTTGTCATAGAAAGGATACTGTAGCTTGTCATAGAAAGGACACTGTAGCTTGTCATAGAAAGGACACTCTAGCTTGTCATAGAAAGGACACTGTAGCTTGTCATAGAAAGGATACTGTAGCTCGTCATAGAAAGGACTCTGTAGCTCGTCATAGAAAGGACACTGTAGCTTGTCATAGAAAGGATACTGTAGCTTGTCATAGAAAAGACACTGTAGCTCGTAATAGAAAGGACTCTGTAGCTCGTCATAGAAAGGACACTGTAGCTTGTCATAGAAAGGACACTGTAGCTTGTCATAGAAAGGACACTGTAGCTTGTCATAGAAAGGACACTGTAGCTTGTCATAGAAAGGATACTGTAGCTCGTCATAGAAAGGACACTGTAGCTCGTCATAGAAAGGACACTGTAGCTCGTCATAGAAAGGATACTGTAGCTCGTCATAGAAAGAATTCTGTAGTTTGTCATAGAAAGGACACTGTAGCTCGTCATAGAAAGGATTCTGTAGTTTGTCATAGAAAGGACACTGTAGCTCGTCATAGAAAGGATACTGTAGCTTGTCATAGAAAGGACACTGTAGCTTGTCATAGAAAGGATACTGTAGCTCGTCATAGAAAGGACACTGTAGCTCGTCATAGAAAGGACTCTGTAGCTCGTCATAGAAAGGACACTGTAGCTTGTCATAGAAAGGACATTGTAGCTCGTCATAGAAAGGATTCTGTAGCTCGTCATAGAAAGGACACTGTAGCTCGTCATAGAAAGGACACTGTAGCTCGTCATAGAAAGGACACTGTAGCTCGTCATAGAAAGGACAATGTAGCTCGTCAGAGAAAGGATACTGTAGCTCCTCATAGAAAGGACAATGTAGCTCGTCAGAGAAAGGATACTGTAGCTCCTCATAGAAAGGACACTGTAGCTCGTCATAGAAAGGACACTGTAGCTCGTCATAGAAAGGACACTGTAGCTCATCATAGAAAGGACACTGTAGCTCGTCATAGAAAGTTTACTGTAGCTTATCATAGAAAGGACACTGTAGCTTGTCATAGAAAAGGTACTGTAGCTTGTCATAGAAAGGACACTGTAGCTCGTCATAGAAAGGATACTGTAGCTTGTCATAGAAAGGACACTGTAGCTCGTCATAGAAAGGACACTGTAGCTCATCATAGAAAGGACACTGTAGCTTGTCATAGAAAAGGTACTGTAGCTTGTCATAGAAAGGACACTGTAGCTCGTCATAGAAAGGACACTGTAGCTCGTCATAGAAAGGACACTGTAGCTTGTCATAGAAATGACTCTGTAGCTCGTCATAGAAAGGACAATGTAGCTCGTCATAGAAAGGATACTGTAGCTTGTCATAGAAAAGACACTGTAGCTTGTCATAGAAAGGACACTGTAGCTTGTCATAGAAAGGATACTGTAGCTTGTCATAGAAAGGACACTGTAGCTTGTCATAGAAAGGACACTGTAGCTTGTCATAGAAAGGATACTGTAGCTTGTCATAGAAAGGATACTGTAGCTCGTCATAGAAAGGACACTGTAGCTTGTCATAGAAAGGACACTGTAGCTTGTCATAGAAAGGATACTGTAGCTTGTCATAGAAAGGATACTGTAGCTTGTCATAGAAAGGACACTGTAGCTCATCATAGAAAGGACACTGTAGCTCGTCATAGAAAGTTTACTGTAGCTTATCATAGAAAGGACACTGTAGCTTGTCATAGAAAGGACACTGTAGCTCGTCATAGAAAGGACACTGTAGCTTGTCATAGAAAGGACACTGTAGCTTGTCATAGAAAGGATACTGTAGCTTGTCATAGAAAGGATACTGTAGCTTGTCATAGAAAGGACACTGTAGCTTGCCATAGAAAAGATACTGTAGCTTGTCATAGAAAGGACACTGTAGCTCATCATAGAAAGGACACTGTAGCTCGTCATAGAAAGTTTACTGTAGCTTATCATAGAAAGGACACTGTAGCTTGTCATAGAAAAGTTACTGTAGCTTGTCATAGAAAGGACACTGTAGCTCGTCATAGAAAGGATACTGTAGCTTGTCATAGAAAGGACACTGTAGCTCGTCATAGAAAGGACACTGTAGCTCATCATAGAAAGGACACTGTAGCTCATAATAGAAAGGACACTGTAGCTCATCATAGAAAGGACACTGTAGCTCGTCATAGAAAGTTTACTGTAGCTTATCATAGAAAGGACACTGTAGCTTGTCATAGAAAAGGTACTGTAGCTTGTCATAGAAAGGACACTGTAGCTCGTCATAGAAAGGATTCTGAAGTTTGTCATAGAAAGGACACTGTAGCTCGTCATAGAAAAGATACTGTAGCTTGTCATAGAAAGGATACTGTAGCTTGTCATAGAAAGGATACTGTAGCTCGTCATAGAAAGGACACTATAGCTTGTCATAGAAAGGACACTGTAGCTTGTCATACAAAGGACACTGTAGCTTGTCATAGAAAGGACACTGTAGCTCGTCATAGAAAGGATACTGTAGCTTGTCATAGAAAGGACACTGTAGCTTATCATAGAAAGGACACTGTAGCTTGTCATAGAAAGGATACTGTAGCTTGTCATAGAAAGGATACTGTAGCTTGCCATAGAAAGGATACTGTAGCTTGTCATAGAAAGGACACTGTAGCTCATCATAGAAAGGACACTGTAGCTCGTCATAGAAAGTTTACTGTAGCTTATCATGGAAAGGACACTGTAGCTTGTCATAGAAAAGGTACTGTAGCTTGTCATAGGAAGGACACTGTAGCTCGTCATAGAAAGGATTCTGTAGTTTGTCATAGAAAGGACACTGTAGCTCGTCATAGAAAGGACACTGTAGTTCGTCATAGAAAGGATTCTGTAGTTTGTCATAGAAAGGACACTGTAGCTCGTCATAGAAAAGATACTGTAGCTTGTCATAGAAAGGACACTGTAGCTCGTCATAGAAAGGATACTGTAGCTTGTCATAGAAAGGACACTGTAGCTTGTCATAGAAAGGATACTGTACCTTGTCATAGAAAGGACACTGTAGCTTGTCATAGAAAGGATACTGTAGCTTGTCATAGAAACGACACTGTAGCTCGTCATAGAAAGGACACTGTAGCTTGTCATAGAAAGAACACTGTAGCTCGTCATAGAAAGGACAATGTAGCTCGTCATAGAAAGGATACTGTAGCTTGTCATAGAAAGGACACTGTAGCTCGTCATAGAAAGGACAATGTGGCTAGTCATAGAAAGGATACTGTAGCTTGTCATAGAAAAGACACTGTAGCTTGTCATAGAAAGGACACTGTAGCTTGTCATAGAAAGTATACTGTAGCTTGTCATAGAAAGGACACTGTAGCTTGTCATAGAAAGGACACTGTAGCTTGTCATAGAAAGGATACTGTAGATTGTCATAGAAAGGATACTGTAGCTCATCATAGAAAGGACACTGTAGCTCGTCATAGAAAGGACACTGTAGCTTGTCATAGAAAGGATACTGTAGCTTGTCATAGAAAGGACACTGTAGCTTGTCATAGAAAGGACACTGTAGCTTGTCATAGAAAGGATACTGTAGCTTGTCATAGAAAGGATACTGTAGCTTGTCATAGAAAGGATACTGTAGCTTGTCATAGAAAGGACACTGTATCTCATCATAGAAAGGACACTGTAGCTCGTCATAGAAAGTTTACTGTAGCTTATCATAGAAAGGACACTGTAGCTTGTCATAGAAAGGACACTGTAGCTTGACATAGAAAGGATACTGTAGCTTGTCATAGAAATGATACTGTAGCTCATCATAGAAAGGACACTGTAGCTTGTCATAGAAAGGACACTGTAGCTTGTCATAGAAAGGACACTGTAGCTTGTCATAGAAAGGATACTGTACCTTGTCATAGAAAGGACACTGTAGCTTGTCATAGAAAGGATACTGTAGCTTGTCATAGAAACTACACTGTAGCTTGTCATAGAAAGGACACTGTAGCTCGTCATAGAAAGGATTCTGTAGTTTGTCATAGAAAGGACACTGTAGCTCGTCATAGAAAGGACACTGTAGCTCATCATAGAAAGGATTCTGTAGTTTGTCATAGAAAGGACACTGTAGCTCGTCATAGAAAAGATACTGTAGCTTGTCATAGAAAGGACACTGTAGCTCGTCATAGAAAGGATACTGTAGCTTGTCATAGAAAGGACACTGTAGCTTGTCATAGAAAGGATACTGTACCTTGTCATAGAAAGGACACTGTAGCTTGTCATAGAAAGGATACTGTAGCTTGTCATAGAAAGGACACTGTAGCTCGTCATAGAAAGGACACTGTAGCTTGTCATAGAAAGGACAATGTAGCTCGTCATAGAAAGGATACTGTAGCTTGTCATAGAAAGGACACTGTAGCTCGTCATAGAAAGGACAATGTAGCTCGTCATAGAAAGGATACTGTAGCTTGTCATAGAAAAGACACTGTAGCTTGTCATAGAAAGGACACTGTAGCTTGTCATAGAAAGGATACTGTAGCTTGTCATAGAAAGGACACTGTAGCTTGTCATAGAAAGGACACTGTAGCTTGTCATAGAAAGGATACTGTAGCTTGTCATAGAAAGGATACTGTAGCTCGTCATAGAAAGGACACTGTAGCTTGTCATAGAAAGGACACTGTAGCTTGTCATAGAAAGGATACTGTAGCTCATCATAGAAAGGACACTGTAGCTCATAATAGAAAGGACACTGTAGCTTGTCATAGAAAGGACACTGTAGCTCATCATAAAAAGGACACTGTAGCTCGTCATAGAAAGTTTACTGTAGCTTATCATAGAAAGGACACTGTAGCTTGTCATAGAAAAGGTACTGTAGCTTGTCATAGAAAGGACACTGTAGCTCGTCATAGAAAGGATTCTGAAGTTTGTCATAGAAAGGACACTGTAGCTCGTCATAGAAAAGATACTGTAGCTTGTCATAGAAAGGATACTGTAGCTTGTCATAGAAAGGATACTGTAGCTCGTCATAGAAAGGACACTATAGCTTGTCATAGAAAGGACACTGTAGCTTGTCATACAAAGGACACTGTAGCTTGTCATAGAAAGGACACTGTAGCTCGTCATAGAAAGGATACTGTAGCTTGTCATAGAAAGGACACTGTAGCTTATCATAGAAAGGACACTGTAGCTTGTCATAGAAAGGATACTGTAGCTTGTCATAGAAAGGATACTGTAGCTTGCCATAGAAAGGATACTGTAGCTTGTCATAGAAAGGACACTGTAGCTCATCATAGAAAGGACACTGTAGCTCGTCATAGAAAGTTTACTGTAGCTTATCATGGAAAGGACACTGTAGCTTGTCATAGAAAAGGTACTGTAGCTTGTCATAGAAAGGACACTGTAGCTCGTCATAGAAAGGATTCTGTAGTTTGTCATAGAAAGGACACTGTAGCTCGTCATAGAAAGGACACTGTAGTTCGTCATAGAAAGGATTCTGTAGTTTGTCATAGAAAGGACACTGTAGCTCGTCATAGAAAAGATACTGTAGCTTGTCATAGAAAGGACACTGTAGCTCGTCATAGAAAGGATACTGTAGCTTGTCATAGAAAGGACACTGTAGCTTGTCATAGAAAGGATACTGTACCTTGTCATAGAAAGGACACTGTAGCTTGTCATAGAAAGGATACTGTAGCTTGTCATAGAAAGGACACTGTAGCTCGTCATAGAAAGGACACTGTAGCTTGTCATAGAAAGAACACTGTAGCTCGTCATAGAAAGGACAATGTAGCTCGTCATAGAAAGGATACTGTAGCTTGTCATAGAAAGGACACTGTAGCTCGTCATAGAAAGGACAATGTGGCTAGTCATAGAAAGGATACTGTAGCTTGTCATAGAAAAGACACTGTAGCTTGTCATAGAAAGGACACTGTAGCTTGTCATAGAAAGTATACTGTAGCTTGTCATAGAAAGGACACTGTAGCTTGTCATAGAAAGGACACTGTAGCTTGTCATAGAAAGGATACTGTAGCTTGTCATAGAAAGGATACTGTAGCTAATCATAGAAAGGACACTGTAGCTTGTCATAGAAAGGACACTGTAGCTTGTCATAGAAAGGATACTGTAGCTTGTCATAGAAAGGATACTGTAGCTTGTCATAGAAAGGATACTGTAGCTTGTCGTAGAAAGGACACTGTATCTCATCATAGAAAGGACACTGTAGCTCGTCATAGAAAGTTTACTGTAGCTTATCATAGAAAGGACACTGTAGCTTGTCATAGAAAGGACACTGTAGCTTGTCATAGAAAGGATACTGTAGCTTGTCATAGAAATGATACTGTAGCTCATCATAGAAAGGACACTGTAGCTTGTCATAGAAAGGACACTGTAGCTTGTCATAGAAAAGGCACTGTAGCTCGTCATAGAAAGGATACTGTAGCTTGTCATAGAAACTACACTGTAGCTTGTCATAGAAAGGACACTGTAGCTCGTCATAGAAAGGATTCTGTAGTTTGTCATAGAAAGGACACTGTAGCTCGTCATAGAAAGGACACTGTAGCTCGTCATAGAAAGGATTCTGTAGTTTGTCATAGAAAGGACACTGTAGCTCGTCATAGAAAAGATACTGTAGCTTGTCATAGAAAGGACACTGTAGCTCGTCATAGAAAGGATACTGTAGCTTGTCATAGAAAGGACACTGTAGCTTGTCATAGAAAGGATACTGTACCTTGTCATAGAAAGGACACTGTAGCTTGTCATAGAAAGGATACTGTAGCTTGTCATAGAAAGGACACTGTAGCTCGTCATAGAAAGGACACTGTAGCTTGTCATAGAAAGGACAATGTAGCTCGTCATAGAAAGGATACTGTAGCTTGTCATAGAAAGGACACTGTAGCTCGTCATAGAAAGGACAATGTAGCTCGTCATAGAAAGGATACTGTAGCTTGTCATAGAAAAGACACTGTAGCTTGTCATAGAAAGGACACTGTAGCTTGTCATAGAAAGGATACTGTAGCTTGTCATAGAAAGGACACTGTAGCTTGTCATAGAAAGGACACTGTAGCTTGTCATAGAAAGGATACTGTAGCTTGTCATAGAAAGGATACTGTAGCTCGTCATAGAAAGGACACTGTAGCTTGTCATAGAAAGGACACTGTAGCTTGTCATAGAAAGGATACTGTAGCTTGTCATAGAAAGGACACTGTAGCTTGTCATAGAAAGGACACTGTAGCTTGTCATAGAAAGGACACTGTAGCTCATCATAAAAAGGACACTGTAGCTCGTCATAGAAAGTTTACTGTAGCTTATCATAGAAAGGACACTGTAGCTTGTCATAGAAAAGGTACTGTAGCTTGTCATAGAAAGGACACTGTAGCTCGTCATAGAAAGGATTCTGAAGTTTGTCATAGAAAGGACACTGTAGCTCGTCATAGAAAAGATACTGTAGCTTGTCATAGAAAGGATACTGTAGCTTGTCATAGAAAGGATACTGTAGCTCGTCATAGAAAGGACACTATAGCTTGTCATAGAAAGGACACTGTAGCTTGTCATACAAAGGACACTGTAGCTTGTCATAGAAAGGACACTGTAGCTCGTCATAGAAAGGATACTGTAGCTTGTCATAGAAAGGACACTGTAGCTTATCATAGAAAGGACACTGTAGCTTGTCATAGAAAGGATACTGTAGCTTGTCATAGAAAGGATACTGTAGCTTGCCATAGAAAGGATACTGTAGCTTGTCATAGAAAGGACACTGTAGCTCATCATAGAAAGGACACTGTAGCTCGTCATAGAAAGTTTACTGTAGCTTATCATGGAAAGGACACTGTAGCTTGTCATAGAAAAGGTACTGTAGCTTGTCATAGAAAGGACACTGTAGCTCGTCATAGAAAGGATTCTGTAGTTTGTCATAGAAAGGACACTGTAGCTCGTCATAGAAAGGACACTGTAGTTCGTCATAGAAAGGATTCTGTAGTTTGTCATAGAAAGGACACTGTAGCTCGTCATAGAAAAGATACTGTAGCTTGTCATAGAAAGGACACTGTAGCTCGTCATAGAAAGGATACTGTAGCTTGTCATAGAAAGGACACTGTAGCTTGTCATAGAAAGGATACTGTACCTTGTCATAGAAAGGACACTGTAGCTTGTCATAGAAAGGATACTGTAGCTTGTCATAGAAAGGACACTGTAGCTCGTCATAGAAAGGACACTGTAGCTTGTCATAGAAAGAACACTGTAGCTCGTCATAGAAAGGACAATGTAGCTCGTCATAGAAAGGATACTGTAGCTTGTCATAGAAAGGACACTGTAGCTCGTCATAGAAAGGACACTGTAGCTTGTCATAGAAAAGACACTGTAGCTTGTCATAGAAAGGACACTGTAGCTTGTCATAGAAAGTATACTGTAGCTTGTCATAGAAAGGACACTGTAGCTTGTCATAGAAAGGACACTGTAGCTTGTCATAGAAAGGATACTGTAGCTTGTCATAGAAAGGATACTGTAGCTAATCATAGAAAGGACACTGTAGCTTGTCATAGAAAGGACACTGTAGCTTGTCATAGAAAGGATACTGTAGCTTGTCATAGAAAGGATACTGTAGCTTGTCATAGAAAGGATACTGTAGCTTGTCGTAGAAAGGACACTGTATCTCATCATAGAAAGGACACTGTAGCTCGTCATAGAAAGTTTACTGTAGCTTATCATAGAAAGGACACTGTAGCTTGTCATAGAAAGGACACTGTAGCTTGTCATAGAAAGGATACTGTAGCTTGTCATAGAAATGATACTGTAGCTCATCATAGAAAGGACACTGTAGCTTGTCATAGAAAGGACACTGTAGCTTGTCATAGAAAAGGCACTGTAGCTCGTCATAGAAAGGATACTGTAGCTTGTCATAGAAACTACACTGTAGCTTGTCATAGAAAGGACACTGTAGCTCGTCATAGAAAGGATTCTGTAGTTTGTCATAGAAAGGACACTGTAGCTCGTCATAGAAAGGACACTGTAGCTCGTCATAGAAAGGATTCTGTAGTTTGTCATAGAAAGGACACTGTAGCTCGTCATAGAAAAGATACTGTAGCTTGTCATAGAAAGGACACTGTAGCTCGTCATAGAAAGGATACTGTAGCTTGTCATAGAAAGGACACTGTAGCTTGTCATAGAAAGGATACTGTACCTTGTCATAGAAAGGACACTGTAGCTTGTCATAGAAAGGATACTGTAGCTTGTCATAGAAAGGACACTGTAGCTCGTCATAGAAAGGACACTGTAGCTTGTCATAGAAAGGACAATGTAGCTCGTCATAGAAAGGATACTGTAGCTTGTCATAGAAAGGACACTGTAGCTCGTCATAGAAAGGACAATGTAGCTCGTCATAGAAAGGATACTGTAGCTTGTCATAGAAAAGACACTGTAGCTTGTCATAGAAAGGACACTGTAGCTTGTCATAGAAAGGATACTGTAGCTTGTCATAGAAAGGACACTGTAGCTTGTCATAGAAAGGACACTGTAGCTTGTCATAGAAAGGATACTGTAGCTTGTCATAGAAAGGATACTGTAGCTCGTCATAGAAAGGACACTGTAGCTTGTCATAGAAAGGACACTGTAGCTTGTCATAGAAAGGATACTGTAGCTTGTCATAGAAAGGACACTGTAGCTCATCATAGAAAGGACACTGTAGCTCGTCATAGAAAGTTTACTGTAGCTTATCATATAAAGGACACTGTAGCTTGTCATAGAAAGGACACTGTAGCTCGTCATAGAAAGGACACTGTAGCTTGTCATAGAAAGGACACTGTAGCTTGTCATAGAAAGGATACTGTAGCTTGTCATAGAAAGGATACTGTAGCTTGTCATAGAAAGGACACTGTAGCTTGCCATAGAAAAGATACTGTAGCTTGTCATAGAAAGGACACTGTAGCTCATCATAGAAAGGACACTGTAGCTCGTCATAGAAAGTTTACTGTAGCTTATCATAGAAAGGACACTGTAGCTTGTCATAGAAAAGGTACTGTAGCTTGTCATAGAAAGGACACTGTAGCTCGTCATAGAAAGGATACTGTAGCTTGTCATAGAAAGGACACTGTAGCTTGTCATAGAAAGAACACTGTAGCTCGTCATAGAAAGGACAATGTAGCTCGTCATAGAAAGGATACTGTAGCTTGTCATAGAAAGCACACTGTAGCTCGTCATAGAAAGGACAATGTAGCTTGTCATAGAAAGGATACTGTAGCTTGTCATAGAAAAGACACTGTAGCTTGTCATAGAAAGGACACTGTAGCTTGTCATAGAAAGGATACTGTAGCTTGTCATAGAAAGGACACTGTAGCTTGTCATAGAAAAGACACTGTAGCTTGTCATAGAAAGGATACTGTAGCTTGTCATAGAAAGGATACTGTAGCTCGTCATAGAAAGGACACTGTAGCTTGTCATAGAAAGGACACTGTAGCTTGTCATAGAAAGGATACTGTAGCTTGTCATAGAAAGGATACTGTAGCTTGTCATAGAAAGGACACTGTAGCTCATCATAGAAAGGACACTGTAGCTCGTCATAGAAAGTTTACTGTAGCTTATCATAGAAAGGACACTGTAGCTTGTCATAGAAAGGACACTGTAGCTCGTCATAGAAAGGACACTGTAGCTTGTCATAGAAAGGACACTGTAGCTTGTCATAGAAAGGATACTGTAGCTTGTCATAGAAAGGATACTGTAGCTTGTCATAGAAAGGACACTGTAGCTTGCCATAGAAAAGATACTGTAGCTTGTCATAGAAAGGACACTGTAGCTCATCATAGAAAGGACACTGTAGCTCGTCATAGAAAGTTTACTGTAGCTTATCATAGAAAGGACACTGTAGCTTGTCATAGAAAAGGTACTGTAGCTTGTCATAGAAAGGACACTGTAGCTCGTCATAGAAAGGATACTGTAGCTTGTCATAGAAAGGACACTGTAGCTCGTCATAGAAAGGACACTGTAGCTCATCATAGAAAGGACACTGTAGCTTGTCATAGAAAAGGTACTGTAGCTTGTCATAGAAAGGACACTGTAGCTCGTCATAGAAAGGATTCTGAAGTTTGTCATAGAAAGGACACTGTAGCTCGTCATAGAAAAGATACTGTAGCTTGTCATAGAAAGGACACTGTAGCTTGTCATAGAAAGGATACTGTAGCTCGTCATAGAAAGGACACTATAGCTTGTCATAGAAAGGACACTGTAGCTTGTCATACAAAGGACACTGTAGCTTGTCATAGAAAGGACACTGTAGCTCGTCATAGAAAGGATACTGTAGCTTGTCATAGAAAGGACACTGTAGCTTATCATAGAAAGGACACTGTAGCTTGTCATAGAAAGGATACTGTAGCTTGTCATAGAAAGGATACTGTAGCTTGCCATAGAAAGGATACTGTAGCTTGTCATAGAAAGGACACTGTAGCTCATCATAGAAAGGACACTGTAGCTCGTCATAGAAAGTTTACTGTAGCTTATCATGGAAAGGACACTGTAGCTTGTCATAGAAAAGGTACTGTAGCTTGTCATAGAAAGGACACTGTAGCTCGTCATAGAAAGGATTCTGTAGTTTGTCATAGAAAGGACACTGTAGCTCGTCATAGAAAGGACACTGTGGTTCGTCATAGAAAGGATTCTGTAGTTTGTCATAGAAAGGACACTGTAGCTCGTCATAGAAAAGATACTGTAGCTTGTCATAGAAAGGACACTGTAGCTCGTCATAGAAAGGATACTGTAGCTTGTCATAGAAAGGACACTGTAGCTTGTCATAGAAAGGATACTGTACCTTGTCATAGAAAGGACACTGTAGCTTGTCATAGAAAGGATACTGTAGCTTGTCATAGAAAGGACACTGTAGCTCGTCATAGAAAGGACACTGTAGCTTGTCATAGAAAGAACACTGTAGCTCGTCATAGAAAGGACAATGTAGCTCGTCATAGAAAGGATACTGTAGCTTGTCATAGAAAGGACACTGTAGCTCGTCATAGAAAGGACAATGTGGCTCGTCATAGAAAGGATACTGTAGCTTGTCATAGAAAAGACACTGTAGCTTGTCATAGAAAGGACACTGTAGCTTGTCATAGAAAGTATACTGTAGCTTGTCATAGAAAGGACACTGTAGCTTGTCATAGAAAGGACACTGTAGCTTGTCATAGAAAGGATACTGTAGCTTGTCATAGAAAGGATACTGTAGCTCATCATAGAAAGGACACTGTAGCTTGTCATAGAAAGGACACTGTAGCTTGTCATAGAAAGGATACTGTAGCTTGTCATAGAAAGGATACTGTAGCTTGTCATAGAAAGCACACTGTATCTCATCATAGAAAGGACACTGTAGCTCGTCATAGAAAGTTTACTGTAGCTTATCATAGAAAGGACACTGTAGCTTGTCATAGAAAGGACACTGTAGCTTGTCATAGAAAGGATACTGTAGCTTGTCATAGAAAGGACACTGTAGCTCGTCATAGAAAGGACACTGTAGCTTGTCATAGAAAGAACACTGTAGCTCGTCATAGAAAGGACAATGTAGCTCGTCATAGAAAGGATACTGTAGCTTGTCATAGAAAGGACACTGTAGCTCGTCATAGAAAGGACAATGTGGCTCGTCATAGAAAGGATACTGTAGCTTGTCATAGAAAAGACACTGTAACTTGTCATAGAAAGGACACTGTAGCTTGTCATAGAAAGTATACTGTAGCTTGTCATAGAAAGGACATAGCTTGTCATAGAAAGGACACTGTAGCTTGTCATAGAAAGGATACTGTAGCTTGTCATAGAAAGGATACTGTAGCTCATCATAGAAAGGACACTGTAGCTTGTCATAGAAAGGACACTGTAGCTTGTCATAGAAAAAGCACTGTAGCTCGTCATAGAAAGGATACTGTAGCTTGTCATAGAAAGGATTCTGTAGTTTGTCATAGAAAGGATACTGTAGCTCGTCATAGAAAGGACACTGTAGCTCGTCATAGAAAGGATTCTGTAGTTTGTCATAGAAAGGACACTGTAGCTCGTCATAGAAAGGATACTGTAGCTTGTCATAGAAAGGACACTGTAGCTTGTCATAGAAAGGATACTGTAGCTTGACATAGAAAGGACACTGTAGCTCATAATAGAAAGGACTCTGTAGCTCGTCATAGAAAGGACACTGTAGCTTGTCATAGAAAGGATACTGTAGCTTGTCATAGAAAGGACACTGTAGCTCGTCATAGAAAGGACACTGTAGCTTGTCATAGAAAGGATACTGTAGCTCGTCATAGAAAGGACACTGTAGCTTGTCATAGAAAGGACACTGTAGCTTGTCATAGAAAGGACACTGTAGCTCGTCATAGAAAGGACTCTGTAGCTCGTCATAGAAAGGACACTGTAGCTTGTCATAGAAAGGATACTGTAGCTTGTCATAGAAAGGACACTGTAGCTTGTCATAGAAAGGACACTATAGCTCATAATAGAAAGGAATCTGTAGCTCGTCATAGAAAGGACACTGTAGCTTGTCATAGAAAGGATACTGTAGCTTGTCATAGAAAGGACACTGTAGCTCGTCATAGAAAGGACACTGTAGCTTGTCATAGAAAGGATACTGTAGCTTGTCATAGAAAGGACACTGTAGCTTGTCATAGAAAGGACACTGTAGCTTGTCATAGAAAGGACACTGTAGCTTGTCATAGAAAGGACACTGTAGCTTGTCATAGAAAGGACACTGTAGCTCGTCATAGAAAGGACTCTGTAGCTCGTCATAGAAAGGACACTGTAGCTTGTCATAGAAAGGATACTGTAGCTTGTCATAGAAAGGACACTGTAGCTTGTCATAGAAAGGACACTATAGCTCATAATAGAAAGGAATCTGTAGCTCGTCATAGAAAGGACACTGTAGCTTGTCATAGAAAGGATACTGTAGCTTGTCATAGAAAGGACACTGTAGCTTGTCATAGAAAGGACACTCTAGCTTGTCATAGAAAGGACACTGTAGCTTGTCATAGAAAGGATACTGTAGCTCGTCATAGAAAGGACTCTGTAGCTCGTCATAGAAAGGACACTGTAGCTTGTCATAGAAAGGATACTGTAGCTTGTCATAGAAAAGACACTGTAGCTCGTAATAGAAAGGACTCTGTAGCTCGTCATAGAAAGGACACTGTAGCTTGTCATAGAAAGGATACTGTAGCTTGTCATAGAAAGGACACTGTAGCTTGTCATAGAAAGGACACTGTAGCTTGTCATAGAAAGGACACTGTAGCTTGTCATAGAAAGGATACTGTAGCTCGTCATAGAAAGGACACTGTAGCTCGTCATAGAAAGGATACTGTAGCTCGTCATAGAAAGAATTCTGTAGTTTGTCATAGAAAGGACACTGTAGCTCGTCATAGAAAGGATTCTGTAGTTTGTCATAGAAAGGACACTGTAGCTCGTCATAGAAAGGATACTGTAGCTTGTCATAGAAAGGACACTGTAGCTTGTCATAGAAAGGATACTGTAGCTCGTCATAGAAAGGACACTGTAGCTCGTCATAGAAAGGACTCTGTAGCTCGTCATAGAAAGGACACTGTAGCTTGTAATAGAAAGGACATTGTAGCTCGTCATAGAAAGGATTCTGTAGCTCGTCATAGAAAGGACACTGTAGCTTGTCATAGAAAGGACACTGTAGCTCGTCATAGAAAGGACACTGTAGCTCGTCATAGAAAGGACACTGTAGCTCGTCATAGAAAGGACAATGTAGCTCGTCAGAGAAAGGATACTGTAGCTCGTCATAGAAAGGACACTGTAGCTCGTCATAGAAAGGACACTGTAGCTCGTCATAGAAAGGACACTGTAGCTCATCATAGAAAGGACACTGTAGCTCGTCATAGAAAGTTTACTGTAGCTTATCATAGAAAGGACACTGTAGCTTGTCATAGAAAAGGTACTGTAGCTTGTCATAGAAAGGACACTGTAGCTCGTCATAGAAAGGATACTGTAGCTTGTCATAGAAAGGACACTGTAGCTCGTCATAGAAAGGACACTGTAGCTCATCATAGAAAGGACACTGTAGCTTGTCATAGAAAAGGTACTGTAGCTTGTCATAGAAAGGACACTGTAGCTCGTCATAGAAAGGATTCTGTAGTTTGTCATAGAAAGGACACTGTAGCTCGTCATAGAAAAGATACTGTAGCTTGTCATAGAAAGGACACTGTAGCTTGTCATAGAAAGGATACTGTAGCTCGTCATAGAAAGGACACTATAGCTTGTCATAGAAAGGACACTGTAGCTCGTCATAGAAAGGACACTGTAGCTCGTCATACAAAGGACACTGTAGCTTATCATAGAAAGGACACTGTAGCTCGTCATAGAACGGATACTGTAGCTTGTCATAGAAAGGACACTGTAGCTTGTCATAGAAAGGATACTGTAGCTTGTCATAGAAAGGATACTGTAGCTTGCCATAGAAAGGATACTGTAGCTTGTCATAGAAAGGACACTGTAGCTCATCATAGAAAGGACACTGTAGCTCGTCATAGAAAGTTTACTGTAGCTTATCATGGAAAGGACACTGTAGCTTGGCATAGAAAAGGTACTGTAGCTTGTCATAGAAAGGACACTGTAGCTCGTCATAGAAAGGATACTGTAGCTTGTTATAGAAAGGACACTGTAGCTCGTCATAGAAAGGACACTGTAGCTCGTCATAGAAAGGATTCTGTAGTTTGTCATAGAAAGGACACTGTAGCTCGTCATAGAAAAGATACTGTAGCTTGTCATAGAAAGGACAGTGTAGCTCGTCATAGAAAGGATACTGTAGCTTGTCATAGAAAGGACACTGTAGCTTGTCATAGAAAGGATACTGTACCTTGTCACAGAAAGGACACTGTAGCTTGTCATAGAAAGGATACTGTAGCTTGTCATAAAAAGGACACTGTAGCTCGTCATAGAAAGGACACTGTAGCTTGTCATAGAAAGAACACTGTAGCTCGTCATAGAAAGGATAATGTAGCTCGTCATAGAAAGGATACTGTAGCTTGTCATAGAAAGGACACTGTAGCTCGTCATAGAAAGGACACTGTAGCTCATCATAGAAATGACACTCTAGCTTGTCATAGAAAAGGTACTGTAGCTTGTCATAGAAAGGACACTGTAGCTCGTCATAGAAAGGATTCTGAAGTTTGTCATAGAAAGGACACTGTAGCTCGTCATAGAAAAGATACTGTAGCTTGTCATAGAAAGGACACTGTAGCTTGTCATAGAAAGGATACTGTAGCTCGTCATAGAAAGGACACTATAGCTTGTCATAGAAAGGACACTGTAGCTTGTCATACAAAGGACACTGTAGCTTGTCATAGAAAGGACACTGTAGCTCGTCATAGAAAGGATACTGTAGCTTGTCATAGAAAGGACACTGTAGCTTGTCATAGAAAGGACACTGTAGCTTGTCATAGAAAGGATACTGTAGCTTGTCATAGAAAGGATACTGTAGCTTGCCATAGAAAGGATACTGTAGCTTGTCATAGAAAGGGTACTGTAGCTTGTCATAGAAAGGACACTGTAGCTCGTCATAGAAAGGATTCTGTAGTTTGTCATAGAAAGGACACTGTAGCTCGTCATAGAAAAGATACTGTAGCTTGTCATAGAAAGGACACTGTAGCTTGTCATAGAAAGGATACTGCAGCTTGTCATAGAAAGGACACTGTAGCTCGTCATAGAAAGGACACTGTAGCTCGTCATAGAAAGGATTCTGTAGTTTGTCATAGAAAGGACACTGTAGCTCGTCATAGAAAAGATACTGTAGCTTGTCATAGAAAGGACACTGTAGCTCGTCATAGAAAGGATACTGTAGCTTGTCATAGAAAGGACACTGTAGCTTGTCATAGAAAGGATACTGTACCTTGTCATAGAAAGGACACTGTAGCTTGTCATAGAAAGGATACTGTAGCTTGTCATAGAAAGGACACTGTAGCTCGTCATAGAAAGGACACTGTAGCTTGTCATAGAAAGAACACTGTAGCGCGTCATAGAAAGGACAATGTAGCTCGTCATAGAAAGGATACTGTAGCTTGTCATAGAAAGGACACTGTAGCTCGTCATAGAAAGGACAATGTAGCTCGTCATAGAAAGGATACTGTAGCTTGTCATAGAAAAGACACTGTAGCTTGTCATAGAAAGGACACTGTAGCTTGTCATAGAAAGGATACTGTAGCTTGTCATAGAAAGGACACTGTAGCTTGTCATAGAAAGGACACTGTAGCTTGTCATAGAAAGGATACTGTAGCTTGTCATAGAAAGGATACTGTAGCTCGTCATAGAAAGGACACTGTAGCTTGTCATAGAAAGGACACTGTAGCTTGTCATAGAAAGGATACTGTAGCTTGTCATAGAAAGGATACTGTAGCTTGTCATAGAAAGGACACTGTAGCTCATCATAGAAAGGACACTGTAGCTCGTCATAGAAAGTTTACTGTAGCTTATCATAGAAAGGACACTGTAGCTTGCCATAGAAAAGGTACTGTAGCTTGTCATAGAAAGGACACTGTAGCTTGTCATAGAAAAGGCACTGTAGCTCGTCATAGAAAGGATACTGTAGCTTGTCATAGAAAGGATTCTGTAGTTTGTCATAGATAGGATACTGTAGCTCGTCATAGAAAGGACAATGTAGCTCGTCATAAAAAGGATTCTGTAGTTTGTCATAGAAAGGACACTGTAGCTCGTCATAGAAAGGACACTGTAGCTTGTCATAGAAAGGACACTGTAGCTTGTCATAGAAAGGATACTGTAGCTTGTCATAGAAAGGACACTGTAGCTCATAATAGAAAGGACTCTGTACCTCGTCATAGAAAGGACACTGTAGCTTGTCATAGAAAGGATACTGTAGCTTGTCATAGAAAGGACACTGTAGCTTGTCATAGAAAGGACACTGTAGCTTGTCATAGAAAGGACACTGTAGCTTGTCATAGAAAGGATACTGTAGCTTGTCATAGAAAGGACACTGTAGCTCATAATAGAAAGGACTCTGTAGCTCGTCATAGAAAGGACACTGTAGCTTGTCATAGAAAGGATACTGTAGCTTGTCATACAAAGGACACTGTAGCTTGTCATAGAAAGGACACTCTAGCTTGTCATAGAAAGGACACTGTAGCTTGTCATAGAAAGGATACTATAGCTCGTCATAGAAAGGACTCTGTAGCTCGTCATAGAAAGGACACTGTAGCTTGTCATAGAAAGGATACTGTAGCTTGTCATAGAAAGGACACTGTAGCTCGTAATAGAAAGGACTCTGTAGCTCGTCATAGAAAGGACACTGTAGCTTGTCATAGAAAGGATACTGTAGCTTGTCATAGAAAGGACACTGTAGCTTGTCATAGAAAGGACACTGTAGCTTGTCATAGAAAGGACACTGTAGCTTGTCATAGAAAGGATACTGTAGCTCGTCATAGAAAGGACACTGTAGCTCGTCATAGAAAGGACACTGTAGCTCGTCATAGAAAGGATTCTGTAGTTTGTCATAGAAAGGACACTGTAGCTCGTCATAGAAAGGATACTGTAGCTTGTCATAGAAAGGACACTGTAGCTTGTCATAGAAAGGATACTGTAGCTCGTCATAGAAAGGACACTGTAGCTCGTCATAGAAAGGACTCTAGCTCGTCATAGAAAGGACACTGTAGCTTGTCATAGAAAGGACATTGTAGCTCGTCATAGAAAGGATTCTGTAGCTCGTCATAGAAAGGACACTGTAGCTTGTCATAGAAAGGACACTGTAGCTCGTCATAGAAAGGACACTGTAGCTCGTCATAGAAAGGACACTGTAGCTCGTCATAGAAAGGACAATGTAGCTCGTCAGAGAAAGGATACTGTAGCTCGTCATAGAAAGGACACTGTAGCTCGTCATAGAAAGGACACTGTAGCTCGTCATAGAAAGGACGCTGTAGCTCATCATAGAAAGGACACTGTAGCTCGTCATAGAAAGTTTACTGTAGCTTATCATAGAAAGGACACTGTAGCTTGTCATAGAAAAGGTACTGTAGCTTGTCATAGAAAGGACACTGTAGCTCGTCATAGAAAGGATACTGTAGCTTGTCATAGAAAGGACACTGTAGCTCGTCACAGAAAGGACACTGTAGATCATCATAGAAAGGACACTGTAGCTTGTCATAGAAAAGGTACTGTAGCTTGTCATAGAAAGGACACTGTAGCTTGTCATAGAAAGGACACTGTAGCTTGTCATAGAAAGGATACTGTAGCTTGTCATAGAAAGGATACTGTAGCTTGCCATAGAAAGGATACTGTAGCTTGTCATAGAAAGGACACTGTAGCTCATCATAGAAAGGACACTGTAGCTCGTCATAGAAAGTTTACTGTAGCTTATCATGGAAAGGACACTGTAGCTTGGCATAGAAAAGGTACTGTAGCTTGTCATAGAAAGGACACTGTAGCTCGTCATAGAAAGGATACTGTAGCTTGTTATAGAAAGGACACTGTAGCTTGTCATAGAAAGGATACTGTAGCTTGTCATAGAAAGGACACTGTAGCTCGTCATAGAAAAGATACTGTAGCTCGTCATAGAAAGGACACTGTAGCTCGTCATAGAAAGGACACTGTAGCTTGTCATAGAAAGGACACTGTAGCTTGTCATAGAAAGGATACCGTAGCTTGTCATAGAAAGGACACTGTAGCTCGTCATAGAAAGGACACTGTAGCTCGTCATAGAAAGGACACTGTAGCTTGTCATAGAAAGGACACTGTAGCTTGTCATAGAAAGGACACTGTAGCTCGTCATAGAAAGAACACTGTAGCTCGTCATAGAAAGGACACTGTAGCTCGTCATAGAAAGGATACTGTAGATTGTCATAGAAAGGACACTGTAGCTTGTCATAGGAAGGACACTGTAGCTTGTCATAGAAATGACTCTGTAGCTTGTCATAGAAAGGACACTGTAGCTTGTCATAGAAATGACTCTGTAGCTTGTCATAGGAAGGACACTGTAGCTCGTCATAGGATACTGTAGCTTGTCATAGAAAGGACACTGTAGCTCGTCATAGAAAGGACACTGTAGCTTGTCATAGAAAGGACACTGTAGCTCGTCATAGAAAGGATACTGTAGCTTGTCATAGAAAGGACACTGTAGCTTGTCATAGAAAGGACACTGTAGCTCGTCATAGAAAGGACACTGTAGCTCGTCATAGAAAGGACACTGTAGCTCGTCATAGAAAGGACACTGTAGCTCGTCATAGAAAGTTTACTGTAGCTTATCATAGAAAGGACACTGTAGCTTGTCACAGAAAAGGTACTGTAGCTTGTCATAGAAATGACACTGTAGCTCGTCATAGAAAGGATACTGTAGCTTGTCATAGAAAGGACACTGTAGCTCGTCATAGAAAGGACACTGTAGCTCATCATAGAAAGGACACTGTAGCTTGTCATAGAAAAGGTACTGTAGCTTGTCATAGAAAGGACACTGTAGCTCGTCATAGAAAGGATTCTGTAGTTTGTCATAGAAAGGACACTGTAGCTCGTCATAGAAAAGATACTGTAGCTTGTCATAGAAAGGACACTGTAGCTTGTCATAGAAAGGATACTGTAGCTCGTCATAGAAAGGACACTATAGCTTGTCATAGAAAGGACACTGTAGCTTGTCATAGAAAGGACACTGTAGCTCGTCATACAAAGGACACTGTAGCTTGTCATAGAAAGGACACTGTAGCTCGTCATAGAAAGGATACTGTAGCTTGTCATAGAAAGGACACTGTAGCTTGTCATAGAAAGGACACTGTAGCTTGTCATAGAAAGGATACTGTAGCTTGTCATAGAAAGGATACTGTAGCTTGCCATAGAAAGGATACTGTAGCTTGTCATAGAAAGGACACTGTAGCTCATCATAGAAAGGACACTGTAGCTCGTCATAGAAAGTTTAGTGTAGCTTATCATGGAAAGGACACTGTAGCTTTTCATAGAAAAGGTACTGTAGCTTGTCATAGAAAGGACACTGTAGCTCGTCATAGAAAGGATACTGTAGCTTGTCATAGAAAGGACACTGTAGCTCGTCATAGAAAGGACACTGTAGCTCGTCATAGAAAGGACACTGTAGCTCGTCATAGAAAGGATTCTGTAGTTTGTCATAGAAAGGACACTGTAGCTCGTCATAGAAAAGATACTGTAGCTTGTCATAGAAAGGACACTGTAGCTCGTCATAGAAAGGATACTGTAGCTTGTCATAGAAAGGACACTGTAGCTTGTCATAGAAAGGATACTGTACCTTGTCATAGAAAGGACACTGTAGCTTGTCATAGAAAGGATACTGTAGCTTGTCATAGAAAGGACACTGTAGCTCGTCATAGAAAGGACATTGTAGCTTGTCATAGAAAGAACACTGTAGCTCGTCATAGAAAGGACAATGTAGCTCGTCATAGAAAGGATACTGTAGCTCGTCATAGAAAGGACACTGTAGCTCGTCATAGAAAGGACACTGTAGCTTGTCATAGAAAGGACACTGTAGCTCGTCATAGAAAGGACAATGTAGCTCGTCATAGAAAGGATACTGTAGCTTGTCATAGAAAAGACACTGTAGCTTGTCATAGAAAGGACACTGTAGCTTGTCATAGAAAGGATACTGTAGCTTGTCATAGAAAGGACACTGTAGCTTGTCATAGAAAGGACACTGTAGCTTGTCATAGAAAGGATACTGTAGCTTGTCATAGAAAGGACACTGTAGCTCATCATAGAAAGGACACTGTAGCTCGTCATAGAAAGTTTACTGTAGCTTATCATAGAAAGGACACTGTAGCTTGTCATAGAAAAGGTACTGTAGCTTGTCATAGAAAGGACACTGTAGCTTGTCATACAAAAGGCACTGTAGCTCGTCATAGAAAGGATACTGTAGCTTGTCATAGAAAGGATTCTGTAGTTTGTCATAGAAAGGACACTGTAGCTCGTCATAGAAAGGATTCTGTAGTTTGTCATAGAAAGGATACTGTAGCTTGTCATAGAAAGGACACTGTAACTTGTCATAGAAAGGATACTGTAGCTTGTCATAGAAAGGACTCTGTAGCTCGTCATAGAAAGGACACTGTAGCTCGTCATAGAAAGGACACTGTAGCTCGTCATAGAAAGGACACTGTAGCTTGTCATAGAAAGGATACTGTAGCTTGTCATAGAAAGGATAATGTAGCTTGTCATAGAAAGGACACTGTAGCTTGTCATAGAAAGGATGCTGTAGCTTGTCATAGAAAGGACACTGTAGCTTGTCATAGAAAAGGTACTGTAGCTTGTCATAGAAAGGATACTGTAGCTTGTCATAGAAAGGACACTGTAGCTCGTCATAGAAAGGATACTGTAGCTTGTCATAGAAAGGACACTGTGGCTTGTCATAGAAAAGGTACTGTAGCTCGTCATAGAAAGGATACTGTAGCTTGTCATAGAAAGGACACTGTAGCTTGTCATAGAAAGGACACTGAAGCTCGTCATAGAAAGGACACTGTAGCTTGTCATAGAAAGGACACTGTAGCTCGTCATAGAAAGAACACTGTAGCTCCTCATAGAAAGGATACTGTAGCTTGCCATAGAAAGGACACTGTAGCTCGTCATAGAAAGAACACTGTAGCTCCTCATAGAAAGGACACTGTAGCTTGTCATAGAAAGGACACTGTAGCTCGTCATAGAAAGAACATTGTAGCTCCTCATAGAAAGGATACTGTAGCTTGTCATAGAAAGGACACTGTAGCTTGTCATAGAAAGGATACTGTAGCTTGTCATAGAAAGGACACTGTAGGTCGTCATAGAAAGAACACTGTAGCTACTCCTAGAAAGGATACTGTAGCTTGTCATAGAAAGGAAACTGTAGCTCATCATAGAAAGGACACTGTAGCTTGTCATAGAAAGGATACTGTAGCTTGTCATAGAAAGGACACTGTAGCTCGTCATAGAAAGGATACTGTAGCTTGTCATAGAAAGGATACTGTAGCTTGTCATAGAAAGGACACTGTAGCTCCTCATAGAAAGGATACTGTAGCTTGTCATAGAAAGGACACTGTAGCTCGTCATAGAAAGAACACTGTAGCTCCTCATAGAAAGGACACTGTAGCTTGTCATAGAAAGGACTCTGTAGCTTGACATAGAAAGAACATTGTAGCTCCTCATAGAAAGGATACTGTTGCTTGTCATAGAAAGGATACTGTAGCTTGTCATAGAAAGGACACTGTAGCTCGTCATAGAAAGAACACTGTAGCTACTCATAGAAAGGATACTGTAGCTTGTCATAGAAAGGAAACTGTAGCTCATCATAGAAAGGATACTGTAGCTTGTCATAGAAAGGACTCTGTAGCTTGACATAGAAAGAACATTGTAGCTCCTCATAGAAAGGATACTGTAGCTTGTCATAGAAAGGACACTGTAGCTTGTCATAGAAAGGATACTGTAGCTTGTCATAGAAAGGACACTGTAGCTCGTCATAGAAAGAACACTGTAGCTACTCATAGAAAGGATACTGTAGCTTGTCATAGAAAGGAAACTGTAGCTCATCATAGAAAGGACACTGTAGCTTGTCATAGAAAGGATACTGTAGCTTGTCATAGAAAGGACACTGTAGCTCGTCATAGAAAGGATACTGTAGCTTGTCATAGAAAGGATACTGTAGCTTGTCATAGAAAGGACACTGTAGCTCCTCATAGAAAGGATACTGTAGCTTGTCATAGAAAGGACACTGTAGCTTGTCATAGAAAGGACACTGTAGCTTGTCATAGAAAGGACACTGTAGCTTGTCATAGAAAGTATACTGTAGCTCGTCATAGAAAGGACACTGTAGCTCGTCATAGAAAGGACACTGTAGCTCGTCATAGAAAGGATACTGTAGCTCGTCATAGAAAGAATTCTGTAGTTTGTCATAGAATGGGCACTGTAGCTCGTCATAGAAAGGATTCTGTAGTTTGTCATAGAAAGGACACTGTAGCTCATCATAGAAAGGATACTGTAGCTTGTCATAGAAAGGACACTGTAGCTTGTCATAGAAAGGATACTGTAGCTCGTCATAGAAAGGACACTGTAGCTCGTCATAGAAAGGACTCTGTAGCTCGTCATAGAAAGGACACTGTAGCTTGTCATAGAAAGGACATTGTAGCTCGTCATAGAAAGGATTCTGTAGCTCGTCATAGAAATGACACTGTAGCTTGTCATAGAAAGGACACTGTAGCTCGTCATAGAAAGGACACTGTAGCTCATCATAGAAAGGACACTGTAGCTCGTCATAGAAAGGACAATGTAGCTCGTCAGAGAAAGGATACTGTAGCTCGTCATAGAAAGGACACTGTAGCTTGTCATAGAAAGGACAATGTAGCTCGTCATAGAAAGGATACTGTAGCTTGTCATAGAAAAGACACTGTAGCTTGTCATAGAAAGGACACTGTAGCTCGTCATAGAAAGGATACTGTAGCTTGTCATAGAAAGGACACTGTAGCTTGTCATAGAAAGGACACTGTAGCTCGTCATAGAAAGGATACTGTAGCTTGTCATAGAAAGGATACTGTAGCTTGTCATAGAAAGGACACTGTAACTTGTCATAGAAAGGATACTGTAGCTTGTCATAGAAAGGACTCTGTAGCTCGTCATAGAAAGGACACTGTAGCTCGTCATAGAAAGGACACTGTAGCTCGTCATAGAAAGGACACTGTAGCTTGTCATAGAAAGGATACTGTAGCTTGTCATAGAAAGGATAATGTAGCTTGTCATAGAAAGGACACTGTAGCTTGTCATAGAAAGGATGCTGTAGCTTGTCATAGAAAGGACACTGTAGCTTGTCATAGAAAAGGTACTGTAGCTTGTCATAGAAAGGATACTGTAGCTTGTCATAGAAAGGACACTGTAGCTCGTCATAGAAAGGATACTGTAGCTTGTCATAGAAAGGACACTGTGGCTTGTCATAGAAAAGGTACTGTAGCTCGTCATAGAAAGGATACTGTAGCTTGTCATAGAAAGGACACTGTAGCTTGTCATAGAAAGGACACTGAAGCTCGTCATAGAAAGGACACTGTAGCTTGTCATAGAAAGGACACTGTAGCTCGTCATAGAAAGAACACTGTAGCTCCTCATAGAAAGGATACTGTAGCTTGCCATAGAAAGGACACTGTAGCTCGTCATAGAAAGAACACTGTAGCTCCTCATAGAAAGGACACTGTAGCTTGTCATAGAAAGGACTCTGTAGCTTGACATAGAAAGAACATTGTAGCTCCTCATAGAAAGGATACTGTAGCTTGTCATAGAAAGGACACTGTAGCTTGTCATAGAAAGGATACTGTAGCTTGTCATAGAAAGGACACTGTAGCTCGTCATAGAAAGAACACTGTAGCTACTCATAGAAAGGATACTGTAGCTTGTCATAGAAAGGAAACTGTAGCTCATCATAGAAAGGACACTGTAGCTTGTCATAGAAAGGATACTGTAGCTTGTCATAGAAAGGACACTGTAGCTCGTCATAGAAAGGATACTGTAGCTTGTCATAGAAAGGATACTGTAGCTTGTCATAGAAAGGACACTGTAGCTCCTCATAGAAAGGATACTGTAGCTTGTCATAGAAAGGACACTGTAGCTCGTCATAGAAAGAACACTGTAGCTCCTCATAGAAAGGACACTGTAGCTTGTCATAGAAAGGACTCTGTAGCTTGACATAGAAAGAACATTGTAGCTCCTCATAGAAAGGATACTGTTGCTTGTCATAGAAAGGATACTGTAGCTTGTCATAGAAAGGACACTGTAGCTCGTCATAGAAAGAACACTGTAGCTACTCATAGAAAGGATACTGTAGCTTGTCATAGAAAGGAAACTGTAGCTCATCATAGAAAGGACACTGTAGCTTGTCATAGAAAGGACTCTGTAGCTTGACATAGAAAGAACATTGTAGCTCCTCATAGAAAGGATACTGTAGCTTGTCATAGAAAGGACACTGTAGCTTGTCATAGAAAGGATACTGTAGCTTGTCATAGAAAGGACACTGTAGCTCGTCATAGAAAGAACACTGTAGCTACTCATAGAAAGGATACTGTAGCTTGTCATAGAAAGGAAACTGTAGCTCATCATAGAAAGGACACTGTAGCTTGTCATAGAAAGGATACTGTAGCTTGTCATAGAAAGGACACTGTAGCTCGTCATAGAAAGGATACTGTAGCTTGTCATAGAAAGGATACTGTAGCTTGTCATAGAAAGGACACTGTAGCTCCTCATAGAAAGGATACTGTAGCTTGTCATAGAAAGGACACTGTAGCTTGTCATAGAAAGGATACTGTAGCTTGTCATAGAAAGGACACTGTAGCTTGTCATAGAAAGGACACTGTAGCTTGTCATAGAAAGGACACTGTAGCTCGTCATAGAAAGGACACTGTAGCTCATCATAGAAAGGATACTGTAGCTTGTCATAGAAAGGACACTAGCTCGTCATAGAAAGGATACTGTAGCTTGTCATAGAAAGGACACTGAAGCTCGTCATAGAAAGGACACTGTAGCTTGTCATAGAAAGGATACTGCAGCTTGTCATAGAAAGGACACTGTAGCTCGTCATAGAAAGGATACTGTAGCTCGTCATAGAAAGGACACTGTAGCTCATCATAGAAAGGACACTGTAGCTTGTCATAGAAAGGATACTGTAGCTTGTCATAGAAAGGACACTGTAGCTTGTCATAGAAAGGACACTGTAGCTTGTCATAGAAAGGACACTGTAGCTCGTCATAGAAAGGACACTGTAGCTCATCATAGAAAGGATACTGTAGCTTGTCATAGAAAGGACACTAGCTCGTCATAGAAAGGATACTGTAGCTTGTCATAGAAAGGACACTGAAGCTCGTCATAGAAAGGACACTGTAGCTTGTCATAGAAAGGATACTGTAGCTTGTCATAGAAAGGACACTGTAGCTCGTCATAGAAAGAACACTGTAGCTCCTCATAGAAAGGATACTGTAGCTTGTCATAGAAAGGACACTGTAGCTTGACATAGAAAGAACACTGTAGCTCCTCATAGAAAGGATACTGTAGCTTGTCATAGAAAGGACACTGTAGCTTGTCATAGAAAGGATACTGTAGCTCGTCATAGAAAGGACACTGTAGCTCGTCATAGAAAGAACACTGTAGCTCCTCATAGAAAGGATACTGTAGCTTGTCATAGAAAGGAAACTGTAGCTTGTCATAGAAAGTACACTGTAGCTCGTCATAGAAAGGACACTGTAGCTTGTCATAGAAAGGATACTGTAGCTTGTCATAGAAAGGACACTGTAGCTCGTCATAGAAAGGACACTGTAGCTTGTCATAGAAAGGATACTGTAGCTTGTCATAGAAAGGACACTGTAGCTCGTCATAGAAAGGACACTGTAGCTTGTCATAGAAAGGATACTGTAGCTTGTCATAGAAAGGACACTGTAGCTCGTCATAGAAAGGATACTGTAGCTCGTCATAGAAAGGACACTGTAGCTCATCATAGAAAGGACACTGTAGCTTGTCATAGAAAGGATACTGTAGCTTGTCATAGAAAGGACACTGTAGCTTGTCATAGAAAGGACACTGTAGCTTGTCATAGAAAGGACACTGTAGCTCGTCATAGAAAGGACACTGTAGCTCATCATAGAAAGGATACTGTAGCTCGTCATAGAAAGGACACTGTAGCTCGTCATAGAAAGGACACTGTAGCTCGTCATAGAAAGGACACTGTAGCTCGTCATAGAAAGGACACTGTAGCTACTCATAGAAAGGATACTGTAGCTTGTCATAGAAAGGAAACTGTAGCTCATCATAGAAAGGACACTGTAGCTTGTCATAGAAAGGATACTGTAGCTTGTCATAGAAAGGACACTGTAGCTCGTCATAGAAAGGATACTGTAGCTTGTCATAGAAAGGATACTGTAGCTTGTCATAGAAAGGACACTGTAGCTCCTCATAGAAAGGATACTGTAGCTTGTCATAGAAAGGACACTGTAGCTCGTCATAGAAAGAACACTGTAGCTCCTCATAGAAAGGACACTGTAGCTTGTCATAGAAAGGACTCTGTAGCTTGACATAGAAAGAACATTGTAGCTCCTCATAGAAAGGATACTGTAGCTTGTCATAGAAAGGACACTGTAGCTCGTCATAGAAAGAACACTGTAGCTACTCATAGAAAGGATACTGTAGCTTGTCATAGAAAGGAAACTGTAGCTCATCATAGAAAGGACACTGTAGCTTGTCATAGAAAGGATACTGTAGCTTGTCATAGAAAGGACACTGTAGCTCGTCATAGAAAGGATACTGTAGCTCGTCATAGAAAGGACACTGTAGCTCATCATAGAAAGGACACTGTAGCTCGTTATAGAAAGGATACTGCAGCTTGTCATAGAAAGGACACTGTAGCTCGTCATAGAAAGGACACTGTAGCTTGTCATAGAAAGGACACTGTAGCTTGTCATAGAAAGGACACTGTAGCTCGTCATAGAAAGGACACTGTAGCTCGTCATAGAAAGGACACTGTAGCTTGTCATAGCAAGGACACTGTAGCTCGTCATAGAAAGGACACTGTAGCTTGTCATAGAAAGGATACTGTAGCTTGTCATAGAAAGGACACTGTAGCTCGTCATAGAAAGGATACTGTAGCTCGTCATAGAAAGGACACTGTAGCTCATCATAGAAAGGACACTGTAGCTTGTCATAGAATGGATACTGTAGCTTGTCATAGAAAGGACACTGTAGCTCGTCATAGAAAGGACACTGTAGCTTGTCATGGAAAGGATACTGTAGCTTGTCATAGAAAGGAAACTGTAGCTTGTCATAGAAAGGACACTGTAGCTCGTCATAGAAAGGACACTGTAGCTTGTCATAGAAAGGATACTGTAGCTTGTCATAGAAAGGACACTGTAGCTCGTCATAGAAAGGACACTGTAGCTTGTCATAGAAAGGATACTGTAGCTTGTCATAGAAAGGACACTGTAGCTCGTCATAGAAAGGATACTGTAGCTCGTCATAGAAAGGACACTGTAGCTCGTAATAGAAAGGACACTGTAGCTTGTCATAGAAAGGACACTGTAGCTTGTCATAGAAAGGATACCGTAGCTTGTCATAGAAAGGACACTGTAGCTCGTCATAGAAAGGACACTGTAGCTCGTCATAGAAAGGACACTGTAGCTTGTCATAGAAAGGACACTGTAGCTCGTCATAGAAAGAACACTGTAGCTCGTCATAGAAAGGACACTGTAGCTCGTCATAGAAAGGATACTGTAGATTGTCATAGAAAGGACACTGTAGCTCGTCATAGAAAGGACAGTGTAGCTTGTCATAGAAAGGACACTGTAGCTCGTCATAGAAAGGACACTGTAGCTCGTCATAGAAAGGACACTGTAGCTCGTCATAGGATACTGTAGCTTGTCATAGAAAGGACACTGTAGCTCGTCATAGAAAGGATACTGTAGCTTGTCATAGAAAGGACACTGTAGCTCGTCATAGAAAGGATACTGTAGCTTGTCATAGAAAGGACACTGTAGCTTGTCATAGAAAGGACACTGTAGCTTGTCATAGAAATGACTCTGTAGCTTGTCATAGAAAGGACACTGTAGCTTGTCATAGAAATGACACTGTAGCTCGTCATAGAAAGGACACTGTAGCTCGTCATAGAAAGGACACTGTAGCTTGTCATAGAAAGGATACTGTAGCTCTTCATAGAAAAGATACTGTAGCTCATCATAGAAAGGATACTGTAGCTCGTCATAGAAAGGATACTGTAGCTTGTCATAGAAAGGATACTGTAGCTCGTCATAGAAAGGACACTGTAGCTCGTCATAGAAAGGATAATGTAGCTTGTCATAGAAAGGATAATGTAGCTCGTCATAGAAAGGACACTGTAGCTCGTCATAGAAAGGACACTGTAGCTCATCATAGAAAAGATACTGTAGCTTGTCATAGAAAGGACACTGTAGCTCATCATAGAAAGTATACTGTAGCTTGACATAGAAAAGACACTGTAGCTCGTCATAGAAAGTATACTGTAGCTCGTCATAGAAAGGATACTGTAGCTTGTCATAGAAAGGACACTGTAGCTCGTCATAGAAAGGACACTGTAGCTTGTCATAGAAAGGATACTGTAGCTTGTCATAGAAAGGACACTGTAGCTTGTCATAGAAATGACTCTGTAGCTTGTCATAGAAAGGACACTGTAGCTTGTCATAGAAATGACTCTGTAGCTTGTCATAGAAAGGACACTGTAGCTCATCATAGAAAGGACACTGTAGCTCGTCATAGAAAGGACACTGTAGCTCGTCATAGAAATGACTCTGTAGCTCGTCATAGAAAGGACACTGTAGCTCGTCATAGAAATGACTCTGTAGCTTGTCATAGAAAGGACACTGTAGCTTGTCATAGAAAGGACACTGTAGCTCGTCATAGAAAGGATACTGTAGCTTGTCATAGAAAGGACACTGTAGCTCGTCATAGAAAGGACACTGTAGCTTGTCATAGAAAGGATACTGTAGCTTGTCATAGAAAGGATACTGTAGCTTGTCATAGAAAGGACACTGTAGCTCGTCATAGAAAGGATACTGTAGCTTGTCATAGAAAGGACACTGTAGCTCGTCATAGAAAGGACACTGTAGCTCGTCATAGAAAGGACACTGTAGATCGTCATAGAAAGGACACTGTAGATCGTCATAGAAAGGATACTCTAGCTTGTCATAGAAAGGACACTGTAGCTCGTCATAGAAAGGATACTGCAGCTCGTCATAGAAATGACTCTGTAGCTTGTCATAGAAAGGACACTGTAGCTTGTCATAGAAAGGATACTGTAGCTTGTCATAGAAAGGACACTGTAGCTTGTCATAGAAATGACTCTGTAGCTCGTCATAGAAAGGATACTGTAGCTTGTCATAGAAAGCACACTGTAGCTTGTCATAGAAAGGACACTGTAGCTTGTCATAGAAAGGACACTGTAGCTCGTCATAGAAAGGACACTGTAGCTTGTCATAGAAAGGACACTGTAGCTCCTCATAGAAAGGACACTGTAGCTTGTCATAGAAATGACTCTGTAGCTCGTCATAGAAAGGATACTGTAGCTTGTCATAGAAAGGACACTGTAGCTTGTCATAGAAATGACTCTGTAGCTCGTCATAGAAAGGATACTGTAGCTTGTCATAGAAAGGACACTGTAGCTCGTCATAGAAATGACTCTGTAGCTCGTCATAGAAAGGATACTGTAGCTTGTCATAGAAAGGACACTGTAGCTCGTCATAGAAAGGACACTGTAGCTCGTCATAGAAAGGACACTGTAGCTAGTCATAGAAAGGATACTGTAGCTTGTCATAGAAAGGATACTGTAGCTTGTCATAGAAAGGATACTGTAGCTTGTCATAGAAAGGACACTGTAGCTCCTCATAGAAAGGATACTGTAGCTCGTCATAGAAAGGATACTGTAGCTTGTCATAGAAACTACACTGTAGCTCGTCATAGAAAGGATACTGTAGCTTGTCATAGAAAGGATACTGTAGCTTGTCATAAAAAGGACACTGTAGCTCCTCATAGAAAGGATACTGTAGCTTGTCATAGAAAGGACACTGTAGCTCCTCATAGAAAGGACACTGTAGCTCGTCATAGAAAGGACACTGTAGCTCCTCATAGAAAGGACACTGTAGCTTGTCATAGAAAGGACACTGTAGCTCCTCATAGAAAGGACACTGTAGCTTGTCATAGAAAGGACACTGTAGCTCGTCATAGAAAGGACACTGTAGCTTGTCATAGAAAGGACACTGTAGCTCCTCATAGAAAGGACACTGTAGCTTGTCATAGAAAGGACACTGTAGCTCCTCATAGAAAGGACACTGTAGCTTGTCATAGAAAGGACACTGTAGCTCGTCATAGAAAGGACACTGTAGCTTGTCATAGAAAGGACACTGTAGCTCCTCATAGAAAGGACACTGTAGCTTGTCATAGAAATGACTCTGTAGCTCGTCATAGAAAGGATACTGTAGCTTGTCATAGAAAGGACACTGTAGCTTGTCATAGAAATGACTCTGTAGCTCGTCATAGAAAGGATACTGTAGCTTGTCATAGAAATGACTCTGTAGCTCGTCATAGAAAGGATACTGTAGCTTGTCATAGAAAGGACACTGTAGCTTGTCATAGAAAGGACACTGTAGCTTGTCATAAAAATGACTCTGTAGCTCGTCATAGAAAGGACACTGTAGCTTGTCATAGAAAGGACACTGTAGCTTGTCATAGAAAGGACACTGTAGCTTGTCATAGAAAGGACACTGTAGCTCGTCATAGAAAGGACACTGTAGCTTGTCATAGAAAGGACACTGTAGCTTGTCATAGAAAGGATACTGTAGCTCATCATAGAAAGGACACTGTAGCTTGTCATAGAAATGACTCTGTAGCTCGTCATAGAAAGGACACTGAAGCTCATCATAGAAAGGACACTGTAGCTTGTCATAGAAAGGATACTGTAGCTTGTCATAGAAATGACTCTGTAGCTCGTCATAGAAAGGATACTGTAGCTTGTCATAGAAAGGACACTGTAGCTCGTCATTGAAAGGACACTGTAGCTCGTCATAGAAAGGACACTGTAGCTTGTCATAGAAAGGATACTGTAGCTTGTCATAGAAAGGAAACTGTAGCTTGTCATAGAAAGGACACTGTAGCTCGTCATAGAAAGGACACTGTAGCTTGTCATAGAAAGGATACTGTAGCTTGTCATAGAAAGGACACTGTAGCTCCTCATAGAAAGGACACTGTAGCTTGTCATAGAAAGGACACTGTAGCTCGTCATAGAAAGGACACTGTAGCTTGTCATAGAAAGGACACTGTAGCTCCTCATAGAAAGGACACTGTAGCTTGTCATAGAAATGACTCTGTAGCTCGTCATAGAAAGCATACTGTAGCTTGTCATAGAAAGGACACTGTAGCTTGTCATAGAAATGACTCTGTAGCTCGTCATAGAAAGGATACTGTAGCTTGTCATAGAAATGACTCTGTAGCTTGTCATAGAAAGGATACTGTAGCTTGTCATGGAAAGGACACTGTAGCTTGTCATAGAAATGACTCTATAGCTCGTCATAGAAAGGACACTGTAGCTTGTCATAGAAAGAACACTGTAGCTTGTCATAGAAAGGACACTGTAGCTTGTCATAGAAATGACTCTGTAGCTCGTCATAGAAAGGACACTGTAGCTCGTCATAGAAAGGACACTGTAGCTTGTCATAGAAAGGATACTGTAGCTTGTCATAGAAATGACTCTGTAGCTCGTCATAGAAAGGATACTGTAGCTTGTCATAGAAAGGACACTGTAGCTCGTCATAGAAAGGATACTGTAGCTCGTCATAGAAAGGACACTGTAGCTTGTCATAGAAAGGATACTGTAGCTTGTCATAGAAATGACTCTGTAGCTCGTCATAGAAAGGATACTGTATCTTGTCATAGAAATGACTCTGTAGCTCGTCATAGAAAGGACACTGTAGCTCGTCATAGAAAGGACACTGTAGCTTGTCATAGAAAGGATACTGTAGCTTGTCATAGAAATGACTCTGTAGCTCGTCATAGAAAGGATACTGTAGCTTGTCATAGAAAGGACACTGTAGCTCGTCATAGAAAGGACACTGTAGCTCGTCATAGAAAGGATACTGTAGCTCGTCATAGAAAGGACACTGTAGCTTGTCATAGAAAGGATACTGTAGCTTGTCATAGAAATGACTCTGTAGCTCGTCATAGAAAGGACACTGTAGCTTGTCATAGAAAGGATACTGTAGCTCGTCATAGAAAGGATACTGTAGCTCGTCATAGAAAGGATACTGTAGCTCGTCATAGAAAGGATACTGTAGCTCGTCATAGAAAGGATACTGTAGCTTGTCATAGAAAGGACACTGTAGCTTGTCATAGAAATGACTCTGTAGCTCGTCATAGAAAGGACACTGTAGCTTGTCATAGAAAGGATACTGTAGCTTGTCATAGAAATGACTCTGTAGCTCGTCATAGAAAGGATACTGTAGTTTGTCATAGAAAGGACACTGTAGCTTGTCATAGAAATGACTCTGTAGCTCGTCATAGAAAGGATACTGTAGCTTGTCATAGAAAGGATACTGTAGCTCGTCATAGAAAGGACACTGTAGCTCGTCATAGAAATGACTCTGTAGCTCGTCATAGAAAGGATAATGTAGCTTGTCATAGAAAGAACACTGTAGCTCATCATAGAAAGGACACTGTAGCTTGTCATAGAAAGGATACTGTAGCTTGTCATAGAAATGACTCTGTAGCTCGTCATAGAAAGGATACTGTAGCTTGTCATAGAAAGGATACTGTAGCTCGTCATAGAAAGGACACTGTAGCTCGTCATAGAAAGGATACTGTAGCTTGTCATAGAAATGACTCTGTAGCTCGTCATAGAAAGGACACTGTAGCTTGTCATAGAAATGACTCTGTAGCTCGTCATAGAAAGGACACTGTAGCTTGTCATAGAAAGGACACTGTAGCTCGTCACAGAAAGGACACTGTAGCTCGTCATAGAAAGGACACTGTAGCTCGTCATAGAAAGGACACTGTAGCTCGTCATAGAAAGGATAATGTAGCTTGTCATAGAAAGGACACTGTAGCTCGTCATAGAAAGGACACTGTAGCTTGTCATAGAAAGGACACTGTAGCTCGTCATAGAAAGGACACTGTAGCTCGTCATAGAAAGGATAATGTAGCTTGTCATAGAAAGGACACTGTAGCTCGTCATAGAAAGGACACTGTAGCTTGTCATAGAAAGGACACTGTAGCTCGTCATAGAAAGGACACTGTAGCTTGTCATAGAAAGGATACTGTACCTTGTCATAGAAAGGACACTGTAGCTTGTCATAGAAAGGATACTGTAGCTCGTCATAGAAAGGACACTGTAGCTTGTCATAGAAAGGATACTGTAGCTCGTCATAGAAAGGACACTGTAGCTCGTCATAGAAAGGACACTGTAGCTCGTCATAGAAAGGATAATGTAGCTTGTCATAGAAAGGACACTGTAGCTCGTCATAGAAAGGACACTGTAGCTCGTCATAGAAAGGATAATGTAGCTTGTCATAGAAAGGACACTGTAGCTCGTCATAGAAAGGACACTGTAGCTCGTCATAGAAAGGATACTGTAGCTTGTCATAGAAAGGATACTGTAGCTCGTCATAGAAAGGACACTGTAGCTCGTCATAGAAAGGACACTGTAGCTCGTCATAGAAAGGACACTGTAGCTTGTCATAGAAAGGACACTGTAGCTCGTCATAGAAAGGACACTGTAGCTCGTCATAGAAAGGATAATGTAGCTTGTCATAGAAAGGACACTGTAGCTCGTCATAGAAAGGACACTGTAGCTCGTCATAGAAAGGACACTGTAGCTTGTCATAGAAATGACTCTGTAGCTCGTCATAGAAAGGACACTGTAGCTTGTCATAGAAAGGACACTGTAGCTCGTCATAGAAAGGACACTGTAGCTTGTCATAGAAATGACTCTGTAGCTCGTCATAGAAAGGACACTGTAGCTCGTCATAGAAAGGACACTGTAGCTTGTCATAGAAATGACTCTGTAGCTCGTCATAGAAAGGATACTGTAGCTTGTCATAGAAAGGACACTGTAGCTTGTCATAGAAATGACTCTGTAGCTCGTCATAGAAAGGATACTGTAGCTTGTCATAGAAAGGACACTGTAGCTCGTCATAGAAAGGATACTGTAGCTTGTCATAGAAAGGATACTGTAGCTTGTCATAGAAAGGGCACTGTAGCTCCTCATAGAAAGGATACTGTAGCTTGTCATAGAAAGGACACTGTAGCTCGTCATAGAAAGGACACTGTAGCTCGTCATAGAAAGGATACTGTAGCTTGTCATAGAAAGGACACTGTAGCTTGTCATAGAAATGACTCTGTAGCTCGTCATAGAAAGGATACTGTAGCTTGTCATAGAAAGGACACTGTAGCTCGTCATAGAAAGGATACTGTAGCTTGTCATAGAAAGGATACTGTAGCTTGTCATAGAAAGGACACTGTAGCTCCTCATAGAAAGGATACTGTAGCTTGTCATAGAAAGGACACTGTAGCTCGTCATAGAAAGGACACTGTAGCTCGTCATAGAAAGGACACTGTAGATCGTCATAGAAAGGACACTGTAGATCGTCATAGAAAGGATACTCTAGCTTGTCATAGAAAGGACACTGTAGCTCGTCATAGAAAGGATACTGCAGCTCGTCATAGAAATGACTCTGTAGCTTGTCATAGAAAGGACACTGTAGCTTGTCATAGAAAGGATACTGTAGCTTGTCATAGAAAGGACACTGTAGCTTGTCATAGAAATGACTCTGTAGCTCGTCATAGAAAGTATACTGTAGCTTGTCATAGAAAGCACACTGTAGCTTGTCATAGAAAGGACACTGTAGCTTGTCATAGAAAGGACACTGTAGCTCGTCATAGAAAGGACACTGTAGCTTGTCATAGAAAGGACACTGTAGCTCCTCATAGAAAGGACACTGTAGCTTGTCATAGAAAGGACACTGTAGCTTGTCATAGGAATGACTCTGTAGCTCGTCATAGAAAGGATACTGTAGCTTGTCATAGAAAGGACACTGTAGCTCGTCATAGAAAGGACACTGTAGCTTGTCATAGAAAGGACACTGTAGCTCCTCATAGAAAGGTCACTGTAGCTTGTCATAGAAAGGACACTGTAGCTTGTCATAGAAAGGACTCTGTAGCTCCTCATAGAAAGGATACTGTAGCTTGTCATAGAAAGGACACTGTAGCTTGTCATAGAAATGACTCTGTAGCTCGTCATAGAAAGGATACTGTAGCTTGTCATAGAAAGGACACTGTAGCTCGTCATAGAAATGACTCTGTAGCTCGTCATAGAAAGGATACTGTAGCTTGTCATAGAAAGGACACTGTACAGTCATGGCCAAAAGTTTTGAGAATGACACCAAAATTATATTTTCACATGATCTGCTGGCCTCTGGTTTTTATTAGTGTTTGTCTGATGTTTATATCACATACAGAAATATAATTGCAATCATATTATGAGTACTAATAGGTTATATTGACAGTTAGAATGAGTTAATGCAGCAAGTCAATATTTGCAGTGTTGCCCCTTCTTCTTCAAGACCTCTGTAATTCTCCCTGGCATGCTCTCAATCAACTTTTGGACCAAATCCTGACTGATAGCAGTCCATTCTTGCATAATCAATGCTTGCATTTTGCCAGAATTTGCTGGTTTTTGTTTGTCCACCCGTCTCTTGATGATTGACCACAAGTTCTCAATGGGGTTAAGATCTGGGGAGCTTCCAGGCCATGGACCCAAAATCTCTATGTTTTGTTCCATGAGCCATTTAGTTATCACCTTTGCTTTATGGCAAGGTGCTCCATCATGCTGGAAAAGGCATTGTTGGGCGCCAAACTGCTCTTGGACGGTTGGGAGAAGTTGCTCTTGGAGGACATTCTGTTACCATTGTTTATTCATGGCTGTGTTTTTAGGCAAGACTGTGAGTGAGCCGATTCCCTTGGCTGAGAAGCAACCCCACACACGAATGGTTTCAGGATGCTTTATAGTTGGCATGAGACAAGACTGGTGGTAGCGCTCACCTCTTCTTCTCCGAATAAGCTGTTTTCCAGATGTCCCAAACAATCGAAAAGGGGATTCATCAGAGAAAATGACTTTGCCCCAGTCCTCAGCAGTCCACTCCCTGTACCTTTTGCAGAATATCAGTCGGTCCCTGATGTTTTTTCTGGAGAGAAGTGGCTTCTTTGCTGCCCTCCTTGAAACCAGCCCTTGCTCAAAGAGTCTCCGCCTCACAGTGCGTGCAGAAGCACTCACACCAGCCTGCTGCCATTCCTGAGCAAGCTCGGCACTGCTGGTAGTCCGATCCCGCAGCTGAAACAGTTTTAAGATACGGTCCTGGCGCTTGCTGGTCTTTCTTGGGCGCTCTGGAGTCTTTTTGACAACAATGGAAGCTCTCTCCTTGAAGGTCTTGATGATGCGATAGATTGTTGACTGAGGTGCAATCTTTGTAGCTGCGATACTCTTCCCTGTTAGGCCATTTTTGTGCAGTGCAATGATGGCTGCACGTATTTGTTTAGAGATAACCATGGTTAACTTAAGAGAAACAATGATACCAAGAACCAGCCTCCTTTTAAAGTGTCCAGTGATGTCATTCTTACTTAATCATGACTGAATGATCGCCAGCCCTGTCCTCATCAACACCCACACCTGTGTTAATGGATCAATCACTAAAACGATGTTAGCTGCTCCTTTTAAGGCAGGACTGCAATGATGTTGAAATGTGTTTTGGCAGTTAAAGTTCATTTTCTGGGCAAATATTGACTTTGCAAGTACAGTAATTGCTGTTAAGCTGATCACTCTTTGACATTCAGGAGTATATGCAAATTGCCATTACAAAAAATGAAGCAGTAAACTTTGGAAAAATTACTATTTGTCTCATTCTCAATACTTTTGGCCATGACTGTAGCTCGTCATAGAAAGGACACTGTAGCTCGTCATAGAAAGGACACTGTAGCTCGTCATAGAAAGGATACTGTAGCTTGTCATAGAAAGGATACTGTAGCTTGTCATAGAAAGGATACTGTAGCTTGTCATAGAAAGGACACTGTAGCTCCTCATAGAAAGGATACTGTAGCTCGTCATAGAAAGGATACTGTAGCTTGTCATAGAAACTACACTGTAGCTCGTCATAGAAAGGATACTGTAGCTTGTCATAGAAAGGATACTGTAGCTTGTCATAAAAAGGACACTGTAGCTCCTCATAGAAAGGATACTGTAGCTTGTCATAGAAAGGACACTGTAGCTCCTCATAGAAAGGACACTGTAGCTCCTCATAGAAAGGACACTGTAGCTTGTCATAGAAAGGACACTGTAGCTCCTCATAGAAAGGACACTGTAGCTTGTCATAGAAAGGACACTGTAGCTCGTCATAGAAAGGACACTGTAGCTTGTCATAGAAAGGACACTGTAGCTCCTCATAGAAAGGACACTGTAGCTTGTCATAGAAATGACTCTGTAGCTCGTCATAGAAAGGATACTGTAGCTTGTCATAGAAATGACTCTGTAGCTCGTCATAGAAAGGATACTGTAGCTTGTCATAGAAAGGACACTGTAGCTTGTCATAAAAATGACTCTGTAGCTCGTCATAGAAAGGACACTGTAGCTTGTCATAGAAAGGACACTGTAGCTTGTCATAGAAAGGACACTGTAGCTCGTCATAGAAAGGACACTGTAGCTTATCATAGAAAGGACACTGTAGCTTGTCATAGAAAGGATACTGTAGCTCATCATAGAAAGGACACTGTAGCTTGTCATAGAAATGACTCTGTAGCTCGTCATAGAAAGGACACTGAAGCTCATCATAGAAAGGACACTGTAGCTTGTCATAGAAAGGATACTGTAGCTTGTCATAGAAATGACTCTGTAGCTCGTCATAGAAAGGATACTGTAGCTTGTCATAGAAAGGACACTGTAGCTCGTCATTGAAAGGACACTGTAGCTCGTCATAGAAAGGACACTGTAGCTTGTCATAGAAAGGATACTGTAGCTTGTCATAGAAAGGACACTGTAGCTCGTCATAGAAAGGACACTGTAGCTTGTCATAGAAAGGATACTGTAGCTTGTCATAGAAAGGAAACTGTAGCTTGTCATAGAAAGGACACTGTAGCTCGTCATAGAAAGGACACTGTAGCTTGTCATAGAAAGGATACTGTAGCTTGTCATAGAAAGGACACTGTAGCTCCTCATAGAAAGGACACTGTAGCTTGTCATAGAAAGGACACTGTAGCTCGTCATAGAAAGGACACTGTAGCTTGTCATAGAAAGGACACTGTAGCTCCTCATAGAAAGGACACTGTAGCTTGTCATAGAAATGAATCTGTAGCTCGTCATAGAAAGGATACTGTAGCTTGTCATAGAAAGGACACTGTAGCTTGTCATAGAAATGACTCTGTAGCTCGTCATAGAAAGGATACTGTAGCTTGTCATAGAAATGACTCTGTAGCTTGTCATAGAAAGGATACTGTAGCTTGTCATAGAAAGGACACTGTAGCTTGTCATAGAAATGACTCTGTAGCTCGTCATAGAAAGGACACTGTAGCTTGTCATAGAAAGAACACTGTAGCTTGTCATAGAAAGGACACTGTAGCTTGTCATAGAAAGGACACTGTAGCTTGTCATAGAAATGACTCTGTAGCTCGTCATAGAAAGGACACTGTAGCTCGTCATAGAAAGGACACTGTAGCTTGTCATAGAAAGGATACTGTAGCTTGTCATAGAAATGACTCTGTAGCTCGTCATAGAAAGGATACTGTAGCTTGTCATAGAAAGGACACTGTAGCTCGTCATAGAAAGGACACTGTAGCTCGTCATAGAAAGGATACTGTAGCTCGTCATAGAAAGGACACTGTAGCTTGTCATAGAAAGGATACTGTAGCTTGTCATAGAAATGACTCTGTAGCTCGTCATAGAAAGGATACTGTAGCTTGTCATAGAAAGGATACTGTAGCTCGTCATAGAAAGGATACTGTAGCTCGTCATAGAAAGGATACTGTAGCTTGTCATAGAAAGGACATTGTATCTTGTCATAGAAATGACTCTGTAGCTCGTCATAGAAAGGACACTGTAGCTCGTCATAGAAAGGACACTGTAGCTTGTCATAGAAAGGATACTGTAGCTTGTCATAGAAATGACTCTGTAGCTCGTCATAGAAAGGATACTGTAGCTTGTCATAGAAAGGACACTGTAGCTCGTCATAGAAAGGACACTGTAGCTCGTCATAGAAAGGATACTGTAGCTCGTCATAGAAAGGACACTGTAGCTTGTCATAGAAAGGATACTGTAGCTTGTCATAGAAATGACTCTGTAGCTCGTCATAGAAAGGATACTGTAGCTTGTCATAGAAAGGACACTGTAGCTTGTCATAGAAAGGATACTGTAGCTTGTCATAGAAAGGATACTGTAGCTCGTCATAGAAAGGATACTGTAGCTCGTCATAGAAAGGATACTGTAGCTCGTCATAGAAAGGATACTGTAGCTCGTCATAGAAAGGATACTGTAGCTTGTCATAGAAAGGACACTGTAGCTTGTCATAGAAATGACTCTGTAGCTCGTCATAGAAAGGACACTGTAGCTTGTCATAGAAAGGATACTGTAGCTTGTCATAGAAATGACTCTGTAGCTCGTCATAGAAAGGATACTGTAGCTTGTCATAGAAAGGACACTGTAGCTTGTCATAGAAATGACTCTGTAGCTCGTCATAGAAAGGATACTGTAGCTTGTCATAGAAAGGATACTGTAGCTCGTCATAGAAAGGACACTGTAGCTCGTCATAGAAATGACTCTGTAGCTCGTCATAGAAAGGATAATGTAGCTTGTCATAGAAAGGATACTGTAGCTTGTCATAGAAATGACTCTGTAGCTCGTCATAGAAAGGACACTGTAGCTTGTCATAGAAAGGACACTGTAGCTCCTCATAGAAAGGACACTGTAGCTTGTCATAGAAATGACTCTGTAGCTCGTCATAGAAAGGATACTGTAGCTTGTCATAGAAATGACTCTGTAGCTCGTCATAGAAAGGATACTGTAGCTTGTCATAGAAAGGACACTGTAGCTTGTCATAAAAATGACTCTGTAGCTCGTCATAGAAAGGACACTGTAGCTTGTCATAGAAAGGACACTGTAGCTTGTCATAGAAAGGACACTGTAGCTCGTCATAGAAAGGACACTGTAGCTTGTCATAGAAAGGACACTGTAGCTTGTCATAGAAAGGATACTGTAGCTCATCATAGAAAGGACACTGTAGCTTGTCATAGAAATGACTCTGTAGCTCGTCATAGAAAGGACACTGAAGCTCATCATAGAAAGGACACTGTAGCTTGTCATAGAAAGGATACTGTAGCTTGTCATAGAAATGACTCTGTAGCTCGTCATAGAAAGGATACTGTAGCTTGTCATAGAAAGGACACTGTAGCTCGTCATTGAAAGGACACTGTAGCTCGTCATAGAAAGGACACTGTAGCTTGTCATAGATAGGATACTGTAGCTTGTCATAGAAAGGACACTGTAGCTCGTCATAGAAAGGACACTGTAGCTTGTCATAGAAAGGATACTGTAGCTTGTCATAGAAAGGAAACTGTAGCTTGTCATAGAAAGGACACTGTAGCTCGTCATAGAAAGGACACTGTAGCTTGTCATAGAAAGGATACTGTAGCTTGTCATAGAAAGGACACTGTAGCTCCTCATAGAAAGGACACTGTAGCTTGTCATAGAAAGGACACTGTAGCTCGTCATAGAAAGGACACTGTAGCTTGTCATAGAAAGGACACTGTAGCTCCTCATAGAAAGGACACTGTAGCTTGTCATAGAAATGAATCTGTAGCTCGTCATAGAAAGGATACTGTAGCTTGTCATAGAAAGGACACTGTAGCTTGTCATAGAAATGACTCTGTAGCTCGTCATAGAAAGGATACTGTAGCTTGTCATAGAAATGACTCTGTAGCTTGTCATAGAAAGGATACTGTAGCTTGTCATAGAAAGGACACTGTAGCTTGTCATAGAAATGACTCTGTAGCTCGTCATAGAAAGGACACTGTAGCTTGTCATAGAAAGAACACTGTAGCTTGTCATAGAAAGGACACTGTAGCTTGTCATAGAAAGGACACTGTAGCTTGTCATAGAAATGACTCTGTAGCTCGTCATAGAAAGGACACTGTAGCTCGTCATAGAAAGGACACTGTAGCTTGTCATAGAAAGGATACTGTAGCTTGTCATAGAAATGACTCTGTAGCTCGTCATAGAAAGGATACTGTAGCTTGTCATAGAAAGGACACTGTAGCTCGTCATAGAAAGGACACTGTAGCTCGTCATAGAAAGGATACTGTAGCTCGTCATAGAAAGGACACTGTAGCTTGTCATAGAAAGGATACTGTAGCTTGTCATAGAAATGACTCTGTAGCTCGTCATAGAAAGGATACTGTAGCTTGTCATAGAAAGGATACTGTAGCTCGTCATAGAAAGGATACTGTAGCTCGTCATAGAAAGGATACTGTAGCTTGTCATAGAAAGGACATTGTATCTTGTCATAGAAATGACTCTGTAGCTCGTCATAGAAAGGACACTGTAGCTCGTCATAGAAAGGACACTGTAGCTTGTCATAGAAAGGATACTGTAGCTTGTCATAGAAATGACTCTGTAGCTCGTCATAGAAAGGATACTGTAGCTTGTCATAGAAAGGACACTGTAGCTCGTCATAGAAAGGACACTGTAGCTCGTCATAGAAAGGATACTGTAGCTCGTCATAGAAAGGACACTGTAGCTTGTCATAGAAAGGATACTGTAGCTTGTCATAGAAATGACTCTGTAGCTCGTCATAGAAAGGATACTGTAGCTTGTCATAGAAAGGACACTGTAGCTTGTCATAGAAAGGATACTGTAGCTTGTCATAGAAAGGATACTGTAGCTCGTCATAGAAAGGATACTGTAGCTCGTCATAGAAAGGATACTGTAGCTCGTCATAGAAAGGATACTGTAGCTCGTCATAGAAAGGATACTGTAGCTTGTCATAGAAAGGACACTGTAGCTTGTCATAGAAATGACTCTGTAGCTCGTCATAGAAAGGACACTGTAGCTTGTCATAGAAAGGATACTGTAGCTTGTCATAGAAATGACTCTGTAGCTCGTCATAGAAAGGATACTGTAGCTTGTCATAGAAAGGACACTGTAGCTTGTCATAGAAATGACTCTGTAGCTCGTCATAGAAAGGATACTGTAGCTTGTCATAGAAAGGATACTGTAGCTCGTCATAGAAAGGACACTGTAGCTCGTCATAGAAATGACTCTGTAGCTCGTCATAGAAAGGATAATGTAGCTTGTCATAGAAAGGATACTGTAGCTTGTCATAGAAATGACTCTGTAGCTCGTCATAGAAAGGATACTGTAGCTCGTCATAGAAATGACTCTGTAGCTCGTCATAGAAAGGACACTGTAGCTTGTCATAGAAAGGATACTGTAGCTTGTCATAGAAATGACTCTGTAGCTCGTCATAGAAAGGATACTGTAGCTTGTCATAGAAAGGATACTGTAGCTCGTCATAGAAAGGACACTGTAGCTCGTCATAGAAATGACTCTGTAGCTCGTCATAGAAAGGATAATGTAGCTTGTCATAGAAAGGATACTGTAGCTTGTCATAGAAATGACTCTGTAGCTCGTCATAGAAAGGATACTGTAGCTCGTCATAGAAATGACTCTGTAGCTCGTCATAGAAAGGACACTGTAGCTTGTCATAGAAAGGATACTGTAGCTTGTCATAGAAATGACTCTGTAGCTCGTCATAGAAAGGATACTGTAGCTTGTCATAGAAAGGATACTGTAGCTCGTCATAGAAAGGACACTGTAGCTCGTCATAGAAAGGATACTGTAGCTTGTCATAGAAATGACTCTGTAGCTCGTCATAGAAAGGACACTGTAGCTTGTCATAGAAATGACTCTGTAGCTCGTCATAGAAAGGACACTGTAGCTTGTCATAGAAAGGACACTGTAGCTCGTCATAGAAAGGACACTGTAGCTCGTCATAGAAAGGACACTGTAGCTCGTCATAGAAAGGACACTGTAGCTCGTCATAGAAAGGATAATGTAGCTTGTCATAGAAAGGACACTGTAGCTCGTCATAGAAATGACACTGTAGCTTGTCATAGAAAGGACACTGTAGCTCGTCATAGAAAGGACACTGTAGCTCGTCATAGAAAGGATAATGTAGCTTGTCATAGAAAGGACACTGTAGCTCGTCATAGAAAGGACACTGTAGCTTGTCATAGAAAGGACACTGTAGCTCGTCATAGAAAGGACACTGTAGCTTGTCATAGAAAGGATACTGTACCTTGTCATAGAAAGGACACTGTAGCTTGTCATAGAAAGGATACTGTAGCTCGTCATAGAAAGGACACTGTAGCTTGTCATAGAAAGGATACTGTAGCTCGTCATAGAAAGGACACTGTAGCTCGTCATAGAAAGGACACTGTAGCTCGTCATAGAAAGGATAATGTAGCTTGTCATAGAAAGGACACTGTAGCTCGTCATAGAAAGGACACTGTAGCTCGTCATAGAAAGGATAATGTAGCTTGTCATAGAAAGGACACTGTAGCTCGTCATAGAAAGGACACTGTAGCTCGTCATAGAAAGGATACTGTAGCTTGTCATAGAAAGGATACTGTAGCTCGTCATAGAAAGGACACTGTAGCTCGTCATAGAAAGGACACTGTAGCTCGTCATAGAAAGGATACTGTAGCATGTCATAGAAAGGATAATGTAGCTTGTCATAGAAAGGACACTGTAGCTCGTCATAGAAAGGACACTGTAGCTCGTCATAGAAAGGACACTGTAGCTTGTCATAGAAAGGACACTGTAGCTCGTCATAGAAAGGACACTGTAGCTCGTCATAGAAAGGATAATGTAGCTTGTCATAGAAAGGACACTGTAGCTCGTCATAGAAAGGACACTGTAGCTCGTCATAGAAAGGATACTGTAGCTTGTCATAGAAAGGATACTGTAGCTCGTCATAGAAAGGACACTGTAGCTCGTCATAGAAAGGACACTGTAGCTCGTCATAGAAAGGATACTGTAGCTTGTCATAGAAAGGATAATGTAGCTTGTCATAGAAAGGACACTGTAGCTCGTCATAGAAAGGACACTGTAGCTCGTCATAGAAAGGACACTGTAGCTTGTCATAGAAATGACTCTGTAGCTCGTCATAGAAAGGACACTGTAGCTTGTCATAGAAAGGACACTGTAGCTCGTCATAGAAAGGACACTGTAGCTTGTCATAGAAATGACTCTGTAGCTCGTCATAGAAAGGACACTGTAGCTCGTCATAGAAAGGACACTGTAGCTTGTCATAGAAATGACTCTGTAGCTCGTCATAGAAAGGATACTGTAGCTTGTCATAGAAATGACTCTGTAGCTCGTCATAGAAAGGATACTGTAGCTTGTCATAGAAAGGACACTGTAGCTCGTCATAGAAAGGATACTGTAGCTTGTCATAGAAATGACTCTGTAGCTCGTCATAGAAAGGATACTGTAGCTTGTCATAGAAAGGATAATGTAGCTTGTCATAGAAAGGATACTGTAGCTTGTCATAGAAATGACTCTGTAGCTCGTCATAGAAAGGATACTGTAGCTCGTCATAGAAATGACTCTGTAGCTCGTCATAGAAAGGACACTGTAGCTTGTCATAGAAAGGATACTGTAGCTTGTCATAGAAATGACTCTGTAGCTCGTCATAGAAAGGATACTGTAGCTTGTCATAGAAAGGATACTGTAGCTCGTCATAGAAAGGACACTGTAGCTCGTCATAGAAATGACTCTGTAGCTCGTCATAGAAAGGATAATGTAGCTTGTCATAGAAAGGATACTGTAGCTTGTCATAGAAATGACTCTGTAGCTCGTCATAGAAAGGATACTGTAGCTCGTCATAGAAATGACTCTGTAGCTCGTCATAGAAAGGACACTGTAGCTTGTCATAGAAAGGATACTGTAGCTTGTCATAGAAATGACTCTGTAGCTCGTCATAGAAAGGATACTGTAGCTTGTCATAGAAAGGATACTGTAGCTCGTCATAGAAAGGACACTGTAGCTCGTCATAGAAAGGATACTGTAGCTTGTCATAGAAATGACTCTGTAGCTCGTCATAGAAAGGACACTGTAGCTTGTCATAGAAATGACTCTGTAGCTCGTCATAGAAAGGACACTGTAGCTTGTCATAGAAAGGACACTGTAGCTCGTCATAGAAAGGACACTGTAGCTCGTCATAGAAAGGACACTGTAGCTCGTCATAGAAAGGACACTGTAGCTCGTCATAGAAAGGATAATGTAGCTTGTCATAGAAAGGACACTGTAGCTCGTCATAGAAATGACACTGTAGCTTGTCATAGAAAGGACACTGTAGCTCGTCATAGAAAGGACACTGTAGCTCGTCATAGAAAGGATAATGTAGCTTGTCATAGAAAGGACACTGTAGCTCGTCATAGAAAGGACACTGTAGCTTGTCATAGAAAGGACACTGTAGCTCGTCATAGAAAGGACACTGTAGCTTGTCATAGAAAGGATACTGTACCTTGTCATAGAAAGGACACTGTAGCTTGTCATAGAAAGGATACTGTAGCTCGTCATAGAAAGGACACTGTAGCTTGTCATAGAAAGGATACTGTAGCTCGTCATAGAAAGGACACTGTAGCTCGTCATAGAAAGGACACTGTAGCTCGTCATAGAAAGGATAATGTAGCTTGTCATAGAAAGGACACTGTAGCTCGTCATAGAAAGGACACTGTAGCTCGTCATAGAAAGGATAATGTAGCTTGTCATAGAAAGGACACTGTAGCTCGTCATAGAAAGGACACTGTAGCTCGTCATAGAAAGGATACTGTAGCTTGTCATAGAAAGGATACTGTAGCTCGTCATAGAAAGGACACTGTAGCTCGTCATAGAAAGGACACTGTAGCTCGTCATAGAAAGGATACTGTAGCATGTCATAGAAAGGATAATGTAGCTTGTCATAGAAAGGACACTGTAGCTCGTCATAGAAAGGACACTGTAGCTCGTCATAGAAAGGACACTGTAGCTTGTCATAGAAAGGACACTGTAGCTCGTCATAGAAAGGACACTGTAGCTCGTCATAGAAAGGATAATGTAGCTTGTCATAGAAAGGACACTGTAGCTCGTCATAGAAAGGACACTGTAGCTCGTCATAGAAAGGATACTGTAGCTTGTCATAGAAAGGATACTGTAGCTCGTCATAGAAAGGACACTGTAGCTCGTCATAGAAAGGACACTGTAGCTCGTCATAGAAAGGATACTGTAGCTTGTCATAGAAAGGATAATGTAGCTTGTCATAGAAAGGACACTGTAGCTCGTCATAGAAAGGACACTGTAGCTCGTCATAGAAAGGACACTGTAGCTTGTCATAGAAATGACTCTGTAGCTCGTCATAGAAAGGACACTGTAGCTTGTCATAGAAAGGACACTGTAGCTCGTCATAGAAAGGACACTGTAGCTTGTCATAGAAATGACTCTGTAGCTCGTCATAGAAAGGACACTGTAGCTCGTCATAGAAAGGACACTGTAGCTTGTCATAGAAATGACTCTGTAGCTCGTCATAGAAAGGATACTGTAGCTTGTCATAGAAATGACTCTGTAGCTCGTCATAGAAAGGATACTGTAGCTTGTCATAGAAAGGACACTGTAGCTCGTCATAGAAAGGATACTGTAGCTTGTCATAGAAAGGATACTGTAGCTTGTCATAGAAAGGACACTGTAGCTCCTCATAGAAAGGATACTGTAGCTTGTCATAGAAAGGACACTGTAGCTCGTCATAGAAAGGACACTGTAGCTCGTCATAGAAAGGATACTGTAGCTTGTCATAGAAAGGACACTGTAGCTTGTCATAGAAATGACTCTGTAGCTCGTCATAGAAAGGATACTGTAGCTTGTCATGGAAAGGACACTGTAGCTCGTCATAGAAAGGATACTGTAGCTTGTCATAGAAAGGATACTGTAGCTTGTCATAGAAAGGACACTGTAGCTCCTCATAGAAAGGATACTGTAGCTTGTCATAGAAAGGACACTGTAGCTCGTCATAGAAAGGAAACTGTAGCTCCTCATAGAAAGGACACTGTAGCTCCTCATAGAAAGGATACTGTAGCTTGTCATAGAAAGGACACTGTAGCTCCTCATAGAAAGGACACTGTAGCTCGTCATAGAAAGGACACTGCAGCTCCTCATAGAAAGGACACTGTAGCTTGTCATAGAAAGGACACTGTAGCTCCTCATAGAAAGGACACTGTAGCTTGTCATAGAAAGGACACTGTAGCTCGTCATAGAAAGGACACTGTAGCTTGTCATAGAAAGGACACTGTAGCTCCTCATAGAAAGGACACTGTAGCTTGTCATAGAAATGACTCTGTAGCTCGTCATAGAAAGGATACTGTAGCTTGTCATAGAAAGGACACTGTAGCTTGTCATAGAAATGACTCTGTAGCTCGTCATAGAAAGGATACTGTAGCTTGTCATAGAAATGACTCTGTAGCTCGTCATAGAAAGGATACTGTAGCTTGTCATAGAAAGGACACTGTAGCTTGTCATAGAAATGACTCTGTAGCTCGTCATAGAAAGGACACTGTAGCTTGTCATAGAAAGGACACTATAGCTTGTCATAGAAAGGACACTGTAGCTTGTCATAGAAAGGACACTGTAGCTCGTCATAGAAAGGACACTGTAGCTTGTCATAGAAAGGACACTGTAGCTTGTCATAGAAAGGATACTGTAGCTCATCATAGAAAGGACACTGTAGCTTGTCATAGAAATGACTCTGTAGCTCGTCATAGAAAGGACACTGAAGCTCATCATAGAAAGGACACTGTAGCTTGTCATAGAAAGGATACTGTAGCTTGTCATAGAAATGACTCTGTAGCTCGTCATAGAAAGGATACTGTAGCTCGTCATAGAAAGGATACTGTAGCTTGTCATAGAAAGGACACTGTAGCTCGTCATTGAAAGGACACTGTAGCTCGTCATAGAAAGGACACTGTAGCTTGTCATAGAAAGGATACTGTAGCTTGTCATAGAAAGGACACTGTAGCTCGTCATAGAAAGGACACTGTAGCTTGTCATAGAAAGGATACTGTAGCTTGTCATAGAAAGGAAACTGTAGCTTGTCATAGAAAGGACATTTAGCTCGTCATAGAAAGGACACTGTAGCTTGTCATAGAAAGGACACTGTAGCTCCTCATAGAAAGGACACTGTAGCTTGTCATAGAAAGGACACTGTAGCTCGTCATAGAAAGGACACTGTAGCTTGTCATAGAAAGGACACTGTAGCTCCTCATAGAAAGGACACTGTAGCTTGTCATAGAAATGACTCTGTAGCTCGTCATAGAAAGGATACTGTAGCTTGTCATAGAAAGGACACTGTAGCTTGTCATAGAAATGACTCTGTAGCTCGTCATAGAAAGGATACTGTAGCTTGTCATAGAAATGACTCTGTAGCTCGTCATAGAAAGGATACTGTAGCTTGTCATAGAAAGGACACTGTAGCTTGTCATAGAAATGACTCTGTAGCTCGTCATAGAAAGGACACTGTAGCTTGTCATAGAAAGGACACTGTAGCTTGTCATAGAAATGACACTGTAGCTTGTCATAGAAAGGACACTGTAGCTTGTCATAGAAATGACTCTGTAGCTCGTCATAGAAAGGACACTGTAGCTCGTCATAGAAAGGACACTGTAGCTCGTCATAGAAATGACTCTGTAGCTCGTCATAGAAAGGATAATGTAGCTTGTCATAGAAAGAACACTGTAGCTCGTCATAGAAAGGACACTGTAGCTTGTCATAGAAAGGATACTGTAGCTTGTCATAGAAATGACTCTGTAGCTCGTCATAGAAAGGATACTGTAGCTTGTCATAGAAAGGATACTGTAGCTCGTCATAGAAAGGACACTGTAGCTCGTCATAGAAAGGATACTGTAGCTTGTCATAGAAATGACTCTGTAGCTCGTCATAGAAAGGACACTGTAGCTTGTCATAGAAATGACTCTGTAGCTCGTCATAGAAAGGACACTGTAGCTTGTCATAGAAAGGACACTGTAGCTCGTCATAGAAAGGACACTGTAGCTCGTCATAGAAAGGACACTGTAGCTCGTCATAGAAAGGATAATGTAGCTTGTCATAGAAAGGACACTGTAGCTCGTCATAGAAAGGACACTGTAGCTTGTCATAGAAAGGACACTGTAGCTCGTCATAGAAAGGACACTGTAGCTCGTCATAGAAAGGATAATGTAGCTTGTCATAGAAAGGACACTGTAGCTCGTCATAGAAAGGACACTGTAGCTTGTCATAAAAAGGACACTGTAGCTCGTCATAGAAAGGACACTGTAGCTTGTCATAGAAAGGATACTGTACCTTGTCATAGAAAGGACACTGTAGCTTGTCATAGAAAGGATACTGTAGCTCGTCATAGAAAGGACACTGTAGCTTGTCATAGAAAGGATACTGTAGCTCGTCATAGAAAGGACACTGTAGCTCGTCATAGAAAGGACACTGTAGCTCGTCATAGAAAGGATAATGTAGCTTGTCATAGAAAGGACACTGTAGCTCGTCATAGAAAGCACACTGTAGCTCGTCATAGAAAGGATAATGTAGCTTGTCATAGAAAGGACACTGTAGCTCGTCATAGAAAGGACACTGTAGCTCGTCATAGAAAGGATACTGTAGCTTGTCATAGAAAGGATACTGTAGCTCGTCATAGAAAGGACACTGTAGCTCGTCATAGAAAGGACACTGTAGCTCGTCATAGAAAGGACACTGTAGCTCGTCATAGAAAGGATAATGTAGCTTGTCATAGAAAGGACACTGTAGCTCGTCATAGAAAGGACACTGTAGCTCGTCATAGAAAGGACACTGTAGCTTGTCATAGAAATGACTCTGTAGCTCGTCATAGAAAGGACACTGTAGCTTGTCATAGAAAGGACACTGTAGCTCGTCATAGAAAGGACACTGTAGCTTGTCATAGAAATGACACTGTAGCTCGTCATAGAAAGGACACTGTAGCTTGTCATAGAAATGACTCTGTAGCTCGTCATAGAAAGGACACTGTAGCTTGTCATAGAAAGGATACTGTAGCTCGTCATAGAAAGGATACTGTAGCTTGTCATAGAAATGACTCTGTAGCTTGTCATAGAAGGACACTGTAGCTCGTCATAGAAAGGACACTGTAGCTTGTCATAGAAAGGACACTGTAGCTTGTCATAGAAATGACTCTGTAGCTTGTCATAGAAAGGACACTGTAGCTCGTCATAGAAAGGACACTGTAGCTTGTCATAGAAATGACTCTGTAGCTCGTCATAGAAAGGACACTGTAGCTCGTCATAGAAAGGACACTGTAGCTTGTCATAGAAAGGACACTGTAGCTTGTCATAGAAAGGACACTGTAGCTTGTCATAGAAATGACTCTGTAGCTCGTCATAGAAAGGACACTGTAGCTCGTCATAGAAAGGACACTGTAGCTCGTCATAGAAAGGATACTGTAGCTCGTCATGGAAAGGACACTGTAGCTTGTCATAGAAAGGATACTGTAGCTTGTCATAGAAATGACTCTGTAGCTCGTCATAGAAAGGATACTGTAGCTTGTCATAGAAAGGACACTGTAGCTTGTCATAGAAATGATACTGTAGCTTGTCATAGAAAGGATACTGTAGCTCGTCATAGAAAGGATACTGTAGCTCGTCATAGAAAGGATACTGTAGCTCGTCATAGAAAGGATACTGTAGCTCGTCATAGAAAGGATACTGTAGCTTGTCATAGAAAGGACACTGTAGCTTGTCATAGAAATGACTCTGTAGCTCGTCATAGAAAGGACACTGTAGCTTGTCATAGAAAGGATACTGTAGCTTGTCATAGAAATGACTCTGTAGCTCGTCATAGAAAGGATACTGTAGCTTGTCATAGAAAGGACACTGTAGCTTGTCATAGAAATGACTCTGTAGCTCGTCATAGAAAGGATACTGTAGCTTGTCATAGAAAGGATACTGTAGCTCGTCATAGAAAGGACACTGTAGCTCGTCATAGAAATGACTCTGTAGCTCGTCATAGAAAGGATATTGTAGCTTGTCATAGAAAGAACACTGTAGCTCGTCATAGAAAGGACACTGTAGCTTGTCATAGAAAGGATACTGTAGCTTGTCATAGAAATGACTCTGTAGCTCGTCATAGAAAGGATACTGTAGCTTGTCATAGAAAGGATACTGTAGCTCGTCATAGAAAGGACACTGTAGCTCGTCATAGAAAGGATACTGTAGCTTGTCATAGAAATGACTCTGTAGCTCGTCATAGAAAGGACACTGTAGCTTGTCATAGAAATGACTCTGTAGCTCGTCATAGAAAGGACACTGTAGCTTGTCATAGAAAGGACACTGTAGCTCGTCATAGAAAGGACACTGTAGCTCGTCATAGAAAGGACACTGTAGCTCGTCATAGAAAGGACACTGTAGCTCGTCATAGAAAGGATAATGTAGCTTGTCATAGAAAGGACACTGTAGCTCGTCATAGAAAGGACACTGTAGCTTGTCATAGAAAGGACACTGTAGCTCGTCATAGAAAGGACACTGTAGCTCGTCATAGAAAGGATAATGTAGCTTGTCATAGAAAGGACACTGTAGCTCGTCATAGAAAGGACACTGTAGCTTGTCATAGAAAGGACACTGTAGCTCGTCATAGAAAGGACACTGTAGCTTGTCATAGAAAGGATACTGTACCTTGTCATAGAAAGGACACTGTAGCTTGTCATAGAAAGGATACTGTAGCTCGTCATAGAAAGGACACTGTAGCTTGTCATAGAAAGGATACTGTAGCTCGTCATAGAAAGGACACTGTAGCTCGTCATAGAAAGGACACTGTAGCTCGTCATAGAAAGGATAATGTAGCTTGTCATAGAAAGGACACTGTAGCTCGTCATAGAAAGGACACTGTAGCTCGTCATAGAAAGGATAATGTAGCTTGTCATAGAAAGGACACTGTAGCTCGTCATAGAAAGGACACTGTAGCTCGTCATAGAAAGGACACTGTAGCTCGTCATAGAAAGGATACTGTAGCTCGTCATAGAAAGGACACTGTAGCTTGTCATAGAAAGGATACTGTAGCTTGTCATAGAAATGACTCTGTAGCTCGTCATAGAAAGGATACTGTAGCTTGTCATAGAAAGGACACTGTAGCTTGTCATAGAAAGGATACTGTAGCTTGTCATAGAAAGGATACTGTAGCTCGTCATAGAAAGGATACTGTAGCTCGTCATAGAAATGATACTGTAGCTCGTCATAGAAAGGATACTGTAGCTCGTCATAGAAAGGATACTGTAGCTTGTCATAGAAAGGACACTGTAGCTTGTCATAGAAATGACTCTGTAGCTCGTGATAGAAAGGACACTGTAGCTTGTCATAGAAAGGATACTGTAGCTTGTCATAGAAATGACTCTGTAGCTCGTCATAGAAAGGATACTGTAGCTTGTCATAGAAAGGACACTGTAGCTTGTCATAGAAATGACTCTGTAGCTCGTCATAGAAAGGATACTGTAGCTTGTCATAGAAAGGATACTGTAGCTCGTCATAGAAAGGACACTGTAGCTCGTCATAGAAATGACTCTGTAGCTCGTCATAGAAAGGATAATGTAGCTTGTCATAGAAAGAACACTGTAGCTCGTCATAGAAAGGACACTGTAGCTTGTCATAGAAAGGATACTGTAGCTTGTCATAGAAATGACTCTGTAGCTCGTCATAGAAAGGATACTGTAGCTTGTCATAGAAAGGATACTGTAGCTCGTCATAGAAAGGACACTGTAGCTCGTCATAGAAAGGATACTGTAGCTTGTCATAGAAATGACTCTGTAGCTCGTCATAGAAAGGACACTGTAGCTTGTCATAGAAATGACTCTGTAGCTCGTCATAGAAAGGACACTGTAGCTTGTCATAGAAAGGACACTGTAGCTCGTCATAGAAAGGACACTGTAGCTCTTCATAGAAAGGACACTGTAGCTCGTCATAGAAAGGACACTGTAGCTCGTCATAGAAAGGATAATGTAGCTTGTCATAGAAAGGACACTGTAGCTCGTCATAGAAAGGACACTGTAGCTTGTCATAGAAAGGACACTGTAGCTCGTCATAGAAAGGACACTGTAGCTCGTCATAGAAAGGATAATGTAGCTTGTCATAGAAAGGACACTGTAGCTCGTCATAGAAAGGACACTGTAGCTTGTCATAGAAAGGACACTGTAGCTCGTCATAGAAAGGACACTGTAGCTTGTCATAGAAAGGATACTGTACCTTGTCATAGAAAGGACACTGTAGCTTGTCATAGAAAGGATACTGTAGCTCGTCATAGAAAGGACACTGTAGCTTGTCATAGAAAGGATACTGTAGCTCGTCATAGAAAGGACACTGTAGCTCGTCATAGAAAGGACACTGTAGCTCGTCATAGAAAGGATAATGTAGCTTGTCATAGAAAGGACACTGTAGCTCGTCATAGAAAGGACACTGTAGCTCGTCATAGAAAGGATAATGTAGCTTGTCATAGAAAGGACACTGTAGCTCGTCATAGAAAGGACACTGTAGCTCGTCATAGAAAGGATACTGTAGCTTGTCATAGAAAGGATACTGTAGCTCGTCATAGAAAGGACACTGTAGCTCGTCATAGAAAGGACACTGTAGCTCGTCATAGAAAGGATACTGTAGCTTGTCATAGAAAGGATAATGTAGCTTGTCATAGAAAGGACACTGTAGCTCGTCATAGAAAGGACACTGTAGCTCGTCATAGAAAGGACACTGTAGCTTGTCATAGAAATGACTCTGTAGCTCGTCATAGAAAGGACACTGTAGCTTGTCATAGAAAGGACACTGTAGCTCGTCATAGAAAGGACACTGTAGCTTGTCATAGAAATGACTCTGTAGCTCGTCATAGAAAGGACACTGTAGCTCGTCATAGAAAGGACACTGTAGCTTGTCATAGAAATGACTCTGTAGCTCGTCATACAAAGGATACTGTAGCTTGTCATAGAAAGGACACTGTAGCTTGTCATAGAAATGACTCTGTAGCTCGTCATAGAAAGGATACTGTAGCTTGTCATAGAAAGGACACTGTAGCTCGTCATAGAAAGGATACTGTAGCTTGTCATAGAAAGGATACTGTAGCTTGTCATAGAAAGGACACTGTAGCTCCTCATAGAAAGGATACTGTAGCTTGTCATAGAAAGGACACTGTAGCTCGTCATAGAAAGGACACTGTAGCTCGTCATAGAAAGGATACTGTAGCTTGTCATAGAAAGGACACTGTAGCTTGTCATAGAAATGACTCTGTAGCTCGTCATAGAAAGGATACTGTAGCTTGTCATAGAAAGGACACTGTAGCTCGTCATAGAAAGGATACTGTAGCTTGTCATAGAAAGGATACTGTAGCTTGTCATAGAAAGGACACTGTAGCTCCTCATAGAAAGGATACTGTAGCTTGTCATAGAAAGGACACTGTAGCTCGTCATAGAATGGACACTGTAGCTCCTCATAGAAAGGACACTGTAGCTCCTCATAGAAAGGATACTGTAGCTTGTCATAGAAAGGACACTGTAGCTTGTCATAGAAAGGACACTGTAGCTCGTCATAGAAAGGACACTGTAGCTTGTCATAGAAAGGACACTGTAGCTCCTCATAGAAAGGACACTGTAGCTTGTCATAGAAATGACTCTGTAGCTCGTCATAGAAAGGATACTGTAGCTTGTCATAGAAAGGACACTGTAGCTTGTCATAGAAATGACTCTGTAGCTCGTCATAGAAAGGATACTGTAGCTTGTCATAGAAATGACTCTGTAGCTCGTCATAGAAAGGATACTGTAGCTTGTCATAGAAAGGACACTGTAGCTTGTCATAGAAATGACTCTGTAGCTCGTCATAGAAAGGACACTGTAGCTTGTCATAGAAAGGACACTGTAGCTTGTCATAGAAAGGACACTGTAGCTTGTCATAGAAAGGACACTGTAGCTCGTCATAGAAAGGACACTGTAGCTTGTCATAGAAAGGACACTGTAGCTTGTCATAGAAAGGATACTGTAGCTCATCATAGAAAGGACACTGTAGCTTGTCATAGAAATGACTCTGTAGCTCGTCATAGAAAGGACACTGAAGCTCATCATAGAAAGGACACTGTAGCTTGTCATAGAAAGGATACTGTAGCTTGTCATAGAAATGACTCTGTAGCTCGTCATAGAAAGGATACTGTAGCTCGTCATAGAAAGGATACTGTAGCTTGTCATAGAAAGGACACTGTAGCTCGTCATTGAAAGGACACTGTAGCTCGTCATAGAAAGGACACTGTAGCTTGTCATAGAAAGGATACTGTAGCTTGTCATAGAAAGGACACTGTAGCTCGTCATAGAAAGGATACTGTAGCTTGTCATAGAAAGGAAACTGTAGCTTGTCATAGAAAGGACACTGTAGCTCGTCATAGAAAGGACACTGTAGCTTGTCATAGAAAGGACACTGTAGCTCCTCATAGAAAGGACACTGTAGCTTGTCATAGAAAGGACACTGTAGCTCGTCATAGAAAGGACACTGTAGCTTGTCATAGAAAGGACACTGTAGCTCCTCATAGAAAGGACACTGTAGCTTGTCATAGAAATGACTCTGTAGCTCGTCATAGAAAGGATACTGTAGCTTGTCATAGAAAGGACACTGTAGCTTGTCATAGAAAGGATACTGTAGCTTGTCATAGAAAGGATACTGTAGCTTGTCATAGAAAGGACACTGTAGCTTGCCATAGAAAAGATACTGTAGCTTGTCATAGAAAGGACACTGTAGCTCATCATAGAAAGGACACTGTAGCTCGTCATAGAAAGGATACTGTAGCTCATCATAGAAAGGACACTGTAGCTTGTCATAGAAATGACTCTGTAGCTCGTCATAGAAAGGACACTGAAGCTCATCATAGAAAGGACACTGTAGCTTGTCATAGAAAGGATACTGTAGCTTGTCATAGAAATGACTCTGTAGCTCGTCATAGAAAGGATACTGTAGCTCGTCATAGAAAGGATACTGTAGCTTGTCATAGAAAGGACACTGTAGCTCGTCATTGAAAGGACACTGTAGCTCGTCATAGAAAGGACACTGTAGCTTGTCATAGAAAGGATACTGTAGCTTGTCATAGAAAGGACACTGTAGCTCGTCATAGAAAGGATACTGTAGCTTGTCATAGAAAGGAAACTGTAGCTTGTCATAGAAAGGACACTGTAGCTCGTCATAGAAAGGACACTGTAGCTTGTCATAGAAAGGACACTGTAGCTCCTCATAGAAAGGACACTGTAGCTTGTCATAGAAAGGACACTGTAGCTCGTCATAGAAAGGACACTGTAGCTTGTCATAGAAAGGACACTGTAGCTCCTCATAGAAAGGACACTGTAGCTTGTCATAGAAATGACTCTGTAGCTCGTCATAGAAAGGATACTGTAGCTTGTCATAGAAAGGACACTGTAGCTTGTCATAGAAATGACTCTGTAGCTCGTCATAGAAAGGATACTGTAGCTTGTCATAGAAATGACTCTGTAGCTCGTCATAGAAAGGACACTGTAGCTCCTCATAGAAAGGACACTGTAGCTTGTCATAGAAATGACTCTGTAGCTCGTCATAGAAAGGATACTGTAGCTTGTCATAGAAAGGACACTGTAGCTTGTCATAGAAATGACTCTGTAGCTCGTCATAGAAAGGACACTGTAGCTTGTCATAGAAAGGACACTGTAGCTTGTCATAGAAAGGACACTGTAGCTTGTCATAGAAAGGACACTGTAGCTTGTCATAGAAATGACTCTGTAGCTCGTCATAGAAAGGACACTGTAGCTCGTCATAGAAAGGACACTGTAGCTCGTCATAGAAATGACTCTGTAGCTCGTCATAGAAAGGATAATGTAGCTTGTCATAGAAAGAACACTGTAGCTCGTCATAGAAAGGACACTGTAGCTTGTCATAGAAAGGATACTGTAGCTTGTCATAGAAATGACTCTGTAGCTCGTCATAGAAAGGATACTGTAGCTTGTCATAGAAAGGATACTGTAGCTCGTCATAGAAAGGACACTGTAGCTCGTCATAGAAAGGATACTGTAGCTTGTCATAGAAATGACTCTGTAGCTCGTCATAGAAAGGACACTGTAGCTTGTCATAGAAATGACTCTGTAGCTCGTCATAGAAAGGACACTGTAGCTTGTCATAGAAAGGACACTGTAGCTCGTCATAGAAAGGACACTGTAGCTCGTCATAGAAAGGACACTGTAGCTCGTCATAGAAAGGATAATGTAGCTTGTCATAGAAAGGACACTGTAGCTCGTCATAGAAAGGACACTGTAGCTTGTCATAGAAAGGACACTGTAGCTCGTCATAGAAAGGACACTGTAGCTCGTCATAGAAAGGATAATGTAGCTTGTCATAGAAAGGACACTGTAGCTCGTCATAGAAAGGACACTGTAGCTTGTCATAAAAAGGACACTGTAGCTCGTCATAGAAAGGACACTGTAGCTTGTCATAGAAAGGATACTGTACCTTGTCATAGAAAGGACACTGTAGCTTGTCATAGAAAGGATACTGTAGCTCGTCATAGAAAGGACACTGTAGCTTGTCATAGAAAGGATACTGTAGCTCGTCATAGAAAGGACACTGTAGCTCGTCATAGAAAGGACACTGTAGCTCGTCATAGAAAGGATAATGTAGCTTGTCATAGAAAGGACACTGTAGCTCGTCATAGAAAGGACACTGTAGCTCGTCATAGAAAGGATAATGTAGCTTGTCATAGAAAGGACACTGTAGCTCGTCATAGAAAGGACACTGTAGCTCGTCATAGAAAGGATACTGTAGCTTGTCATAGAAAGGATACTGTAGCTCGTCATAGAAAGGACACTGTAGCTCGTCATAGAAAGGACACTGTAGCTCGTCATAGAAAGGACACTGTAGCTTGTCATAGAAAGGACACTGTAGCTCGTCATAGAAAGGACACTGTAGCTCGTCATAGAAAGGATAATGTAGCTTGTCATAGAAAGGACACTGTAGCTCGTCATAGAAAGGACACTGTAGCTCGTCATAGAAAGGACACTGTAGCTTGTCATAGAAATGACTCTGTAGCTCGTCATAGAAAGGACACTGTAGCTTGTCATAGAAAGGACACTGTAGCTCGTCATAGAAAGGACACTGTAGCTTGTCATAGAAATGACACTGTAGCTCGTCATAGAAAGGACACTGTAGCTTGTCATAGAAATGACTCTGTAGCTCGTCATAGAAAGGACACTGTAGCTTGTCATAGAAAGGATACTGTAGCTCGTCATAGAAAGGATACTGTAGCTTGTCATAGAAATGACTCTGTAGCTTGTCATAGAAAGGACACTGTAGCTCGTCATAGAAAGGACACTGTAGCTTGTCATAGAAAGGACACTGTAGCTTGTCATAGAAATGACTCTGTAGCTTGTCATAGAAAGGACACTGTAGCTCGTCATAGAAAGGACACTGTAGCTTGTCATAGAAATGACTCTGTAGCTCGTCATAGAAAGGACACTGTAGCTCGTCATAGAAAGGACACTGTAGCTTGTCATAGAAAGGACACTGTAGCTTGTCATAGAAAGGACACTGTAGCTTGTCATAGAAATGACTCTGTAGCTCGTCATAGAAAGGACACTGTAGCTCGTCATAGAAAGGACACTGTAACTTGTCATAGAAAGGACACTGTAGCTTGTCATAGAAAGGACACTGTAGCTTGTCATAGAAATGACTCTGTAGCTCGTCATAGAAAGGACACTGTAGCTCGTCATAGAAAGGACACTGTAGCTTGTCATAGAAAGGACACTGTAGCTTGTCATAGAAATGACTCTGTAGCTTGTCATAGAAAGGACACTGTAGCTCGTCATAGAAAGGACACTGTAGCTTGTCATAGAAATGACTCTGTAGCTCGTCATAGAAAGGACATTGTAGCTCGTCATAGAAAGGACACTGTAGCTTGTCATAGAAAGGATACTGTAGCTTGTCATAGAAAGGACACTGTAGCTTGTCATAGAAAGGACACTGTAGCTTGTCATAGAAATGACTCTGTAGCTTGTCATAGAAAGGACACTGTAGCTCGTCATAGAAAGGACACTGTAGCTTGTCATAGAAATGACTCTGTAGCTCGTCATAGAAAGGACACTGTAGCTCGTCATAGAAAGGACACTGTAGCTTGTCATAGAAAGGACACTGTAGCTTGTCATAGAAAGGACACTGTAGCTTGTCATAGAAATGACTCTGTAGCTCGTCATAGAAAGGACACTGTAGCTCGTCATAGAAAGGACACTGTAGCTTGTCATAGAAAGGACACTGTAGCTTGTCATAGAAATGACTCTGTAGCTTGTCATAGAAAGGACACTGTAGCTCGTCATAGAAAGGACACTGTAGCTTGTCATAGAAATGACTCTGTAGCTCGTCATAGAAAGGACATTGTAGCTCGTCATAGAAAGGACACTGTAGCTTGTCATAGAAAGGATACTGTAGCTTGTCATAGAAAGGACACTGTAGCTTGTCATAGAAAGGACACTGTAGCTTGTCATAGAAAGGACACTGTAGCTTGTCATAGAAATGACTCTGTAGCTCGTCATAGAAAGGACACTGTAGCTTGTCATAGAAAGGACACTGTAGCTCGTCATAGAAAGGACACTGTAGCTTGTCATAGAAAGGACACTGTAGCTCGTCATAGAAAGGACACTGTAGCTTGTCATAGAAAGGACACTGTAGCTCGTCATAGAAAGGACACTGTAGCTTGTCATAGAAAGGACACTGTAGCTCGTCATAGAAAGGACACTGTAGCTCGTCATAGAAAGGACACTGTAGCTTGTCATAGAAATGACTCTGTAGCTTGTCATAGAAAGGACACTGTAGCTCGTCATAGAAAGGACACTGTAGCTTGTCATAGAAAGGACACTGTAGCTTGTCATAGAAATGACTCTGTAGCTTGTCATAGAAATGACTCTGTAGCTTGTCATAGAAAGGACACTGTAGCTCGTCATAGAAAGGACACTGTAGCTTGTCATAGAAAGGACACTGTAGCTTGTCATAGAAATGACTCTGTAGCTTGTCATAGAAATGACTCTGTAGCTTGTCATAGAAAGGACACTGTAGCTCGTCATAGAAAGGACACTGTAGCTTGTCATAGAAAGGACACTGTAGCTTGTCATAGAAAGGACACTGTAGCTTGTCATAGAAATGACTCTGTAGCTTGTCATAGAAAGGACACTGTAGCTCGTCATAGAAAGGACACTGTAGCTTGTCATAGAAAGGACACTGTAGCTTGTCATAGAAAGGACACTGTAGCTTGTCATAGAAATGACTCTGTAGCTCGTCATAGAAAGGACACTGTAGCTTGTCATAGAAAGGACACTGTAGCTCGTCATAGAAAGGACACTGTAGCTTGTCATAGAAAGGACACTGTAGCTCGTCATAGAAAGGACACTGTAGCTTGTCATAGAAAGGACACTGTAGCTCGTCATAGAAAGGACACTGTAGCTTGTCATAGAAAGGACACTGTAGCTCGTCATAGAAAGGACACTGTAGCTCGTCATAGAAAGGACACTGTAGCTTGTCATAGAAATGACTCTGTAGCTTGTCATAGAAAGGACACTGTAGCTCGTCATAGAAAGGACACTGTAGCTTGTCATAGAAAGGACACTGTAGCTTGTCATAGAAATGACTCTGTAGCTTGTCATAGAAATGACTCTGTAGCTTGTCATAGAAAGGACACTGTAGCTCGTCATAGAAAGGACACTGTAGCTTGTCATAGAAAGGACACTGTAGCTTGTCATAGAAATGACTCTGTAGCTTGTCATAGAAAGGACACTGTAGCTCCTCATAGAAAGGACACTGTAGCTTGTCATAGAAATGACTCTGTAGCTTGTCATAGAAATGACTCTGTAGCATGCTATAGAAAAAAACACTATAGCTTGTCATGATTCTTTTCAGTTTCTGCTGCTAACATATTGCTTTGGGGGGCTGTAAGTGAAGTGTTGTTCTGAAGACATTATGAAGTCGGGGGCAGCTACATAATGTTTTCTTGAGCTCTGTGCAGATCTGTTGACCAAGGTTATGTGTGTCTGTTTGCAGTGTGTGTGGTGCAGAATACAAGATTCATATGCTTGGAGATTAATGCTTGCGTTTGACTCACATCAATATCTTTTTATTCTTATCTTCAGAAATACTTCTTGATTGTTCGGTTTAGATGTTTTTTCCCAGCGAGCCATCATTTCACATCTCTAGTTCACATTTGATTTCCTCTCCTTTTTATCCCAATGACAGAATTTCCTTGAAATGTTTTCAGTCTATTGACAGCTAGTGGAGAAAGACATCTCACAGCATAAACCTCTTCACACCAGCCTTATTTATAGAGTGTAAAAGTCACATTTGTCTTTCTTTATAGTGCTAGATATAATTGTCACAGTCATTTATGTTGATGCTCAAATTTTCCTAGACACAGTTTAAACACTTTAACTCTTGTAATTCCCGCTTGTGGCATGTGATGAGACCAAGGCAGGCGGCAGGTGTCCAGGGAAGAACAATGTTTTTTTTCTGCAGTTATATTAACGCCTTCACGCCGCGGGCATGTTCCAATTTTTTTTTTCTCCCCTTCTTCCAATAGCCGTAAATTTCTTATTTTTCCGTCCACATAACCTTGTTTTTTGCGGGAAGAGTTGTACTTTGAATGACGCCATTCATTTTCTCATTTTATCATGTGATGCACTGGAAAGTGGGAAAAAAAATTCCAAAGTGCGTTGAAATTGTAAAAAAGTGCAATTTCACAATTGTGTTTTTTTTTTTTTTTTTATTCACCATGTTCACTATACGGTAAAACTGACCTTCACAGTGAGTACGATTTCATAGATACCAAACGCGCACAGTTTTTTTTTAAAATTTAAGTGATAAACTAAAATTCGTAAAAAATATATATACATTTTGCTTATGTTGCCATTTTCTGAGACCCATAATGCTTTCAATTTTGGCGATATGGGGTTATGTAAAGGCTTATTTTGCGCCCCGAGCTGACATTTTTATTGATACTATTTTGGGGTGTGTATGATGTTTTGATCTCCTGTTATTTCATTTTATTGCAATATTGTGGCAGCTAAAGAAACGTAATTCTGAAGTTTCAATTCTCTTTCTGTCCCCAACTTATTGGGGCAAAAGGGGGGGTGACTTGAACTTTTGGAGGTTTTTTAAAACATTTTTTCATGTTTTTAAAAACATTTTTTACTGTATCGTCTGATCACTTGTACTATACATAGCAGTGTATCAGCACTGCTATGTAGAGTATAATGAAAGTCATGAATGAACACCAGCCACAGGCTGGCTTTCACAGGAAAATAGTCATGACAAGCACGGGGGTCTTCAGCAGACCCTCGGTTATCATGGCAACCCATCGGGGCCCCGCGATCACATCACTGGCGCGTTGATGGGTATGTGGAATGACACACCTCATGCCGGCGCATGTTAAATGCTTCTGTCAGAGATTGACAGCGGCATTTACCAGGTTAACAGCCGCGGGATGAACTCGGCTCCACCCGCAGATGTTAAAGGCAAATGATAGCGGATTAAATCAATCACCATGTGCAGGAAAAGATGCCGGCTCGGCGTGCAAGCCCTCATCAAAGAAAGAGACACGACATATGACGTAAATGTACATCATATGTCATGAAAGGGTTAAAATATGAGAAGTATTCAGCATACATGAGCTTCTAATAACTTTTGGAAGCTAACACAAACATTTCCACTTAATGACAGCAAGTAGGGATCTCAAATATAGTAATACAAAATGACAAGGGTATTAGAAAGCTACATTACTTTTCATTGTACAGTGATTAAAGTGGTTGTCTGGTTCATATAAACAGCCTCCTTAATCCATAAGCTGATCAGAAAAGGGCACCTGTTGTAATTTGCGGAACACCTGGCACTAAGGCCCAGATTCATTAAAGCAAATATGCCAGAATTCTGGCTTAATTTACTTTGAAAAGTTACAAACATTTTGTGCAATACCGAGTATATAGCAGGAGGAGCTGACTGGATCGATATACAGTACAGACCAAAAGTTTGGACACACCTTCTCATTTAAAGATTTTTCTGTATTTTCATGACTTTGAAAATTGTACATTCACACTGAAGGCATCAAAACTATGAATTAACACATGTGGAATTATATACTTAACAAAAAAGTGTGAAACAACTGAAAATATGTCTTATATTCTAGGTTCTTCAAAGCAGCCACCTTTTGCTTTGATGACTGCTTGCACACTCTTGGCATTCTCTTGATGAGCTTCAAGAGGTAGTCACCGGAAATGGTCTTCCAACAATCTTGAAGGAATTCCCAGAGATGCTAAGCACTTGTTGGCCCTTTTGCCTTCACTCTGCAGTCCAGCTCACCCCAAACCATCTCGATTGGGTTCAGGTCTGGTGACTGTGGAGGCCAGGTCATCTGGCGTAGCACCCCATCACTCTCCTTCTTGGTCAAATAGCCCTTACACAGCCTGGAGGTGTGTTTGGAGTCATTGTACTGTTGAAAAATAAATGATGGTCCAACTAAACGCAAACCGGATGGAATAGCATGCCGCTGCAAGATGCTGTGGTAGCCATGCTGGTTCAGTATGCCTTCAATTTTGAATACATCCCCAACAGTGTCACCAGCAAAGCACCCCCACACCATCACACCTCCTCCTCCATGCTTCACGGTGGGAACCAGGCATGTAGAGTCCATCCGTTCACCTTTTCTGCGTCGCACAAAGACACGGTGGTTGGAACCAAAGATCTCAAATTTGGACTCATCAGACCAAAGCACAGATTTCCACTAGTCTAATGTCCATTCCTTGTGTTCTTTAGCCCAAACAAGTCTCTTCTGCTTGTTGCTTGTTCTTAGCAGTGGTTTCCTAACAGCTATTTTACCATGAAGGCCTGCTGCACAAAGTCTCCTTTTAACAGATCTGTCTGCTGCTAGAACTCTGTGTGGCATTGACCTGGTCTCTAATCTGAGCTGTTGTTAACCTGCGATTTCAAAGGCTGATGACTCGGATAAACTTATCCTCAGAAGCAGAGGTGACTCTTGGTCTTCCTTTCCTGGGGCGGTCCTCATGTGAGCCAGTTTCTTTGTAGCGCTTGATGGTTTTTGCAACTGCACTTGGGGACACATTCAAAGTTTGCCCAATTTTTCGGACTGACTGACCTTCATTTCTTAAAGTAATGATGGCCACTCGTTTTTCTTTACTTAGCTGCTTTTTTCTTGCCATAATACAAATTCTAACAGTCTATTCAGTAGGACTATCAGCTGTGTATCCACCTGACTTCTGCACAACACAACTGATGGTCCCAACCCCATTTATAAGGCAAGAAATCCCACTTATTAAACCTGACAGGGCACACCTGTGAAGTGAAAACCAATTCCGGTGACTACCTCTTGAAGCTCATCAAGAGAATGCCAAGAGTGTGCAAAGCAGTCATCAAAGCAAAAGGTGGCTACTTTGAAGAACCTAGAATATAAGACATATTTTCAGTTGTTTCACACTTTTTTGTTAAGTATATAATTCCGCATGTGTTAATTCATAGTTTTTATGCCTTCAGTGTGAATGTACAATTTTCAAAGTCATGAAAATACAGAAAAATCTTTAAATGAGAAGGTGTGTCCAAACTTTTGGTCTGTACTGTACATATTTTTGGAAAAAAATTCAGTATATTCTGAATTATATTAACTGAAATTCCTGCTAATTCTGGGCTTAGGACTCCAGTGGGTTGTCTTATTCAATAATTGACAGTCTTCCCTATGTGAGTACATGGATAGCAGTTAATCATCAGTAGCACTGCTCACTATAGTCCTAAGCTCAAAATCAGAAAGGATTTAAATGAGTAAATTACCATTTCTACAAATAAAATCCGGGCTTGGGACAAAAGTCTGTAGTCACTGTATGTGATGGTGTTTGGTTTGCACTCAGTCACAATTCCCCATTATTCCCAGCAAGTGGACCGTAAATGGCCACATGTATGTGATTTGCGGACTTGTGCCGGCTTCTCTCTATTGAAAAAAATTGAAATAAGCCAGATGAGACTAGTTGGCAAGGTCCTCATGTATGCAAATCACACACATACATTCACGTGAACACCCTTTCACCGGAAATACCAGGGAGTCATGACAACATACGCTGTTACGATTCGGCAGTCTGCAGTCACATAGCACAACTGCAGACTTGTGTCCAACACAAAAACCTAGAGATGAAATGGAATATAAGTTGGTGTGCAAGCAGTGTGTAGGCGCATATTCACACTGGCCACTAAACAGACAAAACCCAAAATAAGCAAATACCCTGCTGTAAAAAAGTAAATGGCAATAGTGTATGAAAATAATATAGGGTACTTAGTTAACATAATTTTGATCAAAAAAACGTAAACACTATCCCACCATGTCAAGGTGACCCTATTTGGGACGGGCCTAACCTCTAGTATTAAAACCTTACCATACAGGTGCTTCTCACAAAATCAGTTGCTTCTTTGTATTCTTCAATACAAAAAGTGAAACTCATATTATATAGAGTCCTTACAAACAGAGTGATCTATTTCAAGTGTTTATTTCTGTTAACGTTGATGATTATGGCTTACAGCCAATGAAAACACAAAAGTCATTATCTCAGTAAATTAGAATACTTTATAACAACAGCTTGAAAAATGTTTTTAAAATCCGAAATGTTGGCCTAATGAAATGTATGTTCAGTAAATGCACTCAATACTTGGTCGGGGCTCCTTTTACATCAATTACTGCATCAATTCGGCATGGCATGGAGGTGATCAGCCTGTGGCACTGCTGAGTTGTTATAGAAGCCCAGGTTGCTTTGATAGCAGCCTTCAGCTCATCTGCATTGTTGGGTCTGGTATCTCTCATCTTCCTCTTGACAATACCCCATAAATTATCTATGGGGTTAAGGTCAGGCGAGTTTGCTGGCCAATCAAGCACAGTGATACTGTTGTCTTTAAACCAGGTATTGGTACTTTTGGCAGTGTGGACAGATGCCAAGTCCTGCTGGAGAATAAAATTTCCATCTCCAAAAAGCTTGTCTGCAGAGGGAAGCATGAAGTGCTCTAAAATTTTCTGGTAGACGGCTGCGCTGACTTTGGTCTTGATAAAACACAGTGGGCCTACACCAGCAGATGACATGGCTCCCCAAACCATCACTAATTGTGGAAAGTTCACACTAGACCTTAAGCAGCTTGGATTGTGACCTCTCCCCTCTTCCTCCAGACTCTGGGACCTTGATTTCCAAATGAAATGCAAAATTTACTTTCATCGGAAAATAACACCTTGGACCACTGAGCAACAGTCCAGGTCTTTTGCTCCTTGGCCCAGGTAAGATGCTTCTGGCGTTGTCTATTGGTCATGAGTGGCTTGACACAAGGAATGTGACACTTGTAGCCCATGTCCTGGATACGTCTGTGTGTGGTGGCTCTTGAAACAATGACTCCAGCAGCAGTTCACTCTTTGTGAATCTCCCCCAAATTTTTGAATGGCCTTTTCTTAACAAACCTTTTAAGGCTGCGGTTATCCCGGTTGCTTGTGCTCCTTTTTCTACCACACTTTTTCCTTCCACTCAACTTTCCATTAATATGCTTGGATGCAGCACTCTGTGATAAGCCAGCTTCTTTAGCCTTTTGTGGCTTACCCTTGTGGAGTGTGTCAATGACTGCCTTCTGGACATCTGTCAAGTCAGCAATCTTCCCCGTGATTGTGGAGCCTACTGAAACAGACTAAGGGACCTTTTTAAATGCTTAGGAAGCCTTTGCAGGTGTTTTTTGTTAAGTATTTTAATTTAATGAGATAATGACTTTTGCATTTTCATTGGCTGTAAGCCATAATCATCAACATTAACAGAAATAAACACTTGAAATAGATCACTCTGTTTGTAATTACTCTATATAATATGAGTTTCACTTTTTGAATTGAAGAACTGAAATAAATTAACTTTTTATGATATTCTAATTTTGTGAGAAGCACATGTATGTCAAATGACATAATGTGAATAAGGGCTGAGAAGGACTGAGACCCGTCTAATGGACTACCAGCCATGGGGAACTATCTGAATGTAATGTCCAGCTCAAGGAAAAGGAAGGCCACAACCTTATTTGCACAGAGCGCAAAAAACAGACTTTTGTCCCAAGCCTGGACAACCCCTTTATGTATGGGGCATGCAAATTTCCAAATTCCCTTTAAAAGCGGCTGCCCACTCTGGCCAAAAGATTAGCCTTTATAGGGATTAAAAACAGACACCCTCCTCTCCCAAGTCAAATGGAATATATAAAAATTAGTTTTCTAAAATAGACCGCCACTTTGGGATTCTGTGGAAAATCATCTCTTTATACTATTTAGAAGGTAGGATCTCCAGTTTAGATCTCCAAGTCTCTCCAGTAATGAGTTTTATTACTGAATGTTGCAGTGTGAGTAATATTACAGGTAAGCTCCTACATCCCTCTTACTAGTTCAGATTGCATGTGGTCCTTAAAGGCAAAATTCCCATTGTTTGTTAGTGACATTTGGAGATCATTTAAATAATAATGGAATATGTCACATAAAAATAATTGCTTGTTTACCTAGAGTTATCAATCATGCTGCATGTCAAGAATATCCATGGTTTTCCAATTACATATTATTTTCTTGTTTTTAGCAATTTTCTTGTTGGTAGCAATTTTCATGTTGACTATCTCTTACATTCCAGGTAAACTCAAAATTTGGATAATGCTTTAAAGAGGGCCTTTCACCAGTTAGAACATTTTATTTTTTAATTTCTCACCTCCATTATGGAGATATTACCTTGTAAAGTTTTGGTTCTAATTTATTATAAGCCCAACTGGGCATTACCAGAAATTCTTCTCTTGGGGGCATGTACTTTGTCTCCTGCTTCACATTAGCCAATCATAAGCAGGAGGCATCTTGCAGGGGAAAAAAAAGAACACACCCTCAGAAGGTCAGAAGAACATGCTTTCTCCTGTGAGATGTACTTACTAACAGCCCTTCTCTCAGCCCTTATCTCTTCAGCTACTATGTAGTATAGAGCAGAGTTGAGTTTGGTTACACACTTTTCCAGCTTTCAACTCAACAAAGACAGTGTGGGGGGAGGGAGAATATAGCAGAGCTGAGTGTGATTCCAAACATTTCCGAATCTCAATCTCAGGACAATATCAGTGAGGGGGAAGCGGAAGAGCTGTGAGCGACAGCTCCAATTGCAGACTGTTTGTAATGACACTCAGCTGTACTGTATTCTCCTTCCACACCACACTGACTTCCTTGGGAGGAGATCTGGTAATATTTGTAATCACACTCAACTTTAATATATGCTAAATAGTAGCTGCAGAGATCAGGTCTGGGAACAGGGCGTGTTCTTTTATCCTGCATAACACCTCGATAGGACAGCTTCATACCAAAGACAAAGTACACACCCCCAGAGAAGAATCAGGATAAAATTATAAATTATTATCTAATTATCTCCACAATAGAGATTGAAACTTAAAGAATAAAAGCTATATTTTATTCAGCTTTGCAGCCACTATTCTATGATGTGGACAGTTTAACATGCTCAAAAGGGCCCCTGTGCAAAAACAATATATGGGCCCTTTGCAGTCCAAGAGATCCTAAAAATGCAAAATTGCATTGGAGGTAGAAATGGGCCCCCTTACCTCTTAAGTGCCTATGCGGCCGCTCAGGTTTCACCAATGTTCTGTCTGCCCCTACTCAAACTGGTGAAAAGTCCTCTTTAAATACATTTTGTATAAACATTATGTTTCCTACTATTTGATTTCTTCTCTGATTTTATTGAATATGACATTCTTTGCTGTATTTACCACAATTTCTTGATGTTAAATTCTAATTTTCTACTGTTTTTTTTCTATTTTTCTTTCTCTTATCAATGGATGTCAATCACTCACTATCCACGGACTACTATATTCCTACCTGTTGAAACCATGTTGAATGAAATTTTAACTCTGATGGACCAAATTGCCATGTTTTCCTGCTGCTGAATGGTTTCTCCCATCCAATCTTCCTGTTCTTACCAATCAAACCTTCTTCCATGTCCGTCTTGAAAATCTTGACATTTCTGCTCCTTCCTACTGTCAACCTCGGGAAAGCAACGGAAGAAGCGTGGGCTGAGGGTGGCTTCTGTATGCTAGTTAAAAAGAACAACCTGTGCATAAGGAAAGTACTTCAGCAACTCTGCTGCAGAACATGTACACTCAAGGTGTGATTGAACTGCTGCAGAAGCTTCCACTTATTAGACTTCTAGATTTTTCATATTAATAATAAAAAGCCACCTCTTTCTCTCACTCTCTATTGCCCTCATCCCCCTTTTGGTGGGGGGGATCGGTGAACTGTTTTGTTGGAACTTCAAAGAAACAAACAAACTACAACAGACCTACCTTGTATCACCTGGTGTTTACTTTCAAGCACCTGGATCCACAGTCAGTATTGTGTGACCAAAGCATTGATGCCAAAATAAAGAGTCAGCTAATGATGTGATGTCAGCTTCAAGGTATTGCTTTTTCTTGTTTATTGTTTGGCCTCCCCAAGGCAGGATGGGCTACAACGCGTTTTAACTCATTTAGTATTGAGATGACCTGCCATTTAATGAAGGGATACAGTGATTTATGTCTTGTTTTTCTGTGAAATATAAAAATATTTATCCACATTTTTAATTTCATTTGTTTATTTGTTTTGATAAATTCGCTTGGATATCTCTTCTGAAAGAACGAATCTGATGACATTATGACACCAGGGCACATTTACTATAAGTGTTGTTCATGTGTTGTATGGTTGTAGAGATCTGCAAGAAAAATTCTCAGGGTTTATCTAGAGGTAAAACATTCATGTATTCAACCAATGGATGGAAAGAAATTACAATGAAAATAAGAACTCAAGGCTCGATTGTGAAGGACACTTAGGGAGCCTTCAACGTAAATGAAATGAAGCTGCGGTGTCAAGGACGGTACTTGTATGGGTTCTCAGATTTTCATACCTGATCAGGTCTCAGACAGTGATATATAAAATCCAGATTAGACCTTAGGTGCTTGAAATACCTAGCTCTTTTCATGCTGTGTACAATTTAAAAGGGTCAGAATAGCTTCAAATACCTAACTTTCCGCATAAATATATTAATATTGTGAATTAGCGTCTTTAAAACGATGAAAACTACTGTAAGTTATTATGAAAGGAAAAGCGCTTTGTATATTATTTTTAGCAATACTTATTTCAGAGAACATACAGTACAGACCAAAAGTTTGGACACACATTCTCATTTAAAGATTTTTCTGTATTTTCATGACTTTGAAAATTGTACATTCACACTGAAGGCATCAAAACTATTAATTAACACATGTGGAATTATATACTTAACAAAAAAGTGTAAAACAACTGAAAATATGTCTTATATTCTAGGTTCTTCAAAGTAGCCACCTTTGGCTTTGATGACTGCTTTGCACACTCTTGGCATTCTCTTGATGAACTTCAAGAGGTAGTCACCGGAAATTGTTTTCACTTCACAGGTGTGCCCTGTCAGGTTTAATAAGTGGGATTTCTTGCCTTATAAATGGGGTTGGGACCATCTGATAGTTCTGCTGAATAGACTGTTAGAATTTGTATTATGGCAAGAAAAAAGCAGCTATGTAAAGAAAAACGTCCCCAAGTGCAGTTGCAAAAACCATCAAGTGCTACAAACAAACTGGCTCACATGAGGACCACCCCAGGAAAGGAAGACCAAGAGTCACCTCTGCTTCTGAGGATAAGTTTATCCGAGTCACCAGCCTCAGAAATCACAGGTTAACAGCAGCTCGGATTAGAGACCAGGTCAATGCCACACAGAGTTCTAGCAGCAGACACATCTCTACAACAACTGTTAAGAGGAGACTTTGTGCAGCAGGCCTTCATGGTAAAATAACTGCTAGGAAACCACTGCTAAGAACAGGCAACAAGCAGAATAGACTTGTTTGGGCTAAAGAACACAAGGAATGGACATTAGACCAGTGGAAATCTGTGCTTTGGTCTGATGAGTCCAAATTTGAGATCTTTGGTTCCAACCACCGTGTCTTTGTGTGACGCAGAAAAGGTGAACGGATGGACTCTACATGCCTGGTTCCCACCGTGAAGCATGGAGGAGGTGTGATGGTGTGGGGGTGCTTTGCTGGTGACACTGTTGGGGATTTATTCAAAATTGAAGGCATACAAAACCAGCATGGCTACCACAGCATCTTGCAGCGGCATGCTATTCCATCCAGTTTGCGTTTAGTTGGACCATCATTTATTTTTCAACAGGACAATGACCCCAAACACACCTCCAGGCTGTGTAAGGGCTATTTGACCAAGAAGGAGAGTGATGGGGTGCTACGCCAGATGACTTGGCCTCCACAGTCACCAGACCTGAACCCAATCGAGATGGTTTGGTGTGAGCTGGACCGCAGAGTGAAGGCAAAAGGGCCAACAAGTGCTAAGCATCTCTGGGAACACCTTCAAGATTGTTGGAAGACCATTTCCGGTGACTACCTCTTGAAGCTCATCAAGAGAATACCAAGAGTGTGCAAATCAGTCATCAAAGCAAAAGGTGGCTACTTTGAAGAACCTAGAATATAAGACATATTTTCAGTTGTTTCACACTTTTTTTTGTTAAGTATATAATTCCACATGTGTTAATTCATAGTTTTGATGCCTTCAGTGTGAATATACAATTTTTAAAGTCATGAAAATACAGAAAAATCTTTAAATGAGAAGGTGTGTCCAAACTTTTGGTCTGTACTGTATATTTATATATATATATATATATATATATATATATATATATGTATATATATCCACATTCAAATTACTGTTATTAAAAAAAATCTGATAATTTAATTATTGTAAAAGTTATTTCAGGAGTGTGTTCTATTTGACTGTGTAAAATGTATTGTTTCTTTTTTATTTTATTTTTTAAAACTCTGCTCGTTGCTTACACAAAGCAAAGGTGGTGCCTGTTTACTGCAGGCAATATATTTCAAGATGTATATGTGTGTCTTCTCATGAACTCACTACTTTTATGTTAGCTTTACTGATTTGGTACATAAATAAATATATTTCAGAAGGGATGCAATGTATAATTTACATAGCGCAAATGTTCAGTTCATGCCATCCGTAGAAATGATATAGTTGTGGGTGGATCTACTTTCAGTCTATAAGCTCAGGCAATGGTCACTTAATGAATCATTGGGCGATTTTACCTGTTCAAGTCCTTTCTGTCCCTGCCTTTCCTCCATGACAATAACATGCCGGCTTAGGATGTCAAAAAAGGAAACTGTCAGCAGAGTGCCTGTTGAGTTGACTGCTATGTTACGTCCATGCTCAGTTTAACACTTATGTTCATCTTTGAGCACATTATACAGTGAACAAAAATAATTTATGTGAAAAAGTATGCAACTTTGTGAAAAAATTGTTTTCACCAACAATTCTGCAATCTGCAGAGCTGAAATCTCCCAGGATTCTTACCTGATCACTTCCTCCCATGGTGAATTACATTCAGGTTAATATTAACATTATAGTATGCCCTGTTATAATCTGATGTACACGTTATATGAAATGTGTCTTGTAACAGACTCGTCAACTATTTCCAATGACATATAGCAGAATTGTGAATGCAGCTCCGAGCTATTAGTTCAAGAAAACGAAAGTAATGCATTAACTTTTTAAGTTCTAACTATTTATGTTTTCATCCTGGTTAAGGAGATCCATTTATAATTTCATTTTCAGAGGTTTCTGTAGGAAAGTTCATTGCCTGGTCTGAGGTTGGTTCCTGTTTTGGGGACTGTATCTGAGTGTTCCTGTTGGTGAAGCCATCATAGCCGTTTCTCCAGTCCTTTTGCATTTGCTGGTCCTACCAAGAATCTAACTACATATGGTGCAACTTAGGTCTATGTGTTTTACGAACACATTCATTTTATCAGCAAAGCGACATTACCAGTTACTAGTAAAGTTATGAACAAGATGTACAGTCATTACTCCGGAACAGGCCAGTAGAAAATGTGGACAAAAATGCTTGGGTGCTGGATGTTATAGAAACAAAAAAAGAGTTAAAACCATGTCTTTTCTTTTTTATATGTTCCATGTATGCTGTTTGCTGCTTTCACTCTATATACAGTAATATTTATTATTATTATTATTATTATTATGTGTGTCTGGTTTAACATTTTGCCCTTGCACTGTAGAATTTTTTTTTCTTAATGATATGGAATATCTTCAACACTGAAATGTAAAACATTTGCAGATCCTGAACTCACCTACTGATACATTATACTGATTATTTGGATGATCACAAATATATGAGTTGTCAACATGAATATTTCCCATAGAGTGCATTGTGCACTGTCTTTTGTTAGACACATTCAATGTCTTAAAGGGAACCTGTCAGCAGGATTTCACCGCCTAAACTGTTTATATGCATATATACCGTATTTTCCGGAGTATAACGACTGGGTGTGTTATGCACACGCCCGGGCTGACTGGCATGTGCGTGATTTAGTGATTCCACTGTGCCATGAACCGGAGAGTGCCTGGAGGGGCGTAACTAAGTATCTACCTGATCCGACCAAGGTCGCACGACGGCTAACGACGCCATGCACCAGGGAGGAACCGAGCAGAGGGACCAGGTGCTACTCCAGGCCAGACCCCGGACACGGCTGTTGACCCACACCGGGGAATACAGGAACAGGCAGGTTAGGCTGGCACACAGACAGGTGGGTATTGGAAGGCACGGCTGGCATGCAGACAGGTGGGCAATGGCAGGCACGGCTGGAGTGCGGACAGGAGGATACTGGCAGGCACGGCTGGTATGCAGACAGGAGGGTACTGACAAGTACGGCTGGCGTGCAGACGGAGAGGTGCTAGCAGGTTGGAGCACAGGCTGGATAGGGTCCAGTACAGACTGGGATTCAGGAACAGAACCGCAGATGCGGTAGACAAACAGAGCAGAGAGGAACCGCCAGAGCGGTGGGCAAGGCGGAGCAGAGAGGTACCGCCGGAGCGGTGAGCAAGCAGAGCAGGGAGAAACCACCGGAGTGGTGAGCAAGCAGAGCAGGCAGGAACTGCTGGAGCGGTGAGCAAGGCAGAACAGGCAGGAACCGCCGGAGCGGTGAGCAAGGTAGAGCAGGCAGGAACCGCCGGAGCGGTGAGCAAGGCAGAGCAGGCAGGAAGCGCCGGAGCGGTGAGCGAGGCAGAGCAGAGAGAAACCGCCAGAGCGGTCTGCAAGGCAGAGCAGGCAGGAACCACCAGAGCGGTGAGCAAGGCAGAGCAGGCAGGAACCGCCAGAGCGGTGATCAAGGCAGAGCAGGCAGGAACCGCCAGAGCGGTGATCAAGGCAGAGCAGGCAGGAACCGCCGGAGCGGTGAGCAAGGCAGAGCAGGCAGGAACCGCCGGAGCGGTGAGCAAGGCAGAGCAGAGAGAAACCGCCAGAGCGGTCAGCAAGGCAGAGCAGGCAGGAACCGCCGGAGCGGTGAGCAAGGCAGAGCAGGCAGGAACCGCCGGAGTGGTGAGCAAGGCAGAGCAGAGAGAAACCGCCGGAGCGGTCAGCAAGGCAGAGCAGGCAGGAACCTCTGGAGCGGTGAGCAAGGTAGAGCAGGCAGGAATCGCCGGAGCGGTGAGCAAGGCAGAGCAGGCAGGAACCGCCGGAGCGGTGAGCAAGGCAGAGCAGGCAGGAACCGCCGGAGCGGTGAGCAAGGCAGAGCAGGCAGGAACCGCCGGAGCGGTGAGCAAGGCAGAGCAGGCAGGAACCGCCGGAGCGGTGAGCAAGGCAGAGTAGGCAGGAACCGCCGGAGCGGTGAGCAAGGCAGAGCAGGCAGGAACCGCCAGAGCGGTCAGCAAGGCAGAGCAGGCAGGAACCGCCGGAGCGGTCAGCAAGGCAGAGCAGGAAGGAACCGCGGGAGCGGTGAGCAAGGCAGAGCAGGCAGGAACCGCCGGAGCGGTGAGCGAGGCAGAGCAGAGAGAAACCGCCGGAGCGGTGAGCGAGGCAGAGCAGAGAGAAACCGCCGGAGCGGTGAGCAAGGCAGAGCGGGCAGAAACCGCCAGAGCGGTGAGCAAGGCAGAGCGGGCAGAAACCGCTGGAGCGGTGAGCAAGGCAGAGCAGGCAGAAACCGCTGGAGCGGTGAGCAAGGCAGAGCAGAGAGAAACCGCCAGAGCGGTGAGCAAGGCAGAGCGGGCAGAAACCGCCGGAGCGCTGAGCAAGGCAGAGCGGGCAGAAACCGCCGGAGCGGTGAGCAAGGAAGAGCAGAGGGGACAGGGCTCTGTTCACACGGAACAGACTGGAAGGGAAAGGCAGAGCCAGATACACACAAGATACTTTCAATGAAGTAGCGAGTGGACTCTCACAAACGGAAGTACAGCGACAACAAGTAGGAGTTAGGTGCAGGTTCAGACTCTGCAGAAAAAGGGAAGGTACGGACATAGAGAAAAACAAGTAACAGGCTAGGAGAGTGTTCAGACAGGAACTGAGTGTTCAGACAGGAACTGACACTGCAGCGAGATACAGGAGCGAGTCTGGGTATGCGACCCCCAGAAGGCAGGACGAACAGGCTAGGAGCGTGTTCAGACTGGCCTGGAAATACAGCCTCCAGGAAGGATTACAGACAACAGGCTAGGAGATAGTTCAGACAGGCCTGGGAATGCAGCCCCCAGGTTGGCGGACAGGCAAGAACAGAACAGGACCTGGCACATTCAGAGTCAAGGAGCACACTGAATGTTAGAGTTGCTCAGGCACCAGCTTCCAGGTGGAGCTGGTTTAAATATCCATTGACAGACAGCAATAGGCTGAGGACGCATTAGGGGAGTGCCCACAGCAGCTACAAGAAACAGGAAGTAACCGGGCCGCCGCCCTAAGAAGTCACAACAGAGACAAACAGACAGCATGGATAGAAGCCAGGCTAGCAGACTGGACTGAAGATCAAGTTTGCGATCTTGCATAGTGAGAGATGGTGCACCATGCAAGCCCGCCACCAGGTATGTTACAGGGTGTATAAGACGACCCCCAACTTTTCCAGTTAAAATATAGAGTTTGGGATATACTCGGCATATAAGACTACCCCTCTTCTAATGCACATACAGTAAAAATTAAAAAAAATCAGATTTGATTTCAATATGGTAATTTTAAAGTGATGAACCTTACCGGCAATTGGCTGGTTGTTGTATACAAATCCTGCTTGGATTGGCCAGCTCTCCCTGCCTACCCAGCTCTCCCTGTCTACAAGACTATCAGAGCGGTAGCACATCCCTCTGGCCCGCCCTTGTATCCTATTACCGGTACCTTCTTCTCTGCCTCTCTGATCTCACTCCTGAGGACTGCAGTGACGAGGTGAGGGGGCGCCTCACCGGGCAGGTGTAAGTGAAGCAAGCTGTAGGGGTCCGGGATGCCCGGGGTATGGAAAAAAGAAAAAGAGCGGTGCTGTGCCCAGAAAAACACACCTTTTTCACGCGTCTGACCTGCCCTTGTATTACCTCCTCTGCCTCTCTGATCTCGCTCCTGAGGACTGCAGTGACGAGGTGAGGGGGCGCCTCACAGGGAAAGTGTAAGTGAAGCAAGCTGCAGGCGTCCAGGACGCCCGGGGTATGGAAAAAAGAGAAAGAGCTGTGCTGTGCCCAGAAAAAATGCCTCTTTCACTCTTCTGGCCTGCCCTTGTATTACCTCCTCTGCCTCTCTGATCTCGCTCCTGAGGACTGCAGTGACGAGGTTAGGGGGCGCCTCACCGAGAAGGTGTAAGTGAAGCAAGCTGTAGGCGTCCGGGACGCCCGGGGTGTGGAAAAAAGAGAAAGAATGGTGCTGTGCCCAGAAAAACACGCCTCTTTCACTCGTCTGGCCTGCCCTTGTATTACCTCCTTCTCTGCCTCTCAGATCTCGCACATGCGCGCCTGTGCCGCTTCACTGCTGTCCTCAGGAGCGAGATCAGAGAGGCAGAGAAGGAGGTACCAGTAATAGGATACAAGGGTGGGCCAGAGAGATGTGCTACTGCTTTGATAGTCTTGGAGACAGGGAGGGCCTATAAATTACCAAAAATATAGGCCCTATAAGATGACACCCGGCGTATAAGACGACTCCTGACTTTTGAGAAGATTTTCAGGGGTTAAAAAGTCGTCTTATACGCCGGAAAATACGGTATAAAATAAATAATAATAAATAAAATACGGTTGTCTTTCAAAGACAAATCCAGCAATATCTGAGTCAGGCAAGTGAATGAATGGGGGGCCAACAACAGACCCTTCTGTCCCAGGTAACAAAACTGGGCACCACATGACCAGTCAGTTCCTCTATTACTAAGAAATTATGGGCAAATGAGGCTGAAGAACTATTTGTAGATCTGAAACCTCTGTCACTCCAGCTCTATTCCTCACACAGCTCCACTTCCTTCTGCTTGACTGACAGCCTTTATGCTGGGTGACTTTAGGCAAAGAAGCTGTGAAGTCAAGCAGGAGGAGGCGGCTCTGGGCGGGAATAGAGCTGGAGTGAAAGAGGCTATAAATCTATAAATGCTTCTTCAACCTCATTTGCATGTTAGTTAAACGCTGATTTTTCAGTAACTGAGGAATGCACTGGCCTTGTAAACATATTGCAGGACTTGTCTTTGAAAGAGCTGCATGCACTTAAACATTTTTGGGTGTGAATCCCTGCTGACAAATTCCCTTCAGGACACAATGCTAGTATATTTATATAGCGTATGATCGTAACCCAGAAATACTTTGTACACTAAATAATTTAAATAAAAGGCTGTGCCTTACCTCTTTATGATGGTTTGGATGAAGACTTTCAACTATATTTGGTGCTATATTGTGCAAAATATATCCGAAAATATAAAAGTAGGTACATTTTCTTAAACTGAACACAAGGACATATTTCAAAGAGGTGCAGTTATGTAGCAAGGAATAAAAATGTCTCCCATTGTGGTGCCCAGTTTTGTGACCTGGAACAGAAGGGTCTGTTGTTGGCCCCCCATTCATTCACTCGCATGACTCAGATATTTTTTTCACCCATTTGTATATAGCACCTAAAGAAGGGAGTCTTGCTTAAGGGATCTGACCAACCAGGTCTGAGCGCCCTCTCATAAAGGACTCCACAGCATTTGTATGGGTTGTCTATATGGTATGCATGTCCTTTGCTGACAAATACCTCTCATTGAAGAAATGTATTAGTTTTCTTCTAACATTTTTTACTTTTTACCCATATTTGTGTAATATATTTTTTCCACATTTTCTTTATGATTAGGCTTAGATATCAGTCTGTAGATTAGACTTTCTGTTTCCATATAGTACTCCACTAGATTTTATACAATGCGGATAGACTAATGTAATTGTTCAGCAACAGATGTAGCTTTAATAGACATCCATAAGAGCTATCATAGAGTTACGTAGTGTAAAAAGTATGTTGCACATTCTGCTTTCTGGCAACTTTCCCCTTTGGTATTTGATAAATAGCTGTTAAGCTGAAAGTGGCATAAATAATGTATTAGATGTGAGAGAAGAACATGTGGCACACATCTGCTACAAAATACGTTTTTTTTCCATGGTGTTATCTGCAATACTATGTAACCTTCTGTGCTGTACAGCGTGAACAATGTGTTTGAAACCTACTGTTATATTACAGAAGGAATAGTCAGCTCAAAAAAGTATAAACGTTTCACGTTCTTGGTGTCACATTTGTGCCATGATCATAGCCAGTGCCATAGCTACAGTCATGCTCATCATTATTGGCACCCATGAAGTTTAAGTAGATAATGTAGAATATCTCCTGAAAAAAAGGAATCAAGTGAAACAGTATTTTTGTATAGAGCACTCGTGTTAAATACAAAAGAGCAAATGATAAAAAACAATTTAAAACAAAGAAAAATGGGATGGAAAAATAAAAAAAATCTAAAGCTTGCTGTGTCACTGGTATTGGCACCCTTTACATTAATTGAGTATGAAAACACATTTTGAGTTGCCTGTGGTAAATCACAAAAGAGATTCACCTGTGATTAATTGTCGGTTCCTATGTGCCATGAATTAGCCAATGAATGATGACTTCAGTGTTTTAAAAAGCCACATGGTAGGCCCTGTTCCTTTGTCACAATGGTGAAGAAAAAGGAGCTGTCTTAGGACATCAGAACTGCTATTATTAGCAAACACAAGACTTCCAGAGGGATAAGGCCATCTCCAAAGACCTTGGTATCCCAGTTTCAACAGTGTGCAATATTATTAAGAGGTTTGCCAAGCATGGGACTGTCAAGAACCTCCCTGGACGTGGGAGAAAGAGGAAAATTGACGAGATGTCTTCGAAGGTTGGTGCGAACGGTGGAAAAAACACCATGTCAAACATCCAAAGACCTGAAGGCCAACCTGGAACAGTCTGGGGTCATGGTTTCAACAAGTAACATACGCCACACACTAAACCAAGCAGACCTTTATGGGCGAAGGCCAAGGAATAAACTATTGCTGAAGAAAAGACATAAAAAGTAATGACTGATCTTTGCAAAAGAGTAACTTGATAAACCACAATCCTTCTGGGAAAATGTTCTGTGGACAGATGAAACTAAAATATAGCTTTTTGAAAAAGCAAAGCAACAGTTTGTTTACAGACGGTGCAATGAAGCTTATAAGGAAAAGAACACCTTACCAACAGTTAAGCATGGTGGAGGATCCATAATGCTGTAGGGTTGCTTTGCTGCATCTGGTACTGGAGGCCTTGACTATGTCACAGGAATAATGAAATCAGAGAATTATCAAGAGATATTAGAGCGAAATGTCGTACCCAATGTAAGAAAACTTGGTTTCAGTCAAAGATCATGGGTCCTCCTGCAAGACAATGACCCAAGGCACACATCCAAAAGTACACAAGAATGGTTGAAAAAGAAAAAATGGACTGTTTTAAAATGGTCAGCAATGAGTCCTGACCAGTGATGAGCGAGCGTGCTCATATATTAGGTTTGAGTCCCTGTATCTGCATGATTTTTGGCTGTTAGACAGCTTGAACACATGTGAGGATTCCCTAACAAACAGGCAATCCCTGCGTGTGTCGAGGCTGTGTAACAGCCATAAATTATGCAGACACTGGGATTCGAACATAATATAAGAGCACACCGAAGCTACTCGGCAAGCACTGAGCATGCTCAATGAAAGGGTTAAACGAGCACACTCGCTCATCACTAGTCCTGACCTCAATCCCACTGAAAATCTTTGGGGTGAGCTGAAATCAGCCATTGGGAAAAAGAACCCTGCACACATTCAAGAGCTTGAACAAACTGCAAAGCAAGAGTGGGAGAAAATTCCAGCGAAGTGCAAGAAGCTTATAGATGCTACAAGAAACGTGTGGAGACTGTCAGCAATGCCAAAATGTGTGCAACCAAGTATTAAGTAGGGGTGCCTTTATTGCTGCGCATGCTGTTTATTCTGTTTTTTCTTTGAAATTACAACATGGAAGTTGAAAAACAATTTTTATTGTTGTATCACTTTGGACCACTAATTAAAAAATCCTGAGGATATAACTTTGGTACACTTACATTTATTTCTGAAGATATTGTACAGTCTATGAAAAAAATGAAGGGATGCCAATAATGGTGAGCAGCACTGTATAGTGAATGCAGTGATACTATTTGCTATTTTGACCCTACTCAGTGACAACTCAAGAAAACTCATTATGCAAACAGTTATTGGATTTTAATATGATATATCATTTGTATTCAGTACATTGTAATAACATACAATTGAAGGGAAAGCTGTAACCAGTTAGAGTTTAGATATACACGTTTAACATTGAGGACCATGAGCTTCAAATTATACCTCGATCCATAACAGTCTGTCAGTTTATAAGAGGTCTACAATTTACAACTTACATTGAATAGTTAAACATGTGCCCAGGAAATTATGGAATTTCAGGACTATAGTCATTGAATAACATGAAAAGAGGTTTACATAAATGTGACTAAGTTAGGAAAGAATAGTGGCTGATTTAGGTTATTTCATTTAATAAAACTCTGGCTTCATGACTCTGATGTGGCTCCTGGTCAGAGCTACGCTGTGGATTCTACGTCTATGATTCAAGGATTTTCTGTGTGTCTGAAACCCGCATTTTGAAGAGTTTCATAGACTCAGAAGATGCTTTTTATAACTTCTTCGGTATGTTATTTTATTTTTATGGATTGCAGTTTTTGTGTCATTAATCAGCATCTTTTCCAATCATTTAATCAGTAGAAAAGTTAATGAGACAGAGAAGAAACCTCACAAGAGCCATCTTTGCATCTCTCAGTTCCCTAAATCGTATGTGGCACCTCAATATGTTGTCCTGTTACCAAGATATTAGACCGCTAATTAAAGGCATGTGTGTAAAGGCCCTTTAATACTTATTAAATCCATGCCTTGTTTGTAGTACCCCATTTGGAAATTGTAGAGAAATCTGGTCTTGAAGTTTTAATGGCAAGTCCAAGGGGTGGACCCTGAACTTCCAGCTCTTCTTCCTCTCTCCCTATTTCCTTACCTTCTGCCGGCCTTTGGTCTCGGACAGTTCACTCTTTTTTCAGTGACCTGCCTCCCCTAACCAAGATTCTGTGCAGGTACCATCATTGCCCGGGCTCATCTCATCAGAGGAGGTAAGCGCATGCTAAGATTGATAGTCCATCTGCTGCAATGTCATTAGGAGCATACTGAAAAGGCACTGGCCCCTCTGATGAGACAACCCTGGACAATCATGGAGCCTGTGCAGAATCTAAGGCAAAATACAAGTAGCACTTTTGCCTGGCACCACAAATAAATGGAAATGGAGGGGTAGGGAAGGCAAGTCACTTATAGATGAGTGACAAATCTATTAGAGACCAAAGGCTGCCAACAGATAGGGAAAGAGGCAGGAGAGCTGGAACTGTAGAGTCGCCCCCTATACTTGCAATTAAAATTTCAAGGCTGGATTTCTCTACAATTTCCAAACAAAATGCTACAATTAAGATATGAATTTAATCAACTAATCAGCACTAAAGGGTCTTTACACACATTCCTTTAACTAGAGGTCAAATATTCTGATAACATAACCCTTTAAGACGCTATGGTATATCCATTTGCAGGAATGGTTTAAAAGAGGTCTTTGGGACCTAAACATTTAGGACAGGACAAACAAGTTTGATTCTGGCCCAGGGACCCCTATTAGAACTATGAAGAGCCTCGGGACTCTTGCAGGCATATTAGGTAATCTAATTCAGTTCAATGGAACTGTGTATCATACTTACTAATTTTTGAGACAATATGGGAAGATTTTAAAAGAGAACATATTAAGCGACTCACTAAACACATGCAGTGGGTACAGAAAGTATTCAGACCCCTTTAAATTTTTCACTCTTTGTTTCATCACAGCCATTTGGTAAATTCTAAAACTCTGCACCCCATCTTGCCTGGGAAAAAAAACAGAAATACAGAAATTTTAGCAAATTTATTAAAAAAGAAAAACTGAAATATCAAATGGTCATAAGTATTCAGACCCTTTGCTCAGTATTGAGTAGAAGCACCCTTTTGAGCTAGTACAGCCATGAGTCTTCTTGGGAATGATGCAATAAGTTGTTCACACCTGGATTTGGGGATCCTCTGCCATTCTTCCTTGCAGATCCTCTCCAGTTCCGTCAGGTTGGATGGTGAATGTTGGTGGACAGCCATTTTCAGGTCTCTCCAGAGATGCTCAATTGGGTTTAGGACAGGGCTCTGGCTGGGCCAGTCAAGAATAGTCACAGAGTTGTTCTGAAGCCACTCCTTTGTTATTTTAGCTGTGTGCTTAGGGTCATTGTCTTGTTGGAAGGTGAACCTTCGGCCAAGTCTGAGGTCAAGAGCACTCTGGAAGAGGTTTTCATCCAGGATATCTCTGTACTTGGCCGCATTCATGTTTCCTTCAATTGCAACCAGTCGTCCTGTTCCTGCAGCTGAAAAACACCCCCATAACATGATGCTGCCACCATCATGTTTCACTGTCGGGATTGTATTGGGCAGGTGATGAGCAGTGCCTGGTTTTCTCCACACATACCGCTTAGAATTATCAAAACGTTCTATCTTCGTCTCATCAGACCAGAGAATCTTATTTCTAATAGTCTGGGGGTCCTACATGTGTTTTTGAGCAAACTCTATGCAGGCTTTCATATGTCTTGTACTGAGGAGAGGCTTCCGTTGGGCCACTCTGCCATAAAGGCCCAACTGGTGGAGGGCTGCAGTGATAGTTGACTTTGTGGAACTTCCTCCCATCTCCCTACTGCATCTCTGGAGCTCAGCCACAGTGATCTTGGGGTTCTTCTTTACCTCTCTCACCAAGGCTCTTCCCCCACGATTGCTCAGTTTGGATGGATGGCCAGGTCTAGGAAGACTTCTGGTGGTCCTAAACTTCTTCCATTTAAGGATTATGGAGGCCACTGTGCTCTTAGGAACCTTGAGTAATGCAGAAATTCTTTTGTAACCTTCGCCAGATCTTTGCCTTGCCACAATTCTGTCTCTGAGCTCCTTGGGCAGTTCCTTTGAGCTCATGATTCTCATTTGGTCTGACATGCACTGTGAGCTGTGAGGTCTTATATAGACAGGTGTGTGTCTTTCCAAATGAAGTCCTATCAGTTTAATTAAACACAGCGGGACTCCAATGAAGGAGTAGAACCATCTCAAGGAGGATCACAAGGAAATGGACAGCATGTGACTTAAATATGAGTGTCTGAGCAAAGGGTCTGAATACTTATGACCATGTGATATTTCAGTTTTTCTTGTTTAATAAATTTGCAAAAATTTCTACATTTATGCTTTTTTCCAGTCAAGATGGGGTGCAGAGTGTACTTTAATGAGAAAAAAATGAACTTTTTAGAATTTACCAAATGGCTGCAATGAAACAAAGAGTGAAAATTTAAAGGCATCTGAATACTTTCCGTACCCACTGTACAGACCCCAGACCTCATAATAGAAATCTTAGGTCAGACTCTCTCTTAAAGTGGTTGTACACTACTATTTAAAATATGCCAAAGCGTTTTTATGATGAAAAGCAACTTCTTTATAATTACCTCCCTCTGCCTTTTCTGCCTGTGAGCGGTGCTATCGGTGGCCACTCACAGGCAGCACGTGACCCCCCGCTGACATCCTGTCTATTGAGGCATGACTCAGTGCTGGGGGTCCCCATGGTGGCTGCTGGGTTGTGAGCGGGGTTACCCCACTGCATCACACCCAGCATCCACTGCGCGCTTTCCCAATGAATGAGGAGAGGGAGAGCGCACGGTGGATGCTGGGTATGATGCGCAGGGATAACCCCGGCCACAACCCAGCAGCCACCATGGAACGTGGAAGATAGAGACCCCTGGCTGCAGCCTGGACTTGTCGTGACGTCAGCGGATGTCAGAGCCGGCTGCAGCCGGGGGTCATGTGATGCCTGTGAGCGGCCAGTGATAGCGCCGCTCACAGGCAGAAAAGGCAGAGGGAGGTAATTACAAATAAAAACGCTTTGGCATATTTTAAATAGTAGTGGACAACCCCTTTAATACAGACCCTAGACCAGACTAACCCCAAAATGCAGACCCCTGATCAGACGTGTAGATACTTATGTTTCCCTGTTCTTGTACTGAGATGGCTGCCACAAAGTCCAGACTCTGAGACAGGACATTGTCTGCAATCGTGCCCAGGAATGAAGAGAAATACATTGACTGAGAGAAATGAGTACTGTCCATTCAGTATGGTGGGTATTAGCTTGTTTTTCCAGGCAATCTCCTTTCTCCTGATACTACTGGAAGAGTTGGCGTGTATGATTAAAATGTTAGTGTAATAGCTCTTGACACCTGTCTTGATAACATGCTGCCTGAAAATACTGCAGAATATTCTCATAACAGATCTGCTTGAAAATCAAATCTCAATAAAACTACATTTCGATATGCTGTACAGTAACAATTTAAAGTGAAGGTATCGTAACGGGAGCAGTTTGGTTGCAGGCCACCTCTACACATGGACCTCATGGACCATATGTATCTCTATAGCTTGTATGCCACTAATTCTGAAAATGTGTTTTTTAGCAATTTTACTATTTGTATACATTTATTAAAGGTCAATATCGATTTAAGCTGTTTCTACTTTAGCGGTCTGAGTATAGAGCAAGTAAAATATTGTTTTAATAGTAGATGACAAGGTACAGTTGCAATCATATTTTTTAAACCACCATTTCAAATTAGGTTAATTAGCAAAATGCATTGAATATTCCTGGCGATACACTTGAAAGTATAGTTCATAAGTTTAAAGTTAGGCCATGTTCACGTATTCAGTATCTGGTCAGTATTTTACATCAGTATTTGTAAGCCAAAATCAAGAGAGGGTTAAAAATGCAGAAGTGGTGCATGTGTTACTCTTTCCTCTGATTGTTCCACTCCTGATTTTGGCTTACATATACTGATGTAAAATACTGGCCAAATACTAAACGTGTGAACGTGGCCTTAAATTAACACTGGCAACATTACCTGGAAGTGGCAGAAAGAGAAAGCTATCAACGTCTGCCACTAGGTTCCTGAGGAGGTGGTCAAAAGCTCTCGAGTGACTGTAGCAAGATTTGGTGTCAGCAGGCATTCAGGTTTTAGTTTGCACAGTTAAGTGCATGATAAATGCTGAATGTTTCCATGCTTGATCTCTAAGATGTACATCTCTACTGACCCAAGGCCACAAGAAAAGTCTGTTTCAATTTGCTCAATACCATATAAATAACCCATAGAAGTTTGGGGATTCTGTTCTGTGGAGTGAGACAAAATTGTAACTTTTGGGGCCTCTGGATCAGGGTATGTCTTGAGGAGGAACAATGAAACAATGAAGCAAACGCTGAAAAGAATATCCTGCCTACAGTGAAGCATGGCAGTGGCTCACTAATGATATGGGGCTGCTTTGTTTTCTCTGGCACCAGAAACCTGAAGTGTAGAGGGCAAGATGGATTCAATTAAGTATCAGGAAATCCTTGGAGAATACGTCATGACATTTAAGAGGAAGCTGAAGATTGGGTATCATGGAAACTTATAATAAGACAATAATCAAAAGTATACCTTAACATCTGACGCGCCCCCTGGGCCATGTTGTTAGGGATACCCGGAGCCGGATCAGATGGGGGTTGTAGTCTCCGAGTGGCTGTGACCCGGTCCGTGCCCAGGGTGTCAAACTCAGTGTGCGGCAGTCCTTGCAGATGTTCTTAGTGTCGACTACGCCACCCGTTGATTTGCGGTCAAAAGGCCGCCGCTGCAGGATGGTCCGCTGAGGCTGGTGGTGTGTGTGCAGCTGTGGTAGTATAACCCCCAACGGGAGGGGTATAGCCTCAGGGGGTCAGACGTGGAGGATGGTGGTTGTGAAGGTGCAGCAAGGAGACTCAGAGGCATGAAATGCAGTTTCAGGGTTTTTACTCACTGGTGTTGCTCGGGTCACTCTGTACAGCAGTGACCACCCAAGCCGTGCTGCGTCCACCAGGTGCGGGACTCGGTCAACTCCCGGGCAATTCCTGAGTATGGTCCTGAGCTCCCTTCTTCTCTCTCTCTGGCCGTTCTCACCAGGGATCCACCTATGTCCGGCTCCCTCGGGTCTCTTGGTGGTTGAACCTTCTCTGGCTTCCCTGACCCTATGCTCGGTGTACCATTCTGGTGGATTTGGTGAGGGTCGTGGCAAATCTTGCCCACGACCTCCGGTTCCTGGTTAAGGTTTGCTTTGGCCTCCGCCAGCTTGGGATCCGGTACCCTTTTGCCGACCCTTCACCCTTTTGTCCTTATTCTGGGATCTTGGGGTCCCCTCTTGTCCTGCGCCTCTGGGTCCCTCTTCCTTCTCCTCTCCTGGAGTTACTGCTGACTCACTGACTGACTGACTGACCCTGTCCTAAGATGGTGCCCACCTTATATACTCCCTCTATGTGTGAGCTCAGGTGACCAGCACCCAATGAGCTCCTACATTTACCCAGACTACTCCCCCTATCTGCCCCTACACTACTGGGATGTTCCACCCCCCTCCCACTCCAGCCAGGGACAGACGCTGTCGTACCTGCACATAAACTGGTGGGAGTACCGTAGTTCTGTCCCCCGGAAATGGGATGTATGTAGTGCATGCAGCCTACTGAGCTCAGTTCCACACTCCTTCCTTACCCGGGAGTGGAATACCACACCTCTGGCGTGAGGTGCAATACCCCTGTAGCAGCCGAGTCCTCAGGGTGCTACATTCCCCCCTGGTAAATCACAGCACGTCCTCGGGCTGTAAAAGAATAAAAACATCCACAAACATACAAATTTTCTTTCAAAAACATCATAAACATATAAAACACTATATATATATCAGCATAAAACTTTTTCATATAAACATTCTTGTTCCTCCGGCCACGGTGCAACTTGTGACCGGGTAAAGTGCAACAGTCTCTTGTAGAAAAAACACAGTTTCCTATAAAACCGGTAGGGGGCGCTTTAAGAAGCGCAACTATGTACAAAGGGGAATATGGCCGCTCTCAGTCCTCGGCCAGTGGGATTAGGGATGGCTGCTCACAGTCCTCAGCCTGTTAAGGGATAGGGACACATGGGTATTCACTTGCTGGTCCCGACGGGGACTACACTTTGGTAGCAACAGTTTTTGTACCCACACGGGTAACTATTTACATATTCTATTTACAGTTCATCAGTGGCGGTGTGCTCTTGGCTGAGGGAAATCTTTAGACCCGTCCGGGTCCTCTTGATCCTCCTCACCCCGTAGCTCCTTCTCAGTAAGTCTATGCACGTGCAGGGCATACGGGCCCTTGGCGCACTGATGCCGGGTGAAGGTGACCTCATCACCCAGGTATAGGTCACGACCTCTGTGTCCCTCCGGCAGATGACTTTCAACGTCTCTGCGGGTGACAAAGACATCGCCGGGGGTCTTGTGGTCCCGGATGAAACCCCACCCGTGCTCCAACTGGAATTTTATTACAGTCCCGCTGGCACGGGGACCGTGGGCAGCACGGGGGTTTCTGCGGGCTCGGCTCTTCTGCTCGGCGCTCTTCACTTGGAGCCGCTCCTCGCGGACCCGCCTCTCTCGTCGCTCTCTAGCAAAAACCTCCAATTGTTGCTGGCAGCACTCCGCACGCTGGGCTGCGGCTGCCCGGGTCTCCTCGGTGAACCCGATGAGGTCTTCTCCGGTGGGGTCCCACGCAAACTGTGCTTCCTCCAACGAGAGTGGGGTGGTCTTGGCGGGCGCCGGAGCCGGGATCAGGGGCTCATCCAGGGGTCTTTCCTTCCGGAGTCGGGGATGGTGGAACTCCGGTGGCCACACAAAGGGCTGCCCATCCGGGCATGTGTGCTGGGCAAATAGGTCTTCACCCAGGTGTGGCGCTGTGGACGTTGAGGGCGCTGTTTTGGTGGCGGCGCCCGGGTTCACCAGGCCTTGCGACCAGGCTTGGGGCACCCTGAATGTAAAGGGCACCGTGAAGACGGCGGCGCCCGGGGTTACTTGGCCCAGTGACCAGGCCGGTGGCTCAGTGGAGGTAGAGGGCGCTGTTGGCACTGCGGCGCCCGGGGGCACTCGGCCTTGCGACCAGGCCGGTGGCGTCTCCTGCTTGGCCGTGCTCTGGATCGAGGCGCGTGACGTCACAGGGGGCGTGGCCGCGGCTCCGGCCGCTTGAGGCCTAGCTTGGAGCGATGACGCAGCGGCTACGGGAACGGTGAGTGGGGCTTCAGGCTCTGCGACGGAGAGCTGGGGCAGGTTTACGGCTTCTGGGCACGGGATATTGTCGTCCCCATTACCTGCCTTCATCTCTTCGGCTCCCTCCGCGGCGTCGTCTCCGGCCGTCGTCCCTCCTTCGCCGTCCTCAGAGGTGGACTTGCTCCTCGCTGCGGGTGGCGTGCTTCGCTGGCAAGCTCCAGCCTGCAGGGCCATCTCTCGGGTCCACTCCGCCAGTGTTTCCTGCTGCACCCGGGCCATCCTTCATGCGAGGCCCTCCAGCGCGGTCTGTGCACGCTCCCGATCTCGGGGGAGCTGTGCCAAGATCTCCACCAGGCCTTCTGGGGTTGTCGCTTGCAACAGGCTCCTGACCACTGGGTCGGTGCTGCCTGCCTCTCCCTCCATCTCCGGGTACGGCTCCTCCAGACTCCTCCAAGCTGCTCCCATCTTCTCTGTTTTGTTCTGTCTCCGCCCACATTGAGGGTGGTCCCGGGGCAACTTTGTGATTGTCAGTTCCAGGGGCAGTTCCCTCACGCTGATGGACACTTCTATCATCACAGTCTCTGTTAGTGGGGGCGGTTTCCACTTTTGGCGCCATTTCCGATCCTGGCCCACAATGGGAGGTGGCCTCTTGCCATCCTCTGGCACGCCCATAATGGCGTCCGCTCTGCCAAGGCGGGAAATCTTCTCAGATGGCGGGAACCGCTTCCCAGTGGCGGGAAACACTGCAGATGGCGGGAAAAGACTGCAGATGACGGGCAAATGGCGGGAACTGATCCGAGATGGCGTCCGATGGCGGGGACCCTCTGGAATTGGCGGGAGACTTCGTTTTGAGGTAAATGCGAATTTTTCTTCAGGCACGCAGTACCCGGTGGTTGCGGGCACGGAATCCTGCCGACTACGCCAAAGTTGACGCGCCCCCTGGGCCATGTTGTTAGGGATACCCGGAGCTGGATCAGATGGGGGTTGTAGTCTCCGAGTGGCTGTGACCCGGTCCGTGCCCAGGATGTCAAACTCAGGGTGCGGCAGTCCTTGCAGATGTTCTTAGTGTCGACTACGCCACCCGTTGATTTGCGGTCAAAAGGCCGCCGCTGCAGGATGGTCCGCTGAGGCTGGTGGTGTGTGTGCAGCTGTGGTAGTATAACCCCCAACGGGAGGGGTATAGCCTCAAGGGGTCAGACGTGGAGGATGGTGGTTGTGAAGGTGCAGCAAGGAGACTCAGAGGCATGAAATGCAGTTTCAGGGTTTTTACTCACTGGTGTTGCTCGGGTCACTCTGTACAGCAGTGACCACCCAAGCCGTGCTGCGTCCACCAGGTGCGGGACTCGGTCAACTCCCGGGCAATTCCTGAGTATGGTCCTGAGCTCCCTTCTTCTCTCTCTCTGGCCGTTCTCACCAGGGATCCACCTATGTCCGGCTCCCTCGGGTCTCTTGGTGGTTGAACCTTCTCTGGCTTCCCTGACCCTATGCTCGGTGTACCATTCTGGTGGATTTGGTGAGGGTCGTGGCAAATCTTGCCCACGACCTCCGGTTCCTGGCTAAGGTTTGCTTTGGCCTCCGCCAGCTTGGGATCCGGTACCCTTTTGCCGACCCTTCACCCTTTTGTCCTTATTCTGGGATCTTGGGGTCCCCTCTTGTCCTGCGCCTCTGGGTCCCTCTTCCTTCTCCTCTCCTGGAGTTACTGCTGACTCACTGACTGACTGACTGACCCTGTCCTAAGATGGTGCCCACCTTATATACTCCCTCTATGTGTGAGCTCAGGTGACCAGCACCCAATGAGCTCCTACATTTACCCAGACTACTCCCCCTATCTGCCCCTACACTACTGGGATGTTCCACCCCCCTCCCACTCCAGCCAGGGACAGACGCTGTCGTACCTGCACATAAACTGGTGGGAGTACCGTAGTTCTGTCCCCCGGAAATTGGATGTATGTAGTGCATGCAGCCTACTGAGCTCAGTTCCACACTCCATCCTTACCCGGGAGTGGAATACCACACCTCTGGCGTGAGGTGCAATACCCCTGTAGCAGCCGAGTCCTCAGGGTGCTACACATCCACCAAGGATTGGTTTCAGATGAGGTTCTAGAACATTCTGGAGTGGCCTTCACAGTCACATGACTTGGTTGTTAGTGAACTGGAGGCTATTGCCCATTAAGAATTGGCTTAGATTCCTCAGGAACACAACCAAATGCGGGTGTCTGGCTATGCATCACATTTGCAGTAAGTCATATCAGCCAAAGTATGTTCTAAGTATTAAAGATACTTGTCAAACAGGAGTAAAACAATACTGAGTCTGTAGTAAACAGATTAAAAGTAACATTTTGTGTTAAGTTTGGAGAAACCACTAGTTACATTAGTTGTGTTTAGTGGAGTATACAATAACTGCAGCCTTATGTGGATGGACTAGCAAACTGTATGGCCTCTCTCATTTGTTTTGCAAATGAGGGTTGAATAATCCTGATTTCAACTGTACATCATCAGGAAATATATTTACCTAAAATAACATTATATACATATATTTATACGAGAGAGGAGAGAGTGAGGAAAGAGAAGAGAGAGGAAGAGAGAGAGATTGATTTGATGTTATATATAGTCATGGCCAAAAGTATTGGCACCCTTGAAATTGTTCCAGAAAATTAAGTATTTCTCCCAGAAAATTATTGGAATTACACGTTTATTTCATTAGTGCGTATTGGAACAACACACAAAATACAGAAAAAAGGCAAATTAGACATAATTTCACACGAAATCCCAAAAATGGGCCGGACAAAACTTTTGGCACCTTTCCAAAATTATGGGTAAACTACTTTGTTTCAAGCATGTGATGCTCATTCAAACTCACCTGTGGCAAGTATCAGGTGTGGACAATATGAAAATCACACCTGAAACCAGATAAAAATGGGAGAAGTTGACTCAATCTTTGCATTGTGTGTCTGTGTGTGCCACATTAAGCATGTAGAACAGAAAGAGGAGAAGAGAACTGTCTGAGGACTTGAGAACTAAAATTGTTAAAAAATATTAACAATCTTAAGGTTATGAGCCCATCTCCAAACATCCCAATATTCCTTTGTCCACGGTGCACAACATAATGAAGAAGTTTACAACCCATTGCATTGTAGCTAATTTCCCTGGATGTGGACGGCAGAGAAAAACAGATGAAAGGTTGCAATGCAGGATATTCTAGATGGTGGATAAGCAGCCCCAATCAAGTTCCAAAAAAATTCAACCTGTCCTGCTGGCTCAGGGTGCTTCAGTGTCAGCACAAACTATTCGTCGGCATTTGAATGAAATGAAACGCTATGACAGGAGACCCAGGAGGACCTCACTGCTGACACAGAGACATAAAAAAGCTAGACTGCAGTTTGCCAAAATGTATGTGAGTAAGCCAAAATCCTTCTGGGAAATCATCTTTTGGACAGATGAGACCAAGTTAGAGCTTTTTAGTAAAGCACATCATTATACTGTTTACCGAAAATGGAATGAGGCCTACAAAGATACAGTGAAGAGCAAAAGGGTAACAATGTTTTGAACTTTTGACTTTCAGGCTCCATATCTCACCATCCACTACTTCTTTTAACGTTAGACTACCCTCATTTTATAGACCTTCATCTTGGCTATCTCATACATAAATTTGACTTACAACTATTTAGCATATGATTAGTTATGCAGATTCTCCTCATGTCACTGCATTGTTATTGTTTTGCTCCTGGTGGTGGAAAAAAATGTTTCTTCCTGTATACCACAAAATACAACCTGTTCTTTCACATTCCCTAATAGCTCAGTGTGTTATTACGTTGATTCCCAAGGGAAAGGTCACTGGTTTGAATCAAGGAGCAGCTATGCAGAAGATTTACCAAGAAAAGAGAAACAGCATCATCCAGCTCATCGATAGCGGTCTCTCGGTCAAGAAAATTGCCAAACTGCATCATGTGAGTGCCATAACAATTGGAAGAATACAAAATGAAGTCCGTCCATCCATTCAAAAGCAAAGAGGTGGACGTCCAGGCAAAATATTGGAGTCAACAAGGTCTATTAGTTCTGGTGCGACAAACACAGCAGTGGAGATGACTCATAAGCTTCGTAATAGTGAGATCACAGACGTCTATGCAAGCACCATGCAACGGATGTTACACAAGTCTTGAATGGTGGCTCAAAAAAAGGTGAAGAAACCTCGACTTCAATATTGTCAAAAGAAGCGGCGCAAGTTTGTACAAAAAGTGAAGATTGGAAATGGCTGATTTGGAGCAATGAGACAAAAGTCAATAGACTAGGCTCTAATGAGTGCAAATGGGTCTGGAAGAAACAAGGTAAATTGAGGCTAACAGATGGAGAAATTGAAGGAACTGTCAAGTTCGGTGAAGGAAACCTGATGATATGGGGTTGTTTCACAGCCAAAGGTGTTGGATACTTGACCAGGATCGATGGTGGTCTCAATGCTAAGCTATATGTGAGTATCCTACAAAACAAATTACTTTGTACACTCGAGTACTGTGGGTATGAAAAGGACGAAATACTGTTCCAGCAGGACAACGACACAAAGCATATGTTGAGATTGGCGAAGAAATGGTTCAATGATAATGAAGTAGAGGTGCTGGATTGGCCCCCACAGTCCCCAGATCCCAACCCCCCACAGTCCCCAGATCCCAACCCAATTGAACACTTGTAGGTAGAATTGAAGAAAAAGCTGTATACATACCAAAGTGAGTCGACCAGTATGCACCAACTGTAAACATGTAAAAGAGACCTGGGATCAGATGTCGGTCGAGACATGTTTGAATCTGATCGAGAGCATGCCCAGAAGGATTCAGGCAGTGTTGAAAGCCAAAGGTGGATTTACAAAATACTAACAAAATAATAAAAAATTCAATTTAGATTTTTAGGAGCAAAACTAACAATGCAGTGACATGACAAGCATCTGCATAACTAATCATATGCTAAATAGTTGCAAGTCAAATTTATGTAGGAGATAGTCAAGATGATTGTCTATAAAATGATTGTAGTCTCACATCCAAAGCAGCAGTGGATGATGAGATATGAAGCATGAAAGTCTAAAGTTCAAAACATTGTTACCCTTTGGCTATGTGCCCACGATGCAGAAATGCTGCATATTTTTTCCGCTTCTCCCTGGCAGGAAAAACGCATGCGGATTTTACATGCGTTTTTCCCGCCAGGTAGAAGCGTTTGTCAAGCGTTTTTGCATGCATTTCTGCATGCGGGTTATCAAGCGCTTTTCCAAGCGATTTTAGCATCACTTGGAAAGTGCTTGACAACTTGTTCACACTATATAAATCCATGCAGCCGGCATGGATTTATATAGTGTGACCAAGTTAGTTAAAAAAAAAAGAATAAGAATGGTAAAAAATATATAAAAAAGATTATACTTACCTTCCGATGTCCACCTGGTGTTTTCTCCGCTCCGTCTGGTGTCTTGGGCGGCTCGTGGTGGTGTGAAGGACCTGTGGTGACGTCACTGAGTCATGTGTCAGGTCACATGACTCAATGACGTCATGGCAGGTCCTTCACAACACCGCGACCCATACAGCAGACGAGACGGAGCGGAGAAAACACCGGGAGGACATCAGAAGGTAAGTATAATCTTTATTTTTTATTTTAAATTCTTTTTTTACAGGTTCTATGGTACCCAGGTCTGGAGGAGAGTCTCATCTTCTCCAGACCCGGGTACCCATCCGCACATTGAACCGTGTGATATCCGCATGTTCACATGTAGTCATGCGGATCTCACACGGTCCTATGCAAGTCAATGGCTGCGTGTCCGCAAAATTAATGGACAGCACATGCGGATTATCATTGGGGACCATGGGGCACGTATTACCAAGCGTTTTTTAAGCGTTTTCGCTGCAGAAATTCCACGGCAAAAACGCTTGAAAAACTCATAGTGGGCATGCAGCCTTTTGCTCTTCACTATAAGACCACAGTACCTACAGTCAAATATGGTGGCGGTTCAAAGATGTTTTGGGGATTGCTTTGCTGCCTTTGGCACTGGATGCCTTGACTGTGTGCAAGGCATCATGAGATCTGAAGATTACCAAAGGATTTGGGTTTCAATGTAGTGCCCAGTGTCAGAAAGCTGGGTTTCCGTCCTAGGTCATGGGTCTTCCAGCAGGACAATGACCCCAAACATACTTCAAGAAGCACCCAGAAATGGATGGACACAAAGCGCTGGAGAGTTCTGAAGTGGCCTGTAATGAGTCCTGATCTAATTCCAATTGAATACCCGTGGAGAGATCGTAAAATTGCTGTTGGGAGAAGGCACCCTTCAAATATGAGAGACCTGGAGCAGTTTGCTAAAGAAGGGTGGTCCAAAATTCCAGTTGAGAGGTGTAAGAAGCTTGTTGATGGCTATAGGAAGCGATTGATTGAAGTTATTTATTCCAAAGGGTGTGCAACCAAATATTAAGCTGAGGGTACCAACAATTTTGTCCTGCCCATTTTGGGGGTTTTGTGTGAAATTATGTCCAACTTGCCTTTTTTTCCTCTGTTTTTTGTATTGTTCCAAAACACACAAAGGAAATAAAAATGTATAACAAAAACTGTAATTTCAATAATTTTTGGGGAGAAATACTTCATTTTCTGGAACAATTTCAAGGGTAACAACACTTTCGGTCATGACTGTAGTTATTAAGGAAACAGGTTGTGGGTAGATATTAAGTAATTGAGTATGTAATATTGTTTCTGTACAACAGGTAGTTGCTTTGCTTTGTACACTATAAAGAAGACTATAACCCTCTGTTTAGAGCAGGTATCATGCTATCAGTGCATGCATTAACACGTTTTGATTTATCACCGATCAGTATGAACTAGTGTCACATTTATTCTATTTTAGTTAGTACCACAGATACTGTTTTTCCAGGAAATGTCTGCCCTTGTGTGCAGCGGCATAAAAGAATCTATGATCACAATTGTAGGAATGTTATGAACTTTTAAGGTTATGTTCATACTACATCTGTGGTATATATTTATCATATACGCCCAGTAATAATCCTGTATATGCATGCACAAGGATACTTTTGTAAGAGATTTTCCCTTCATACACACAGAATGTTCACCACAAATATAGTTTGAATAGAGCCTCATGGTGCTGGAAAAGGAATGTATACTTAAAGAGTAATCGTCATTTTAATTTTTATTTCATAAATCAATAGTACACATGAAAATAAGTAGCTTTGTAATATATCTTATCAGAGAAATCTGCTTCTTTCTCCACCAGGACTGATCATTCATTCTCAAAATTCTCAATTCAGAGGTAAAATCTGTATTCAGTGAAGACAGACTTTCCCATTACTGAGATAGGAGATGGCAGTTGCTACTAAGAAGATTCTATCTAGATAAGAGGAGGGCGGAGCTCTGTCTCTAGCTCCTCCCTTCTCCCGTCTACATAGAATCTTATCAGTAGCGACTGCCATCTCCTATCTCAGTAATGGGAAAGTCTGTCTTCACTAAATACAGATTTTACTTCTGAAGTGAGAATGAATGATCAGTCCAGGAGGAAGAAGCAGATTTCTCTGATGAGATATATTACAAAGTTGCTTATTTTTATATTTACTATTTATTTTCTATTTATTCATGTAATAGAGATTAAAACAACGGTTACGCTTTAAAGGGAATTTTTTACCACTTTTTGCCACCTAAACTAAGAGCTGCATAATGTAGACAGAGACCCTGATTCCACTGACGTATCACTTACTGGGCTTCTTGGAGTAGTTTTGATAAAATCAGTGTTTTATCAGCAGGAGATTATCATTAGAGGACTAGTAAACCTGCTGACAGGTAGTCAAGCATATTCCTGAGCTCTGTATAACCCCGCCCCCACCACTGATTGGCAGCTTTCTGTGTACACTGTACATGGGCAGAAAGCTGTCAATCAGTGGTGTGGATGGGGTTATACCGAACTAAGTATTCAGATAACTGGTGGATCCGCAGCAGAGAAGAGTGATTTTATCTAAATGACAGCAAACAGCCCAGTAAGTGACACATTGCTGGAATCAGGGTCTCTGCCCCTACATCATGCTGTTCTCATATAGGGAAGCACAACCCTGGTTAAAGATTCCCTTTAATCCATTGGCAATGATCTTCTAATTTGAAGATATACTGTGCATATACATCAGAAGATAAAGGTATCTGTGATTTCAAACATCACTTATTTTCCTCACAAGAGGATATTCCGCTGTATCTTCAGTATCAGTAGTGGCTTGGGTAGCACCGCCCCCTTGGCTGCTAATCCCTGAATAAACATGGATTTCAATGAATAAAATACAAGTTACTGTATACGGAATATGTTTACCACAAGCCTATACAGTATATCAGTCTGTTCAGCTCCTCCTATTCTATACATGTTGCCAGATCAGACTGCATGTTTAAGGTGAAAGTTCCACTTAAGTGTCATTGAGGGTCTTTCATTTCTAGTCCTATGTGTTCTGATTCATATCAATAGTGGCATAGATATAGGAAGTAGCAGTTATACCAAGACGTTGGTGCCTAAATGGGCCAAAGGACACATTATCACGTACAGTCAGAAGAGACCAAAATTCTAGATGTCACCTGGTACTTTGGGACCCTGGTTCATGTCCAGGAAGTCTCAGAGCTACCGGTGACTTATGAGCCTTGGCGGTCTTCACTCTATTCGAAAGGCGCACTTCAAAGCCCCATTCTTCGGCATGTGAGGGATTCTAATGGTGGTGTAGGAATAACTTTATAATCAACACTTCTGCAGAGTTAAACTCTTGAACCCTATACTATGAATTGCCATCCTAATAATACAAGGACGGCTAAAGTCCACTAAAGCATGAAATAGTCATACAGAGCTGATCTCTATTGTGACCCATAAAGAGGAGATCTTGTCTTTACTTTAACAGGTTGAGATGTCTACTCCGCTGCCAGTACAAGGCGTGTTCCTTCACAGTAACAGTCCAATCCTATTAGGAAGCTAAAGTAATGAGGTAATTTTATTAACAGTACTAAACTATTAAAGGAATTGCTCCTTTTAATTATCTTTAGTCCATGGGATCGTTGAGGTATACAATAACAAATTAAACTTTACTCACCCTCCCCGGGTCCAGTGCTGCTTCTCCACCACTGCTCCTGTCTTTGTTGATCGGCTGCAGTGATGATGTCATGTCTTCAGCACTGCCACTAATCAATGGACTCATCATTTTGTGCTGTCTAGATCTACAGAGCTTCAGAACTCAGTGATTGGCTGCAGCCATGTTGACATATCAGCGCTGCAGCTGATTAACAAAGACTGGGGCAGTGTTAGAGAGACCGTGCTGGACCATGGTATGGTGAGTAAAGATCATTGTCTTATTTTATGCATCACTGAGCCTATGGGCTAAAATTTATTGAAATGGGACAACTCCTTGAAGAGCCTCTGTATAGACAAGTACTGTATGTAAAAATAATTAAATGAATGAAATATCTTAAACACTTCACACATGCCTGCACCTACTGTCAACCAATATTAATGTGTGCCACGCATGTACAATATATGTCTTTATCACAAATAATGTGAGTTACCCTCCCTGTCTCCAGTTTTAACCTCTCCAACCCTGTTCCTATCTATTCTCTAAAACACTTTTTGTACACATATGATTTGCACCCAAGTTCTCAGGCCAACTTAAGCAGACAAAACCTTATAAACTGGGAGAATTTGGTGAAAATATGTCACCCCCTTTTATGCCAGTTTTCTTGAGTCAACAAGACACAAAATTTGGCACGTGTAGTATTTCCGTCAAAATTTGCAACTTTTCATCCTTTTTCGTTGGACCTGACACTTTTTTAAAGAGTGTGGTGCATAACAAAAGGGGTCTTTCAAACAAATTTACATTGCAGCTGAAATCTACACCAGCTCATTTTTATTCATTATCTCTATTAAAACGCATGCAGCTTTTAATAAATTTGGTGCACCATACTCCTGTAGGCTACAGCTTCACGACTGACATATGAAACGCCAGTCTTTATAAATGTCCGTTTTTGCTTCTAGGCACTATAGTTATTTTACACGTTGGGTAAAGTGCACATATTTGTGGTCACTTTTTAGGACAGGAAAATGAGTTTTGATTACGCTTGGTTTGACCAACTGCATTAGAGTACAAACAGAACAAGAAAAAAAATCTATATTTTGTACATTTTTTACTAGGGTAATTAAAAAAAAAAAGAATATGAGAAAATAGATATCAACATTTGAATGCATTATTTAAATATGTGAAATAATACAGAGACATCAATGACTACAAAGAGAATCTCCATCATAATATCAATCACAAAGTTGTCATGTATGCAGGCACCAGATAACAGTGATGGACGCTGCGTTACGCTTTTTCTATTCATCTCCACTTCCGTTGAGTGAAAGTATATGAAATATCGATGAACGTGTTGTGATTGTTTCTGGCATAGAGAGCAGTGGATAACATCTTTTTGGTCTCTATTCATGAATTCTATTCATGAATTTCTAAGCAGCCCTAAAGTCACATTTTTATTATTACTGTTTGTAATTAAAACAGTTTTGTGTGCATTGTCCTCTTGAGTTCTCCATATTCTTTCCTCGTTTTTATGCAAAAGAAGATTTGCATATTGTGAGAATGTCAATTGCTAGCATGGGGCTTATCACACAATAAACAACTCCAACACCTAGACTTATAAATGAGACAAGGTGGAAAAGGGAGGTAAGTAGAAGACCTGTGATCTCAGTATAAAACCACCTTCCTGCAGCATAATGAACTTCACATAACAAGGTATAAAATATTGTAAAAGTAAGACAATAAAAAGTTAACTGAAAAACACACTTAGACATTGGAAGTTGGTGAATTGGATGAGGATACATTCAAATGGTGAAAAATGAGATTGGAAGGACAGAAATAGTACAGGGAATTATGAGAAGTGAGGACATAAGAAAAGAGTAATGGCGCATTTACACTGTGTGATGTGCAATAGTAACTAGAACATGTCAGCATGATTTAGAAGGCACTGTGATACTGATTAAATTGTTACCTTTAGTGAAGAAATCCACTTTGTGGTTGTTATTTAATTGCCATTTGAAGCTTTTGGGTAATTAGTTTTCGGTGCAGAACTGTGGGTAGAGTCTTCGGCTCCTCCGCCTGCCTTTGGTATCTGTATGACAGTTCACAGCTTTATGAGTGGCCTGCCTCCTGTTTGAAATTTTGTGGCGGTGCCATCCTTGTTATGGGTAGCGCATGCACAGATCTTCAATAAAATGGTGATCACTCATGCATAGATTGAGATCTCGGCTCAAATAAATCTCTTAAGAACCTCATCTTAAGATGACAAGATCTCAATCTGCACATGCACCGCCACAGATCTTGTTGAAAGTGGTGTTTGTCTTGGGATATTGACAAGCCCTCTTTTACTGGAGCCTGGTTGTGTTCATAGCTCGCTTGCGATCACTATGCCACTAAGAACAAAGGTTGCAATACTGTTTTGCAGGTGAAGAGAGTAGAAGTAACTGAAGAGTGCCTGCAAGCATTAGCATTGATACTTACTCAAAAACTATAGTATAATATAAAGAGATTTACAACACTCTCATGAAAATCTTTTTGGTAGTGATTAAGAGGTGTCACTTTTACTACTCCAAAGTGCTTACTATCATAGCAGGAAACTCTCTTGACAGGTGTTAAAGTTTAAAAGTACCTATTACAACCCCTGGCAAAAATTATGGAATCACCGGGCTCGGAGGATGTTCATTCAGTTGTTTAATGTTGTTGAAAAAAAGCAGATCACAGACATGGCACAAAACTAAAGTCATTTCAAATGGCAACTTTAGGGCTTTAAGAAACACTAAAAGAAATCAAGATTAAAAATGTGGTACTCAGTAAGGGTAATTTTTTTCAGACCAAGCAGAGGGAAAAAATTATGGAATCAGTCAATTCTGAGGAAAGAATTATGGAATCACTCTGTAAATTTTCATTTCCAAAACTAACATCTGCATCAAATTAGATCTGCTCGTTAGTCTGCATCTAAAAAGGAGTGATCACACCTCAGAGAGCTGTTGCACCAAGTGGACTGACATGAATCATGGCTCCAACACGAGAGATGTCAATTGAAACAAAGGAGAGGATTATCAAACTCTTAAAAGAAGGTAAATCATCACGCAATGTTGCAAAAGATGTTGGTTGTTCACAGTCAGCTGTGTCTAAAATCTGGACCAAATACAAACAACATAGGAAGGTTGTTAAAGGCAAACATACTGATAGACCAAGGAAGACATCAAAGCATCAAGACCGGAAACTTAAAGCAATATGTCTCCAAAACAGGAAATACACAACAAAACAAATGAGGAACGAATGGGAGGAAACTGGAGTCAATGTCTGTGACCGAACTGTAAGAAACTGCCTAAAGGAAATGGGATTTACATACAAAAAAGCTAAACATAAGCCATCATTAACACCTAAACAGAAAAAAACAAGGTTACAATGAGCTGAAGAAAAGCAATCGTGGACTGTGGATGACTGGATGAAAGTCATATTCCGTGATGAATCGCGAATCTGCATTGGGCAAGGTGATGATGCTGGAACTTTTGTTTGGTGACGTTCGAAAGAGATTTATAAAGATGACTGCATGAAGAGAACATGCAAATTTCCACAGTCATTGATGATATGGGGCTGCATGTCAGGTAAAGGCACTGGGGAGATGGCTGTCATTACATCTTTAATAAATGCCCAAGTTTACATTGATATTTTGGACAGTTTTCTTATCCCATCAATTGAAAGGATGTTTGGGGATGATGACATCATTTTCCAAGATGATAATGCATCCTGCCATAGAGCAAAAACTGTGAAAACATTCCTTTAAAGAAGACACATAGGGTCAATGTCATGGCCTGCAAATAGTCCGGATCTCAATCCAATTGAAAATCTTTGGTGGAACTTGAAGAAAATGGTCCATGACAAGGCTCCAACCTGCAAAGCTGATCTGGCAACAGCAATCAGAGAAAGTTGGAGCCAGATTGATGAAGAATACTGTTTGTCACTCATTAAGTCCATGCCTCAGAGACTGCAAGCTGTTATTAAAGCCAGAGGTGGTGCAACAAAATACTAGTGATGTATTTGAGTGTTCTTTTGTGTGTTTGTTTTTCATGATTCCATAATTTTTTCCTCAGAATTGTGTGATTCCATAATTTTTTTCCTCTGCTTCGTCTGAAAAAATTACCCTTACTGAGTACCACATTTTTAATCTTGATTTATTTTAATGTTTCTTAAAGCCCTAAAGTTGCCATTTGAAATGTCTTTAGTTTTGTGCCATGTCTGTGATCTGCTTTTTTTCAACAACATTAAACAACTGAATGAACAGTCCTGTGATTCCATAATTTTTGCCAGGGGTTGTATTTAAAAAAATAATAGGTACATGGGGTTTCAGGTCCTGTTCTACAGTGCGCCGCGAGCGCAATCACAGAGATGTGAACTCTCTTAAGTCTGTGAGTCCGTATTCCTCTCTGCGTAAGGTCAACGTCAGCACCTGGCCCATTCACCATCGGGGTCACTGGCGCGCTATGGGGCCCGTGAGTCGGCGGTGCCAGAGCCCATGAGTGGACTTCCCCTGTTTTTTAGGGACCTATTCTGTATGGAGCAATATATGGGGCCCATTATGTATGGAGCATTATATGGGGTCCATTATGTATGGAGCACTATATGGGCCCATTATTCTGTATGGAGCTTTATATAGGGTCCATTATTCTGCATGGAGCAATGTATGGGGTCCATCATTCTGCATGGAGCATTTTATGGGGCCCATTATTCTCTATGGAGCATTATATGGGGCCCATTATTCTCTATGGAGCATTATATGGGGCCCATTATTCTCTATGGAGTATTATATGGGGTCCATTATTCTCTATGGAGCATTATATGGGATCTATCATTCTGTATGGAGCATTATATGGGGCCCAATATTCTGTATGGAGCATTATATGGGGCTCATTATTCTGTGTTGAGCATTATGTGAGGCCCATTATTCTTAATGGAGCAATGTATGGGGCTCATCAATCTGTATGAAGCATTATATGGGGCCCATTATTCTGTATTAGGACAGCTCATAAAATCCCATGGTTTCCAGTACCATCTGTATGCTGATGACACCCAGATCTACCTCTCTGGCCCAGACGTCATCTCTCTGCTGTCGAGAATCCCAGCATGTCTAGCAGCCATATCCTCGTTCTTTTCCTCCCGCTTCCTCAAGCTCAATGTGGACAAAACTGAACTCATCATCTTTCCCCCATCTTGCATATCTTCCCCACCTGATCTTTCTATCACAATAAATGACATCACACTTTCCCCTGTACCGGCAATCCGCTGCCACGGAGTAACCCTTGACTCTGCCCTGTCCTTCAAACCCCACGTCCAAGCTCTCTCCACCTCCTGTCGCCTCCAGCTCAAAAATATTTCCAGAATCCGTCCTTTCCTCAACCCTCAATATACTAAACTGCTTGTGCATGCCCTCATCATCTGGCTCCCAATTGCCCAGCGTATCCAGTTCAAACTATTAACACTGACCTACAAAGTCATCCACAACCTTTCTCCTCCGTACATCTCTGAACTAATCTCCCGATATATTCCCTTACGTAATCTCCGGTCCTCCCAAGACCACCTTCTCTCCTCCACACTTATTCATTACTCACCCAATCGCCTCCAAGATTTCTCCCAAATATCCCAAATCCTATGGAATTCTGTGCCTCAACACATCCGATTATCCGCCACACTTGGATCCTTCAGACGGAACCTGAAAACCCATCTCTTCAAACAAGCTTACAGCCTGCCATGACCTTGCTTGCTGCCACCTCAACAACACCGGAGCTACTGCAATCCCCCCAACCTACCGCCTCCTTCCCCCATTCCTGGAGAATGTAAGCCCGCAAGGGCATGGTACTCTTCTCTCTGTACCAATCTATCATAGTTAGTTTGTTTACTGTAAGTGATATCTGTATTTTGTATGTAACCCCTCCTCATGTACAGCACCATGGAATCAATGGCGCTATATAAATAAATAATAAATAATAATAATTCTGTATAGCGCATTATATGAGGCCCATTATTCTATATGTAGCAATTTATGGGGTCCATTATTCTGTATGGAGCATTATATGGGGCCCATTATTCTGTATGGAGCATTATATGGGAACCATTATTCTGTATGAAGCATTATATGTTTTTTTTTATTCTGTATGGATCATTATATGGGCTTCATTATACTCTATTGAGCAATATATGGGGCTCATTATACTGTATGGAGGACTATGTGGTGCCCCTAATACTGTATGGAGGACTATACTGTCCGATCCGCACTGTGCGCTGCGAGGGTTCGCCGGTTTCTGAGCAATTGGATAATTTACAATAGATATCACTCATGTAATGTAAGAAGTAAGTGAAATCTTTGGCATTGTACTATATCTATATTTCTCTGCCGTATCTGTGCATCATGAATCGTGGTATGTGTTAAAGGGATCCACTGAGACTTTTTCACCTGGGGCCCATGAAAGCACTGTGTCCAAGCTTTTTCTTAATGCAAACATAGCTTTATTAATATTAAGTTGACCTCACCATATCAATAAAGGGTAATCAACAGCCTATTGTATTCCAAAGCATGAAAAGAGAGACTTTTTGTTAATTTTAAAATTAATAAACAGACCAAAAATGATCCCTACTAGAGGCCAGTTTCTTATGATGGGCATTGAGCACGCCACACCTAATGAAAAGGCTTGCTGGAGTACGATGCACATAATTACATTTCTGGAGTAAGTTACACTACTAAACTTATTATAAATTTGATGGGCGGATGTAGCCACACTCAATACCGCCTATGCTACAGTTACATTGGGTAGCTGGCCGGGACTGCTCTGTAAATGCCAAACAGTGCAATAATATTGCCCAACTTCTAGGTTGCACAAAAAAAAGTTGCCTCCTTAGTCTTTTGTGATCAGCCACACCATTCTGGTGCTGCCTCTAAGTCTAGGAGAACTAATGAACTGCCTAGGTATTTGGTCTGTGCCAAACCTGATTGATTTTTCATTGTGTAAATGATGCACACAAGATCCCTGGACTTTATGATAATCAATGATTCCTGTGTCACTGACACTGTGTGTCCTATGAACTTGGTATGTCTTTCTGTGCCTAACATGGTAACCAAACCACAGGAAATCTAGAGATGGGGGTTCAATTCGTGGTTTGATTACCCTCTCCAACCATGTGAGTTACTGATGAAAAATAACACTACAACAGCATTTATGTTACCACCCAGACCAATGCAGGGGCCCAATCCTGTACAGGGTTCAAACAGGTGATTTTCCACCAAGCAAAATACACCATTATCAGGGGGATGTAATTCTGCTGCCTCCAATAGTCAGGACAATTATGCAATTGACTGACGAGTGATGGACAAGGTCGCGGCTCCTTCCACTACTAGGCCGGTTATTGGGGAACTCACAGTGAGCGTATGGTGTATATACACCTCCGATTCCAACGCATAAAGTATATATATATATATATATATATATATATATATATATATATATATATATATATATATATATATATATATATATATCCTGGTACAATCACTGCCAACTCCACAACAAGAAAAGTAACTACTGCTGCCACCCCTAATCATTTATACAGGCCAATTGGACACCGATTACAGGTAGCGTATGTCTTCAGGGGTGCGGTTTACAGAGCAAGAGGAACAGAGCTATTCAATTTTATATATTTCTTCCGGAAAGGTAGGAAGTGTTTATAAAAAATATAAAAAGATGTTACAAAATGTGAAACAAATAATACGGTATATACAATCCCGTAACATAAAAAGGAAAAAAAAAAAAGTACTAAACCTGTGTCACAGAAATGGGTCAGAGCTTAGCGGAGTGAGGTGCTCCTTAGAAAAACGGACATAACCCACAGCAAGCTGTACCTTCCAGGACTTACAAAATACAAGAATCCAAATTCTGATTTTTATTAAATCAAGGTTACACTTATATACCACCCCTTGGTGAACTCATATGGAGGCTGGTTGTGGGTTCTGATAGTCTTTTAGGAGTTTATGAGATCCCCAACTTTCAGGATATGTTTGCCCCTGGAAGTCCCAGGCGGTAGATATTGTCATCATGTTTCCTACTGCGATTTTACCTTTTTATAGAGCTGAAACATGGCATGGATAGCATCATTCATAAGGTGGATATTAAGTTGGAGGGGTTAGAATGGCCCTACGGTGATGTGAGTAAATGCATTATGTTTGTCCCTTCACTATGATGTCAAAAATATATCTTCCATAAATATCAGATTGATGTAACTCCCAATATTCATCACTGATCACTTGCTCCAAAAGGTCTGTGATCAGTGCTTTGAACAGAGGAAGATCTTGCCTTGGAAGTGTACTTCTCTGCCTCTGAATACACGAATCCCGGGCTTAGTGTCTGGCTCTCAGAGCAGATCTCCTGTTATAATGATCTAGTCACTGCAGGAAGTCCTTTCTTCAGTTGAAGTTGAAGTGTCAGCTCTTTCTCACTTCCCCTGTTATAATTAAACCAATATGTTCAATGTGATGTCCTACTTCAATGGAGGTTGAAGTGTCAACTCTTTTTCACTTCCCCAGTTATAATTATTCCCATATGTTCAATGTGAGGGTGATTTGTCCGCTCTCCGGAGACATCTGTATGGATTACATCATTTTTCCTCTTCGACGCCTCCCCCTTTTAGAGGTGGTGCAGTCTGAAACTTCTGGCTAGAGGTAACCAGAAGCAACATTATGGTCCCAACCTCACAGTAACCCTCTGGGACCTGCTCTGAGCCAGTAACTAGTCGTGTTATCCGGCTGGATGATGTGAGTCCAGAAGGCAGAGCGTTACCTGCATTCTGGGCATTCTGACTGTGGGTGACTACATAGGCTACAGCGGCTGTCTCCCCGGGGAATCACAACACTTTCCCACCAGCCTGACATGCTGTGAGTATTCCTTTCCCCTCACCCTGACAGTCTGCGGATACTACTTTCCCACCATCCTGGTATGGTGATTCTAGCATTGTCATTTGCTAAGTGGCCCAATTGTATTTGACAAGGAGTCATCCTGTGTGACATTTGAAACAATGTTCTGCCCAATTGGTGTTAGGTACAGGGAGATGTGCATTTAGAAGGATGTAGAGGAGGTGCATATGTACACCAGTAGTACATTGTCGTCATTCAAATCATTGAATCAATAGGCCATGAAAGACATGTAAAGTCTAGTCATAATAATTGGACAATGGAGTGCACCTTGCAGCACAATGTCAATTCCAAGGAGCAACCCATGGTCTCTGCCATGTGACAGTAGAAATCTGAGATGGCTTTCTTCAAGAATTTATGGTGGATAGATATCCCAAGATGCTTGCAGTTACTGACTAACCACCAGCATTAACATGACCAGAGCTTTCAGGCGCTGTTGTGCCTTCTCCACCAACAGCGTTTGTGGCTCCTGAGCTGACCAGAGAATGTACAGATAAGCTGCAGGAAGATCTCTTGGAAGGACATCTGTTTCGCTCTTTATTACCTGGATGTCAATGACCTATTCTCCTCCTGCAGAGTGTGAATGCTGCAAAAGTTTTATCAGTTGGCAACATGGAAAAGAATTCCCACATCTGGGAAACCTGCACATAGGATTAGCCACCACCATGACCACGACTAGTTCTTTTAGGCGCTGTTATGTCTCTTCCACCAACAGCACTCACAGCTTCACCGGTTCCTGAGCTGACCCCAGAAGAAACAGATCTGCCTCCAGATGATGTCTTGAACAGATATCAACTTTGCACTTTTACCCTCCTCCTCTGATGCACTTTTACCCTCCTCCTCAGCACCCTGATTTGGTTCCCATGTCTTCCCACAACACAATCATCACCATCATCTCTGACTAGTTGAACAGTTTTCTCAGTGTGGAAAATGTCCTAAACTCCTTGCCACTCCAACTGATTCCAACCTCTAGATTTGCTGTGACTAAGAGTGCCACTACAGCCTTGACCACCACTGCCGGAGCCACTAACACCAAGACTTACAGAGTCAGCAACGCAGCAAGGCATTTGAATTGTGCCTTCCATTTTCTTTGTCCTCATGTCATCCATGTACAAAGGCTGACTGTTCATCTCATTCAATAAATTAAATGGAACGCGCCCACGATGCAGAAATGCTCCGGATTTTTCCTGAGCGTTTCTGCATCTCACTGGCAGAAAAAAACGCATGCGGATTGTACATGTGGATTGTACATGCGGATTGTACATGCGTTTTTCCTGCCAGGGACATGCGGAAGTGAAGCGCTCTTCACATGCATTTCTGCATGCGGGTTGACAAGCGCTTTCCAAGCGATTTTAGCATCACTTGGAAAGTGCTTGACAACTTGGTCACACTATATAAATCCATGCAAACGGCATGGATTTATATAGTGTGACTGAAAGAATGGTAAAAAATGAAAAAAAAAAATCTATACTTACCTTCTGATGGCCCCCGGTGTCTTGCTTCGTTCCGTCCTGGCTTGCCGGCAGATGGCGGTACACTGCACTGAAGGACCTGCCGTCACATGACTATGACTTCAGCGCAGGTCCTTCAGTCCACTGCGATCTGCCGGCAAGGGAGGACGAGCACACCGCGGGCCATCAGAAGGTAAATATAACATTTATTTTTTCTTTTCTTTTTTTTACAGGTTCTATTGACGCGCCCCCTGGGCTGCGTGGGGAACCCGGAACCGGGCCTTTTTGTAGATGCTGGGGGTTGTAGTCTCCTTGGCGGCGACCTGGTCCCGTGGCTCAGGGTGGTCAAACCAGTGGCAGTCTATTTATATGGTTTTTACGATTAAATGTCCGACTACGCCACCCGTGGATTGCGGTCAGAGTGAACCGCCGCTGCAGGGCAGACCAATGAGGCTGGTGTTGTGGGTGCAGCAGAGGATAGTATAACTCCCCACAGGAGGAGTATAGCCTCAGGGCAGATAGTGTGGATGATGGGGGTGATGGTGCGCGGGAATAATGACTCAGAGTCTCTGTAATGCAGTCCAGGATCTTTACTCACAGTTCGTTACTCCGGCCGGCTGTAACTTCCCGCGTCGCACCGTGTTCACCAGGTGAGGGGCTCGGCCAACTCCCAGATAACTTTGGAGCATTTCACAGGACCCCCTTTGTGTGTCCTTTCTCTGGCCTGTCGTACCCCGCCAGTGACCTCGCTTCTGTCCGGCTGCCTCGGGCCTTCTCTGGTAAACCTTGGAGCAAGTTTCCCTGATCCTATATGGTGCCTTCCTAGCGGGTGTAGCGAGGGGCTGCGCCGCGTGAAATGTCACAGCCTCCGGTTTCTAGCTGAGGGTAGTTCCCCGCCTCCACTAGTTTCGGGGAGCGGTCTCCCCCTTTGGCCTGACCCTTCTACGCAGGTAGATTCGGGCGTGCGGTGGCGACTCGCCGGTCCACACCCCTGGGGTCCCTTCGTTCCTTGTTCCTGGAGCCTCCTCCTCTGCTCTTCCTTCCTTCTCCTTCCTACAGGCTGCGACAGCTCTCTCCGGCCTGCCTGCGGACCAGCGCCCATGCAGAGCCTCTGCTCCCAGCCTCCTTCTCTCTCTCTCTCAGTCCTGGCAGGGCCTCACAGGCTAGGCCCGCCTCCGGAGCAGAGCTCCACAGAGGCCCTGCTCTGTCACTTCCTCTCTCTGACTGAACTCTGTTCCTAAGATGGCTCCCACCTTTTATACCTCTCTCATCAGTGCACCCAGGAACTGCACTCTCCCCACCTATGCACTACAGGGTTCCCCCTTCCTCGGTGTTCCCTCCCCCCACTCCAGCCAGGGACATGGACTGTCGTGCTCTACTTGGAGCATATCGGTCGCCCTGCCCCCCGGAAATGTGGTGTAATGCATGCAGGTATCAGGGTCCTGATCCACACTCCATCCTTACCTGGAAGTGAGTTATCCCACATCTGGTTGAGATGCAATACCTCTGTAGCAACCGAGCCCTGTAGCAACCGTGCTACACTATTGTACCTGGGTCCGGAGGAGAGTCTCCTCTCCTCCAGACCCAGGTACCATCCGCACATTGAAATGCGTGGAATGCGCATCTACAGATGCAGTGATGCGTAATCCATGCGTTTCAATGCAAGTCAATGGCGGCGAAAACACAGCGCTTCCGCAAAATAATTGGTAGTGCTGCGTTTTTTTCCGCAATGATAATCCGCAGCAGAAATCTCCGCAGCATGTGCACAGCACATGCGGATTATCATTGAGGGACATGGCAGGCCTTCTACCAAGCGTTTTGTAAGCGTTTCTGCAGCGTTTTTTGCCCCTGCAGAAACGCTTAAAAAACGCATCGTGGGCACACAGCCTTAGTCTCCAGAGTTCTGTACCTTAGAGAACTAAGAGGTAGAACCGATACGAGTGTCATTGAAGGAATTGAAAGTCTCCAATGTAAAATATTAACTGTTACAATGGAAGAAAAGTTGGAATGTGCAGAGCAATAATTTAAATTGATGGTGTTGCTGTCAGAGGTAACATCATTCTGCTGTGACTAAGACGAGTGATATGCCATATAGTCCATTACACCCTCTGTTTTCTCTCTACTAATAGAGGTAAAGCAGGCCAATTCTGATTGAATTTGGTAGTACTACTGCCAGGAGAGCTGATACCAGTGGTGGAAGTGGTGTTGCTGCCAGAAGCTCCCACATTCTTAGCAGTGGTACAGTTTATTCCCTTTCACACTACCCCATCCATTGCCATAGCCACTTTTTCTTTTACCATACATTTTGTACACAAGTATAATTATTGTTTACAAAATGTTCGACTACAGTTATTGATAAAAAAGGGTGGAACAAGAGGTGCTAGTTAGATACATGTGACATCCAAAAAGCCTAATGCAACCACAGCCCACCATATTGTTGTGGTATGTATGTTTAGTAGTGTTGAGCGAGCACTAAAATGCTCGGGTGCTCGAAGCTTGGGCCGAGCGCGCCGTGATACTCGGGTGCTCGACCCGAGCAACGAGCCCAATGTTAGTCTATGGGAGACTCGAGCATTTTTGCGGTGGCACCTCCGGCAGTCTTTTAAAAGCCTAACAAGTGCCCAAAACGATAGTGACAGTGCTCAAATGACATGGGGACAGCATGGGGATCGCCCCAGGAAGCATTTCTGACCCCCAGGTCACTGCTGTCAACAACGTGGTCAGAGGTATTAAGCCACTTTTACAGGCTCAAAATAAAACGTTCAAAAACTAAAGTGAAACTTTTTCCTGTGAAATATGTTAAGGAACATCCTTTCCAGGGAAAAGACTTGTGTATAAGTTAAAATAAATGACCAAAAGCAAAAATACTCCTCCACACCTTTGGCTATGTTCACAAGTAGCATTTTTTATGCGTTTTTGCACTTTTGTATTGCTTTCAACTATGACAAATGCATTCACCGGGAAATGTCATTTTAACATTTTACAACCTTATCTGGCCATGTGCTGAGTAACACATGCATAAAGTGCTGAAAAGACATGGGAACAGCATGGGGAAGACCCCTGGAAGCATCTCTGACTCCCAGGTCACTGTCTAAAAGTGTGCCCATCATAAGTGATCCTTGCCGCATCAGAAGATGCAGACTTGCAACTATCCCCATGCAAGTCCTTGTCCCAGGGCAGTGTTCAATTGTACCTCTCCCATTCCTTGCAATGCAAGCGCAAGTATGCAGCCTGCCACCCACCCACCCCCAGGCTGCAATACCATACTGCTTGCTTGCTTGCACATTAAATTTGGCCTTTTAGGCATGTGGAGGCGGAATCTGGCCACCACGCCATGGCTGTGTCGGCGGCCTGGTATCCATACTCAGTCCCCAGCCGCCTGGTGGCCGGGTGTCCCCGCTTGCTCTCCAGCCTCCAGGGGGTGGCCGGGTGTCCATACTCGGTCCCCAGCCACCCCTATTTGTCCCGGTAACCTTTCCCACACTTTTCTTAGCCTGGCCTGCTTTAGGGCAGCATTGGCCGAGCCCACCGGACTATCAGACTCCTCCGGTGGGCCCTGGCTTCTCCATAAGGGGAGTTGAGAGTGCCAAGGTGAGGAGCATGATGAGGATGATAGAAGTTAGCATCTGCTTTGTTTTGTTGTAATGCAAGCGCATGTATGTAGTAGCGGCTAGGCCTGAGGTGGTCAGCGTTTTGGCGCATATCCTACCTCCTCCGAGGATTGCTGGATGTTTTCCTGCTACTATCCAAGTTCTATGACTCCCGTTAAAACAAAGCTTCAGGTGATAAATGATGGATGAGGTGGTGGCAAAGGAGAAAGAGCAGGAGGAACAGGGACCATTCACATCAATATCAGGCCAGTCAACCAGATATGTCTTGTAGGATATGTTTCTGTAACAAAAGGAGCGGCTCGGCTACACAGTTATAGGGCATACAGTGAGTGCAATGCCTACCAAAAATTTCGAGGCACTCCAATGCCCCTTGGAAATGACATGGAGGTGAGAGGGCCTTAACTAAACCTTTTTTTCCATTTATAGCAACTGGGTCTCCTGTGCACTGTTGGCCTAAGCAGTGAATGGAAGGCTTTCCAAAAATTATGAGGAGCTGCAATGCCCCTTACAAGAGCCATGTGTGGCACCCCAGGGGTCTGGTCACCACAGTAATAGAGATATTACGTCGGAGAGCAAGTGTGAGGTTTCCTGGTCAGGATCCCTTAAACATGCAACATCCTCCTGCCCCTGTCCTGGGAGGGGAGAATTCTGCCCTTATAAACTGGATCTGGGGCGGGGTTGAGTGAGTCAGAGAACAGAGAACAGTCAGAGTCAGAGTGAGAGCAAGGGAAAGTAACAGCAAGGAGCTCTGTAGGAGCTAGGAGCTAAAGACCAGAGGCTGGAAGCTGAGCAGAGCTCGCCCTGGCAGAAGACAATAGGAACCGGACACAGGAGTCCGAGGCTGTGAGGACTTATATATCCAGCAGCAGAAACCAGCCAGCAGGAGATTTCAGGTCCTCTGGCCATAGAAGCCCGGAGGCTCAGTCACAAGCAAGGGACCAGCACCGCCGTTGTGGAGCAGAGGCTAACAGAAGGCCCCAAGTCACCAGCCATACGGGTGAGCACTACACGGTACACTCAGGGACATGGGCTACTTCTACCCGCTTACAGCAAGGTAGCCAGGAAGAGTGCAGACAGATGGGGAGGCCTACAACTCCACCTGGCCAGTGGAACTCCTGCTTGCTCACAGACTGACCAGGCCTCTTATGCTAGCCAGTACTCCCGGGAGGGTCTACCTTATAATCATCAGTAAAGACCCTGAACTGCACTGCAAAGACTCTGAGTCGTTACTGCTGCGCTCGTGCACCATCACCCCCATCATCCACACTCACTGCCCTGAGGCTATACTCCTCCCGTGGGGAGTTTTCCCATTCTCGGCTGCGCACACAACACCAGCCTCAGCTTTCTGCCTCGCAGCGGTGGTACTCCCTGACCGCAATCCACGGGTGGCGCAGTCGGACAATTAACCTCAAAACCTAAGAAAGACTGCCACTGGTTTGACCAGCCTGAGCCACGGGACCGGGTCACCGCCACGGAGACTACAGACCCCAGAGACCCGGCACTGGGTATCCCACACACGTGTACACACGGCCCAGGGGGCGCGTCACATGCAGTACAGCATATTACAAACATAAGTCCCATTATTGGGGAGTGGGTCTCCCATAGTATTTGCTTATGCCTTGCAAGCAAAAGCTGCCAAAAATTAGGACGGAGCAACTTGCAATGCCCCTTACAAGAGCCATGCAGTACAGCATATTACAAACATAAGTCCCATTATTGGGGAGTGGGTCTCCCATAGTATTTGCTTATGTCTTGCAAGCAAAAGCTGCCAAAAATTAGGACGGAGCAACTTGCAATGCCCCTTACAAGAGCCATGCAGTACAGCATATTACAAACATAAGTCCCATTATTGGGGAGTGGGTCTCCCATAGTATTTGCTTATGCCTTGCAAGCAAAAGCTGCCAAAAATTAGGACGAAGCAACTTGCAATGCCCCTTACAAGAGCCATGCAGTACAGCATATTACAAACATAAGTCCCATTATTGGGGAGTGGGTCTCCCATAGTATTTGCTTATGCTTTCCAAGCAAAAGCTGCCAAAAATTAGGACGGAGCAACTTGCAATGCCCCTTACAAGAGCCATGCAGTACAGCATATTACAAACATAAGTCCCATTATTGGGGAGTGGGTGTCCCATAGTATTTGCTTATGCCTTGCAAGCAAAAGCTGCCAAAAATAAGGACGGAGGAACTTGCAATGCTGGCACCCTGGTGGTATAGTGGTGGTGGAGGCTGAGGATAAGGAGAAGAAGATAAAACAGCCGAAATGAGGAAGCGTATACCCATGTGTGGGTGTGAAGTGGTGCATGTGAATACATCTCCCGAAATAACACAGTGGATTTGACTTTATGTTACTCTGCTGTCATTTGGTGGTGATGAGAAGTCTGGCCCAATCCAGCCCTTGTTCATTTTGATAAGGGTCAGCTTGTCAGCATTGTCAGTTGACAGGCGAGTGCGCTTATCAGTTATAATTCCCCCAGCGGCACTAAAAACACGCTCCGATAACACGCTAGCGGCAGAGCAGGCCAGGACCTCCAAGGCGTACAGAGCGAGTTTATTCCAAGTGTCCAGCTTGGATACCCAATAATTAAAAGGCACAGAGGAATCACGGAGGACGCTGGTACGGTCGGCAAGGTACTCCCTCACCATCTTTTGAAACTTTCCACTCCTTGTGAGAGTACCCCGCGCCTCAGGGCCTGTAAGCTGGGCGGGTGTCAGAAAACTGTCCCAGAACGTTGACAGTGTTCCCCTGCCTCTGCTGGATTGGAGTTGCATCTCTCTCGCCTGTACGCCTTGGTTGGGCAACGAACTGTGACCTCTGCCGCTAGCGTGTTCAGATGGGAATTTTTTTAAGAGTTCTGCAGCAAGGGCCTTCTGGTACTGCCCCATTTTTGTAGACCTCTCCACCTCAGGAATAAGAGAGTGAAAGTTCTCCTTGTAGCGGGGGTCTACAAGTGTCACCAACCAGTAATGACTGTCACCCAACATTTTGACAACGCGAGGGTCACGGTTAAGGTCGTGTAACATAAAGTCAGCCATGCGTGCCAGACTGGTAATGGGCAAGATTTCCATGTCCTCACCAAGATGACGACTGACCATGCTCTCCTCCGCCTCCTCCTCCTCCTCTTCCTCCTCCCCCCTGTCCTCAGGCCACCCACGCTGAACCGACGGTATGACACTTGTACAGGTACTACCGTCTACAACGCATGATAGCAGCTCCTATTCTTCCTCCTCCTCCTCCTCCTCTCCCTCATTGTCCCCCAATGCACGTTGGGATGAGATGAGGCTGGGCTGTGTGTAATCGCCCGCTACGGCTTCTTGATCCATCTCATCATACTCTGGCTGCAATGTCTCCTCTTTAATTCTCTGCAGAGAGCGTTGCAAACGACAGACAAGTGGGATGTTGACACTAATGATGGCGTCATCGCCACTCACCATCTTGGTGGCCTCCTCAAAGTTTGTCAGGATGGTACATATGTCCGACATCCAGGTCCACTCCTGAGGTCTTATGTGTGGAGTCTGACCTGAATATTGACGGCCTTGTTGCAGCTGGTACTCCACAACTGCTCTCTTCTGCTCACAAATCCTTTGCAACATGTGGAGGGTAGAGTTCCAACGTGTGGGGACATCACACACCAGTCGGTGTGCCGGAAGCTGCAAACGCTGCTGCAACACAGCAAGGGCGGCGGAAGCTTTAGCCGACTTGCGAAAATTAGCTGACAGGCGGCGTACTTTCACAAGCAGATCTGGCAACTCGGGGTACGATTTACGAAACCGCTGAACCATGAGGTTAAGCACATGAGCCAGGCATGGTACGTGTGTGATCTCATCTCGCCTCAGAGCCGCCACCAGGTTACGGCCATTGTCACACACGCCCATGCCGGGATGTAGGTTCAGCGGTCTCAGCCACAGATCTGCCTGCTCTTTCACAGCTGTCCACAACTCACAAGCAGTGTGAGGTTTATCACCTAAGCTTATGAGTTTCAGCACAGCCTGTTGCCGCTTGGCGGAGGCAGTACTGCAATGCTTCCTGCTTGTAACTGATGTGGTGATATCTGAGATGGAGGCTGAACATGAGGAGGAGGAGGAGGATGCGCAGGAGCTGTACACTGTGGGGGCAACTCTGACTGACATAGGGCCCGCAATCCTCGGTGTGGGGAGGATGTGTTCCGTCCCAAGGTCCGACTGGGTCCCGGTTTCCACTATGTTTACCCAGTGTGCCGTCAGAGAGATGTACCGTCCCTGGCCACAAGCACTTGTCCACTTGTCCGTTGTCAGGTGGACTCTCCCAGTAACTGCGTTGTTGAGGGCACGGCAGATGCTTTGGGACACGTGCTTGTGTAGTGCAGGGATGGCACACCGGGCAAAATAGTGTCGGCTGGGGACCGAGTACCGAGGGACGGCCACCGCCATAAGATTGCGGAAGGATTCCGTCTCCACCAGCCTAAAAGGCAGCATTTCCAACGCAAGCAGTCGTGAAATGTGCGAATCTAGGACTGTGGCCTGTGGGGCGTTAGCTGCGAATTTCCGCTTTCGTTCAAAGGTGTGGGATATGGACAATTGAACGCTGCGGTGGGACGTGGACGTGGACGTTGATGCTGTTTCTTGAAAAACTGCCATAACAAGTGAAGACTGAGAGGAGGGGGCATCTTTACATGCAGTGTGGACAGGGGATTGCCTTGCACACACAACAGGGGGTTCTATTGCACGCACAACAGTGGAAGAAGCAGTGGTGACACCCGCTGACACTGGTCGTGGACCCTGGGTTTCGCCCCACAAAGTCGGGTGCTTTGCTGCCATGTGCCTGATCATGCTGGTGGTGGTCAGGCTGGTAGTTTTGTCACCCCTGCTGATGCTGGCATGGCAGGTGGAACATATGACCTTTTTGGGGTTATCAGCAGAGTCTTTAAAAAAATTCCAGACTCTGGAAGACCTACCGCTTGTACTGGCAACGTCCCTTGTGTTGGTGTTACGGGGAACGGTTGCCTGCCTTCTGTCTGCGGCCACCACACTGCTTCTTCCTGCCTGTTGGGGTACTCTGCCTCCCTCCCCCTGTGTGCTGCTGGCCTCACTCTGCATGTCCTCCTTCCACGTTGGGTCAGTTACTAGATCATCCACCACCTCCTCCTCTTCCACTTGCGCACCACGATCCTCCTCCTCACTTCCTGGCAATTGTGTCTCGTCATCGTCCACCTCTTGTGACAGATTGCCAACGTCGACTTCCTGTGGCCGTGGCTGTTCAAATATTTGGGCATCGCAGCATGGGATCTCCTCTTCCACCACTTCAAGCGTATCAGGCGAGGGGCCCAAATATGGAAATGGACCAGTGAACAGCTCTTCAGAGTGTCCAAGTGTGGGATCACTTGCTGTCTGACGACACTCGGCATGGTGGGAGGAAGGAGCATCAGGGTGAGGAGGAGTATGCGGTCGAGACTCAAGGCTACTAAGAGTTGACCGTGTGGAAGACAGACCGGAGGTGGTGGTGTCCAGGTAACTGGAAGTATTATCTGCTATCCAATTAATAACCTGTTCACACTGATCAGTTCTCAATACTGGTGTTGTTCTGTGCTTCCCTAGTAATTCGGTCAAGAAGTGGGAGCGAGACGATGTGGCTGTTGGTTGTGGCACATTTTCACCTTGGCCACGGCCCCGTCCTCTGCACGAACCATCACCAGAACGTCCAGTTCCACGTCCCTTGCCATGCGCCTTGCCCATTGTAAATGAAGTAAAATAGCTTACACTTGCACTATCAATGGAAAAGGGGTAATAAAGAGTAGATTAGAACCGTGGAAGAGGAAAACCACAGTTATTGTTTACTGGGGTATACCACACTTTTTTAAATAGAGATATTTGCCGCTGAACAGTGAGCGACACACTCAAACTGCTTTTTTTTTTAGATACCAAAGGCCCAAAACTGGATAGTACAGCGATTTGACCCGTGGAACTGCGAAACCACACTGGGATGTCGGGCCTACACAAGACTATTTTCAACAGATATATTTTTGTGTCACAACAGTCAGGAGACACTACTGTTTTTCTTTACGGAAAAAACTACCAAAAGCTGAATAATAGAGATTTTTTACCGTGGGATGGCAAAACCACAGTTATTGTTTACTGGGGTATACCACACTTTTTTAAATAGAGATATTTGCGGCTGAACAGTGAGCGACACACTCAAACTGCTTTTTTTTTAGATACCAAAGGCCCAAAACTGGATAGTACAGAGATTTGACCCGTGGAACTGTGAAACCACACTGGGATGTCGGGCCTACACAAGACTATTTTCAACAGATATATTTTTGTGTCACAACAGTCAGGAGACACTACTGTTTTTCTTTACGGAAAAAACGACCAAAAGCTGAATAATAGAGATTTTTTACCGTGGGATGGCAAAACCACAGTTATTGTTTACTGGGGTATACCACACTTTTTTAAATAGAGATATTTGCGGCTGAACAGTGAGCGACACACTCAAACTGTTTTTTTTTTAGATACAAATGGCCCAAAATGGATAATACAGAGGTTTGAACCGTGGAAGTGCAAAACAACACTTCTGTTTCTCTAGCCTACACCAGACTATTTTCAACAGTTATATTTGTGTCTGAAAAATCAGAGACACGCTTTTTTTTGGGGGGGGGGGGGGGGACACCAAAAGGTTAACAAGACAAGTATTTGTACAGTGTGAAGGAGGAAAAAAAAAAGGAGGATTTAGATGAAAAAAAAAAGGATTTTTCCTGGCCCCCGACACCTGGTGCTAAGTCCTGCAATTTCAGCAACAGGAGCACACAGGACTGTAATGCAGCGTTTACTGGTATAACTACTGTGTCTCCTATACAGCCTGCCTGCCTGGTATCTGGGATGGATATTAGTCCTGAAAAGGACTGTTTGTTTGTTCTGGCAGCCTTTACAGACCCTACACTAACTATTTCGCAGTTTATATCTCTCCCTAAATCAGCAGCGCTGTCCCTACAGTGTCTAATCCGGAGCGACTGTGTCCAAGATGGCGGCGCCCGGTTTTAAATACTCGAGGTGACGCTGTGCGGCCAGCCAATCACTGTAATGCCCACAACCAACATGGCTGCGGCATTACAGTGACTGGCTGGCAATCCCTGCATGTTCATTGGCTCTGTAAAGAGCGCCAAACATGCAGGGCGGAGACCCGAGCTCCCGCCCGAGTAACCCGGAAATGCTCGGTGCTCGCCGAACATCCCGAGTAGCGTGATGCTCGGGCGAGTACTGAGCAGTGTCGAGCATGTTCGCTCAACACTAATGTTTAGCACAGTGGACCAGTAAAACAGGTAAGCAAAATGTTAGATACTATATTTTTTCTACATTTTTTTTAACTAAAGTCAACCTCTCTTTCTCCAAAAGAACATTGCAAGAAATGCTGAATAGATACTTGACCAAAATATTAGCACCTGCAACACTGTACTGTATAAGTGTGGCGTGTGCGGCTGTCAAAATTGACTGGTAAAACAAGTGTGCAAAAATCCAATGAACTTGTGTAACATGCTTACTTTGTGCAGTAGACAGTCGTATTTAAATGTCTCTATTCTTGTGAATTTTCACAAGAAATGCAAATACCCAAACAGTCGCTCATTGCTTGTCACAAGCATATACACTTTCTGACTAGTACTGGTCTTCATCTGGCTTCTTTTATTTCTTGTGCTCAAAAAGTAAAGAAAAAAAATGTATAATTCACAGGCAGCATGACAAGGTCTAAGGCATTCTTGAGTATATCACTGATCAATCACACTGAGTCTGCTGCTGGCACGTCTCAAAACTATTTCCCCTAATCAACGGACTCAATCTACTAATTATTCACAAGCTACTACTCCTATGTTCTATCCCCAACGTTGTAGTTGTACAGCACACTATATCTGGAGTAGCTGTCCACTGTTTTAGCCCTTTCTCTCCCTATCACTAATGCTGAGCTGTGTACTCTGAGGTCCTGTTGAATCCTCCTTGCTCTCCCTTCCTGTGCATAGGAGACTAGTCTGCGCCTGCTGTCAACCATTGCTACAGAGCTCTGGGATCACGTCTAAAATGGCATGACTGGCATCCCAGTGTGTGGAGGGCACCCAGGGAAGAGGAGAAGTCCCTCATTTCCTCCTCATTGTACCTGCTGGGATGTCAGTCAGAAACTCTGGGCCTGACTCCAGATCTGTGTAGGAATGATTGACACTGGTCCCTGACTAGTCCACTTTCCACAGGTAGGGAGAGCAGGAAAGATATAACATTGTTTTAAAACCCAAACTCACATGTAGCATTTATTATTTATTTTATGTACTATTTATTTAATTATTTTGCTCACTTACAGCTGGTGAAATAAGTATTGAACACGTCACTAATTTTCTAAATAAATATATTTATAAAGATGCTATTGACATGAAATTCTCACCAGATGTCGATAACAACCCATCCAATCCATACAGGTACATAAATCAAACCATAGATGTTCATAAATGAAGTTATGTGTAATAATTAGTGTTGAGCGAACATGCTCGACACTGCTCGGTACTCGCCCGAGCATCACGCTACTCGGGATGTTCGGCGAGCACCGAGCATTTCCGGGTTACTCGGGCGGGAGCTCGGGTCTCCGCCCTGCATGTTTGGCGGTCTTTACAGAGCCAATGAACATGCAGGGATTGCCAGCCAGTCACTGTAATGCCGCAGCCATGTTGGTTGTGGGGCATTACAGTGATTGACTGGCCGCACAGCGTCACCTCGAGTATTTAAAACCGGGCGCCGCCATCTTGGACACAGTCGCTCCGGATTAGACAGTGTAGGGACAGCGCTGCTGATTTAGGGAGAGATCTAAACTGCGAAATAGTTAGTGTAGGGTCTGTAAAGGCTGCCAGATCAAACAAACAGTCCTTTTCAGGACTAATATCCATCCCAGATACCAGGCAGGCAGGCTGTATAGGAGACGCAGTGGTTATACCAGCAAACGCTGCATTACAGTCCTGTGTGCTGCTCCTGTTGCTGAAATTGCTGGACTTAGCTCCAGGTCTCAGGGGACAGGAGAAATCCTTTTTTTTTTCATCTAAATCCTCTTTTTTTTTTCCTCCTTCACACTGTACAAATACCCGTCTTATTAACCTTTTGGTGCCCCCCCCCCCAAAAAAAAGCATGTCTCTGATTTTTCAGACACAAATATATCTGTTGAAAATAGTCTGGTGTAGGCTAGAGAAACAGAAGCGTTGTTTTGCACTTCCACGGTTCAAACCTATGTATTATCCACTTTTGGGCCATTTGATATCTAAAAAAACACAGTTTGAGTGTGTCGCTCACTGTTCAGCTGCAATTAGATCTATTTAAAAAAGTCTGGTATACCACAGTAAACAATAACTGTGGTTTTGCCATCCCACGGTAAAAAATCTCTATTATTCAGGTTTTGGTATATTTTCCGTAAAGAAAAACAGTAGTGTCTCCTGACTGTTGTGACACAAAAATATATCTGTTGAAAATAGTCTGGTGTAGGCCGGACAAATCCCAGTGTGGTTTTGCAGTTCAACGGGTCAAATCTCTGTACTATCCAGTTTTGGGCCTTTGGTATCTAAAAAAACCACAGTTTGAGTGTGTCGCTCACTGTTCAGCCGCAAATATCTCTATTTAAAAAAGTGTGGTATACCCCAGTAAACAATAACTGTGGTTTTGCCATCCCACGGTAAAAAATCTCTATTATTCAGGTTTTGGTATATTTTCCGTAAAGAAAAACAGTAGTGTCTCCTGACTGTTGTGACACAAAAATATATCTGTTGAAAATAGTCTGGTGTAGGCCCGACAAATCCCAGTGTGGTTTTGCAGTTCAACGGGTCAAATCTCTGTACTATCCAGTTTTGGGCCTTTGGTATCTAAAAAAACACAATTTGAGTGTGTCGCTCACTGTTCAGCCGCAATTAGATCTATTTTAAAAAGTCTGGTATACCCCAGTAAACAATAACTGTGGTTTTGCCATCCCACGGTAAAAAATCTCTATTATTCAGGTTTTGGTATATTTTCCATAAAGAAAAACAGTAGTGTCTCCTGACTGTTGCGACACAAAAATATATCTGTTGAAAATAGTCTGGTGTAGGCCCGACAAATCCCAGTGTGGTTTTGCAGTTCAATGGGTCAAATCTCTGTACTATACTAGACGTATTGCTAGGGAAAGTAGATCAAATCCCAAACTGTTCTTTACGTATATAAATAGTAAAAGGATTAAATTGGATAATATTGGACCGATAAAAAGTGATGAAGGCAAAATCATAGAGAAAGATGAGGATAAAGCTAATCTATTAAATAAATTTTTTTCGTCAACTTTCACAAAGGAAATCGAACTAACAGGAGAAATGAGAAGTGACAAGCTTAATCCTCCACTAAGTATGACAAATCTAACCCAAGCTGGGGTACAGAAACGCCTCAGTAACATTAAAATAAACAAATCACCAGGACCTGATGGCATACACCCACGGGTACTAAGGGAACTAAGTAATGTGATAGACAGACCGTTATATCTTATATTTAAGGACTCTGTTGAGACTGGGTCTGTGCCACTTGATTGGCGACAGGCGAATGTAGTGCCAATATTCAAAAAGGGAGCGAAAAGTGACGCCGGAAACTATCGGCCGGTGAGTCTGACGTCCGTTGTGGGCAAAATTTTTGAAGGCTTTATTAATGAGGCAATCATGGAGCATCTTGATGCTAATAATCTATTAACCCCGAACCAACATGGATTCATGAGGAATCGCTCCTGCCAAACTAACCTGATTGACTTCTACGAGGAGGTTAGCTCTCGAGTAGATCAGGGGGAACCAGTGGATGTCGTGTATCTCGACTTCTCAAAAGCGTTCGATAGCGTGCCACATAATAGGTTGGTATACAAAATGAGAATGATGGGGCTGGGGGAAAATGTCTGCAAGTGGGTAGCTAACTGGCTAAAGGATAGAAGGCAGAGGGTGGTTATAAATGGAATATACTCAGATTGGGTAAGCGTCACTAGTGGGGTACCACAGGGGTCTGTATTAGGCCCAATGTTATTTAATATCTTTATTAACGACATAGTCAACGGGATAAATAGTAAAATATCAATATTTGCAGATGACACAAAGTTATGTAAAACAATTAATACAAAAGAGGACAGTGCAGACCTACAGAGGGATTTGGATAAGCTGGGTAGGTGGAGCATTAAATGGCAAATGAGGTTTAATGAGGAGAAATGTAAGGTCATACATATGGGAAGGAAAAATGGAAGTCACCAGTACTCACTGAATGGGAAATCATTGGGGAATTCAGAGATGGAGAAGGACTTGGGCATCTTTATTGATAGCAAACTAAATTGGAGTGCCCAAAGTCAGGCGGCTGCTGTAAGGGCAAACAGGGTAATGGGATGTATCAGAAGAGGTATAGCTGCAAAGGATGAGAACATTGTTCTTCCACTGTACAAAGCTCTGGTCAGACCACACTTGGAATACTGTGCTCAGTTATGGGCCCCAATATATAGAAAGGATATAAATGAGCTTGAAAAGGTACAAAGGAGGGCAACAAAATTAATAAAGGGAATGGAGGGACTGCAATACCCAGAGAGGTTGGCAAAACTAGGAATATTCAGCCTGGAAAAGAGAAGGTTGAGGGGGGACATAATAAATGTGTACAAATATGTTAGGGGACAGTATAGAGACCTTGCCCGGGATTTGTTCAAAAGGAGGAATATTACGGTAACAAGAGGGCATTCACTAAGACTGGAAGAGAAAAGGTTTCAGCACCAGCATAGGAAGGGGTTCTTTACGGTAAGAGCAGTGAGAATATGGAATTCACTGAGTGAGGAGACGGTAATGTCGGATTCACTACACCAGTTCAAGCGGGGACTGGATGCATTTCTAGATACTAGGCAGATTTCAGCGTATACTTAAAAATAAAATAAAATAGTAGGTTGATACAGGGATTTATTCTGACTGCTGGTTTCAGAGTCGGGAGGGAATTTTTCCTCAGGTGAAGATTGGCCAAATCATTTGGGGTTTTTGCCCTCCTCTGGATCAACTTTAGCAATTACAGAACTAACAGGTCGAACTTGATGGACGCAAGTCTTTATTCGGCTTTACTAACTATATCCAGTTTTGGGCCTTTGGTATCTAAAAAAACACAGTTTGAGTGTGTCGCTCACTGTTCAGCCGCAATTAGATCTATTTAAAAAAGTCTGGTATACCCCAGTAAACAATAACTGTGGTTTTGCCATCCCACGGTAAAAAATCTCTATTATTCAGGTTTTGGTATTTTTTACGTAAAGAAAAACAGTAATAGTTTCTCCCTGATTGTTCAGATTGTTTAAAAGAGTCGGGTGTAGGCCAGAGAAATAGAACTGTGGTTTTCCTCTTCCACGGTTCTAATCTACTTTTTATTACCCTTTTTCCATTGATAGTGCAAGTGTAAGCTATTTTACTTCCTTTACTATGGGCAAGGCGCGTGGCAAGGGAGTGGAAGTGGATGTTCTGGTGATAGTTCGTGCAGAGGACGGGGCCGTGGCCAAGGTGAAAATGTGCCACAACCAACAGCCACATCTTCTCTCTCCCACTTCTTGACCGAATTACTAGGGAAGCACAGAACAACACCAGTATTGAGAACTGATCAGTGTGAACAGGTTATTAATTGGATAGCAGATAATACTTCCAGTTACCTGGGCACCACCACCTCCGGTCTGTCTTCCACACGGTCAACTCTTAGTAGCCGTGAGTCTCGACCGCATACTCCTCCTCACCCTGATGCTCCTTCCTCCCACCATGCCGAGTGGCGTCAGACAGCAATTGATCCCACACTTGGACACTCTGAAGAGCTGTTCACTGGTCCATTTCCAGAATTGTGCCCCTCGCCTGATACGCTTGAAGTGGTGGAAGAGGAGATCCCATGTAGCGATGCCCAAATATTTGAACAGCCACGGCCACAGGAAGTCGACGCTGGCAATTTGTCACAAGAGGTGGACGATGACGAGACACAATTGCCAGCAAGTGAGGAGGAGCATCGTGGTGCGCAAGTGGAAGAGGAGGAGGTGGTGGATGAGCTAGTAACTGACCCAACATGGCAGGAGGACATGCAGAGTGAGGCCAGCAGCACACAGGGGGAGGGAGGCAGAGTATCCCAACAGGCAGGAAGAAGCAGTGTGGTGGCCGCAGACAGAAGGCGGGCAACCGTTCCCCGTAACACCAACACGAGGGACGTTGCCAGTACAAGCGGTAGGTCTTCCAGAGTCTGGAATTTTTTTAAAGACTCTGCTGATAACCCCAAAAAGGCCATATGTTCCACCTGCCATGCCAGCATCAGCAGGGGTGACAAAACTACCAGCCTGACCACCACCAGCATGATCAGGCACATGGCAGCAAAGCACCCGACATTGTGGGGCAAAACCCAGGGTCCACGACTAGTGTCAGCGGGTGTCAACACTGCTTCTTCCACTGTTGTGCGTGCAATAGAACCCCCTGTTGTGTGTGCAAGGCAATCCCCTGTCCATACTGCATGTAAAGATGCCCCCTCCTCTCAGTCTTCACTTGTTATGGCAGTTTCTCAAGAAACAGCATCAACGTCCACGTCCACATCCCACCGCAGCGTTCAATTGTCCATATCCCAGACCTTTGAACGAAAGCGGAAATTCGCAGCTAACGCCCCACAGGCCACAGTCCTAAATTCGCACATTTCACGACTGCTTGCGTTGGAAATGCTGCCTTTTAGGCTGGTGGAGACGGAATCCTTTCGCAATCTTATGGCGGTGGCCGTCCCTCGGTACTCGGTCCCCAGCCGACACTATTTTGCCCCGTGTGCCATCCCCGCACTACACAAGCACGTGTCCCAAAGCATCTGCCGTGCCCTCAACAACGCAGTTACTGGGAGAGTCCACCTGACAACGGACACGTGGACAAGTGCTTGTGGCCAGGGACGGTACATCTCTCTGACGGCACACTGGGTAAACATAGTGGAAGCCGGGACCCAATCGGACCTTGGGACGGAACACGTCCTCCCCACACCGAGGATTGCGGGCCCTATGTCAGTCATAGTTGCCCCCATAGTGTATAGCTCCTGCGCATCCTCCTCCTCCTCCTCCTCATGTTCAGCCTCCATCTCAGATATCACCACATCAGTTACAAGCTGGAAGCACTGCAGTACTGCCTCCGCCAAGTGGCAACAGGCTTTGCTGAAACTCATAAGCTTAGGTGATAAACCTCACACTGCTTGTGAGTTGTGGACAGCTGTGAAAGAGCAGGCAGATCTGTGGCTGAGATCGCTGAACCTACATCCCGGCATGGTCGTGAGTGACAATGGCCGTAACCTGGTGGCGGCTCTGAGGTGAGGTGAGATCACACACGTACCATGCCTGGCTCATGTGCTTAACCTCGTGGTTCAGCTGTTTCTTAAATCGTATCCCGAGTTGCCAGATCTGCTCGTGAAAGTACGCCGCCTGTCAGTACATTTTCGCAAGTCGGCTACTGCTTCCGCCGCCCTTGCTGTGTTGCAGCAGCGTTTGCAGCTTCCGGCACACCGACTGGTGTGTGATGTCCCCACACGTTGGAACTCTACCCTCCACATGTTGCAAAGGATTCGTGAGCAGAAGAGAGCAGTTGTGGAGTACCAGATGCAACAAGGCCGTCGATATTCAGGTCAGACTCCACACATAAGACCTCAGGAGTGGACCTGGATGTCTGACATATGTACCATCCTGACAAACTTTGAGGAGGCCACCAAGATGGTGAGTGGCAATGACGCCATCATTAGTGTCAGCATCCCACTTGTCTGTCTTTTGCAACGCTCTCTGCAGAAAATTAAAGAGGAGGCATTGCAGCCAGAGTATGATGAGATGGATCAAGAAGCCATAGTGGGGGATTACACACAGCCCAGCCTCATCTCATCGCAATGTGCATTGGGGGACAATGAGGGAGAGGAGGAGGAGGAGGAGGAGGAAGAACAGGAGCTGCTATCATGCGCTGTAGACGGTAGTACCTGTACAAGTGTCGTACCGTTGGTTCAGCGTGGGTGGCCTGAGGACAGGGGGGAGGAGGAGGAGGAGGAGGAGAGCATGGTCAGTCATCATCTTGGTGAGGACACGGAAATCTTGCCCGTTACCAGTCTGGCAAGCATGGCTGACTTTATGTTACGCTGCCTTAACCGTGACCCTCACGTTATCAAAATGTTGGGTGACAGTCATTACTGGTTGGTGACACTTTTAGACCCCCGCTACAAGGAGAACTTTCACTCTCTTATTCCTGAGGTGGAGAGGTCTACAAAAATGGGGCAGTACCAGAAGGCCCTTGCTGCAGAACTCTTAAAAAAATTCCCATCTGAACACGCTAGCGGCAGAGGTCACAGTTCGTTGCCCAACCAAGGTGTACAGGCGAGAGAGATGCAACTCCAATCCAGCAGAGGCAGGGGAACACTGTCAACGTTCTGGGACCGATTTCTGACACCCGCCCAGCTTACAGGCCCTGAGGCGCGGGGTACTCTCACAAGGAGTGGAAAGTTTCAAAAGATGGTGAGGGAGTACCTTGCTGACCGTACCAGCGTCCTCCGTGATTCCTCTGTGCCTTTTAATTATTGGGTATCCAAGCTGGACACTTGGATTGAACTCGCTCTGTACGCCTTGGAGGTCCTGGCCTGCCCTGCCGCTAGCGTGTTATCGGAGCGTGTTTTTAGTGCCGCTGGGGGAATTATAACTGATAAGCGCACTCGCCTGTCAACTGACAATGCTGACAAGCTGACCCTTATCAAAATGAACAAGGGCTGGATTGGGCCAGACTTCTCATCACCACCAAATGACAGCAGAGTAACATAAAGTCAAATCCACTGTGTTATTTCGGGAGGTGTATTCACATGCACCGCTTCACATCCACACATGGGTATACGCTTCCTCATTTCGGCTGTTTTATGTTCTTCTCCTTATCCTCAGCCTCCACCACCACTATACCACCAGGGTGCCAGCATTGCAAGCTCCTCCGTCCTTATTTTTGTCAGCTTTTGCTTGGAAGGCATAAGCAAATCCTATGGGAGACCCACTCCGCAATAATGGGACTTATGTTTGTAATATGCTGTACTGCATGGTTCTTGTAAGGGGCATTGCAAGTTGCTCCGTCCTAATTTTTGGCAGCTTTTGCTTGGAAGGCATAAGCAAATCCTATGGGAGACCCACTCCGCAATAATGGGATTTATGTTTGTAATATGCTGTACTGCATGGTTCTTGTAAGGGGCATTGCAAGTTGCTCCGTCCTAATTTTTGGAAGCTTTTGCTTGGAAGGCATAAGCAAATCCTATGGGAAACCCACTCCGCAATAATGGGACTTATGTTTGTAATATGCTGTACTGCATGGTTCTTGTAAGGGGCATTGCAAGTTGCTCCATCCTAATTTTTGGAAGCTTTTGCTTGGAAGACATAAGCAAATCCTATGGGAGACCCACTCCGCAATAATGGGACTTATGTTTGTAATATGCTGTACTGCATGGTTCTTGTAAGGGGCATTGCAAGTTGCTCCGTCCTAATTTTTGGAAGCTTTTGCTTGGAAGGCATAAGCAAATACTATGGGAGACCCACTCCCCAATAATGGGACTTATGTTTGTAATATGCTGTACTGCATGGTTCTTGTAAGGGGCATTGCAAGTTGCTCCGTCCTAATTTTTGGAAGCTTTTGCTTGGAAGGCATAAGCAAATACTATGGGAGACCCACTCCCCAATAATGGGACTTATGTTTGTAATATGCTGTACTGCATGGTTTTTGTAAGGGGTATTGCAAGTTGCTCCGTCCTAATTTTTGGAAGCTTTTGCTTGGAAGGCATAAGCAAATCCTATGTGAGACCCACTCCGCAATAATGGGACTTATGTTTGTAATATGCTGTACTGCATGGTTCTTGTAAGGGGCATTGCAAGTTGCTCCGTCCTAATTTTTGGAAGCTTTTGCTTGGAAGGCATAAGCAAATCCTGTGGGGACCCACTCCGCAATAATGGGACTTATGTTTGTAATATGCTGTACTGCATGGTTCTTGTAAGGGGCATTGCAAGTTGCTCCGTCCTAATTTTTGGAAGCTTTTGCTTGGAAGGCATAAGCAAATCCTATGGGAGACCCACTCCGCAATAATGGGGCTTATGTTTGTAATATGCTGTACTGCATGGTTCTTGTAAGGGGCATTGCAAGTTGCTCCGTCCTAATTTTTGGAAGCTTTTGCTTGGAAGGCATAAGCAAATCCTATGGGAGACCCACTCCGCAATAATGGGACTTATGTTTGTAATATGCTGTACTGCATGGTTCTTGTAAGGGGCATTGCAAGTTGCTCCATCCTAATTTTTGGAAGCTTTTGCTTGGAAGGCATAAGCAAATACTATGGGAGACCCACTCCCCAATAATGGGACTTATGTTTGTAATATGCTGTACTGCATGGTTCTTGCAAGGGGCATTGCAAGTTGCTCCGTCCTAATTTTTGGAAGCTTTTGCTTGGAAGGCATAAGCAAATCCTATGGGAGACCCACTCCGCAATAATGGGACTTATGTTTGTAATATGCTGTACTGCATGGTTTTTGTAAGGGGCATTGCAAGTTGCTCCGTCCTAATTTTTGGAAGCTTTTGCTTGGAAGGCATAAGCAAATACTATGGGAGACCCACTCCCCAATAATGGGACTTATGTTTGTAATATGCTGTACTGCATGGTTCTTGTAAGGGGCATTGCAAGTTGCTCCGTCCTAATTTTTGGAAGCTTTTGCTTGGAAGGCATAAGCAAATACTATGGGAGACCCACTCCCCAATAATGGGACTTATGTTTGTAATATGCTGTACTGCATGGTTCTTGTAAGGGGCATTGCAGTTCCTCATAATTTTTGGAAAGCCTTCCATTCACTGCTTAGGCCAACAGTGCACAGTAGACCCAGTTGCTATAAATGGAAAAAAAGGTTTAGTTAAGGCCCTCTCACCTCCATGTCATTTCCAAGGGGCATTGGAGTGCCTCGAAATTTTTGGTAGGCATTGCACTCACTGTATGCCCTATAACTGTGTAGCCGAACCGCTCCTGTTGTTACAGAAACATATCCTACAAGACATATCTGGTTGACTGGCCTGATATTGATGTGAATGGTCCCTGTTCCTCCTGCTCTTTCTCCTTTGCCACCACCTCATCCATCATTTATCACCTGAAGCTTTGTTTTAACGGGAGTCATAGAACTTGGATAGTAGCAGGAAAACATCCAGCAATCCTTGGAGGAGGTAGGATATGCGCCAAAACGCTGACCACCTCAGGCCTAGCCGCTACTACATACATGCGCTTGCATTACAACAAAACAAAGCAGATGCTAACTTCTATCATCCTCATCATGCTCCTCACCTTGGCACTCTCAACTACCCTGATGGAAAAGCCAGGGCCCACCGGAGGAGTTTGGTTGTCTGGTGAGCTCGGCCAATGCTGCCCTAAAGCAGGCCAGGCTAAGAAAAGTGTGGGAGAGGTTACCGGGACAAATAGGGTGGCTGGGGACCGAGTATGGACACCCGGCCGCCCCCTGGAGGCTGGGGAGCAAGCGGGGACATCCGGCCACCAGGCTGCTGAGGACAGAGTATGGATACCAGTCAGCCGACGCAGCCATGGCATGGTGGCCAGATTCCGCCTCCACATGCCTAAAAGGCCCAATTTCAAGTGCAAGCAAGCAAGCAGTATGGTATTACAGCCTGGGGGTGGGTGGGTGGCAGGCTGCATACTTGCGCTTGCATTGCAAGGAATGGGAGAGGTACAATTGAACACTGCCCTGGAACAAGGACTTGAACGGGGATAGTTGCAAGTCTGCAACGACAGGTGCAGGGTGGGAGGCATCTTCGCATGTACCATGAACAGGGGTTTGGTATGCACACACTACAGCGGAATAGTCTCTCCTTCCCACTAAATGCACTGGGGAGGGCACAGGTAATGTTTTGGTATACGCGCTTAATCTTATGTATAAGGCACACCAGGACAAATAGGGGCGGCTGGGGACTGAGTATGGATACCTCGCTGCCGAAGCAGCCATGAGGTAGTGGCCAGATTCGGCCTCCTCCAAACTAAAAGGCCCCATTTCAAGTGCAAGCTAGCAGTATGCCATTGCAGTCTGGGGGTGGGTGGGTGGCAGGCTGCACACTTACACTTGCATTAAAAGAAAACAAAGCAGATGCTATCTTCTGTCATCATTATCATGCTCCTCACCTTGGCACTCTCAACTCCCCTGATGGAGAAGCCAGGGCCCACCAGAGGAGTCTGGTTCTCTGGTGGGCTCGTACAATGCTGCCCTAAAGCAGGCCGGGCTAAGAAAAGTGTGTGGGGGGATGTTCCAAGGAGAAATAGAGGCGGCTGGGGACCGTTTATGGACACCCGGCTGCCCCCAGGCGGCTGGGAACCGTGTGTCGACACCCGGCCGCGGGGCGGCTGGGGACCGAGCATGGACACCCGGCCGCCGGGCGGCTGGGGACTGAGTATGGATTCCAGGCCGCCAACGCAGCCATGACGTGGTGGCCAGATTCCGCCTCCACATGCCTAAAAGGCCCAATTTCAAGTGCAAACAAGCAAGCAGTATAGTATTGCAGCCTGGGGGTGGGTGGGTGGCAGGCTGCATACTTGTGCTTGTTTTGCAAAGAATGGGGGAGGTACAATTGAACACTGCCCTGGGACTACAACTTGCATGGGGATAGTTGCAAGTCTGCATCTTCTGATGCAGCAAGGATCACTTATGATGGGCACACTTTTAGACAGTGACCTGGGTGTCAGAGATTCTTCCAGGGGTCTTCCCCATGCTGTTCCCATGTCTTTTTAGCACTTTATGCATGTGTCACACAGCACATGGCCAGATAAGGTTGTAAAATGTTAAAATGACATTTCCCGGTGAATGCATTTGTCACAGTTGAAAGCAATACAAAAGTGCAAAAACGCATAAAAAAAGCTACTTGTGAGCATAGCCCAAGGTGTGGAGGAGTATTTTTGTTTTTGGTTATTTATTTTACCTTATACACAAGTCTTTACCCTGGAAAATAAATTCCTTAACATATTTCACAGGAAAAAAGTTTCAGTTTAGTTTTTGAACTTTTTATTGTGAGCCCGTAAAAGTGGCTTAATACCTCTGACCACGTTGTTGACAGCAGTTGACCTGGGGGTCAGAAATGCTTCCTGGGGCGATCCACATGCTGTCCCCATGTCATTTGAGCACTGTCACTATCGTTTTGGGCACTTGTTAGGCTTTTAAAAGACTGCCGGGGGTGCCACCGCAAAAATGCTCGGGTCTCCCATAGGCTAACATTGGGCTCGTTGCTCGGGTCGAGCATCCGAGTATCACGGTGAGCTCGGCCCGAGCTTCGAGCACCCAAGCATTTTAGCACTCGATCAACACTAGTAATAATGAGAAATGACACAGGAAAAAAGTATTGAACACGCTTACTGAAATATATTTAATACTTCGTACAAAAGCCATTTGTTGGTGATGACAGCTTCAAGAAGCCTCCTGCATGGAGAAACTAGTTGCATGCATTTCTCGGGTGTGATTTTGGCCCATTCTTCCACAAACAATCTTCAAATCTTGAATGTTCCGTGGGCTCCTTCTATGAATTCTGAGCTTTAGTTCCTTCCATAAATTTTCTATTAGATTCAGGCCAGGTAATTGGCTGGGTCATTCTAGCAGCTTTCTTTTCTTTCTCTGAAACCAATTGAGAGTTTTCTTGGTTGTGTGTTTTGGATCATTGTCTTGCTGAAATGTCCACTCTCCTTTTCATATTCATCATCCTGGTAGATGGCAGCAGATTTTTATCAATAATGTCTTTTCCCCAACAATGCTCACTGGAACCTTCAGTAGTTTAGAAATTCTTCTAACCAATTCTGTAACCAATGCCATCAGTATGATTTGCAACAATAAGGTTGCAAAGGTCTTGAGACAGCTCACTGGTTTTACTCATCATGAGATGTTTTTTGTGTGGCATCTTGGTAATGAGACACCTTTTGATAGGCCATCAGTTGAACCAGGAGATATTATTTTTCACTGAGTGGTAGGATTGCTTTCTAGTTACTGATAGATTTCAGCTGTTGTCATGATTTTCCATGGCTTTTTGCACCTGTCTTTCATCATGTGTTCAATACTTTTTTCCTGTGTCATTTCTCATTATTACACATAACTTAATTTATGGACATTTATGGTTTGATTTCTTTGCCTGCGTGGATTGGATGGGTTGTTGCTGATGTCTGGTGAAAACTTCATGTCCATAACACCTTTAGAAATATATTTCCTTAGAAAATTGGTGATGCGTTCAATACTTTTTTTTTTACCTGCTGTATATAGTGCCATTAATTCTACAGCGCTTTACAGACATTTTCATCACTGTCCCAATTGGGACTCACAATCTAAATTGCCTATCAGTATGTGTTTGGAGTGTGGGAGGAAATCGGAGAACCAGGAGGAAACCCATGCAAACACAGGGAGAACATACAAGCTCCTTACATATGTTGAACCCAGGACCACAGTACTACAAAGCAACAGTGCTAAGCACTGAGCCACCGTGCTGCCCGGTGCAGCTTTTTGGTATTATATACGTATCATTAAAAAATGTATTAGGAGGCTGATAGAGTGCTCCTAATACCACCAAGTTGTAAATCCTGCTGTAAGATACCCTTTAATATTTGGGAGTGTAGGATAGTCACAATTTTCCCACTGTCATTCATTCATCTAAGGTACAGATAAAGCAGATTGTTGTTTTGTCTATTTAACCGGTTCCCGACCGCCCACTGTAGATAAACGTCGGCGCTTGCCGGGCTCTGTGCAGCGCCGACGTTTAAAAACGGTGGGTGGTCTCGCAGCGCTCAGGACCCCCAGGGTCCTGCAAGCGCTGCGATTCCGGTGCAGAGCGTTAGCTCTGACAGGGAACATCATCGGGACCTGATTACATCAGGTCCCAGTGATGTTAACCCCTTGCTGTCTTCTATATGCTGCGATCTATAGTGATCGCGGCATATAGGAGACAGCAGGAGGAGAGGGGGTCGTCTTACCTCTCCGAAGGCCTCCGTTTCCTTCCAGGACCTGGGGTTGCTATGGCAGCTGGAGGTCACATGACCGCCTCCAGCTCTGCCATATATGGTGTCCTGTCTGGCTCAGCCTGCAAGCTGAGCCAGACAGGAGACTGACTGAAACAGTCAGGGAAGATCTCATGTAATGTAATATATGTCTATTACATTACATGAGATCAGTGATCAGAAAAATAAAAATTAATGTCCCATACAGGGACTAAGTAAAAATGTAAAAAAAAGTAAAAAAAAAGTTTTTAAACTATTAAAAAAAAAAATCACAAAATAAATAAAAATAAATAAATAAAATATTAAACCAATAAATCCGTATATTTTTACAAAACCAAAAAAAGTACACATATTTGGTATCGCCGCGTCCGAAACAACCCGAGCTATAAAACTGTCACACTAATTAACTCCTTCTGTGCACACCGTAATAAAAATAAATAAAAAACTGAGCAAAAAAATATGCTTTTTCATCATATCGCCAAACAAAAAGTGGAAAAAAATGCGATCAAAAAACAAAATAGAAATAAAAATGGTACCGCTGAAAGCGTCATCTTGTTCCGCAAAAAAAAAGCTGCCATACAGCTCCATCAGCTGAAAAATAAAAAAAAGTTATAGCGCTCAGAATAAAGCAATGCAAAAAAAATATTTTTTTCTATAAAATAGTTTTATTGTGTAAAAGCACCAAAACATAAAAAAAATACAGTAAGTGTAGTATCGCTGTAAACGTACTGACCCCAAGAATAACGCTGCCTGATCACTTTTACCACACGCAGAACGGCATAAAAAAAAACTTCAAAAAACAATTCCTGAATTGTTTGTTTTTGTTAATTTTACCTCCCAAAAAACGGAATAGAAAGCGATCAAAAAATGTCACGTTCCCAAAAATGGTACCAATAAAAATGTCAACTCGTCCCGCAAAAAACAAGCCATCACATTACTCTGTCGGCCGAAATATGGAAAAATTATAGCTCTCAAAATATGGTGATGCAAAAACTAGATTTTGCAAAAAAAGCGTATTTTAGTGTGTGACAGCTGTCAGTCATAAAAACCCGATATAAATCTGGTATCTCTGTAATCGCACCGACCCGAAGAATAAAGTAATCTAATCAGTTATATCACACTAGGAACGGCGTAAAAAATAAATAAAACCAATTCTTCACCTGCTACTGATTTGTTTATTATGTCTCCCAAAGATCCCAGTAAGGCTCTGCTCACATTTATCCTGTGCTCTGCGCTGAGCACTTACACCAGAGTTTCCGTGTAAATCTCTTAAATACGTGATTCAGCCGGAACCCATGATGGGAGATTCCCTGTAATGAGGCAGATATAGGCCACTGTGGACGCCGTCTAGCCTGGGATCCCACGGTGTCATTTGTTTTAGGCGTACATAAAAGTGCGGTTGGCCACAGTTTTGTGCACTTCTGAAAAAAAGGACACCGCTAAACAGAGGCCAGACGGAGTCCAGAGTAACTCTGCTGCCTCATTATAGTGAATGGATCCTGCAGGGGTTTCATCTGAATTACATCACTTGGAAATTTAGATGGAAACCCCGATGTAAGTGCTCAGCCTAGAGCGCCAGATAAATGTTACGTAAAATGTTCCCAATAAAAGCTTCAACTCAGTCCTCAAAAAAAGCTAGTCCCCACTCAGGTCCGTCATCTGTTAAAAATATAAGGGACTTCCAAGTTACTGGTAGCAGAAAGGCTCTGGAAAAGCAAAATGACCCTTGCCCCCCAAAAGAAATTCAGAAAATTTTGTGCTCCCAAATCCAAATGCCTATTCTACAATAATTTGTTCTCCAATTGTCAAATAGCGCTCCGTCCCCCCCAGATCTCGCCGTACGGCTGAGCGGTACGATACAGCCACATATGGGGTATTGCCACTTTTAGAAGAAATTGTGTGACACATTTCGGCACCATTTTTACCCATTGCCCTGTGTGAAAATGTAAAATCTGAGGGTAAAACATTTTTTTGTGGTAAAACTATAATTATGTTTTCTTCACTGCCCAATGGTATAAATTTAAAAATGAAAAAATGCTCACTACTTCCCTAGATGAATTCCTTGAGAGGTGTAGTTTACAAAATGGGGTCACTTGTGGGGGTTTCTGCTGTTTTGGCATGTCAGCGACTCTTCAAATGTGACATGGCGTCTGCTGCCTATCCCAGCCAACATAGCGCTCCTTTCTCTTCCGAACCCTGCCGTACACCAAAGCAGTGGTTTTCCCCCACATATGGGGTATCGGCGTACTCAGGAGAAATTGTACAACAAATTTCATGGTGCAATTTATCCTGTTACCCTTATGATAATGCAAAATTAGGGAATGAAAAACATTTTTTATGGGAAAAATGTGAAAATTTTATTTTTACGGCTCAATATTATAAACTTCTGTGAAGCAGCTGGGGGTGCAAGGTGCTCACCACACATCTAGATAAGTTCCCTAAGGGGTCTAGTTTCCAAAATGGTGGCACTTGTGGGGGGTTTCCACTGTTTAGGCACATTAGGGGCTCCCCAAATGCGACATGGCGTCTGCTAATTATTCAAAAAATTTTACATTCAAAAAGTCAAATGGCGCTCCTTCCCTTTCAAACCCTGCCATGCGCCCAAACAGTAATTTGCCTCCACATATGGGGTATCAGCGTGTTCAGGAGAAATTGAACAACAAATTTCAAGGTGCAATTTATCCTATTACCCTTATGATAATGCAAAATTAAGGGATGAAAAACGTTTTTGTGGGAAAAATGTGAAAATTTTATTTTTACGGCTCAATATTATAAACTTCTGTGAAGCAGCTGGGGGTGCAAGGTGCTCACCACACATCTAGATAAGTTCCCTAAGGGTTCTAGTTTCCAAAATGGTGGCACTTGTGGGGGGTTTCCACTGTTTAGGCACATTAGGGGCTCCCCAAATGTGACATGGCGTCCGCTAATTATTCAAACAAATTTTACATTCAAAAAGTCAAATGGCGCTCCTTCCCTTTCAAACCCTGCCATGTGCCCAAACAGTAATTTGCCTCCACATATGGGGTATCGGCGTGTTCAGGAGAAATTGCACAACAAATTTCATGGTGCAATTTATCCTATTACCCTTATGATAATGCAAAATTAAGGGATGAAAAACGGTTTTGTGGGAAAAATGTGAAAATTTTATTTTTACGGCTCAATATTATAAACTTCTGTGAAGCAGCTGGGGGTGCAAGGTGCTCACCACACATCTAGATAAGTTCCCTAAGGGGTCTAATTTCCAAAATGGTGGCACTTGTTGGGGGTTTCCACTGTTTAGGCACATTAGGGGCTCCCCAAATGTGACATGGCGTCCGCTAATTATTCAAGCAAATTTTACATTCAAAAAGTCAAATGGCGCTCCTTCCCTTTCAAACCCTGCCATGTGCCCAAACAGTAATTTGCCTCCACATATGGGGTATCAGCGTGTTCAGGAGAAATTGAACAACAAATTTCATGGTGCAATTTATCCTATTACCCTTATGATAATGCAAAATTAAGGGATGAAAAACGGTTTTGTGGGAAAAATGTGAAAATTTTATTTTTACAGTTCAATATTATAAACTTCTGTGAAGCACCTTGGGGTTCAAGGTGCTCACCACACATCTAGATAAGTTCCCTAAGGGGTCTAGTTTCCAAAACGGTGTCACTTGTAGGGGGTTTCCACTGTTTAGGCACATCAGGAGCTCTCCAAACGCAACATGGCGTCTGCTAATTATTCAGACAAATTTTACATTCAAAAAGTCTAATGGCGCTCCTTCCCTTCCGAACCCTGCAGTGCGCCCAAACAGTGGTTTTCCCTCACATATGGGGTATCAGCACGCTCAAGAGAAAATGCACAAAAAAATTTGGGGTCCATTTTTTCCTGTTACCCCTGTGAAAATAAAAAAAAATTTTGTGAAAAAAGTTAAATGTTAATTTTTTTCTTCCACATTCCAAAAATTCCTGTGAAGCACCTGAAGGGTTAATAAAGTTCTTGAATGTGGGTTTGAGCACCTTGAGGGGTGCAGTTTTTAGAATGGTGTCACTTTTGGGTATTTTCTGTCATAAAGACCCCTCAAAGTGACTTCAAATATGATGTGGTCCCTAAAAAAATGTTTTTGTAAATTTTGTTGGAAAAATGAGAAATCGCTGGTCAACTTTTAACCCTTATAGCTTCCTAACAAAAAAAAATGTTGGTTCCAAAATTGTGCTGATGTAAAGTAGACATGTGGAAAATGTTATTTATTAACTATTTTGTGTGACATATCTCTCTGATTTAAGGGCATGAAAATTCAAAGTTTGAAAATTGCAAAATTTTCAAAATTTTCGCCAAATTTCCGATTTTTTCACAAATAAACGCAAGTTATATCGAAGAAATTTTACCACTATCATGAAGTACAATATGTTATGAAAAAACAGTCTCAGAATCAGGGGAATACGTTGAAGCGTTCCAGAGTAATTACTTCATAAACTGACAGTGGTCAGAATTGAAAAAATTGGCCTGGTCACGAAGGCAAAAACAGGCTCTGGCGCGAAGTGGTTAATTGTAGCTCTCTGATAACTAGTTTGTTACTGTGCCAAAGGGATGAAAGAAGCGGTTAAGTGATTGAACAATGTCAAAAGGGGCCAAATCACTCATGGTTTTCATGTGCATAGGGACATAAAAACTCTTCCACAACAAGTCATATTAGACAAAAGTAGGATAACGCATGTTGTATTTCAACCAGAGAAATTTTTGTTCCCATTGGATGTAAGCCACTGCTTAGGTATCTGGAAAGATGATTCTCCGCTAGGCATTATGATAATAAAGAAGATGGCTGTCTAATGTACACTGCTCAAAAAAATAAAGGAAACACTCAAATAACACATCCTAGATCTGAATGAATGAAATATTCTTATTGAATACTTTGTTCTGTACAAAGTTGAATGTGCTGACAACAAAGTCACACAAAAATCATCAATGGAAATCAAATTTATTTGGGGCCTGGATTTGGAGTCACCCCCAAAATTAAAGTGGAAAAACACACTACAGGCTGATCCAACTTTGATGTAATGTCCTTAAAGCAAGTCAAAATGAGGCTCAGTATTGCGTGTGGCCTCCATGTGCCTGTATGACCTTCCTACAACGCTTGGGCATGCTCCTGATGAGGTTGCGGATGGTCTCCTGTGGGATCTCCTCCCAGACCTGAATTAAAGCATCTGCAAATTCCTGGACAGTCTGCGGTGCAACGTGACGTTGGTGGATGGAGCGAGACATGATGTCCCAGATGTGCTCAATCGGATTCAGGTCTGGGGAACGAGCGGGCCAGTCCATAGCTTCAATGCCTTCATCTTGCAGGAACTGCTGACACACTCCAGCCACATGAGGTCTGGCATTGTCCTGCATTAGGAGGAACCCAGGACCAACCGCACCAGCATATGGTCTCACAAGGGGTCTGAGGATCTCATCTCGGTACCTAATGGCAGTCAGTCTACCTCTGGCGAGCACATGGAGGGCTGTGCGGCCCTCCAAAGAAATGCCACCCCACACCATTACTGACCCACTGCCAAACCGGTCATGCTGAAGGATGTTGCAGGCAGCAGATCGCTCTCCACGGCGTCTCCAGACGCTGTCACGTCTGTCACATGTGCTCAGTGGCGACTTTGCCAATCCTGGTGTTCTGTGGCAAATGCCAAGCGTCCTGCATGGTGTTGGGCTGTGAGCACAACCCCCATCTGTGGTCGTCTGGCCCTCATACCACCCTCATGGAGTCGGTTTCTAATTGTTTGTGCAGACACATGCACATTTGTGGCCTGCTGGAGGTCATTTTGCAGGGCTCTGGCAGTGCTCCTCCTGTTCCTTCTTGCACAAAGGCAGAAGTAGCGGTCCTGCTGCTGGGTTGTTGCCCTCCTACGGCCCCCTCCACTTCTCCTGGTGTACAGGCCTGTCTCCTGGTAGCGCCTCCAGCCTCTGGACGCTACGCTGACAGACACAGCAAACCTTCTTGCCACAGCTTGCATTGATGTGCCATCCTGGATGAGCTGCACTACCTGAGCAACTTCTGTGGGTTGTATAGTCCATCTCATGCTACCATGAGTGTGAAAGCACAACAACCAACATTCAAAAGTGACCGAAACATCAGCCAGAAAGCATTGGTACTGAGATGTGGTCTGTGGTCCCCACCTGCAGAACCACTCCTTTATTGAGTGTGTCTTGATAATTGACAATAATTTCCATCTATTGTCTATTCCATTTGCACAACAGCATGTGAAATTGATTGTCAATCAGTGTTGCTTCGTAAGTGGACAGTTTGATTTCACAGAAGTTTGATTTACTTAGAGTTATATTCTGTTGTTTAAGTGTTCCCTTTAGTTTTTTGAGCAGTGTATATAGGCACCTTTTCCCCTTAATGCCATATTATGTATACATTTCCTTCCTAAGCGAGTCACTTTGTGCTCCATGACAGATAGCATCATATTGATTTCACAGTACAGCATCTGTACCAGTGTGATCAGTTGCTGGAGCCTGACTGATATTCTCAGCAGGGCTTCTGATGTAGCTGTTAGGATTGGTGTTCTTACCAATCTCAGCAGCTTAACCACTTAAATGCTGTTGTTAATAGTATCAGTGACACATGACGACTTTGACAGAGGGAGAGCTCTCCTTCTGCCAGCCCATCGGCACCCCTCAACTAAATAATTTTGTGTTTAGTCATTGTTATATCGTCCTGCAGAATAAAGTTAATGTCAATTAAACCAAATAGTCAACAGTGTTTAAAAAAATGTTCCAGAATTGCTGTTTCTTTTGCACATTCCACCTCTTAAAAAATATAATAAAATGTGATCAATAAGTCATATCTACCAGAAAATAGTACTACGAAAATCACAACATGTTATGCAAAAATAAGCCCTCATACAACTCTATTGTTGAAAATTTGTAAAACTTATGGCTTTTACAATGTGACGACACAAAAACAAAGTTATTATTTATTGTACAAAAGTCATAAAACATAAATGAAACTATATAAATTTGGTATGTCTATAATCATACTGAAACACAGAATAAAGATCTCCTCATATTTAACAGACAGGACATTCAGTGTCTCCCACCCACACACCACCTCCTCATCTCTCCCCCTATCTGTCGGTGTCCCCCAAGGCTTAGTTCTAGGGCCCCTGCTCTTCTCCATCTACACTTTCGGCCTGGGACAGCTCATAGAGTCTCACGGCTTCCAGTATCACCTCTATGCTAATGACACACAGATCTACCTCTCTGGACCCAATATCTCCTCCTTACTAACCAGAATCCCACAATGTCTGTCCGCTATTTCATCCTTCTTCTCTGACAGATTTCTAAAACTTAACATGGATAAAACTGAATTCATCATCTTTCCACCGTCTCACTCAACCCCCCCATCTGACTTATCAATCATAGCTAATGGCTGTCCACTCTCCACAGTCCCGCAAGCTCACTGCCTTGGGGTAATCCTGGACTCTAATCTTTCCTTCAAACCACATGTCCAAGCCCTTTCCACTTATAGCTGACTCCAACTCAAAAACATCTCCCGGATCCGCACATTCCTCAACCACGAATCTGCAAAAATACTAATGCATGCCATCATCTCCCACATTGACTACTGCAACCTCCTGCTCTGTGACCTCCCTTCTAACACTCTCGCACCCCTCCAATCTATCCTAAACTCTGCTGCCCGACTAATCCACCTGTCCCCCCGCTATTCCCCAGCCTCTCCTCTCTTTCAATCCCTTCACTGGCTCCCCATTACCCAGAGACTCCCGTTCAAAACCCTAACCACGGTATACAAAGCCATCCACAATCTGTCTCCTCCATACATCTGTGACCTAGTCTCCCGATACTTATCTGCACGCAACCTCTGATCCTCACAAGATCTCCTTCTCTACTCCCCTCTTATCTCCTCTTTCCACAATCGTATACAAGATTTCTCCTGTGCACCCCCCCTACTCTGGAACTCTCTACCCCAACATATCAGACTCTCGCCTACCGTGGAAACCTTCAAAAGGAATCTGAAAACCCAGTTCTTCCAACAAGCCTACAACCTGCAGTAGCCCTCGCTCCACCATAACGCTGCACGACAAGCTCTACCCTCACCTACTGTATCCTCCCCCATCCCCTCACGGGCAGGGTCCTCTCTCCTCCTGTACCTGTCGCCGACTTGTATTGTTCAAAATTTATTGTAATTGTTTGTGCTATGTATATCCCTTTCACATGTAAAGCGCCATGGAATAAATAATCGAAATTAAATAATAATAAGGTTAACACTTTATTTGTGCAGCATGCAAATCTAATGAAATTCAAAATGTAAAAAACAACAGCAGAATTGCTGTTTTTTTCTCCATAAAGAGTTAATAAATGTTAGATAATAAGTTATTAATATCCCAAAATGACAGATACATCTGATCACACGGAAAAACAAATCTTCTAACAGCTATATAAATAGAAAAAAAAATGATGGCTCCTGGAATATGAAAAAACAAGATAATTTACCCTAAAATCCAAAAATGGGCCAGTCCTTAACCCCTTCACGACATGCGCCGTTCCACAAAAAATGCTTCAACAAGCAATCAAAAAGTCACATCAATCCCAAAATGGTGTCAATAAAAACTTTGTCTCACCCTGCAAAAAATAAGCTATCACATAGCTCCGTCTACTGAAAACTAAAAACGTTACGGGTCTCGGAAAATAGAGACACAATCCCCAAAATATTTTTTTGCAAATTTCTAGTTTTTTTTTCATCACTAAATAATTAATAACTGCAGATGATTGGTATCGCCGTACTGATGAGCAGAATCATATTACGAGATCATTTTTATCACAAAGTGTACGTTGGGAAGAGGTTGAAAGGTTAAGCGACTGGAATTCACCTCTAAGCACAGAATGTGTAAAGGATGACATAGCCTTTTAATTATTAAAAATAAAATGTTTCTTTTAGAAAATAGGCTTAATGTTCCATTAGCAAAGATGCAAATGAAGCAGATCAGGAAGAAAAATGGAGGCTTCTTTACATTGATATCGCTGAATCTCCAGTTTGCTGAGTTACATTTCTTCTTAATGCTAAACTATAAATGAGTTCAATACTTCCAATCTTCTTCAAAGTACAAATTAATTATGCTTTGGTGTCATGTTTGTGTATTCATCTTTGGCTTTCATTACAATTACAGAAAATATTTTATTACCCGTGGTGTCAGAAGACCCTGCTTGTCATAGAAAATTGTTCTAATTACAATGAAAAGCTTCTGTAGAAATAGATCCTGCATGGACTTTGAAGCTTTAAACTTTTGCTAAATGCCTAAATTGCTACTGGCCTTTTGACTGACACGTTTATTAGGAAAAATTTAGTTTTTGTAATCTGAGCAAATATTATTTAGAGCACAAACACACACCCAGACATTGTATAATGTTTTATTTAATTTTTGTTTCAGGAATTTAAGGAGGATTTAAGATCTAGAGCAGGGGTCCCAAACTAAAATGGAGAGCAAGACCACCCAGAAAAATACTGTTAGGGTGTGGGTCACATTGCTAAATTTAGGCTGGTGTTACATGGCGACTTTGATTGTGATCAAAACGCATTGAGCAGAGATTGTGAGCGCATCTCCAAAGTATAGCGACCTCTGCAAGGCCCTGCAGCACTGCTCCTGTATAAAGGGATAGGAGCTAATCTGCAATACTCGGCAACAGCCTCTACACAGTAGAGTTGTCCAGAGTAGCCATGTTCACTGTACTGTACTTACATCCACTGGCTGCCTGAGCTGTTTTCAGCTGATCGCTGGGGGTGTCAGGTGTTAAACCCCATACAACCTCAAATTAATAAGATTTCCAAAACATAGAGTGCTCAGAATAAATGAGAATAAGATTTATATCAATATGTCACCGACCACAAGAACAAGTTCCAAATTTTGACCAGAGTTTCATAGAACATTTTATAACCCATAATAACATAACTTTCATTACAAATTTTTCAGTTTTACTCAAACTAGCTGATGCAAAAAATGAATACACCACACATCAAACACTACCACTAGTATTTTGTATGACTTCCATGATTTTTAAGGACAGTACCAAGACTTCTAGGCATGGAATAAACAAGTTGGTGACATATTTCAACATCTATCTTTTTTATATTCTTCACGAACAACCTCTTTTAGAGCCTGTATGCTGGATGGAGAGTAATGCTCAACATGTCTCTTCAGAATTCTCCATAGGGGTTTTGATTAACTGAATAAGATGACTACAGCCCCCCCCCCCCTCTTTATGACACCTGGATGCATTTCTAAACATATTTATTGTAAGCAACAAGTCTGCATAGACTTTAGTCTGCTTGTGCATTATCTAAGTGCATCATATAAGTGACAAGTGTACTATAATAAATTAGACCAGAATTGAACCAGAAGGCTACTAACCCCCCTAATCCCTACACCTACTAATGAACTGGCCATCTCTCCCTCCATCCTCCCCATCCATCTCACCTCCTCCTCAGATATGCTCTTCAACCTTAAATCCTTTGTCTCCAAACACAGACAGTCACCTCATGCCCTCTCATGCTCCCACCTACTAACACACCCTCTACTCCTCCTCACTGCTGGTAATATCTCTCCAAATCCTGGCCCTCCGCACCACATCCCCACAGTCACTTCTACCTCCCACCCACAATCTATCATGAATTTCGGCAAACTTTCTAACCTTATACCCATTCACCCAGCCACCGCTGCCCCAGTCCCTCTCACAGGAGCTCTATGGACGCTCGCTCTGTCTGCAACAAACTTTCATAGATCTAAGATCTTTTCATAACTAACAAACTTTCCTTCCTGTCCATCACCAAAACCTGGCTCAACCCCTCTGACACAGCCTCTCCAGCTGCACTTTCTTATGGTGAATTCCATCTTTCCCACACCCTCCAACCCAGCAACAAGCATAGTGGAGCAGTTGCTTTTCTCCTGTCAGATAACTGCTCCTTTACCCCAATTCCTCTGCCACCCTCCATTACTCTCCCTTCTTTTGAGGTGCACTCTTTCCACATCTACTCCCCCTCCAACCTCCAACTGGCTGTCATTTATCACTCCCCAGGGTCAGCCACGACCTTTTTTGACAACTTCACCAGCTGGCTACTTCATTTACTTTCCTTTCATATCCCCACTATCATCATGGGTGACTTCAACATCCTCATTGACACTTACCACTCAGCTGTCTCCAAGCTTCTAATACTCACTTCCTCCTTCGACCTTGCTCAATGGTCCTCTGCAGCCACTAATAAAGATGGCCACACACTGGACCTCAACTTCACCCATCTCTGTTCCCTATCTAACCTCTCTAACTCACCTCTCCCCTTGTCTGACCGCAACCTACTAACATTCTCTTCCTTCTTCTTTCCAAGTGCACAATCCCCACTCCACAAACTTGCATATTCGCACAGAAATCTCAAACACCTTGATTTACACTCACATTCTGAGTCCCTTCTCCCTCTTGCAGACATAAGTTCCTTACTCAATGCAGATGCTGCTGCAGCTTTATATAACACCATAACAGCTGCAGCTCTCGAATCTGTCACCCCCCCCTCACACATAACAAAACTCGCACAATCAACAGGCAACCTTGGCACACCACCCTGACCAAAGAACTGAGGCGGGCTTCCAGGGTTTCAGAGCAGAGATGGAAAATATCCCACTCCAGTGAGCACTTTATCACATACAAACAGTCCCTCACCTATTTCAAGTCCACACTGATTGTTGCAAAACAAACCCACTTTTCATGTCTCATATCCTCCCTGTCTCAAAGTCCTAAACAGCTAGTCAACTCTTTCAATTCCCTCCTCTGTCCCCTAGCACCTCCTCCCTCTCCTCTCAGTTCATCTGAAGACTTTACGTCATTCTTCAAGCAGAAGAGTTACAAGATCAGAGAAAGCTTTGGTTTACAGTCCCCACAGCCCTTCCTCATAACTACTCAGCCCTCTTCCTCCAAAACCAGCTTCTCCACAATTACAGAAGATACATTTTCCTCTCTACTCTCCAGAGCACATCTCACCACCTGTGCACATCTCACCCTCTGTGCACTTGACCCAATCTCTTCCCACCTCATCCCAAAATTCACCACAGTTTTCATCCCAACCCTAATCCAGCTCTTCAACCTATCAGTAACAAGTAGTGTCTTCCCCTTATGCTTTAAACATGCCTTGATCACACCCATCCTCAAAAAGTTCTCCCTTGACCCATCCTCAGTGTCTAGCTATCGCCCCATATCACTTCTCCCCTATGCCACAAAACTACTGAAACAACATGTCCATCTTGAACTGTCTTCGCATCTCTCCTCCTTCTCCCTCTTCGACCTGTTTCAATCTGGCTCCCGACCGCATCATTCAACCGAAACTGTCCTAAGTAAAGTCCCCAATGACTTACTAACTGCCAAAGTCAAGCAACACTACTCTGTCCTCCTCCTCGACCTGTCCTCTGCCTTTGACACAGTGGACCATTCTCTCTCACTACAGATTCTCTCATCTCTTGGCATCACAGACTTGGCCCTATCTTGGATCTCTTCATATCTAACAGACTGGACATTCAGCATCTCCCACTCACACACCACCTCCTTATCTCAAGGTTCAATTCTAGGACCCCTCTTCTCCATCTACACCTTCAGCCTGGGACAGCTCATAGAGTCCCATGGCTTTCAATATCAACTCTATGCTGATTACACAGAGATCTACCTCTCTGGATCTGATATCACCCCCTTACTAACTAGAGTCTCACAATGTCTGTCAGCTATTTCATCCTTCTTCTCTACTCGATTTCTAAAACTTACCATGGATAAAACAGAATTCATCATCTTTCCCTCACCTCACTCAAGGCCCCCAACAGACTTATCCATCAAAGTCAATGACTGCTCACTCTCCCCAGTCCCACAAGCTCGCTGCCTCAGGGAAACCCTTGACTTTGCTCTCTCCTTTAAACCATATATTAATCCCTTTCCACCTCCTGCCAACTCCAACTCAAAAATATTTTCCGGATCCATACATTCCTTAACCAAGAATCTACAAAAACACTAGTGCATGCCCTCATCATCTCCCGTCTTGACTACTGCAACCTCCTGCTCTGTGGCCTCCCTGCTAATACTCTCACACCCCTCCAATCTATCCTAACTTCTGCTGCCCAATTAAACCACCTGTCCCCCCTGCTATTCCCCAGCCTCTCCTCTCTGCCAATCCCTTTACTAGCTCCCCCTTGCCCAGAGACTCCAGTTCAAAACCCTAACCATGGCATACAAAGCCATCTGCAACCTGTCTCCTCCATAAATCTGTGACCTAGTCTCCCAGCAGGGCCGGACTGGTCATCTAGCAATTTTGACAAATGCCAGATGGACTGGTGCCAGCTGTGGGCCTCTTCTTTACTCCAGGGATGCACATGCAAACCTTCCCTCTGGTGCCCCACTTGTTCTGTTTAGATTCCTGCGCTGTGCAGGGATTATCTCCAGTGGTGACCTGCTTCTTCCTATCCGCATTCAGTACATGAAGGAGGGGATGACACCAATGCAGCCAGTCAGCTTAAAGTGGTTGTCCAGTCTAAAGTGAAAACTTTCTTCACTTTTGGCACCTCCACACATGCAGAGAAAGTGAGAGCTGCTTTCTCTACTCCTTCGGATGTCAGTTAAGTCCAAAGGAGAAGTGAAGATGCCACTGAATTGCTACAGGGATCACCTGGAATGGCGTCTGCACCAGAGATGAGTATAAGTGTTATTTATTTTTTTACTGAGAGGAATAAAATAATTGTGATTGAGAAGGGGTTTTACATTTATCATCAATCACTAAGCAACAAAAAGGGGCTAATTAAAATGTAGAAGAAGGGTGCAATACAGTCATGGTGGCAGTTTAGGGGGTTAGGGCAGCTGACAGGCTCCCTTTAATGGTACATTTAGATGCAGTCAATGCACCTTGAATGGGTGATCCGAAGCTAATAATGATTTTTATCCTAAATGACTCTTTATTGTAATAATCTAATAGAATTTCTAATATGCTTTAATTAAAAACGCCTTATCATTCCCTCCCTAATCTAACTGCTCTAGTTATTTTTTTTATCTATTTCCTTTTTGATGATGTTCCATTTGAAAATCTCCATTGCATGGTGGGATACTCAAATGAGTCATCATCAAGAGGCAGAGGCTGCGGTCAGTGCCTCTGTCCCAACCCTAAAATGAAGTGTCATCCAGGGGCGGACATATCATTGATGTAACCTTTTGTGCCGCACAGAGGCCCAGGAGGTAAGGGGGCCCATTTCCACATCCAAAACAAGTAGAATTGTGCATTATGATGAGCTATTGGACTGCAAAGGGCCCATATATTGTTCTTGCACAGGGGCCCTTTTCTGTCGGTGTCCACCAAATTGCATTATCAATGATGTCCATTTCAGAGACTGGGCTAGTCCCTGCTTTACTGAGCACATGTTAGTTGTCAATTCTGACGTATGCTCAGTAGGATCTTGTCACTGTGCAATATTCTTCTCAGTGCACAGTGACAGCTCACAATCTCATGAGCTCTAATGAGAAGTGACGAGCCAGAAAGAGAGCACACTGTTAGTGTGAATTGTAAGGAGTGAACGGGGAGAGCAGAGACCAGCCATTCCCCCCGATAGTGAAGTTCCTTTTGTGGGTCGGTCTGGCCCTTGCTTGCTGCATTCTTTCCTTGACTAACAGCCGGCTGTCAGTCAGTGGCGGGGCGTGCTTACAGCTGCTGCTCTCACTGCTGTGAGTGGTGACTGTTATTGCTCCGGGCACACCTACATGACTGAAAGACGGTGGCTCCTGGGAGAAATAAAATGTATTTTGTCCCAGGTGCCACACTTTCAGTAGAATAACTGGGCACCTTCATAATGCTATTAACCTACAGATTAACCCTATATCTGCATGTAAATAGAGTAATCTGACCTGACAGGTTCTCTTTAAATTGCACATAGTGTTATTCTGGCTTCATAGCAGTTTGTATTCTGTAAATGTGATCTGTATCTTGAGCGATGCACAAAAATCAGCAAACATATATCACATTCACTTCAAAGCAAGTGGGCCTGTGTGCTCTCAAATGCCAGGGCTGAATTTAAGTCCCAGTCCGACCCTGTCTCCCGGTACTTACCTGCACGCAACCTCCGATCCTCACAAGATCTCCTTCTCTACTACTCTATTATCTCCTTTTCCCACAATTGAATACAAGATTTCTCCCGTGCATCCACCTTCTGGAACTCTCTACACCAACATATCAGACTCTCACCTACCGTGGAAAACATGAAGACCTACCTCTTCCAACAAGCCTAAAACCTGCAGTAACCCTCGCACCACTATATGGCTGCACAGCCAACTCTACTCTCACCTACTGTATCCTCACCCATCCCTTGTAGACCATGAGCCCTCAGGGGCAGGGTCATCTCTCCTCCTGTACCAGTCGGTGATGTGTGTTGTTCATAATTATTGTACTTGCTTTTTATTATGTATATCCCTTTTCACATGTAAAGTGCCATGGAATAAATGGTACTATAATAAATAATATTAATCTATTGCATAACAGAAACAAACAGAAGCATGAAGATCCCATTTATCATTATGAGGTCTATCTGTTTTCCATTATATGTCTGTTTTTAGAACAGAGAAAAAAAATCCTGTACTCAAAACTTTTTCACCCTTTTAATTACAGACTCATAATGGAACCCAGATGGACCCCCTAATAATCAATGGGACTTCTTTGCTTCTGTTTCTTTCTGTTATGCATAAAATATTTTTAGCACATTATCTCCACTAGTTTTTCAGAAAATAAAAAGACAATTGGAATAAATTCACACAACTGTGAAAGAGCCCCTACAAATGACAAATTATATATATATTGTATTGCACACATGAGTAGAATCGCTATAACACACACATTCAAAGTGTCGCTGTATAGCACAAAAACATAATACCAGTAATGCAGCACAAAGATATGATACTGCTATAGGTTACAAGCATACATACTGTGAAAATCTGAGGTTGTGGGTTGTAATAATCACCTAGGCAGGTTAATGATACAACTATTTTTTATTCCTTACATTCATGGTTTTACAACAACTCCGGGTAGATGGCCAAAATGCATTGCCTTCAGAACACAAGATCCCCTAACCGGGGCCGGTAGTCCCACTGCTCCCTTACCAGGCGATTCTCACTGTCTACCAACTTTTGGTTGGCCCACAGATGTGGTATCCCCAGCCAGTATAGTCTGTAGTGACAGTAGACATTCCTCCAGACGACAGATAACACGACCGAAGCACATGTATCTAGCAGCAAGAGTCCTTAAGAAAGTTGCTCAAATCCAGATGACAGATCCCTCAACCGTAGCACATGTGTCCAGCCCAAACGGCAACTGATCTCCAAACTCCATAGGCCATATATCCATGGGCTCCAGGACCTCAACAATCGATCCTTGCCCCTTAAAATCACTCCACCAACTCCTCACTAAACACGTGGCTTATTCTCCTCTCTCTCTGGGATCAGCCCCCTGAATAGGCAGAAGTGTTTGCACCCCCCCTCAAAGCTAAGTGTGCATTGGTGGAGGTATATTCCTCAGGCCAAACCCATCACCTGGGACTGCATGTGAGACCCCCTATGGTGATGGCTTCTCTGGGTCTACTATCCCCATCCACACAATGGGACTAGTGACTGGGAGAACAAAGGAATGATTGCTTTACTTGATTACAAATCTTGGGTCTGGCCTTATGTATGGATAAGATCCAGCCTGCACATTTTCCTTTGCTTACTGTCACTGAATGGAAACATTGATTCCTGAGGCTGAACTGATGAGCAAGCAAATCTCTAATAAAACACAGCAAGGAAATCTCTAATAGAACGCAACAATAAGATTGATGTAACTGGTGATCCGTGCTGGAAAAAGCTTGTTATCTGAGCACGTTGACTCAACACTAGTCCGCATTCCATAGAGCCATGGATTCCACTCTATGTTTATTGGTCCAATAGTCTTTAAACCGAGGCCAGCTCCTCACACATTCATTGCTTATATAGTTTTATATGAACATACTATACACATAATCAAGAAAGGTCTCCTCAATCACATACTGTGCCTACATTTACATCTCTACCTACTCAAGCTCAGAAAAGTGCCTAATCAGTTCCCGAGCAAAATCCTGGTATGATGTCGTAAAAATAAAAACCTCACACAAAAATCTCATAAACTATGTATAACAGTAATATTGATAATAATTTGCATCAATAAGAGTACAACAATTAATAAAAAAATCATCACATTTTTAATGAACTTATCTTATTATGCTCCAGTGATGTCCTTCTTTCCACGCCAATGAGTAGAGTTTTTGGCAATCATAGAAAGTTTTTTTCTAGTTTCCAGCTATTCTAGTATTTATACCCTCTACTTTGTTCTTAGGGCTCATGCAGATGGCCATTTAAGTCGGTTCAAACACAGACCATTAATGCATGGACTGGCCGCGCATCTCTCGGCCATAGCATAACAGCCTCATAGAAATACATGAAGCTGTCAAGCTTGAGTGGGGAGAGCTGCTGCCATTTCGTCCGTGCATTGCTGTCTGAGATTGAACTGAGATGCACAGACATCGACATGAGCCATTAGTTTGCACACCTATTAAGATTTTTTTCAGTTTAAACCTGGAATGAATGATTACATTGATTGATTGGGATTTCAGTTGGCTTAGCCTTGTTTTCGACCCTCTTTGCATTTCTGTACACCTCTGTACTAATGTTGACTACTTTGTTTTAATGCTGCTCTCAGATTCCCATTAACCTATCCACCATGCAACGTAAATATGGATCTTTACGCATATCTGTTTCAATGTTTGTGAGTACATTGTTTCCTTCTTATGTCTTATTTTGCTTATTTTCTTGCTCATACAATGTTAAAACAATAATGAACATGAGAAATGTCTACAACAACATGCTTGCTTGAAGACCACTCTGTAAGTCAAAGAAGCTTTGGGTTTGCTTACAAAGTCTCCCATAAATCACAATCTGGAAGGTTTTACAACCCATATGTACCATTATTCTGTTATTATATCTTGCCCTCTCTTTGCTTGGGTTTTGATTGATAACATCATTTCTTAAGAAGAGCTTCCAAAAACATTGTTTTAATTATTCCGATTTTTTTTGCTCATTACAAGTGCTCCTATTTTTTTTTGGTATACAGAGAAGAAATGATAAATGCCAAAACTATTTGATTAAAGCACAATGACGGTTCATAAGGGTCACTGTACAAAAATCTGATTTACATTATAGGATAGGTTTTTTTTAAATTTTAAAATGTTAAAGATTTGTTTGGATTATATTTCACATTACGAAGTTCTCAGATATGAAGATGCCACGTGTTTCATGTCAGTCAGATGAGTCCAGTAAAAATATACAATAAGCAAAATAATTCAGGTTGGTGCTTTTACACTGCAGGGATGACCAGCTGGCTTGTGACTCCTCAAAAAATTATATATATTTGTCACTCTCAGGCAGGGATGTCAAACTAAAATATACAGGAGGCCAAAATTAAAAATTTGGATAAAGTCGCGAGCCAACCTTGATGAACAAAAGTCTACAACTGAGGAAGTTTTTCCTTCTCATCAAATATAATGATGAACCTTTTCATATGGAAAGAAACTTTTGGTTGAACATTGAATCTGGAACAAGCAAAGCTTAACCACTTCACGCCAGAGCCTGTTTTTGCCTTTGTGACCAGGCCAATTTTTTCCATTCTGACCACTGTCACTTTATGAGGTAATTACTCTGGAACACTTCAACGGATTCCCCTGATTCTGAGATTGTTTTTTTGTGACATATTGTACTTCATGATAATGGTAAAATTTCTTTGATATCACTTGCGTTTATTTGTGAAAAAGTCAGAAATTTGGCGAAAATTTTGAACATTTTGCAATTTTCAAACTTTGAATTTTTATGCCCTTAAATCAGAGAGATATGTCACACAAAATAGTTAATAAATAACATTTACCACATGTCTACTTTACATCAGCACAATTTTGGAGCCAAAATTTTTTTTGTTAGGAAGCTATAAGGGTTAAAAGTTGACCAGCGATTTCTAATTTTTCCAACAAAATTGACAAAACCATTTTTTTTTAGGGACCAAATCTTATTTGAAGTGACTTTGAGGGGCCTTTATGACAGAAAATACCCAAAAGTGACACCATTCTAAAAACTGCATCCCTCAAGGTGCTCAAACCCACATTCAAGAAGTTTATTAACCCTTCTGGTGTTTTACGGGAATTTTTGGAATGTGGAAGAAAGCAATGAATATTTAACTTTTTTTCACAAAAATGTTACTTTAGACCCATTTTTTTTATTTTCACAAGAGTAACAGGAAAAAATGGACTACACAATTTGTAGTGCAATTTCTCATAAGCGCGCTGATACCCCATATGTGAGGGAAAACCACTGTTTGGGCGTTCTGCAGGGTTCGGAAGGGAAGGAGTGCCATTAGACTTTTTGAATGTAAAATTTGTTTGAATAATTAGCAGACGCCATGTTGCGTTTGGAGAGCTCCTGATGTGCCTAAACAGTGGAAACCCCCCACAAGTGACACCATTTTGGAAACTAGACCCCTTAGGAAACTTATCTAGATGTGTGGTGAGCACCTTGCAACTCCGGGTGCTTCACAGAAGTTTATAATATTGAGCCTTAAAAGTAAAATTTTCACATTTTTCCCACAAAAACGTTTTTCATCACTTAATTTTGCATTATCATAAGGGTAACAGGAGAAATTGCACCATGAAATTTGTTGTGCAATTTAGCTGATACCCCATATGTGGAGGAAAACCACTGTTTGGGCACACGGCGGGGTTCGGAAGGGAAGGAGCGCCATTTGACTTTTTGAATGTAAAATTTGCTTGAATAATTAGCGGACTTGTACCACTAACTGTGGTACAAATCCAGCCATTTCTGTCCTCCATTTAGAGTTTGAAGCAGTGTGTCAGTGAAGCTATTCACATCTGGTCGCTGTGAGGAATAGTAAACTACAGGTCTGCTATTTAAAACCGTGGGTGTCCGTCAGATGTATAACATATAACTGAAGTACAAATCCAGCCATTTGTAGTGAATGTGGAAAATATTGAATGTGGAAAATATTGTCCTCCATTTACAGTTTGTAGCAGTATGTCAGTGTACACCTTTTTACTGCTCCATTTGCTTGTTCGCAGAATACAGCCAGATTTTTTTAATTTTATTCACATTACTGTATTGTGGAAGCAGAGAAACTTTTTTCAATGATCAGATGCACGTGATCCATAAGACTGCCATAATAATACAGAAATTTTGTGGAGCATGCCAAATATTCCACTCCATTTAAAGTCAGCCAGCTGTGTTTTTTTAAACCAATTGACACTTGGTCATTGACAAATACTATACTATTAGGTGACTGCCTGAAACCGTGGCCATCAGATGTTATCTCATATGACTGTCCTAATAATCCAGCAATTTTTGTGAGTGTCTCAAACATTACACTCCATTTAAAGTATTGCAGTTGTGGGTTCAAACCTATTCACAGTTGGTCAATGACAAATAGCATATCTGTGAACAAAGTTGTCAGAGTATTACGCCACTTTTGTGGACTGACAAAAAAAAAAACATACAAAAAACAAGCTAAAATGGGAAAAATGTTAAGAAACATTCTTTTCAGGGTAATGACTTGTATATAAAGCCAAAGAAATAAAAAAAAAATATGGACTGCGGTAGACATTTATGGGACCAGAATGAACACTCATCTGGAGCTGATGATACCACCTAGCAGCACCTGTCCCTATTGTAAATGGATCTAACAGCGTTATCGTTAAGGAATAGAACAGATTTAAAAAAAATTTGGGCAGCACACAGTATAAGGCAATAATACCTGGCTGGATTGGTGTAATACACTATCCATACTGCGATACCTCACCTGTAAACAAATTTCAGATAAGATAGTTAATATTCTAGAATATACACTGCTCAAAAAAATAAAGGGAACACTCAAATAACCTAGAACTGAATGAATGAAATATTCTCATTGAATACTTTGTTCTGTACAAAGTTGAATGTGCTGACAACAAAATCACACAAAAATCATCAATGGAAATCAAATTTATTAACCAATGGAGGCCTGGATTTGGAGTCACCCCCAAAATTAAAGTGGAAAAACACACTACAGGCTGATTCAACTTTGATGTAATGTCCTTAAAACAAGTCAAAATGAGGCTCAGTATTGTGTGTGGCCTCCACATGCCTGTATGACCTCTCTACAACTCCTGGGCATGCTCCTGATGAGGTTGCGGATGGTCTCCTGTGGGATCTCCTCCCAGACCTGGACTAAAGCATCTGCCAATTCCTGGACAGTCTGTGGTGCAACGTGACGTTGGTGGATGGAGCGAGACATAATGTCCCTGATGTGCTCAATCGGATTCAGGTCTGCGGAACGGGCGGACCAGTCCATAGCTTCAAAGCCTTCATCTTGCAGGAACTGCTGACACACTCCAGCCACATGAGGTCTGGCATTGTCCTGCATTAGGAAGAACCCAGGACCAACCGCACCAGCATATGGTCTCACAAGGGGTCTGAGGATCTCATCTCAGTACCTATTGGCAGTCAGGCTACCTCTGGCGAGCACATGGAGTAGTGTGCGGCCCTCCAAAGAAATGCCACCCCACACCATTACTGACCCACTGCCAAACCGGTCATGCTGAAGGATGTCACAGGCAGCAGATCGCTCTCCACGGTGTCTCCAGACTCTGTCACGTCGGTCACATGTGCTCAGTATGAACCTGCTTTCATCTGTGAAGAGAAAGGGCACCAGTGGCGACTTTGCAAATCCTGGTGTTCTGTGGCAAATGCAATGCATCCGGCAGAGTGTTGGGCTGTGAGCACAACCCCCATCTGTGGATGTCGGGCCCTCATACCACCCTCATGGAGTCGGTTTCTAACCGTTTGTGCAGACACATGCACATTTGTGGCCTGCTGGAGGTCATTTTGCAGGGCTCTGGCAGTGCTCCTCCTGTTCCTCCTTGCACAAAGGTGGAGGTAGCGGTCCTGCTGCTGGGTTGCTGCCCTCCTACGGCCCCCTCTACGTCTCCTGGTGTACAGGCCTGTCTCCTGGTAGCGCCTCCAGCCTCTGAACACTACGCTGACAGACACAGCAAACCTTCTTGCCACAGCTCACATTGATGTGCCATCCTGGATGAGCTGCACTACCTGAGAAACTTCTGTGGGTTGTAGAGTCCGTCTCATGCTATCACGAGTGTGAAAGCACAACTAACATTCAAAAGTGACCAAAACATCAGCCAGAAAGCATTGGTACTGAGATGTGGTCTGTGGTCCCCACCTGCAGAACCACTCCTTTATTGAGTGTGTCTTGATAATTGCCAATAATTTCCATCTATTGTCTATTCCATTTGCACAGCAGCATGTGAAATTGATTGTCAATCAGTGTTGCTTCCTAAGTGGACAGTTTGATTTCACAAAAGTTTCATTTACTTGGAGTTATATTCTGTTCTTTAAGTGTTCCCTTTATTTTTTTGAGCAGTGTAGAATCTATTTGAATTGTCCTTCCCATTATTAAGGAGTGGGTCTCTTATACTGTTATTGCATAAGCAGCAATTTCAAAGGCTGCCAAAAATTAGGACACACTCCAATACACATTTGAAGAGACGTAAAAAAAAAAAAAAGAACAGTAGGATCTTTCTTTAGTATAAAAACCAGACTCGCCAATGTAACCTCAATGTAATCACATTTTTCTACTCCTGCACCTCCTCCTCCTGTTCGGCCTCCATCTCCGAAATGACCACATCATTCACAAGCTGGAACAACTGCAGCACTGCCTTGGCCAAGCGGCAACAGGCTGTGCTGAAGATAATATGCTTAATGCTTAGGTGACAAACCATCCACTGCTGCAGAGTTGTTGAAAGCTGTTACACAACAGGCAGATCTGTTACTCTCACTGCTGAACATACAGCCAGGCATGTTCGTAAGTGACAGTGGCGGGAACCTAGTGGCAAAGAAATGACAGCAGAAGTAGATACGGTTTCCCTCTATGCTAGTCCTTTCATGCAACCTAAATTATATGGCTGTGGTGAAATACAACTCTCTCTGAGAAGCAGCCCTGGCTAAGAAAAGTCTGTGTGAATGTTCCCAGACTCTCTATGGCTGCTTTTTTCATGTGACATGCAGAAGTAGTGCTGTTGCTTCAAAAGCATGTCGCAACTATAAGAGTTTGCACAAGCACATGAGACAGGGAGTGTTGTGCTCCAGAAGTATCCAGCAACTAGAGGGGTTAACACAGTCACAGGAGAAGGGGGATATTTTAGCAGAGCCGCAGGGAGATTGTGGGGAAGTTGTTTACTGTCTGGCTGGAGCAGAAGAGAAAGGTGGTGTGTGTTCTGTATCTCACAGAAACGCCCCTGCAAGTGAAAAGGTTTCAAATGAGGAGTGAAGCTAAGCACAGGTCAGGTAAAGTTCCTGAACTAACAGTGCAGAGTATTGTCAGGCAGAAAGATAAGGACTGGAAGAAATGGTGTCACAGGGATCATTTCCCTCAGCAAACCCCCCCCAGAAGAAGAGAAAGGTGGTGTGTGTTCTGTATCTCACAGAAACGCCCCTGCAAGTGAAAAGGTTTCAAGTGAGGAGTGAAGCTAAGCACAGGTCAGGTAAAGTTCCTGAACTAACAGTGCAGAGTATTGTCAGGCAGAAAGATAAGGACTGGAAGAAATGGTGTCACAGGGATCATTTCCCTCAGCAAACCCCCCCCCTACTCCATCTCACTGTGCTGTAAAGAATGCTGTGTTCATTAATGTGCCTTTGCATTAGAACTGTGCTGTCCTGTACTACTGGGAAGACTGTGAACTGCTGTGCTCCTAAGGAAACTGCACTGTTTGTCACTGGAGCCTGTTGCTCATAAGACTTAACTTGCACTGACTGCGAGGCTTCTTATTAAATGCTATTGTTCTACCATTTATGAGGACTCTTGTCAAGTGTGTTTGGTCAGCAAGTGAAACAACCTACATGTCTGTGCCTGAGGGTCAATACCCCTGTGTGCCTGAGAGAAGCTGCAGCACATGGTCTATGGTCGCCCAGAGTAACGGTTTCCCCACGATTCCAAAGAATTCATGTAACCTGTCTCGCCCCTATCTGAACCTCGCGGCGTGCGTGTAACATTGGTGGCCCGTACGGGGAATCCTGAGCGGGAATTAGCGTGTAGAGGGAGAAGAGGAAAAGTGTCTGGAAAAACACAGCAGCACAGTACCTCAACTCAACTCTCCTACACCAGTTAAAGGGGACCAGCCCTAAAGAAAAACTCACTAGCAGCAATGGATGTGGAAATACAAATGGACAGAATTAGTGAGCTGCTTCTTCAGTTAACCTGTGAAGAATTGAGAACAGTAGCTGAACATAAAGATGTCAGTAGAACAGATTTCCAAAGCACAAAACCGCAGGCAACTGTTAGCTGCCATTAATGCAAAAATGGATGAGCTGGGGGAGAAAGAAGCTGAAGACATCATGGGGACATTCCTCCAGGAACTAACACAGTTTCTAACCAGGGTGAAGTTGTAGGGGCGGCACGAATTACCAAAAGCAGGAATCTCCATCTACAGACTGAACTACAGGAATTGAAAGAACAATTCAAAGCCCTAACAACAGCCCTGCAGGAATCGACCAAAACCTCTGAACGGGTGATTGACTCAGACTGGACCTTTAACCTGCTCAGGTTAGATAAATCAGGGAGACAGTCCTCTCTAACACCACAAATCACCATAAGGAAAGAATTCAAGATCCGGGGACAGATTGGAGAGTGTGAACAGAAAGAGAGACTGTCTTGTAGGAACTTGTTGCACCAGATCGATGCAGGCTTACAGAAAAGCTACTAGCCAGATGAGATAGTAGAGGGGGTGGTGAAGCCCAGGACTGAACCTCCATAGTATGCTAGAAATGAAAAGTCAATTGACCTTGCAACAGCTGAAGATGATTTTAAAAGGGTACTATAAAGAAGAGAGTACTTCAGAATTGTTCCACCGACTCATTAACCTCTCACAGAAAAATAATGAATCACCCCAAAATTTCTTGTTCAGAGCAATTGAACTGAAGGATAGATTGTTGTTTGCATCCAGAGATGTAGAAGCGGAAGATAAGTTTGATGCTGGACAAGTCCAGAAGAAGTTCTTGATATCTTTGGAAACGGGATTAATCAGCAAAGATATCAAGTTGTAACTGAAACAGTACCTAGAAGATCCTGGCATTTTGGACGAAGTCCTAATTGAAAAAGTGAATGAGGCCGCTAGTTTGGAGTCAGAGAGCGAACAGAAGTTAAAGAAAGGCTCTGCTCCTAAAATCACCAAAATGAGTCAGCTGAAGTTGGAGGCCCCCGGTGGCCAGTCCGAAGATCATCATAGAGACCCTCCAGTGCCACCTCCGAGAGGGAACCTTAAAGCACCAACAAAAGAGAGGACCGCCAGTGCTGACTGGGAAGAAGTAATAAGAGAACTGCGAGCTGAGTTAATTGAGGTGAAAAAGTTGATTCGTTCCAGGCTAGAACCATTATACTTCAGACCCAGGAGTGGGTTCCAAAACAGAAGATACCCGGCTTGTGAAGCGTGTTGTTCATCAAATCAGAGTACGGTGTGTGTCCACTATCTAAGATGTGGTGAGGAAGGACATTATGCTATGGAATGCCAATGGTCACAGTCGTTTGGGTTAAAACATAGGAAGTTACCAGTGCGGGGTGACTGACAACCGCGACAAGGAGGAGGCCTAGAAGCAAATCCAAGTCTCACCAATCACCAGAACGGCGCAAGAGGTAAAACGGCTGCGTCAGTACTATCTCCAAGTGTGTTCCTGTCTACAACAGCTGCAAGGGATGCAGGGGAATTAGTTACTCAATGCCCAGTGCGGAGGTCAAACGATGTACTCCTGGGAGGAGGATTCCTCAGTCAGTAAAGATAGCCTCATCAGCCTAATCGGTGAAAGGTGTTTTATACAGTGCCAGCTAGATGGACTCCTAGTAAAAGCACTCTGGGACACAGGAGCCCAAGCGAGCCTTTTAAATTAAGAATGGAGAAGGCGCTACCTACCTCACACTTGCCTTCGGTCACTAAAAGAAGTCTTGGGACCAGTTTAATTTTACGGCAAAGCCATTGTGATGAAAGCCGGCCGGTGGGTGCAGCTCTCTGGCGCCCCCTTACCTCTCAGGTCAGTCAAGGTACTGCACCTAGAGAAAGTAGTGCCAGGAAGCTGCAACCAGCGCAGGGAACACGGTAGTGTGTTATCCCTTCAACGTCACTAAACCGTAACGTCACTACACAGCACAACTCGCTAGCGCCCTCTTAGCCTCAGGTCAGTCAAGGAACTGCACCTAGGATAAGCGGTCGCCAGGGAGACTGTCCTGTAACCTACTGGGTATCGGGGCCCTCTGTAGTGAGGGCGGTATATATATCTTCCTTGGCCGCGCCAGGAATATATATATCTGAACCTCCGACCGTCACTACCAGCCTTCCCCAATCCCCAGTTGGTATGCTGCCACCAGTCCCTATTTTAGATATACGCCGAGTCCGTGAATGGGCCTATATCGGGTCAGGAACCAACCCTGGGTAGCGTTTTTGGCTTGAGCCGAGCTCGCACGGACGTGCGTTCGTTATGCAGAATAAAAGGCAGGCCCACAATTACTTGAGGTAATTGATTATAATAATACACTAGATACACGATATACAACTAAATATACACAGGTATAAGGTCAGGCTAAACTATACAACAATGGAATACAACACACAGAATCACCACAGCATATCAGTTACCGGTTTCTTGATTTTCTTGTGACGCAGGGAGAGGATTCTGCGGTCGCAGGCACGGTTCTTTGTTACAGGCTGAGGCCTACCACCGCATGGTCAAACTGCTCCTCCCCTTGGTGGCCTCAGCTGGTGCTCAGATGTTCAGCACACCACTCTTGGGTCAAGACTGACTTGTCTCTTGTCTGTCCTGCTATCTTACCTGCCCCGTCCCGCCCACTGCTGGTGAGGTCAGCTGGCTCAGTCTCCACCCTCAGGTCTAACTTCGATCAGAAGCCCAAATTCTATGGAACCCAATAACTTCTTCTGGGATGGTCTCATGATACCCCCAGGGGTTCCCATGGATTCGGGCCGCCGTAACCGACCTTTTGATATCAATTATGATACCATACGGTCCTCAGGAATGGCTCCGCGCTATATCTTGGCTTCCAGAGCACGTACAAACGTCTACCGCGGAGGCTTGTGTGCGCAATGGCTCCGGGACGCCGTGATATTTTTTTATTGGCCCATCCCACGCAACATGCGTGTACTATTCATGTTTCTATATCTTATGCCTCCATGCTTGTGACAGACAAAGAAACTAGTCCTATGGGACAAATGGTCAGGTACAGATAGACGAAGCACCCCCCCCTGCTGGCTGTGTTTCCTCTCGAAGTCTTTGAAGCTCCTAGCAGTCAAGTGTTAAGTAGGCTTCTTATCTTACAGGAGCCTGGATGGGGGGAAACTATCTAGTTGACGTTTTAACAGAAGGTCCCAAGGGTGGGGGCTGCTGAAGTGTGGCCATCCCTGGATATGATTTATCATTACCAAGATGGCGGCTACAGGTTCATCACACCTCCCCCTATACGAGGGCGCGAGGGGGTAGCACATTCCTGTGTTCCCCCGTGCGTCCTTCTGCACCCTCCCCTTGCCGGGATAACCCGTCAGCGTTACCGTGGTCACGGCCTCTTCTGTGGCGAATGGAGAAGTGGTACTGCTGGAGAGCGAGGCTCCAGCGTAGCAACCTGCCATTCGACCCAGAGACCGTGTGTAACCAGCTGAGGGGGTTGTGGTCCGTCTCCACGGTGAAATGGCTCCCGTACAAGTAGGGCTGCAGACGCTGCAGGGCCCATACAATTGCCAGGCATTCTTTTTCCACCGTGGAGTAAGCCACCTCCCGGGGCAGTAGCTTCCTGCTCAGGTACAAGACAGGATGTTCCTGGCCTGTCGTGTTGACCTGACTTAGCACAGCACCGAGGCCAAAGTCACTGGCGTCGGTCTGTACCACAAACGGCCGGTCGAAGTCGGCAGCTTGCAGTACAGGGGAGCTACTTAGGGCGGCCTTGAGTGCCCCGAAAGCTGTCTCGCAGGCGACTGTCCAGTCGACTGCGACGGGCAGCTTCTTCTTGGTGAGGTCCGTCAGGGGCTTGGCCAGGGTGCTATAGTGTGGGACGAACCTCCTATAGTACCCGGCGGTCCCCAAGAAGGACATCACCTGCTTTTTGGTCCTAGGAGTGGGCCAGGATGCGATGGCATCCACTTTCCCCGGTTCTGGCTTCAGAACCCCCCCGCCTACCCGGTGACCCAGGTAGAGGACCTCACTCATGCCCAGCTGGCACTTTTCCGGCTTGATGGTCAAGCCTGCCCGGTGGATCCGACCGAGCACCTGCCGCAGGTGCTCTAGGTGATCCTCCCAAGTGGGACTGAAGACTGCAATATCGTCCAAGTACGCAGCCGCGTACCCTTCAAGTCCCTCAAGCAGCGTATTGACCATCCGCTGAAAAGTGGCAGGGGCATTCTTCATGCCGAATGGCATCACTGTGGACTCGTACAGTCCAAAAGGGGTGATAATGGCAGAGCGTTCCCTTGCCGCGGGGGTCAGAGGAATCTGCCAGTACCCCCGGCTCAGATCCATGATGGTCAGGTACTTAGCCCCGGCCATCCGATCGAGCAGGTCATCGATGCGTGGTATGGGGAACGCATCGGTGGCCGTTACAGCGTTGAGCCCCCGGTAGTCCACGCAGAACCGTGTAGTTCGGTCCTTCTTTGGTACGAGGACTACAGGCGAGGCCCACGCGCTGCTGGATGCCTGGATCACCCCCAGCTTCAGCATCTCGTCTATCTCTTGGCGCATGTTTCCCTGCACCTCGAAAGAGACCCGATATGCTGAACGCCGGATCGGCGGGTGATCGCCAGTGTCCACGTCGTGGACAGCCATCTCAGTCCTTCCGGGCAGGCTGCTGAACAGCCCCCGGAAGGGGTGCAGGGTGGTCCCCAGCTGGGACCGTTGGTCCTCCGTGAGCTGGTGGCCAACCCCCACATCCTCGATGGACCCACCCGCCTTGGCTTGGGTGAGCAGATCCAGGAGGGTTTCTACCTCTCCTTCCTCGGGAAGGTTGCACACTGGGTGGGCAGTCGCTTCCCGCTCATGATGAGCCTTCATCATGTTCACGTGGAAGGCCTTCCTCCTTCCACGGGCGTGATCCAGGGTGACCAGATAGGTGACGGCATTGAGTTTCTGGTGCACGAAGTAGGGACCTTCCCAGGCTGCCTGAAGCTTGTTCTGTGGTACGGGGACCAGTACCCACACCTTTTGACCCACCTGGTAGGTCCTCTCACAAGCATTCTGGTCGTACCACCGCTTCTGGTCGGCCTGGGCCTGGGCCATATTGTCCTGCACCAGCTTTGCCAAGGCCATCATCCTGTCCCGGTGGCGCACGACATACTCGATGACCGACACCTCGGGGGTGGCCAAATCCCCTTCCCATGCTTCCTTCACCAGAGCCAGGGGGCCCCGTACCCATCGCCCGTACAGGAGCTCAAAGGGGGAGAACCCCGTTGAGGCCTGCGGAACCTCCCGGTAAGCAAATAGGAGGTGTGGGAGGTAACGCTCCCAGTCTCTCCCGTGGGAGTCGACCAACATCTTAAGCATCTGCTTTAAGGTGCCATTGAACCGCTCACACAGGCCATTAGTCTGTGGGTGATACGGGCTGGCCACCAGATGTTGCACCTGCATTTGCTTACAGAGGGACTCCATCAGCCGCGACATGAACTGGGTCCCTCGGTCGGTGAGCATTTCTTGGGGGAAACCCACTCTGGAGAAGATCTCCAGTAAGGCGGTAGCCACCTTGTCGGCCCGAATGGACGACAAAGCTACCGCTTCCGGGTACCGGGTGGCATAGTCCACTACCGTGAGTATGAAGCATTTCCCGGAGTGGCTGGGAGTGGACAGAGGTCCAATAAGATCCACAGCAACCCTCGAGAAAGGCTCTTCGATGATTGGCAGAGTTACCAGTGGGGCTTTGGGGCGCGGCCCCGCCTTCCCCACCCTCTGACAGGTGTCACACGAACGGCAGTAGGCACCCACCGCGGCTCCCATCCCAGGCCAGTAGAAATGCTGAGCTATCCTGGCCTTGGTTTTAGCGATCCCTAGGTGTCCGGCCATCGGAATCTCGTGTGCGATCCGCAACAATTCCGCCCTGAACGGATAGGGTACCACTAACTGTCGGTCCCTGGGCCACGCCTCCGGTGAACCCTGCTGGACCGTTACCCGGTACAGCCGTCCCTGGTCCCAGACCACACGCTCGCAGTCTGACTCCATGGGAGGCTGTGCCGCCTGTTCCTTGAGAGCTTTCAGGCTGTCGTCTGCTTCCAACGCAGCCTGAAATTCCTGACTTGATGTGGCCAGAATCGACGAAACTGCCACATCCTCTGTCAGCCCCTCCGGGCATGTCACCTGGCCGCTGTCTGACCCGGCAGACACTTGGTCAGAAGTGGGGAAGCCGTCGGACCTCTGCAAGGCTCCTTGGGCTCCGGCGCTCCCACTCCTGGTGACAGCGGCTATGACCGCTGTGACCGTGGGTAGTGCCCGCTTCCCCTCTGTTTCTGACCAAGCCGCCCGATCAGGCAGGCTTCCTAGGCCTTTGGACATCTCGGATGTGGGGAACTCCTGCCCTGGGGTCTTACCTGGCGGCTCCTCTCTTGGGACACCCCCACCCCCCATGGCCTGTTCCTCCCCCTGCAGTGGGCCTATACTCAGCAGCCTGGATACCCCTGGGAGCCCTACACTGCCGGTAGCTGCCCCCCTCTCCATCCCTGAGCTTCCCTCTACAGAATCCTGCCCACCCCCTCCCTCACCGGAGGACAAGAGGTCACGGCACGCCGGCTGAGCACCTCTGCGGGCATCCCCACACTCCCCACCTGCTTTCACTAACCCTGTTTGTGTTGTGTCTGTGCAGGTGTTACCCTCAGGTTTCACTCCCTCCTCCTCAGCAGGACGCACACTACATACAACATGGTTGGCATTAGCAGCTGACAAATCAATACACTCTTGGGGGGCCGAACTTGGGGGTTCAGAGGGTACATACTGCGATACTAGACGCCCCAAGTCGGTCCCTAATAAAACATTTGCGGGAATATTTGGCGTTACTCCCACCTCCCGCATCCCCCTTCCGGCACCCCAGTCCAAATACACCATGGCAACGGGAAGTGCCGGCTCCACGCCTCCAACCCCGGAGACGGAAAGAGTCTTTCCTGGTACCAAGTCCTGGGGGGACACCACCTCAGGCCGTACCAGTGTTCGTTCAGCGCCAGTGTCCCGCAGTCCCATGACCGCAGAACGGCCTATGGTGACGGGTTGGATGTTGTCCAGGGACCTACCACCACCCCCTCCCACACACAAAACATTGGGCGCTCTCTGGGACTGGGATGGGGTCTTTTGGCGCTGGGGACACTCAGCCCTAAAGTGTCCTGGTTTGTTGCATAGATGACAACGTCTTACGTCTGGTCCTTGCCTGGAGAGGGCAACAGGGGGATACACCCCTTGTGTTCTAGGGGCCGGGGAAACAGGGGCATGACTGGGCTTACCCCCTCTCCAGGTGCTGCTGGCAGACTTCTTCAGCTCAGGCGCCCTGTTATTGGCATACTCGTCTGCCAGGGCGGCTGTAGCAGAAGCCCCTGTTGGTTTTCGGTCACGGAGGAACTGTCGGAGGTCCTCTGGGCAGTTCCACAAGAACTGCTCCGTGACGAACAGTTCCTGGACCTCCTGGCGGGTAGTAAGCGCTAGACCCGAGGTCCAGTGCTCTGCGGCTCTCAACAGCGCCCGCATATGATCGGTCCAGGTGTCCTTGGGGCCACGCAGCAGGCTCCGGAACTTCTGGCGGTACGACTCGGGAGTGAGGTTGTACTGCCGGATCAGGGCCCGCTTGATGCAGTCGTAGTTCTGTACCTCCCTGGCAGGTAAGTCCCCCAAGGCATCCAGGGACTTACCCCTCAAACGGGGGGTCAGGTATCTGGCCCACTGATCCCGGGCCAGATGGTGCTGAAGACAGGTCCGTTCAAATGCCACCAGAAAGGAGTCCAGGTCCCCATCCTTCTCCAGTAGAGGGAAGTCCTCAGCTCGGACTTTGGACGACTTGGTCTCCTGATGGGTTGGTTGCTCTAGCGGAAGCCCCCGCTGGGCCAGGTCCAGTTGGTGCTGGCGCTCCGCAGCTCGCTCTGCACGCTCCGCAACCTCCCGGCGCTCTGCAGCTTCACGCTCCGCAGCCCGCTCCGCAGCCCGCTCCGCAGCCCGCTCTGCACGCTCCTCCTCCGCTGCCTTCTCTGATGCTGCCAGGAGGGTTTTGTAGACGGCATCGCCATGAGACTGGAGACTTGCCATAGCCGCTTGTAAAAGGGCTTGTGATCTGGACAGGCTGGGCTGGGTAGGTGGTGGGCAGCCCACTGCGGGACCGTATACTGGGGACTGGCTCCCTGAGGTGCCCGGGCTGGACTCCTCCTCGCCATGAGTAACAATGTCCTCCCCTCCTGCCACACGGACCGTAGCATTAGCCTCTTGCAGGGTCTTGCTCCTGGTGCCGTCTGCCATCTTGGTAACCGACACCGCTGCAACCCTGAGTTTGCACACACCTTGTTATACTTTTAGCCTGACCGTCTAACGTTGGGCTGACCTTAAGACTCCAGCAGTGGAAGTTACCACTGGCAGTCTTTAGTGCCTGGGAGTAGGGGTCCCACAACACTATTATTCTGCAATCCCACCGCTCTGCCACCAATGTGATGAAAGCCGGCCGGTGGGTGCAGCTCTCTGGCGCCCCCTTACCTCTCAGGTCAGTCAAGGTACTGCACCTAGAGAAAGTAGTGCCAGGAAGCTGCAACCAGCGCAGGGAACACGGTAGTGTGTTATCCCTTCAACGTCACTAAACCGTAACGTCACTACACAGCACAACTCGCTAGCGCCCTCTTAGCCTCAGGTCAGTCAAGGAACTGCACCTAGGATAAGCGGTCGCCAGGGAGACTGTCCTGTAACCTACTGGGTATCGGGGCCCTCTGTAGTGAGGGCGGTATATATATCTTCCTTGGCCGCGCCAGGAATATATATATCTGAACCTCCGACCGTCACTACCAGCCTTCCCCAATCCCCAGTTGGTATGCTGCCACCAGTCCCTATTTTAGATATACGCCCAGTCCGTGAATGGGCCTATATCGGGTCAGGAACCAACCCTGGGTAGCGTTTTTGGCTTGAGCCGAGCTCGCACGGACGTGCGTTCGTTATGCAGAATAAAAGGCAGGCCCACAATTACTTGAGGTAATTGATTATAATAATACACTAGATACACGATATACAACTAAATATACACAGGTATAAGGTCAGGCTAAACTATACAACAATGGAATACAACACACAGAATCACCACAGCATATCAGTTACCGGTTTCTTGATTTTCTTGTGACGCAGGGAGAGGATACTGCGGTCGCAGGCACGGTTCTTTGTTACAGGCTGAGGCCTACCACCGCATGGTCAAACTGCTCCTCCCCTTGGTGGCCTCAGCTGGTGCTCAGATGTTCAGCACACCACTCTTGGGTCAAGACTGACTTGTCTCTTGTCTGTCCTGCTATCTTACCTGCCCCGTCCCGCCCACTGCTGGTGAGGTCAGCTGGCTCAGTCTCCACCCTCAGGTCTAACTTCGATCAGAAGCCCAAATTCTATGGAACCCAATAACTTCTTCTGGGATGGTCTCATGATACCCCCAGGGGTTCCCATGGATTCGGGCCGCCGTAACCGACCTTTTGATATCAATTATGATACCATACGGTCCTCAGGAATGGCTCCGCGCTATATCTTGGCTTCCAGAGCACGTACAAACGTCTACCGCGGAGGCTTGTGTGCGCAATGGCTCCGGGACGCCGTGATATTTTTTTATTGGCCCATCCCACGCAACATGCGTGTACTATTCATGTTTCTATATCTTATGCCTCCATGCTTGTGACAGACAAAGAAACTAGTCCTATGGGACAAATGGTCAGGTACAGATAGACGAAGCACCCCCCCCTGCTGGCTGTGTTTCCTCTCGAAGTCTTTGAAGCTCCTAGCAGTCAAGTGTTAAGTAGGCTTCTTATCTTACAGGAGCCTGGATGGGGGGAAACTATCTAGTTGACGTTTTAACAGAAGGTCCCAAGGGTGGGGGCTGCTGAAGTGTGGCCATCCCTGGATATGATTTATCATTACCAAGATGGCGGCTACAGGTTCATCACAGCCATCAACCAGACCGAAATCCATTTCATAGGCTGGGTTGTGACTTTCCAACTCAGGGCCACAAAGAACAGCAACACCATCGAGCTTTTGGTACTTTTTCTCGTGACCAGTGATCAGAACATGGCAGAGGATCCTATCCTAGGTTATAATGTAATCAGTGAGGTCATCACGAAACACAAGACAGGGGCGATGGTGATGGATGCAACCGCCACATCGCTCGCCATACCCAACGCCGTGGCAGAAAACGTGATTCATAGAGTAAAGAAATCACAGAATACAATGGACCTAAAAGAAGTCAAGGTAGGCTTGCGCTCAACCATCATCCCTGCAAACCAAATGGTGGGGGTAAGGTGTGGAGTCCGGGTAGAACTGGGAAGAAAAGTCCAGAAAAGACTGTTCGTGCCAAAAGACTCCTCAGAACTTCCGGAAGGCCTAGTTCAAGGTGAGACTGTGCTTACGATTCCTACTGGTGGGTTTGCTCGAGTGACAGTACCGGTGATGAATACTACGAAATACGAAATTATACTGGATCCAAAGACTGTGTTAGGTCACATCGAAACCATTAAAACGGTATATCCAGCCAGTGTGAGACCAGCCCAGTGGTCTACAGTGAATTCAGTCTCCCCACCAAGGAACAGAAGTTGCCCAGGGGAGGAAATTGCGCAACCCACCTCGGGGTACTGGGATTCCCCAGTACCCCTGGAACACTTGTGTGCTGAAGATCTAGCGGTAGCAAAACAGATGCTGAGAGAAGCGTGTCATGCGTTCTCCAATGCTGAATCTGATATAGGCTGTATCCCATCGTTGCATTTGAAAATCAATTTGAAAGACACGACCCCAGTAACCAGAAGTTACATGTCTGTGCCAAAACCATTACATCGTGAAGTGAAAGAATATTTACAAGATCTCATCAATAGAGGTTGGGTCCAAAAGTCGAAGTTATCTTATTCCTCTCCTATTGTCTGTGTTAGGAAGAAGGATGGTACATTGAGACTCTGTTGTGATTACCGGGAACTAAACCGAAAGTCAGTACCTGATCGACACCTGATACCAAAGATCCAAGATATGCTGGATAGCCTATCAGGAAGCACCTGGTTCTCTGTCCTCGATCAGCATAAGGCATACCACCAAGGGTTTGTCGAAGAGTCCAGTAGACCCTTGACAACATTCATCACACCGTGGGGATTATATGAGTGGATCCACATACCGTTTGGGCTCAGTTCAGCTCCAGTAGAATTTCAGAGGAGCATGGAGACATGTTTAGAAGGATTGAGGGACGATATCTGCCAGCCGTACTTGGATGACAATGTGGTACACAGCAAAACCTTCCAAGAGCATGTTGAACACGTGAGGACCGTATTACAATGGTATCAACAACACGGAGTTAAGTTGACCCCAAAGAAATGTGAACTGTTCAAAAGACAAGTCCGAATTCTAAGGAAAATTGTGTCCGGAGAAGGATATACCATGGACCCAGCAGAAATCGCTCCGGTACTGGCCTTAAAAGACAAGCGGCCCTCTACCATCGGGGAGTTGAGGCAGATATTAGGATTCCTCTCCTACTATCGTACTTATGTTCGGAACTTCTCCAGGATTGCCGCCCCACTATACTCCCCCTTGGGGGGGACGACAGAGACAACACCCACGGAGAAAAAAAAGAACGCGGGTAGGACCGGGCTTAAAAGAAACTATGCCGTTTCGTCCCAACAGCCCATTCTCTGGACAGCAGACCACCAGTAGGCATTGGAAGAACTAGTAGACTACCTGGTAAAACCACCCATCTTGAGATATCCTGATTTCAGTTTACCATTTGGTCTTCATTGTGACGCTTCTCAAGTTGGACTGGGAGCTGCACTGTATCAGCATCAAGATGGAAAAATGAGAGTCATTGGTTACGGTTCTAGAACGTTGACAGACGCTGAGAAGATTTACAATCTACATTCCGGAAAATTGGAATTCCTGGCATTGAAATTGGCTTTCTGTGGACGATTTAGAGATTATCTCTACTACAGCAAAGAGTTTGAGGTATACACTGACAACAGCCCTTTGACCTATGTCCTTACTACAGCCAAACTGAATACAACGGGTCAGAGATGGGTCGCTGAACTAGCTGACTTCAATTTCAGCATCAAGTACAGGCCAGGAAAATGCAATGTGGATGCTGATGGATTATCAAGAATGCCACTGGAGCCTGAGGAGTTCATGCAAGAATGCTTGGAGGAAGTCAGTCTGGAAGCAATTGAGAACACAGCCCAAGCAGTACAAGCTTATCAGGAGGAAGACACACCATTGTGGTATCCATTAACGGTGGAAACCACCATAAAAGCGAGAGAACAAGATCACCCCCGGTCTATTCAACAACTACCAAAAGGGAAAATCCATAGCGCACAACGGGAAGATCCGATAATTGGTAGAATACTACTTTATGGGGACCAAAATCGGTTTCCAAGTAAACGGGAGAGAGACAACGAGTCACCAGCAGTATCTGTTTTAGTTAAAGAATGGACGAAGCTCTACCTCAGTGAAGACGGTATCCTGTATCATAAAGGGGGACAAAACCGGCAGTTGGTACTACCAAGAATATTCTGTTGGTTGGTCTTGAAAGAACTCCATGAAAACATGTGACACCTGGGAGTGGAAAGGACAACAAACATGATCCGTGAACGTTTCTTCTGGCTGTACATGAAGAGAGATATTGAGAGGTACGTGACCAGGGAGTGTGGGTGTCTGAAAGATAAACGTACCAACACATCAACCGGGGCACCTATGGGCAACATCCAAATTACTTATCCGTATGAGATGGTCTCAATAGACTTTCTACATCTCAAGACGTGCAAGTGTGGTTACGAATACATCTTGTTGGTGATGGACCATTTCACTTGATTTGCTCAAGCATATGCCACCACCAATAAATCGGGTCGAACAGCAGCAGAGAAGATCTTCAATGATTTTGCCTTGAGGTTTGGGTTCCCTACGAGGTTACACAGCAACCAAGGAAGAGAATTTGAGAACCAGCTCTTAGCCAAGCTAGGAAAGTACTGTAGAATTCAGAGATCCCAAACAACACCCTATCACCCAGAGGGTAATGGACAAGTGGAACGTTTTAACTGGACATTATTGTCGATGTTGCGCACTTTAACAGCTGATGAGAAAAAAGACTGGAAAAGTTCTCTGTCTAGAGTGGTACATGCCTATAACTATACAAAGAGCGATGCAACGGGTTACTCACCCTTTTTTCTATTGTATGGACGATCGCCAAGACTGTCAATCGACATCATGTTCGATACTCCGGTGTCAGAGATTTACAGAACGTATCCAGAGTATGTTCGGAAATGGAAGGAACGGATGGCAGAGGCATACAACATAGCATCCAAAGTGGTTACGCAAGGACAGAGCAAGAGTAAGGAGTAATATGATCGAAAATGTTATGGAGCAGAATTGGCACAGGGAAGCCGGGTGCTAGTCAAGAACGTATGTGAGAAAGGCGGTCCAGGAAAACTTCGTTCGTACTGGGAAGACAAGGTGTATGTGGTCTTAAGGAGGAAAGCTGATGACAGCCCAGTGTATGAAATCCGATTGGAAACGGGAGACAAGAAAACCAGAATAGTCCATCGGAATTTACTGCTACCCTGTGATTATCTCCCACCACAAAAAGACATCCCAGAAGTGGACCGACATTGTGAGAGATCAACTAAGGGACCACCACAGACTGAAGCTCCGGAGGTGGATAGTGACCTTGAAATTTCCGATGGAGAAGAACACAGCGCTGTATTTTTCGGACCAACAAGGAGAGGGATGTACCATCCTCAGGAGAGTGAACTAAGTCCTGAGCCTCCAGAGTTCATACCAAGATGAAGTCCAATTCAGATCTGATGATCAAACACTAGCCACTGAAGAGACTGATCGACACTCAGGAGGAGCGGAATTACCAGTCCGTGTGGAAACAAGTGACTCAGGAGAAGCACAGGAACTTACATAGGCAGCTCCAAGAGCATCTAAGGAAGCATGGAAAATGAGTGTGGCGGAAGAAACTTCTGTGACCGAAGAACCCGTGGTCTCTGAGGAACAACCCACCAGGAGGATGTCAACTCGAGAAGTGAGGAGGCCCATGATGCTGATTTATGAGACACTTGGTGAACCGAGTCAAGTGCTAAGGACTGTTGACTGGAAACAGGTATCTCTGTCTGCGGACCAGATAAGCCCACTTGAGTTGTATTCACCACCGAGAGCGAGCTGGTTGAAGACATATGAAAAGCTCCAGCTGAAGAGATGCTGATTGTTTTAATTGTGTTAATTGTTTATTTCTTACAGGCATCCTACAAGAAAAAAGTCATAAGAATAGGTTGTTATCAATGTTAATGAATGTTATACCAATTTGACAATGCCAATTTGTATATAAAGTTACTCAACCTTCACCACTGTCTTAGAATTGGTCAGATCGACCAATTAAGTCGAATCTCGAGGAAGACATTCAAAAAGGAGGGAAGAGTGTGACATGCAGAAGTAGTGCTGTTTCATCAAAAGCATCCAGCAACTATATGAGTTAACACAAGCACATGAGACAAGGAGTTTAGTGCTCCAGAAGCATCCAGCAACTAGAGGGGTTAACACAGCCACAGGAGAAGGGGAGTGTTTTAGCAGAACCCCAGGGGATTGTGGGGAAGTTGTTTACTGTCTGACTGGAGCTGAAGGGAAAGGTGGTGTGTGTGTTCTGTATCTCACAGAAGTGCCCCTGCAAGTGAAAAGAATTCAAGTCAGGAGTGAAGCTAAGCACAGGTCAAGTAGAGTTCCTGAACTAACAGTGCAGAGTATTGTCAGGCAGAAAGATAAGGACTGGAAGAAATGGTGTCACATTGATCATTTCCCTCAGCAAACCCCCCCCCCTCCATCTCACTGTGCTGTAAAGAATGCTGTGTTCATTAATGTGCCTTTGCATTAGAACTGTGCTGTCCTGTACTACTGGGAAGACTGTGAACTGCTGTGCTGCTAAGGAAACTGTACAGTTGGTCACTGGAGCCTGTTGCTCATAAGACTTAACTTGCACTGGCTATGCGGCTTCTTATTAAATGCTACTGTTCTACCGTTTATGAGGACTCTTGTCAAGTGTGTCTGATCAACAAGTGAAACAACCTACTTGTCTGTGCCGGAGGGTCAATACCCCTGTGTGCCTGAGAGAAGCTGCAGCACATGGTCTATGGTCGCCCTGAGTAACGGTTCCCCCAGGATTCCAAAGAATTCATGTAGCCTGTCTCGCCCCTATCTGAACCTTGTGGCGTGCGTGTAACATTTACTGTGGACTGGTTCCAGCAATCTATAAGATTGCAATCTATAAGATCCCTTCACTGGCTCCTCATTGCCCAGAGACTTCAGTTCAAAACCCTAACCATGACATGCAAAGCCATCCACAACCAGTCTCCTCCATATATCTGTGATATAGTCTCCCGGTACATACCTGCACGCAACCACTGATCCTCATAAAAGATCTCCTTCTCTATTCCCATCTTATCTCCTCTTCCCACAATTGCATACAAGATTTCTCTCATGCATCCCCCCTACTCTTGAACTCTGTACCCCAACATATCAGACTCTCGCCTACTGTTGAAACCTTTAAAAGGAAGCTGAAGACCCACCTCTTCCGACAAGCCTACAACCTGCAGTAACTCTTGCTCTACCATATTGCTGCTCGACCAGCTGTACCCTCACCTACTGTATCCTCATTCCTCACCCATCCCTTATAGACTGTTTGTGCGCCCTCACGGGCAGGGTCCTCTCTCCTCTTGTACCAGTCGGTGACCTCTTTTCACATCTAAAGCGCAATGGAATAAATGGTACAATAATAATAAATAATACTAATTATACTACTTGTACTTTGGGTCAATTTATGGCACTTTCCTGGTGTCTGCCCCTAAATTGATGTGTTTTGGCAGCTTTTGGTCCCGTGTGAAGGTGTTGTGTATGCGTTTGGTTTTGGCCCCCATTGAATTCAATGGCGTTCGGCAATGTTCGGCGAATATTGCAAATACGGCGATCGTAATCTGAAACTAATATTGAAATATTCGCTCGTCTGTAATCATAAACACCCTTTAAAAAATATGTGAGCATGGCATGATGGTCATCCTGGTGATATGGTAGTGGAGGATGCGTAGAAGGAGGAGAGTGACATAAAATATAACAATTCCTGAAGCGTATACCCATGTCTGGGTGTAAAGAGGTGCATGGGAATAGACCCCCCAAAAAATAACCACTGAATTTGAGTTTATGTCTGATGCTATCATCTGGTGGTGTTGGCCCTTGTTCATTCTGATAAGTTAGCCTGTCAGCATTTTCAGTTGACAGGCGGATGCGCCTATCAGTTATATCAGCTATAATGCCCCCGGCGGCACTAAAAACCATCTCTAACAAAACGCTCGCGGCCAGGACCTCCAAGGCATAGAGAGACAGTTCATGCCACGTAAACAGCTTGGATACCCAACAGTTGTAAGGCACAGAGAGGAATCATGGAGGACTCTGGTACAGTCGCCAAGGTAATCCTTCAGCATCGTCCAAAACTTTTCCCTCATTGTCAGAGTACCCCGTGTATCAGGGCCTCGGCACTGGGAAGGTCTGAGAAAACTGTCACAGACCTTTGGAAGCGTTCCCCTGCCTGTGCCGCATCTGATTTTTTGTCTCCCTCGCTTGTATTCCTTGGTTGTCCAATGAACTATCTGTGACCTCTGCCACCAGCATTGTCAGCTGGGAATTTTTTTTTTGTTAGAATTCTTCAACAAGATCCTGAACTTAATATCTCCAAAAATGAACTCCATCTGTTTCCTCCCTCTACCTCCGTACCTATACCTGACTTTTACTAACCTACCTATATCTGACTATTACTAACCTACCTTTCCTTTACCTGACTTTTACTAACTTACCTATACCTGACTTTGCAATAACTTTTAGGTGGTGCCACCATAACTCTGACTCGGCACACCTGCTGTCTTGGAGTCATATTTGACACACAACTTTCCTTTATTCATCATGGAAAATCGCTCACTCTCTCACTACACCTGCACCTTAAAAACATCTCCAGAATTCGACCTTTTGTCACCTAAAAGGCAACATTTCAAGTGCAAGCAGTAGTCCAGAAATGTGGCAGTTTACTATTGCGGCCTGTGGGTGGGTGGGTGGCTGCATACTTGCGCTTGCATTCCAAGTAACACAAAGCTAAGGAGATACATGATCCATCATGAATAATTTGCTCGTTGAGTTGGAGACCGATCACTGCTGCTGTCTACCTTGTGAACATTGTTGTCTTCAAGCTTGATTGATCCATGGCCCACAATCCTCTGCGTCAGGAAGATGTATTCTGTCCCAGGGTCCCACTGGGTCCCGGATTCCACAATATTAACCCAGTGATGCATCAGTGAGATGAACCGTCCCTGGCCACATTCACTTGTCCAAATGTTTGTGTTTAGGCAGTCTTTCCCACTTAAGTGCACTGGTGAGGACATGGGTAATGTTTTGGGACCCATGCTTGTAGATGGCGGAGATGACACCGGGTGAAACAGGTGTGGCTGGGGACCGAATATGGATACCCGGCTGCCGCCATGAGGTTGTGGAAAGCTTCTGCCTCCACGAGCCTAAAAGGCAACATTTCAAGTGCAAGCAAGCAGTCTAGAAATGTGGCAGTTTACTATTGCGGCCTGTGGGTGGGTGATTGGATGCATACTTGCGATTGCATTCCAAGGAATGGGGTAGGGACAACTGAACGCTAAGGGACAAGGACGTGGACGGTGATGGTTGCAAGTCTGCAACGACAGGTGCAGGGTGGGAGGCATCTTTGCATGCACCATTGACAGGGGATTGGCGTGCACACACAAAAGCGGAAGAGGCAGTGGTGTCACCCGCAGACACTGTTTCTGGACCTTGGCGTTTGGCCCAGCTAGTCGGGTGCTTTGCTGTCATGTGCCTGAGCATGCTTGTGGTGGTCAGGCTGGTAGTTTTGGTGCTCTTGATGATGCTGGTCTGGCAGATGTTGCAAAAGGCCTTTTTGGGGTTATCTAAACAGTCTTTAAAAAAGAACCAGACTCGGGAAGACCTAACAGTTGTACTGGCAACCTCCGTCGTGTTGGTGTTCCCGGGAACAGTTGCCCGCCTTGTGTCTGTGGCCACCACACTGCTTGCTCCTGCCTGTTGCGGTGCTATGCCTCCCTCCCCCTGTGTGATGCTGTCCTTGCTATGCATGTCCCCCTGCCAGGTTGTGTCAGTGACTTCATCGTCCGCTGCTTCGCCTTCCACATTTCTGCACCCAGGTCCTCCTGCTGACTTTCTGTCCATTGCGTCTCATCATTATCCACCTCTTGCAACAGTAATTGCACTTCCCCACCGTCACCTTCGGGTGACCATGGCTGCTCAAATCGCTACATGCGATCTTCTGTTGCCCTGCTTGAAACTGGCCGGCCGAGAGGCTCGAATCTATTGATGGAAAAGTGAACAGCTCTTGGGGTAACCCTGGACTCTAATCTCTCCTTCAAACCACATATCCAAGCTCTTTCCATTTCCGAGCGGACCGAGCGAGAGGCCAGAATCTATAAATGTAAAGATGAACAAAACAGCTCTTTGGAGTGTCCAAGTGTGGGATCAGTTGTCTCAGGGCACTCGGAATGGTGGGAGGAAGGAGGATCAGGGTGACGAAGATGCCGAATCCAAATAAAAAAAATCTACCGAATCCGCGCATTCTTCAACCAAGAATCTACAAAAGCACTAGTGCATGCCCTCATCATCTCCTGTCTCGACAACTGCAACCTCAAGCTCTGTGGTCTCCCTTCTAACACTCTCACATTCCTCCAATCTATCCTAAACTCTGTTGCCCGACTAATCAACCTGTCCCCTCGCTATTCCCTGGCCTCTCCTCTCCGTCAATCCCTTCACTGGCTCCCCATTGCCCAGAGACTCCAGTTCAAAACCCTAACCATGACATGCAAAGTCACCCACAACCTGTCTCCTCCATACATTTGTGACCTAGTTAGTCTCCCGGTACTTACATGCACGCAACCTCCGATCCTCACAAGATCTCCTTCTCTACTCCCCTCTTATCTCTTCTTCCCACAATCACATACAAGATTTTTCTCGTGCATCCCCCTTTCTCTGGAACTCTCTACTCCAACATTTTTGACTCTCGTCTACTGTTGAAACCTTCAAAAGGCACCTGAAGACCCACCTCTTCTGACAAGCGTACAACCTGCAGTAACCCTCGCTTCACGATATCACTGCATGACCAGCTCTATCCTCACCTACTATATCCTCACCCATCCCTTGTAAACAGTTAGCCCTTGCGAGCAGGGTCCTCTCTCCTGTACCAGTCACTGTCACATTTTTGTTCAAGATTATTGTAATTATTTTTGTGATGTATACCCCTTTTTAACATGTAAAGCAACGTGGAATAAATGGCGCTAAAGTAATAATAATAATGTGATCCAGACTCACGGCTACTGAGACTGGACCATGTGGAAGACAGGTTGGTGGTGGTGGCAAACTGACTGGAGGCATTATCTGCTATCCAACCAACTACCTTTTCAAACTGTTCTGGCTTCAATAGTGGTGTTCCGCGGCCCCCTACAAATTGAGACAGGAAGGTAGTTCGACATGATGTGGTTGTTTGTTGTGCTCCCTCAGCAGGCACAGTTTCATCTTGCCCATGACTTCGGCCTCTGCGTGCACTATCACCATCACCATAACATCCACTTCCCCATCCCTTGCCACACACCTTGCCCATTTTAAATGAAGTTTAATATTTTTCACATTGCCAAAAATGCCTGCATAATTACCGCAGTGATATAGGATCTCGTCTGATGACCACATAAAGCATGAATATTCACTACTCCCCACGCCTATGGGAGTGGGATGTAGTGAATATTCATGGTCTTTAATAGCGGGCACACATGACTGCCGAGACGCTGCAGGAGCTGCACTGCAGGTACAGTGTGCGCGCTATTAAGGAAAATGAATATTCACTGCTCTCCACGCCCATGGGCATGGAGAGCAGTGAATATTAATTTTCTTTAGCAGCGGGCAAAGTGTAGAATGCAGCAGCTGGCTACTGTCTCCTGTGCCCCGCTACTCCGCCGCTGCCGCTCCCCCCACACCACCCACAGCATATATATATTATATATATTCGGACTATAAGACGCACCCCCCACTTTCCTCAAAAATTTTGGAGGAAAAAAGTGCGTCTTATGGTCCAAAAAATACAGTATTTGTATTGTGGGGCTGGTTTTAGAGGAACAGGGACCTAAGCAATAAGCATTCTAGTCTCCTTGACCTAATTTGCAATTTTAGGCAGATTTTCTTATGATATTAACCCATAGAAGATGTTCCTGCCGTATACAGTCCACATTATACCAGCACGAAAATAGTGGGAAAATGAACTGTTTTACTGGTAACATACAGTAGCCACTATCTTCAACCTCACAACATGGAGGATTACAGGAGGAAACTGAACACAAAACAAAACAAAGAGATCAGACAATATTGTATGAACAAACTCTTAACAGCATAGTGCCTTCTACTGTTTGCTCAACACAATGGCTATACAGCATAAGCCTGAAGCTGTTGTACACCCCAACAGTCCCAAATATTACTATCTTACACTGGTAAATACTACTGGGAGGTTGCTCTTGGCATTCCTATTTCCAGGCAGATCCTTAGAAAACAGGGGCCTTGGGTAATTGCCCATTTTGCAACCCCCAAAACCAGCACTGGTATTGCATATTGCCCTTGAAGATTACAGCTGAGAGGTCAAAAGTTAGGAACCTGCACACTGTATATGGATGCAGTGTTAGCTGCAGAAGTCTGAATTTCGCTTTGGCTGTTAACGGAGAAGACAACATATTGTAACTCTAGAGCAAATACAGTATTTGAGAAGATACACATATAAATTGAAACATTTAAACAGCATAATTCTTTACATAGACATAAAAAGGAACTACTCTAACTAAGCTAAGACCTTTTACTTTGATGAATAACACTTTGGGCCCTAAGCTGACACAACTCAAAGCTTAATTGTCACAAAGTTTATTTAATGGTGCAATAAAATCAATAACTCTTCAATTTCCATGGAAATAAAACATTGGCTGATCTTCATTTCTGAATCTCGTTGCACTGCCAGTCATAAATAACCCCATCAAATATATTAAGTAATTTATAATACACACTCAGTGAAGGAAAAAAACCTTTGACCAAATCGTGGCAGGGAAATATAAAGTGAGAAATAATTTATGACGCCCATATTCATCTGATTGTGTCCAGGTCACACTCTTCTCTCCTTCTCTACTGTTCGATGTGTGGGTCGGTTTGACTTCATTTAAGAACAATCAATTGTAATTTGCCAACTCTGTGTCTTTCTGATAAGAAAACCATTGAAACACTTACTAATCCCACAAAGGTTGCTTGGAGCTCAGTATCTCGAACATGATTTAATGACATTGATTTTGTGTTTTTATTACAGCTCAAAAATGAAATACTTGGTGTTCTTGTTTCCATTGTAACTTGAATCTCATTATGTTGTAAACGATTTTACCAGTAAAATTAGACACATTTTGGTGATAAACAGGAGGAATAGATTAACCTGAGCTGTACAGTTTATTTGCAAAGTGGGGTTCCAGCTATTTTGTTAATACAGTTGTTTGCATCTATTATACATGAGAATACATATTTTTCTAAGAGTCGTGTTTCCTAAGAAATTGAATCATAATACTGAATTATTAGCGTTATATTATTCTAATCATGAAAGACCTATTATTACATTGCACATTCACATGTCTCTAAAGTATAACCGAAGCAATGGGCCACCATTCCTGTTAGTATAAGTGCAATGAGTAGGTACACATTCACATTGCGGCCATTAACAGATAAAACATAGAATAAAAACAATGTGTACAGACCAAAAGTTTGGACACACCTCATTTAAAGATTTTTCTGTATTTTCATGACTATGAAAATTGTACATTCACATTGAAGGCATCAAAGCTATGAATTAACACATGTGGAATTATATACTTAACAAAAAAGTGTGAAGCAACTGAAAATATGTCTTATATTCTAGGTTCTTCAAAGTAGCCACCTTTTGCTTTGATGACTGCTTTGCACACTCTTGGCATTCTCTTGATGAGCTTCAAGAGGTAGTCACTGGAAATGGTTTTCACTTCACAGGTGTGCCCTGTCAGGTTTAATAAGTGGGATTTCTTGCCTTATAAATGGGGTTGGGACCATCAGTTGTGTTGTGCAGAAATCTGGTGGATACACAGCTGATAGTCCTACTGAATAGACTGTTAGAATTTGTATTATGGCAAGAAAAAATCAGCTAAGTAAAGAAAAATGAGTGGCCATCATTATTTTAAGAAATGAAGGTCAGTCAGTGCGAAAAATTGGGAAAACTTTGATATTGTCCCCAAGTACAGTTGCAAAAACCATCAAGTGCTGCAAAGAAACTGGCTCACATGAGGACCGCCCCAGAAAAGGAAGGCCAAGAGTCACCTCTGCTTCTGAGGATAAGTTTATCCGAGTCACTAGCCTCAGAAATCGCAGGTTAACAGCAGCTCAGATTAGAGACCAGGTCAATGCCACACACAGTTCTAGCAGCATACACATCTCTTCATCAACTGTTAAGAGGAGACTTTGTGCAGCAGGCCTTCATGGTAAAATAGCTGCTAGGAAACCACTGCTAAGGACAGGCAACAAGCAGAAGAGACTTGTTTGGGCTAAAGAACACAAGGAATGGACATTAGACCAGTGGAAATCTGTGCTTTGGTCTGATGAGTCCAAATTTGAGATCTTTGGTTCCAACCACCGTGTCTTTGTGCGACGCAGAAAAGGTGAACGGATGGACTCTACATGCCTGGTTCCCACTGTGAAGCATGTAGGAGGAGGTGTGATGGTGTGGGGGTGCTTTGCTGGTGACAGTGTTGGGGATTTATTCAAAATTGAAGGCATACTGAACCAGCATGGCTACCACAGCATCTTGCAGCGGCATGCTATTCCACCCGGTTTGCGTTTAGTTGGACCATCATTTATTTTTCAACAGGACAATGACCCCAAACACACCTCCAGGCTGTGTAAGGGCTATTTGACCAAGAAGGAGAGTGATGGGGTACTACGCCAGATGACCTGGCCTCTACAGTCACCAGACCTGAACCCAATCGAGATGGTTTGGGGTGAGCTGGACCGCAGAGTGAAGGCAAAAGGGCCAACAAGTGCTAAGCATCTCTGGGAACGCCTTCAAGATTGTTGGAAGACCATTTCCGGTGACTACCTCTTGAAGCTCATCAATACAATGCCAAGAGTGTGCAAAGCACCTAGAATATAAGACATATTTTCAGTTGTTTCACACTTTTTTGTTAAGTATATAATGCCACATGTGTTAATTCATAGTTTTGATGCCTTCAGTATGAATGTACAATTTTCATAGTCATGAAAATACAGAAAAATCTTTAAATGAGAAGGTGTGTCCAAACTTTTGGTCTATACTGTATATACCCTGCCGTATGTAAATAAATAGTAATGCATGTAAATAACATAGGGTAGCTAGTTAACACTATTTTGATCAAAAGAACGTAAAAGCCATCCCAATCAGAATAGGTGCACCCAATCAGGGTGGTCCCTAACTTTTGTAGTTCACCTCGCTATATGCCAACAGGTCTCAAAATAAATGGGGGAAGAGCAGAACCCAGACCTGACTGTTGCACACCTGACTGTGGAAAGCTATAGACAAGATGCACAGCCCAAACAATGGGAGCCTCGCCCCTGTATGTACAGATTACAAGAAACTAGAGCAAAACCAAAGCCATGGGCCAGCATTCCTGTTGGTATAAGTGTGTGTAAGTGCACGTTCACACTGCAGTCATTAGCAGAAAAAAAACTAGAATAAATGCAATGTATACATATCTTGTAATAAATGTATACATACCTTGTAGTGATGCGGGAGCATGCTCATTACTCGAGATTAACGAGTATGCCCGGATGTTTTCCGAGTATCTTCAGCGTGCTCGGGTGTTATGTTTCTGTCACTCAGTGCTCATGATGTGCGATTGTTTGACAGCTTTAATACATGTGAGGAATGCCTGTTTCTTAGGTATTCCTCACATGTATTAAAGCTGTCAAACAGTCGCAAATCATGAGCATGGAGTGACTCAAACATATCACCGAGTACGCTGAAGATACTCGGAAAACACCCGGGCATGCTTGCCGAAAGGGTTAACAGCACATACTCGCTCATCACTAGTAGTAATACATACTGTATAATGAACATAGGGTAATTATTTCACATCATTTTGATCAAAAGAACATTAAATGTCTCTGTCAAAGCTTAACCCTTTAGGGTTGTTTGGTTAAAACAAGTTATCAACTATCTTGTAGATAGAGGCAGCTGCTGACTATACAACACAGCCAGCATCTTGTCTGTGTGTATTGGGATCAGGAGACTTGAAGCTGTGATCACATGATCGCTTGTACTATGCATACAATGGCATGTAAAAGTTTGGGCACCCCTGGTCAAAATTACTGTTATTGGGAACGGTTAAGCAATTTGAAGATGAAATTATCTCTAAAAGGCCTTAAGTTAAAGATGACACATTTCCATTGAATTTTAGGCAAAAAAAATATATAGTCATTATTTACATTTCATAAATTGCAAAAAGGAAAATGAGCAGTGCAAAAGTTTGGGCACCCTGCAAGGTTAATACCTAGTAGCACTCCCTTTTGCAAGTATCACAGCTTGTAAACACTTTTTGTAGCCAGCTAAGAGTCTTTCAATTCCTGTTTGAGGGATTTTCATCCATTCTTCCTATGAAAATTCTTCCAGTTCTGTGAGATTCCTGTGTCATCTTGCATGCACTGGTATTGTGAGGTCTAGCCACAGATTTTCAATGATGTTCAGATCAGGGGACTGTGAGGGCCAGTGTAAAACCTTCAGATTGCGCCTTTTAAGGTAGTCTATTGTGGATTTTGACGTGTGTTTAGGATCATTATCCATTTGTAGAAGCCATCCTCTTTTCAACTTTGCTTTTTTACAGTTGGTGTTATGTTTGCATCAAGGATTTGTTAAAATTTCATTGAATCCCTCTACCTTTTTTTCCTGAAATTCTGTGCCCTTTTTTCTAAACACATATCTTTGATCATTGTGGCCAACGAGTTCTATTTTAACCTCACCTCGATCCCTGCATGTGTCACAGCTGTCTAACAGCCATGACACTTGCAGTTGCGACGACAGTAAAAGAAACGGCGAGCACGCTAAAATACTCGACGAGCACTCAAGTGTGCTCTTCGGAAAGGGTTAATGAAACATACTCGCTCAATACTAATTTTTAACTTTAGCCCTTTTAGAGATCGTTTTATCTTCAACTTGCTTAGCTGTTCACAATAACAGTCATTTTGACCAGGGGTGCACAAACTTTTACTTGCCACTGTAGCAGTTCTACAGCACTACTATGCATAGCTAAAATCACAATCTCCTATTAATGCCAGCTAAAGGCTCGTGGAATGACATGCCCCCCTGCCGGAGCATATTAAATGCCGCTGTCAGAGATTGCCAGTGGCATTTAACAGGTTAACAGCTGCGGGTGGAGCTATGCTTCATCAGCGGTTGTTAAATCAGCCATCATCTGCCAGGAAAGATGCTGGATCGGAAGCAGGGACACGACATATGACATAAATGTACATTATATTTCATGAAGGAGTTAATATCAATCTTGCACATGCCAAGAAATCGAGACATTCAGAGGGGATGTAGGAGAATTATGCTAACTTTTGTACCAAAGACAGCTGATAAATGCAACCAACTATCAGCAAGACAGGACTGGAGCAATGGTAGATATGACCCCAGATTGATCAAGAATAAAAAAAAAAGTAATTAAAGGGTTATTCCAATTTCAGTCTTTCATGACTCTGTCCAGGCTCAGACCACCAGTGTGAACCTACAGCATTCCAAAGAATTAAAGGTGAACATGGGGATAACCCTTTAAGGAATAGCGATGTAAAATATTTGCTTGATTTGTCACACCTTTTCCTTTGACAGCTTCTGTTTGCCACTAACACTATTGATATCTATTAAGCATTCACTAAATATCTGTTGCTGAAATTCTTTATGTCACTTTAACCTGTCTTCTTCTTTTTAGTTGAATACATTGAAAAAGCTGGACACTGCATGCCTTGTGATGCCTCTTGCGATAGGTGCATTGGTCCTGGTAGGCATAAATGCATTGGCTGCTCTATTACCAGGTAAGGCCTTTTCATGAGCTTTTATTCGAAAAAAGGTTTCATTGCTTTATCCTTACAAGGTACAATCCTGTTCTTGGCACTACATATCATCTCTCATATGGAGATGTATTACAGTCATCTGAATAGGACCTAAGACCTTTATAATATTTCAATTAGGAATGTCATATGAGTTAGATCAGATGACGTCCAGCAGCCTGGACTACTGCAAATGACATCAATGGATTCTTTTTACCAACAACTTTCATGGAGAGCTTTTGGCTATGTACAACCACAATTCCAGTGGTGTAACTAGAGTACAATGGACCGAACTGCAAAATTTGCACCTAGGCTCCCACCCGTATGTTCATCAGATGTATGGGCACTTGTAGCGTTTCATATCCTGTGAAGACATACGTGTTTGTAATGCTGGTGGGTGTGGATCCACTGTGCCACTGGTCGGACTTACCCTGGAGGGGTGTGACTAAGTGGCTACTTGGTCTTAACTTGTGCCTCTGATGATGAGCAGAGGCTTGGTCTGCAGGATAGCCACCAGGTGCCATCCAGAGCAGTGTCCAGGCTTGTAGCAGCTGACCCACAGATCAGAGCAGGTATGCAAGGTACAGCGGGGCGAGACAGAAGCGTAGTCATATGGTCCGGGGTCGGGGCAGGCAGCACAGGTTCAGGATACAAAGCCGAGGTCAGGAGCAGAGAAAACAGACAGGATGAGAACAGAAGCTGGGTCTTTAACGGAAGATATAAACAACAGAATACCTTGACAAGAACTAGATGCAAACAGCAAACTGGAACCTAAGCTCAGGCAAAAGTCAGGAGGGTGGCGCTGCCTAATATAGCACCTGCTGGATGATGACTGGCTGGGGAATCCAAACTCTGCAGGACACAGCAGGATTAAATTCCTGATGAATCTGGCTGCTCCCTCCTATAGCCATGTGGAGACATCAGGGATATGCAGCAGAGTTGGGAGTGCTGCATGGATACAGTGCAGCGGCCAGGCAGAGCAGCAAATGCAGTAAGAAGCATGAAGGCGGGAACGGATGCAAGTTACCACTGTGACAGTGTTCACCCCCCCTTGTAATAATGTTTCCCATCCTGTAATGATGTGCTTGATCCTGGCACCTTCCTGTAATGATGTCCCCCATCCTGGGCCCCTTCCAGTAATAAAGTCTCCCATTCTGGTATAATCTTCTCCTTCTTGGCCCTCTTCCTGGTATAATATCCCCCTTTCTGGTATAATGTCCTCCAGCTTTCCAGTAATAATGTCCCTGTTCTGTGTCTGTTCTTCAACAGATGTAAGAAAATAAATTATTCTTCTTACCTTAATCTGCTCCTCAGTGTCCCCTTCTCTCCTCTGCATCCTCTTACTTCTTCTACGTCCTCTTCTATAGCCAGCGCAGAATGACTTCAACGTGTAAGCAACGGGCAGCGCATGACGTCACTGTCATGTGGCGCCCATGTCGAGCATGCCAACGTCAGCTGACGGCCTCTCATTGGCCAGCAGTGTATATTGCAGTGCTCTCTGCATCGCATTTTATTTCAGCTGAATGTGCATGCTCTGATACAGTTCCAGATGAAATAGCCACTGGACTTGAACCTGAACCCAAAATCCATTGAAAAGAATGGGGACCAAACTTTTGAGATGAAAATTTTTCTCTCTCTCTGATTTCCCCCAGTACTCTGAACAGCGCAACGGGCTTCCAGGAGAAGTCCGTGTTCGGCTTTTAGCACTAAACACTAACTGTCCGGTGCGAACCTCAAACTTAAAAGTTTGGGTTCGCTCATCTATATTCATGAACCATTCTGACATGTCAAAAAAACATGAAAAAATGTAATATTTTTTTTATATGAAATGTCAAAAAATAATCAGAAAACCCATTGAAGGACCTTTGAAATTTTCCAGGCTCTGGAACTATGTATGTATGTCACAGTGATGTTTCATATTCTGTCAGCCCTCATAGATCAAAACCTCTATTTGTAGAGGTAACACACATGAATACTGTATGCGTATTTGATTTGTTTGGTGAAATAATCCCTTCATTGAGTGACTTTACACATTTAGGACGTTTTTCAATTTAGACTTTGGAGATAGAGGCAGCAGAGTCTAGAGTAGATTTAAGGTTAAGGGGACCCATGGAAAAATAGTTCTTCCATAATTTTAACACAGTTCAATGTGATTTTCTTCACCAACTTAAACTTTAAGACTGTCTTCTCATAATCTGAAGCAAAATAAAAAAGAGACCAATTTTATATATCCAATTATAGCCAACATATCACCTTATTTCTTCCCAAATGATTCACCTTTACCCTCAACAAACATCAAAGTGACACTTGTCAATGAATGTTTAGCCTAGCAATGACCACGAGTCTTTAAATATCACAAAGACCTGAGAATTTAGAATTGTCAGAATATCACTTTAGTTCCTGCCTTTGAATGTTTCATTTAATGTAGGCGCTCATGAAAGGTTTAAATGTGCCAATTACAGTAAGTTTAACGGAAAACCATCTTTAGCTAAATTTGCATTTAAATAACATTTCTGAAACTTTTTAATTAACATATTTCATATATTCATTTCAGAATGGATTAATATATGTTTGCAAATTGTGCAACAAAGGTGGATAAAAACACATTTCTGAATATTTTTATTTACTATAGGTGACATCCCACATTGCATTTCAAATGTGCAGCCCTAGCCTTGTCCATTGACAAGAATCAGTATAGAATTACACTAGCATAATACTGAGAACTCACTGTGGTAATGAATGATGTATGATATATATGGTATATATGTACAGTACAGACCAAAAGTTTGGACACACCTTCTCATTTAAAGATTTTTCTGTATTTTCATGACTGAAAATTGTACATTCACACTGAAGGCATCAGAACTATGAATTAACACATGTGGAATTATATACTTAACAAAAAAGTGTGAAACAACTGAAAATATGTCTTATATTCTAGGTTCTTCAAAGTAGCCACCTTTTGCTTTGATGACTGCTTTGCACACTCTTGGCATTCTCTTGATGAGCTTCAAGAGGTAGTCACCGGAAATGGTCTTCCAACAATCTTGAAGGAGTTCCCAGAGATGCTTAGCACTTGTTGGCCCTTTTGCCTTCACTCTGCGGTCCAGCTCACCCCAAACCATCTCGATTGGGTTCAGGTCTGGTGACTGTAGCACCCCATCACTCTCCATCTTGGTCAAATAGCCCTTACACAGCCAGGAGGTGTGTTTGGGGTCATTGTCCTGTTGAAAAATAAATGACTGTCAAACTAAACGCAAACTGGATGGAATAGCATGCCGCTGCAAGATGCTGTGGTAGCCATGCTGGTTCAGTATGCCTTCAATTTTGAATAAATCCCCAACACTGTCACCAGCAAAGCACCCCCACACCATCACACCTCCTCCTCCATGCTTCACAGTGGGAACCAGACATGTAGAGTCCATCCGTTCACCTTTTCTGCGTCGCACAAAGACACGGTGGTTGGAACCAAAGATCTCAAATTTGGACTCATCAGACCAAAGCACAGATTTCCACTGGTCTAATGTCCATTCCTTGTGTTCTTTAGCCAAAACAAGTCTCTTCTGCTTGTTGCCTGTCCTTAGCAGTGGTTTCTTAGCAGCTATTTTACCATGAAGGCCTGCTGCACAAAGTCTCCTCTTAACAGTTGTTGTAGAGGTGTGTCTGCTGCTAGAACTCTGTGTGGTATTGACCTGGTCTCTAATCTGAGCTCCTGTTAACCTGCGATTTCTGAGGCTGGTGACTCGGATAAACTTATCCTCAGAATCAGAGGTGACTCTTGGTCTTCCTTTCTTGGGGCGGTCCTCATGTGAGCCAGTTTCTTTGTAGCGCTTGATGGTTTTTGCAACTGCACTTGGGGACACATTCAAAGTTTGCCTAATTTTTCGGACTGACTGACCTTCATTTCTTAAAGTAATGATGGCCACTCGTTTTTCTTTACTTAGCTGCTTTTTTCTTGCCATAATACAAATTCTAACAGTCTATTCAGTAGGACTATCAGCTGTGTATCCACCTGACTTCTGCACAACACAACTGATAGTCCCAACCCCATTTATAAGGCAAGAAATCCCACTTATTAAACCTGACAGGGCACACCTGTTAAGTGAAAACCATTTCCGGTGACTACCTCTTGAAGCTCATCAAGAGAATGCCAAGAGTGTGCAAAGGAGTCATCAAAGCAAAAGGTGGCTACTTTGAAGAACCTAGAATATAAGACATATTTTCAGTTGTTTCACACTTTTTTGTTAAGTATATAATTCCACATGTGTTAATTCATAGTTTTGATGCCTTCAGTGTGAATGTACAATTTTCAAAGTCATGAAAATACAGAAAAATCTTTAAATGAGAAGGTGTGTCCAAACTTTTGGTCTGTACTGTATATATCAAACTGTATATATCACACATCATATTTTTGCGTTTTCATATATGTCGCCCCTTTATACTTAGAAGGACTACTTAAAAATAAACAATTATACATTGTAGATATATTTTTATTCACTAATGCTGGTAATAAGATTGTATATCAACAGGTAAAAGGTCAAATGACATTATTGTTTTTGCCACATTTTCAGTTCCTGTCCGTTCATTACGCCAATTCTTCCCCATTGTATTGCTTTCTATTCCTTTCTCTCCAATGTGCCCCCTTTTGCTCTAAATGTCATGGCTCATTGAACAGCCATAGTGCTGTAGGAGTCTCTGGCCAAGGGTCCCTTCCTCACACTGAACCCTGTATTGACTAAAAGATGATGTTATCTCAAAGCCATTGAAAGAGTATCGTGAAACAAGCTGGTGGTCTTTGTCCCTTTGTAAGTATGGAGAAGTTCATCCCACTCCATCACCATCACAAATATACAGTCTATTCACTAGAGTGACAGTGCTTCAGAGGCACTCAGCCTGCTTTCAGATGTCTTTTTCTAGAAATTCTATAGTTTGCTGGGAGACCTGTTACTTTTATAACAGTACGTACATCACAAAGTCACAATTTCCTTTAAAGCTGAGATTTTATAGAACAGATTACAAAAGACTAAAGCATATACATTGTAATAGCACGGCTTCTGTCTTACATACTTAGCTTGACATGTATGCTCTATTTTCTAACTATATCTGTGTACATGCATACATAATATATCACCAGCCATGGAGATAAAGCTGTAATGAGGATTGTAACGAGACCTTCTAAAGAGTATATACAATCTCCTTCCAGATAGCTCTTCTTATATATTTTAACCCGCTTAATCAATTGGAGGCCCATTTACACTGGGGGATAATCCGTCAGATTCTAGCACTAACAACCCATCGATTTTTTTTGTACTGTATCAGTGTAAATGTTTGTACAATACTTTAAGAATTCATGTATTCAAAATAAATAGTATTACTTTTTGGATCAGATGGGATCATTAAATGATTAGCTGCTTGTGTATATGACCACTTACACTGGTGAAAATTACAATATATTTAACAATAGTTAGTTAACAACAGAATTAAAGGGATTTTCCAGGAGATAAAAGTTATTTATAAAAGATTTTAGACTAGTTGAAAAATTCAAAGAGGCAATTCTTACCCTCACTGATCACCTACAGCTCCAGTTTCAATGCTTTTCCGAGCCCAGTAGTCTCCACTTCCTGTCTCATCTCAACGCATCAGAAAAGGGCTGAAAATGCAAGATTAGCCAATCACTGCCTAAGGCGGGTCGCAGCTGCAGCCAGTGATTGGCTGAGCAGGCATTTCTGCATGTGTCAAGACAGAACTAGGAAGTAGAGACCAGTGGTGACCAAGCAAGCATTGTAGAGCGCTGCAGGTGAGTATAAGATTTTAGGGAGCAGATCAATGAGTGTAACTAATTTTATTTTTATTCTTTTTCAAATAAACCAAGTAAAAAAGTCTCATTGAACATAATGATGTTTAAGTAGTAGCAAAAGTTATAACAAATTAACATGTAATAATAAAACTATGCCTCCTGTAATGTGTTCACTTTAGTGGAGATATCACAGTACCTGGGCTGCTCTTGTAGAAATGAATAATCCTTGATGGTATAAAATGAAGTTTTTTATTAAACCAATGTGTTTCAGAGCCAGAGTGGTTATGTTTTTTTTACTTTCAAAAAGGTGCCATTCTGACTCTGAAATGCGTTGGTGTAATAAAAACTTTAATTTTATACCAGGATTCTTTGGTCCCGCAAGTGCAGTCAGTTACTGTGATATTTCCACCAAAGTGAATTGCCATTTGAAAGAATTTTTCTTCCAACCAGGGGGCTGCAGCTGCGGATTGTAAGGCTCTAATAAGTGTTGTGTCACCCTCTCTTATTTCTCTTGTGGTGTTGCCCTAATGTGCGCTTCTGTCCCGACCAAAGCTTATGAAATGTGTTGTAACTCTTTCACATTCCAGTAGAATCCAAACTTCATTATACTGAACATCGTCGTATTCCACCCTCACCTCTACCACAAACAAAATTATCTTCAAGAATTATAACCTGCTAAAAGGGGATATTGTGGGGGACAAGAGAAAATATATCAATCTGGAAAAAGATTGTACAACAAAAGTGGAGACAATTAACGACAGCAATTTCTCAGTCTCACACAGACACATATTACAAACAAAGCCCGACAACTTTTTTTGCAAAACCTGACATTTCTCACCCTTGATCCTTGTATATTTAGAGCCAACAGATCATTGTTCTTGTTCTTACATGAAGGGACTAACAGTAGCATTTATAGGACAAGTATAAAAGTAGTAACTATTACTATCCAACAACTGTATGATTGTGAATCAATTAGGTTGAGTGTTCTAAAAAGATGAGTCAAAAAGGAAACTCTGGAGAATACCAACTACATTATATATGGCATCTTATAAACATTCAAAAATGTGGTGGATACAGACAGCAGAGAGCCCTGTGCCAGAACAGTAAATCGGCCCCTAGCTTTATAAATATTCAGCATACAGCATCCTGTTCTCTATATCTTTAAGATTTGTAATATGTGGAATATAACATATTTCTATCGGTTCTCTTGCAAAAATGATCTATGCTTAGCTTCAAAACATCTGCATAATGTAGCTGAATAAAACGATACCTTCATAGCTGTGATCCAATGTCTTATTCCTGAGAGATCCATATTTTTTCATATATGTAAATGAGCTGTTCAGGACTACGGGCCAGACACTGATCTGCATGGGTATCTGCCTCCAGAGTTTCTTTTAAATGAAAGGTGGAGTTACCAGTGTGATATGTGATGGCCGATCTCTGCTCTCCTGATCTCACTGCAGAGCTGTGTGTGATTATATCTGACACATCTGCAGATTTCTCTGAGCTTCAGCTTCCTTCTCACAAGCAGACAGGGTTACAATACAGCAGAGCTATGAGAGCTGCAGCAAATGTGTTTGTAAGGAAGCAAAGTTCAGTTCTGCTGTCCTGCGTTAGATACACATCACACTGGTAAAATCCCCTTTTATTTAAAATAACCCCTGGAGGCAGATTTTAATGCAGATTAGTGTCCGGCCCATAGCCTGGAACAGCTCATTTACATATAAGAAAAACATGGATTTCTATGGAATTAGACATTGGATCGCAGATAATAAGGAATCATTTGGTTCAGATTCCTATAACCTGCGTGCCCATATAGACGGCTTAGGAGGGTTGATCGTAGTGACAGATTCCCTTTAAGATGCTTAGCATACTCAATACTTTATTTTTTTAAGGAACCTCAAATTCTGTACCTAGACGTTAAACATTTCTACCTTTCATTACATCGAAATGGTTGGTAAAATATTTTTCCTAACACACAGAACTTTCTGTTCTTAGGAGTACTCACAATGTAATATTAATAAGTACAGAAAAGGCCAGCTGAGATAGGTAAGGTGATTTATAGAGTAAGTAGAGCTGGAACAGCGCAGCTCAAGAGATGAAGGGCCTAGATGAGATATCACCAATGGAGCACTAAGCCTAAAGTCCACAGCTATCAGTCATCAAAAGGAGAACACTACAGAATACATGTTGCCAGACAGTGAAAGTTGCAAATAGACAACAGCAAATGTACAGTACAGGAGGGACGTTAGTTAAAAAAAAAAGAATTAACAGGAAAGTTACGAGTCATTAACTTCTACAATTATATAATAAAATACAATTCACTGTCTTTAGTATTAGTATCATGTGCATGTGTCATCACAGGACTGCGGGATGGTGTGTAATATGATCATAGAATCACAACAGTAAAAACAAGAACTCGTATAACTTTAATCCTCTTATGCATGATAAATACTGGATATCACAGCAAGTAGTGATAGGGCTGTACAGAAAAACATGTAGTAAGGCCACAGCCCCACCCCACTATCAGTATTTGTTCAGTATTCGGTCAGTATTCGGACAGTTTTTTTTCTCAGGAGTGGGAGCCAAAACCAAGTGAGGAACAATCAGAGAAAAGGTAGAATAGAAACAAGTCACCAATTCTGCATTTATCACCCACTCCTGGTTTTGGGTCCCACTCCTGAGAAAGAATACTGACCAAATACTTATAGTGCGGCCATGGCCTAAAAGTGACATTAGGACAACTATCTGTGTCTTTACCTCCTTTCCTAGGTCTCCTAATTAATTTACGTATTCACTTTTTCCCTTTCATCTTCCATTATCCACAGTAATCACTATCTGTAATTTGGAATGGAGGTTAGTCCCTTGTCAGCTGAGCTCGAGAGCTACTATTGCAGCTACACCCATGACTGCCTAGAATAACATGCAATTTATACTTTAAGACAATTGTAATATATGGATGTTCTCACTGACAGACACAGACAAAAGAGGACCCATGTGCAAGAACAGTATATGGGCCCTTTGCAGTCCAATAGGTCTTCATAATATACAATTACAACAGCTTTGAATGTAAGAAGGTGCCCCCTTGCCTCTTGGGCTGTACAGGTTGCACTAGTGATTTGTCCGTCACTGGATGTGCTGTCCAAATATAAATCGGTAATAATGACCAATGTAATTTAATAGGGCTGTTCAGATGACATTTTTTTCTGGATGAGACTCGCAGATTCAAGTCTACGGGCTTGCAAAACAAATCTGATCCCATACAGAATATCTGAATTGCATTCAATTTTCATGGATGCATTTCCATTATTAACCAAGGTTCTGTATTTAATCATTACATTTTAACATGTTTATTTATAAATACGGATGCCACATGGATGTCACACAGACTTAAAATACAGACACACAGATGACAATGTGGATGGAAATCGGCCGAGCTTTCTGGATGGAAATCAGATGGTTTTTCATATCATCGCCTGACCATGACTTAACTTAAACGTTTAAATACAATTTTGGCCATTTGGTCAGATTTCAAATTATAATTCCCTTAAAGGGATATTCCCATCTCATATATTTATGGCATATTCTGTGGATAACAGATGTTCTACCTCTTGGATCCACACCATCTTGAAGGCCTGTCTTGTGTGGCTGTGAAAGGAGTGGAACGCATGTACGACTCCCTTTGTTCTCTTTGTTCACGTTTATGGGAAAATAGCTTAGCAATGCAGGATCAGCTATAAACAAAATTCCCCAAAAATATCAACAAAAAGAGCCGTGCATGTGTAGCACCCTGAGGATTCGGCTGCTACAGGGGTATTGCACCTCAACCCAGAGGTGTGATATTCCACTCCCGGGTAAGGATGGAGTGTGGAACTGAGCTCAGTTAGCTGCATGCACTACACACATCCCATTTCCGGGGAACAGACCGATGGTACTCCCACTAGAGAAATGTGCAGGTACAACAGTGTCTGTTCCTGGCTGGAGTGGGAGGGGGGTGGAACATCCCAGTAGTGTAGGGGCAGATAGGGGGAGCAGTCTGGGTAATGCTAGGAGCTCATTGGGTGCTGGTCACCTGAGCTCACACATAGAGGGAGTATATAAGGTGGGCACCATCTTAGATCAGGGTCAGTCTTTTGTAGAGGAAGAGAGCAGAGGAGAAGAGCAGCTCCAAGGCCAAGAGAGAGAGAGAGGAGAAAGAAAGACCCAGAGGGGGAGAAAGAAGGAACTCCAAGAGCCCAAATTAGACCAGAGGGTGAAGAGTTGGCAACAGGGTACCGGATCCCAAGCTGGCAGAGGCTACAGCACACCTTAGCCAGGAACCGGAGGTCGTGCGCAGGATCGATCTGCCACGATCACCCACCAAATCCACCCGGAAGGCAGACCAGGAATAGGGTCAGGGAACCCAGAGACAAGGGTTTACCACCAAGAGGCCCGAGGGAGCCGGACATAGGTGGATCCCTGGTGGGGAAGGCCAGAGAAGAGGACAGGACAGAAAGGGAGCTCAGGACCACGCTCCAGAATCACCTGGGGGTTGGCTGAGTCTAGGACCTGGTGGACGCAGCACGGCTCGGGTGGTCACTTAAGGCCGGAGTGACCAGAACAACTGCAGTAAGTAAACAAACCCTGAACTGCACAGCCCGACTCCGAGTCTCATTTCCATCCCCGCTGCACCACCACAACCCCCATCCTCTGCAACTGACCCCCTGAGGCTATACCCCTCCCGTTGGGGGTTATACTACCTAAGCTGCACACACATCACCGGCCTCAGTGGACCCTGCTGCAGCGGCGGCCGTATTGACCGCAAATCAACGGGTGGCGTAGTCGACACAAAAGAACATCTAGTAACATCATAAGGACTGCCACACACTGAGCTTGACACCCTGGGCACGGACCGGGTCACAGCCACTCGGAGACTACAACCCCCATCTGATCCGGCTCCGGGTATCCCCAACAACACTGGCCCAGGGGGCGCGTCAACTTTGGCGTAGTCGGCAGGATAACGTGCCCGCAACAACCGGGTACTGCGTGCCTGAAGAAAAGTACACCGATACCTCAAAGAGAAGTCTCCTGCCGGTTCCGGAGGGTCCCCGCCATCGGGCCCCATCACAGGTCGTTTCCCGCCGGTTGTCCGCCATTTGCAGCTTTTTCCCGCCATCCATGGAGTTTCCCGCCACTGGGAGACGATTCCCGCCATTTCTGAAGATATCCCGCCTTGGGGGAGCGGACGCCATTATGGGCGTGCCAGAGGGTGGCAAGAGGCCACCTCCCATCGTGGGCCAGGTCGAAGAATGGCGCCAAAAGCGGAAACCGCGCCCACCAACAGAGACTGTGATGCTGGAAGTGTCCATCAGCGTAAGAGAACTGCCCCTGGAACTGAAGTTGCCCCGGGACCACCCTCGATGTGGGCGGAGACAGAAGAAGAGAACAAAGATGGGTGTCGCCTGGAGCAGTCTGGAGAGAGCGCACCCGGAGACAAGACGTCTGGAAGAGAGTCCAGAGAGAGCCTACCCGGAGATGGAGGGAGAGCCAGGCAGCACCGACCCAGCGGTCAGGAGCCTGATGCGGGCCGCCACTCCAGGCAGCACCGACCCAGTGGTCAGGAGCCTGTTGCAGGTCGCCACTCCAGAAGGCCTGCTGGAGATCCTAACACAGCTCCCCCGAGACCGGGAGTGTGCACAGACCGCGTTGGAGGGCCTCGCACGGAGGATGGCCCGGGTGCAACGAGAGACGTTGGCGGAGTGGAGCCGAGAGATGGCCCAGCAGACCGAGACTCGTCAGCGGAGCACGCCACCCGAGACGAGGAGACAGACCGCCTCTGAGGATGGCGCAGGAGGACTGAAGGCCGGAGACGGCGCCGAGAAGGGAGCCGAACGAATGGAGGCAGGTAAAGGGGACGTCTCTACCCCGAGCCGGGAAACCGCGTGCCTGCCCCAGCTCCCCGTCGCAGAGCCCGAAGTACCCCCTGCCGTGCCCGTCGCTGCAACGTCACCGCCGCAGACTAGGCCTCAAACGGAAGCCGCGACCCCTGTGACGTCACACGCCTCGACCCCGAGCGTGGCCAAGCAGGAAGTACCATCGGCCTGGTCGCAAGGCCTAGTACCCCCGGGCGCCGCAATACCAACAGCGCCCCCTACCTCCGCGGAGCCCCCGGCCTGGTCGCAGGGCCAAGTAACACAGGGCGCCGCCGTTCTTACGGTGCCCTTTACTTTCAAGGTGCCCCAGGCCTGGTCGCAAGGCCTGGTTAACCCGGGCGCCGCTACCACCACGGCGCCCATAACACCTAAAGTACCGCACCTGGGTGAGGACCTGTTCGCCCAGCATACGTGCCCGGATGGGCAGCCCTTCGTATGGCCCCAGGAATACATCCAGCTGGAGCTGCAAAAAGCAAGGGCCATGTGCGAACCCCTGATCCCGGCTCCAAAGCCCATGAAGAGGATCTCGCCCCCGCTAGAAGAGACCCAATTTGAGTGGGATCCCACCGGAGAAGACCTCATGGGGTTCACTCAGGAGACTCGGGCAGCCGCAGCGGAGCGTGCAGAGTGCTGCCGCCAGCAGCTCGAGGTCTTTGAGAGGGAGCGGAGAGAGAGGCGGGTCCGGGAACAACAAGCCCAAATAAGGAGCGCGGAGCAGAAGAGCCGGACCAGGAGAAACCCCCGTGCAGCGCATGGTCCCCGTACCATCGGGACTGTGATAAAGTTCAATCTGCAGCATGGGTGGGGTTTCATCAGGGATCACCGCACCCCAGGCGACGTCTTCGTGACCAGGAGAGACGTTGAGTCCCACCTACCGGAGGGACACAGAGGTCGTGACCTGTATTTAGGGGACGAGGTCACCTTCACCCGGCACAAGTGTGCCAAAGGACCCTACGCCCTCCATGTGCATCGCCTGACGGAGGAGGAGCTGCGGTGTGAGGAGGAGCAAGAGGACCCGGACGGGTCTGAAGAATCTAAAGAAGGAGCAGGAGGACGCCGTCGTTGAGTACGGTAGAGAAGAGACTGTACATAGTTACCCGTCAGGGTATAAGAACTGTTCTAGTTAAAATATAGTCCCCGTTGGGACCAGCCAAGAGTGAACTGTTAATCCCGTGTGTCCCTATTCCCACTGACCGAGGACTGAGAGCGGTCATTCCTTTCCTAATACCTGGCCGAGGACTGAGAGCGGCCATATCCCCTTGTATATAGTTGCGCTTCCTAAAGCGCCCCCTACCGGTTTTATAGGAAACTGTTTTATTAGACTGTCGCACTTTACCCGGTCACAAGTTGCACCGTGACCGGAGGAACCAGAAACAAGAATGTTTATATGAAAAGTTTATTGCTGCTGATGATGTTTTATATGTTTATGTTTTATGAAAAAAAAATGTATGTTTGTGGATGTTTATATCTTACAGCCCGAGGACGTGCTGTGATTTACCAGGGGGGAATGTAGCACCCTGAGGATTCGGCTGCTACAGGGGTATTGCACCTCAACCCAGAGGTGTGATATTCCACTCCCGGGTAAGGATGGAGTGTGGAACTGAGCTCAGTTAGCTGCATGCACTACACACATCCCATTTCCGGGGAACAGACCGATGGTACTCCCACTAGAGAAATGTGCAGGTACAACAGTGTCTGTTCCTGGCTGGAGTGGGAGGGGGGTGGAACATCCCAGTAGTGTAGGGGCAGATAGGGGGAGCAGTCTGGGTAATGCTAGGAGCTCATTGGGTGCTGGTCACCTGAGCTCACACATAGAGGGAGTATATAAGGTGGGCACCATCTTAGATCAGGGTCAGTCTTTTGTAGAGGAAGAGAGCAGAGGAGAAGAGCAGCTCCAAGGCCAAGAGAGAGAGAGAGGAGAAAGAAAGACCCAGAGGGGGAGAAAGAAGGAACTCCAAGAGCCCAAATTAGACCAGAGGGTGAAGAGTTGGCAACAGGGTACCGGATCCCAAGCTGGCAGAGGCTACAGCACACCTTAGCCAGGAACCGGAGGTCGTGGGCAGGATCGATCTGCCACGATCACCCACCAAATCCACCCGGAAGGCAGACCAGGAATAGGGTCAGGGAACCCAGAGACAAGGGTTTACCACCAAGAGGCCCGAGGGAGCCGGACATAGGTGGATCCCTGGTGGGGAAGGCCAGAGAAGAGGACAGGACAGAAAGGGAGCTCAGGACCACGCTCCAGAATCACCTGGGGGTTGGCTGAGTCTAGGACCTGGTGGACGCAGCACGGCTCGGGTGGTCACTTAAGGCCGGAGTGACCAGAACAACTGCAGTAAGTAAACAAACCCTGAACTGCACAGCCCGACTCCGAGTCTCATTTCCATCCCCGCTGCACCACCACAACCCCCATCCTCTGCAACTGACCCCCTGAGGCTATACCCCTCCCGTTGGGGGTTATACTACCTAAGCTGCACACACATCACCGGCCTCAGTGGACCCTGCTGCAGCGGCGGCCGTATTGACCGCAAATCAACGGGTGGCGTAGTCGACACAAAAGAACATCTAGTAACATCATAAGGACTGCCACACACTGAGCTTGACACCCTGGGCACGGACCGGGTCACAGCCACTCGGAGACTACAACCCCCATCTGATCCGGCTCCGGGTATCCCCAACAACACTGGCCCAGGGGGCGCATCACATGCGCAGCCTACACCCCATTCACAGCCATGCAAGACAAGGCCCCTTTCTCTCAAGAGGGATGAGTCCGATGAATAACAAAAAAGTCTGAGATAAGAATGACCCCTAAAAATTTGCTAAGGGGTTGAAATATGGACTGCTTCTTTCTCTTGTTTTCTTTTAACTTCAGGTCAATATTACACATAGAATAGTGAAGGTGTGACCCATAAATGCATGAAATGCCCCTGCATCATTCTAGTTTATAAGGCAGAATAAATGCATTGACTCAACATTTAAGCAAAAAGTTGTAGATATGAAGAATATGCCAAAATTAATCTTGTAACTTGAAGCTTGTGGGCCCCAATGCAAAATCTCCAGGAGAACCCCCAATTAGCATAAGCCTTTGATAGTAATAGTCTTTTCATATGGGGCAAAGCCATCTTTTTAATACAAGTCGTAAAAGAACATTACAGTTTAAGTGAATTACAAAAACTGCTTTTTTTGTTTTATTTTAAGTAATTTAGTTATTTATGCTTTACAAAGAATTAAACATGATTTTACCAAATAATTGCATAGGTCTCAAAAATTATTAAAAAAATCCAAATTTACTGCAAGAGTAAAACATATAAATTGCTAAATATATCCGGAAATGACTAACTCTATGTTGTTGCTTTTTAACCTTTGGTTAATTAATCATTGCTCCATCAATATGTAAAAAAATGTGTCTCTTCATTAGCTGGGATTTTCTTCCACTCAGATTCAATAACATTGCCTAAACCATGAGCACAAGAGCCCTTGTTCTTGCCTCCAGACTCGTGCCTTTACAGAAAGGTGCCAGTCAACATGATCAAAGCTGTTTCCTAACCACAGAATCCCTGGGCCCAGGTTTCCCAGCCACTAGGAGAACAAAACAAACAAACGTACTGTACCTACATGACATTTTTTTCCTTGTTAATGTATGTGCCCATATATAACCTGGCTTCTACAAACACTTCAAGAGTCTGCTAGGAATACAGATCAACCACAAAAAAACAGTAGCTACCAGGAGCTAGGAAGAATCAATTTCACATTCTTTTCCGTTACACTTTGTTTTTTGTTTTTATTTTACAAGAGTTGCCTGGGTAAAGAAATAGGGTGTACGACCGAGCGCTCACGTCCTGGACTGCTGAAACACCTTGTTCTCAGGCTACTAATGTAATCGAGATGAATTAACTCTGTACTGAGAATAGAAAAAAAAAAGTTTTTCTAAAAATTCCTCTATTCTACTGCTGACTGATAAAATATTAATGAATGGATTAATTCACATCATGTTATGCAGATTTACTATAGAGCAAGAGTATTAGCTTTTTCGGCATGGGATGCAATTTTTGTGGAGCTTGAATTAGATGATCACCAAGAGGACTGTGGAAGAGGACATGAGGAACACAGTGATGCTACTGTACATTTTTGCATCTCTTTTTTGGATTTTCAGAGATTCTGAGCTTTCCATAAATTGATTTATCTAAGGCTAATTGCTGGCGACCATGTAAACTTTCATACAAGGGAATCGGGTCGATCTTGCAATTCACACTGTGATCAGAGTTTGATCAGAGTGTGAGCATGGTGTGCTCCGATTCTCTCGGATTAGCAGAAGATGGAGAAAAAAAAATTCTCCAATATTCTCAATTCTGTCAGTCTGTGGAAATGAGACTGCACTCAGATGTCAAGTATGTTTCCCATACACCCTTTGACTTGCATGGCCGATTTGCGCATGCAGCGTTATTTTCCTCGGGCCAGCTCGTGTTGTCTCCTGCAGATTTCCTTGATGAAAGGACCCCCAGTTTCAGAAGGAAAACAGTAATAGTGTAGGGCTACAAACATGATAATTTACCTGACAAGTTCATTTTAAGGAGGACCTATCAATTGCCATAAATGTGTTATAATCTGCAACAAGTACTAAGGAAAGATAAGGGAAAACTGTCCCTTAGTAGTCCACTGGACCGTATTCGCACCTTTCCTGGTGAGATCAGTCAGAGGCTTAACAATTACAGAAAAATTCTTAATGAATTTCCTGTAATAATTGGCAAAACCCAAAAATCTCTGTATAGATTTCAAACCAATAGGCCTAGGCCATTCCTGCACAGCCTGAACCTTCAACGGGTCCATCTCAAAGCCCTCGCTGGAGACAATGTAGCCCAAAAAACAAATTTTATGCACAGCGAACTCACATTTCTCCAGCTTAGCAAAGAGTGAATTATCACTCAATAACTGCAAAACTTCACGTACACTCTGCCAATGGGACTCTAGATCTGGTGAATAAATCAAAATGTCATCCAAATACACAACCACATTCTTACCAATCAAAGGTCTCAGGATGTCATTAATAAGGTTCTGAAAAAATGCAGGTGCATTGGTAAGACCAAAAGGCATCACTAGATTCTCAAAATGACCTACCGGAGTGTTAAAGGCAGTTTTCCATTCATCACCTTGCTTCACTTGTAACAAATTGTATGCCCCCCGGAGATCAATTTTAGAGAACCACTTGGCCCTCACTAACTGGTTAAACAAGTCAGGAAATAACGGCAATGGGTAGGAATTGCGTACGGTAATCTTATTAATTTCACGAAAATCCAGACATGGACGTAAATCCCCGTCCTTTTTTTTTAACAAAGAAAAATCCAACTGCCACAGGCGACTTAGAAGGTCTAATGTGACCAGCAGCCAGGCTAGTCTGTATGTACTCCTCCAAGGCCTTTCTTTCAGGGATAGTCAGATTAAACAAGCGACTCTATGGCGCAATCATAATCCCTAAGAGGAGGTAAAACTTGCGACTCCTCCTCTGAAAAAACCCTCCAAAAATCTTGACTAGGTACAGGTAATTCCCCTTTTTCCACAGCCGCAATGCGACCATTACAACATTTATCATAGCACTTCGGACTCCAAGACTTAATCACATTAGTAGACCAGTCCAGCAAAGGATTGTGCATTTTTAACCAAGGCAATCCTGGAACGACCGGAGAAGGTAAATTATCTAATACAACCAAGTCCAAAATTTCTTGGTGAACTCCATTGATAGTGAGGGGAAATGCAGCAACCTTGTGAGTAATACATTTCAAGGGAGTGTTATCAATTGCAATCACAGAAATAGGTGATGACAAAGGTTTGGATTTCAATTTAAGGTTTTCCAAAAACCCTTTATCAATAACATTAAGGGTTGAACCACAATCCACAAATACCTGAAATTCAATCAAATTTTCCTGCAAAGTAGTACTCCCAGAAAGAAATACTCCTGCAGAGCGTAAACAAGCTATACGGGCGTAACTAACCTTTTTTTTTTCTTTACTTAAACGAAGCTCACAATACTTAATCAAATGGTCAGCTTTACCACAATAAAGACACAATCCCTCGGCGAACCTCTTTCCTGAGAGGGGAGAGACTTCGCCCCAACCTCCATCGGTTCTCCGTCGTCAGAGCAGATTTTCTGGGGACTAGGACCTGGCATTACAGGAGTCTTTACCTCATTCTGTCTAAATCTCATTCTCCTATCCACACGAACAGCTAATTGCATGGCATCCTGCAGAGTCTCAGGTGCGGGGAATGCAATTAGCAAATCCTTAACCCTTTCACTCAGACCATCAAGAAATAGACATTTCAGAGCTGGATCATTCCATTTAACTTCTGAGGCCCATCTTCTGAAGTGTGTGCAATAATTTTCAACATCACCTGACCCCTGATTCAAACGCCTGAGTTCTGCCTCAGCAGATGAGATTCGGTCAGGATCGTCATATAATAGCCCCATAGCAGAAAAAAATTCTTCTACAGACCTTAAACATGGATCATTAGGTTGGAGAGAAAAGGCCCACCCCAGTAGTTCTTTGCGCAAAAGTGACATAATAAAACCAATGCGCTGTGATTCATTCCCAGAGGACCTTGGTCTCAAATGAAAATATAACAAACAAGCATTTTTAAAGGAAAAACAATCTTGCTGTTTACCATAAAAAACATCAGGCAGTCGTACCTTGGGTTCCATAAAATGCGCTTCAGAACAGCTACTCACGTGTTGCTGGAGCTCGGCCACCTCCAGAGACAATCCCTGCAGGCATTGAGCCAAATCCTGGACGGAAACCATACTGATCCCGAATTTCTTTCCTTTTAGTTTTTTTTTGGGGCTGGACTTACTGTTATGATCTACAACAAGCACTAAGGAAAGATAAGGGAAAACTGTCCCTACAGTAAAACTAAGCTGAATCCCTACGATGTAGCGGGCTGCCTGTTCCTAGCGAACAGACCCGCCTTAGTCCTCGGCTACTCTGAACGAAGACCTATAGCATAAGGGGAGGGGTCCCTAAAAGAACTAAGGACTGGGACAAAAATGGGACACCTCCTAAACAGAGAAGTTGTTGCAGAACACAAAAAGACAAACAGACAAAAAAGTACTAGAGGTCCCAGAAGGACCAAACGAACTGACAGAGAAAGGCGCAGAAGCACCTGGCTAGAGAAACAGTCAAACACTGTAGTCCAGCACAGCCAAAAGGGCGGAGCTGGAATATAAAGGCAGATGGTCAGGTGACCGCAAAATACCACATGGAAAAAACAAACAGGAGGGATCTAACAAAATGTGTCATTTTAACTGGTGAAAATGTGTCATTTTAACTGGTGTAAATGTTGCTGTTCTCCTGAATTTGGCATAGTTTTTCGTTTGCACCTGCACTTCTTGGTTCCTGAGATATGGCCCCCTATTTTCTGAATATAAATCCACTGTTCTTAGTCAAGTGGTCCTCAACCCTTCTCTATGTGAGTCTTCTTGAGGACTATGTCCAGTTGGCTAAAAAGATGAGTTATATACAGGGAAGAATAGATCATATCTCAGGAATGGGAGCTGCAGGAACAAAAAATAAACAATGCCAGGTTCAGGTCTTCTTTAAAGGGGTTGTCCCCTTTCCCCTTTTTAAGTCTCTCACTGCCTTGTAATCAGCAGGCCAGGCATCTTTAGAAATGGCATTATCTGGTTTCCCCTATTGTGACTGGTAGTCAAATGATTCCCAAGCCCAATTTGCTGATGTCACATTGACAGGTCACATAGTACAATGCCCCTCCAAGGCACTACCCTGCTAATGAAATGTCAGCATTGATGTGCCTCTCCTTGGCATGAATGACATTGTACTCCAACGTTTTTAGCTTGGAGGAGGTTCACAGAGAATAGAAGAGAGCAGGACCTGAATGGAGATGGTGGCTCCTCAGCTCTAGGAAGAGTATCACTGGAAAGGAGTCATTTTCAACATGAAGCTGAAATTAAGGACATGCCCCCCTCCCCCACCCTCTCGGTAGGAGTGGCAGGAGATAAACAAGGAGAAGTCACAGAATCGCTGGTCACAAGGTAGTATCAGGGCAACTGGGCTACAAAAGGAGAAATGTCATTTTAACACTCAGACTTTCAATGCCAAGAAAAAGGGTAGAAGGGGAAATCTCCTTTAATGTAGTGGGTTCCTTCCTGATTTTGCTGTGCTACCTTATGATTTCTAGTTCCAATAGATAGATAGATAGATAGATAGATAGATAGATAGATAGATAGATAGATAGATAGATACAAGCTTCACTACAAGACATTTTTCTAGGAAGGGTATCATTAACTTCTTTCACTTTCTTTTGTTTGTCCCAGGTTCTTGGATGATGGAGAGTGTGTATTAACCTGCCCCGTCGGCAAATATGAATTCAACAGACAATGTCATATGTGTCACCATACGTGTCTAGAGTGCGATGGAAGCGAGCCTGACACCTGTATATCCTGTGGCATTGGTAAGGCATCTAGGACACAGCAGGATTGTAAATGTCTTCACAAACAATTAAGGCTCAACAGAGAGGGTTCAGTATAAAATGGGACAAATATGAAATTCAATTTTCATGTCAGCCTTTCGTGACGCCAGACAAATTATATCAGCTTTTTGAGTCTTGGCTTCAGTGGAGAATTACAAGCTCTATAGGGCAATGGGATTATGCTAGTGAAATAAACAGCACAAAACTACAGAGAGGGAGATTTTGCTGTTGACATAAAAAGTCACCAATGCGCTGCTTGACTGGTGAAGTAAAATCGGAGTATTGATTTTCCGCTTTAAAACCACATGAAATAGAATTCTCAGTGTGAAATACAGGCCGTTACTCAGACCTTCCCAATGGGGCTGACGTGTTAGAGTAGTAATATATTGTTAGAACATGTTGCAGTGGATATTGTAACAATACAATGAGAGGAACCGTCAATGCATCCATCTTTCTATTGACATAAGTGCCACAACCTCTTGCTTTGAGACAATGGTTCAAGTGATGGCTCAAGGACCTCTATGAGAGTTTTAATGGCCTTTCAAGATCTTAAAATCTCCAGATGTGTTTTGATGAGTTAAAAGATTGCTGCTACCTCATTGTCTAAGAAATGTGTTGATCTACCAGCTACAATACATACTTTACCAATTAAACCCATTGAAAGTGGGGCTACAGAAGATGATATATAATATACAAGTGCTTCTCACAATATTAGAATATCATCAAAAAGTTAATTTATTTTAGTTCTTCAATACAAAAAGTGAAACTCATATATTATATAGTCATTACAAACAGAGTGATCTATTTCAAGTGTTTATTTCTGTTAATGTTGATGACTATGGCTTACAGCCAATGAAAACACAAAAGTCATTATCTCAGTGTTACACGCACGCCGCCTAAGTTCAGATAGGGGCGAGACCGGTTACATGAATTTGTTGGAATCCTGGGGGAACCATTATTCCGGGCGATCATAGGCTGCAGCTTCTCTCAGGCACAGGACAGATTCAGTTGCTGACCAGACACATTTGACAAGAGTCCTCATAAACGGTAGAACAGTAACATTTAATGAGGCACGGCCAGTGCAATGTAAATGTCTCTTTGAGCAACAGGCTCCAGTAATAACAGTACAATCTCCTTTGCAGCACAGCAGTAAACAGTCTATTACACTGTAGCACAGTACAGCACAGTTTCAATGCATACACAACCACAGGCTTTTCCTTCACAAGGACTCAATTGTACACAGCATTCTTTATCCTGCATGGAAATGGAGAGGGGGAGAGTTTGATGAGGGAGATGATACCTGTTTCACAATTCCTTCCAGTCCTTATCTTCCTGCCCGATAATACTCTGCACTGTTAAAACTCTGACCTGTGTTTAGTTTCTCTCCTGATCTGAATCCTGTTCAGTTGCCTTCTGTCAGATACAGATAACACACTACTCTCTTCGGCTTCAGCCAGACTACAACAACAAGTTCCCCACAATCCCTCTGGGGCTCTGCTATAACACTCCCTGTCTCCTGTAACTGTGTTAACCTCTCTAGTTGCTGGATGCTTTTGAAGCAACAGCACTACTTCTGCATGTCACATCAGTAAATTAGAATAATTAACAAAAAACACCTGCAAAGGCTTCCGATGCATTTAAAAAGATCCCGTAGTATGTTTCAGAAGGCTCCACAATCATGGGGAAGACTGCTAACTTGACAGATGCCCAGAAGGCAGTCATTGACGCACTCCACAAGGAGGGTAAGCCACAAAAGGTCATTGCTAAAGAAGCTGGCTGCTCACAGAGTGCTGTATCCCAGCATATTAATGAAAAGTTGAGTGGAAGGAAAAAGTGTGGTAGAGAAAGGTGCACAAGCAACCGGGATAACCGCAGCCTTGAAAGGATTGTTAAGAAAAGGCCATTCAAAAATTTGGGGGAGATTCACAAGGAGTGGACTGCTGCTGGAGTCATTGCTTCAAGAGCCAACACACACAGACGTATCCCGGACATGAGCCACAAGTGTCGCATTCCTTGTGTCAAGCCACTCATGACCAATAGACAACACCAGAAACATCTTACCTGAGCCAAGGAGAAAAAGACCTGGACTGTTGCCCAGTGGTGTGTTTGTTTTCAGATGGAAGTAAATTTTGCATTTCATTTGGAAATCAAGATCCCAGAGTCTGGAGGAAGAGTGGAGAGGCACACAATCCAAGCTGCTTGAGGTCTAGTGTGAAGTTTTCACAATCGGTGATGGTTTGGGGAGCCATGTCATCTGCTGGTGTAGGTCCACTGTGTTTTATCAAGACCAAAGTCAGCACAGCCATCTACCAGGAAATTCTAGAGCACTTCATGCTTCCCTCTGTTGACAAGCATTTTGGAGATGGAAATTTCATTCTCCAGCAGGACTTGACACCTGTTCACATTGCCAAAAGTACCAATACCTGGTTTGAAAACAACAGTATCACTGTGCTTGATTGGTCAGCAAACTCGCCTGACCTTAACCCCGTAGAGAATCTATGGGGTATTGTGAAGGGGAAGATGAAAGACACCAGACCCAACAATGCAGATGAGCTGAAGGCTGCTATCAAAGCAACCTGGGCTTCCATAACACCTCAGCAGTGCCACAGGCTGATCGCCTCCATGCCACTCTGCATTGATGTAGTAATTGATGCAAGAAGAGCCCCGACCAAGTATTGAGTGCATTTACTGAACATACATTTCAGTAGGTCAACATTTTGGATTTTAAAAACATTTTTCCAGCTGTTGTTATAAAGTATTCTAATTTACTGAGATAATGACTTTTGTGTTTTATTGGCTGTAAGCCATAATCATCAACATTAACAGAAATAAACACTTGAAATAGATCACTCTGTTTGTAATAACTCTATATAATAAATGAGTTTCACTTTTTGTATTGAAGAACTGAAATAAATTAACTTTTTGATGATATTCTAATTTAGTGAGAAACACGTGTATACTATTGTAACATCCCTACACAAAGACCAATATTACCAATAATACAAGTCCCACACCATGAACTCTACCATTACCACTGTACTGAATAATACTGTCCTACTGTGCTGAATATAAGTCACTACACCAAGGCCAATATTAAAGTGGTATATATGAATTCAACGCTGGTACCATGCAGCCGATATAAGTGAATATAGTAAAGGTAAATACTATGACTGACAGATCACATATTCTCTGATTTGAGTTGTTCCGTTTTTACCATCTTTTCGTTTGGCCAAGACTGTCATGAAGATTTCTCTAGCTAGATGTCTTTGCTTCCTCAATTTTGCAACACAATAGTGCCAAACATATAGTGACCATATGGTGTCCCAGTTGGTAAGAGTAAACCGTAAAGTAAAGGTGCCCCTTTTATGCCCAAGAAAGTAATAATGTTACTATATGCACCCCACAGCATAACAATACCCACAAACTGTAACATTAAGCTCATCAATTGACCAAAACAGGAATAGTGTTCCTTCTAGGCCCCACACAGTATTAGTACTCCTTTTAGTGCTCCACACAGTAACAATGAATATATTTGTGCACTTAAACAGCTAAAATACCCTTTGGGGAACCCAACAAAGTAATAATTATCCCATTGTGTCCTTAAAAATAATAGAGGTGGGCATTTTCATTGTGTGGGGCTGTTAGCACAGTTTACAGGCAGAAAGGGGATATTATTGTTTAAAAGAGAAAAATGTTTCTTACCCCCAAAAAAACAAACAAAAAAAAAACTAAATACTTTGTGCCCCCACACTTTAAAAATTCCCCCCTCTTGGCCTCCGAATAGAGAATAGTTGTTCCTAATTGCTCTTGTGAGATCCTAACATCTTAACCGCTTCCAGACCGCCCACTGTACATAAACGTCGGCGCTGCCTGGGTTCTGTGCAGCGCCGACGTTTATGAACGGTTGGTGGTCCCGCAGCCCTCAGGACCCCCAGGGTCCTGCAAGCTCTGCGGGTGCAGTGCAGAGCGACAGCTCTGACAGGGGACATCATCGGGACCTGATTGGATCAGGTCCCAATGATGTTAACCCTTTGCTATCTTCTATATGCCGCTATCTATAGTGATCGCAGCATTTAGAAGATAGTGAGAGGAGAAGGGGTCGTCCACTTACCTCTCCGACGGCCCCCTGATATCTGACAGGACCTGCCGTTGTCATGGCAGCCGGAGGTCACATGACCGCCTCCGGATCTGCCATGTATGGCGTCCTGCTAGAATCAGCCTGCAGCTGAAGTCTAGCAGGAGATACTGACTGTGAAACTGTCAGCAAAGTTCTCATGCAATGCAATACATGTCTATTGCATTGCATGAGAACAGTGATTAGAAAAATAAAAATTAATGTCCCATACAGGACTAAGTAAAAATGTAAAAAAAAGTCTAAAAAATGTTTTCAAACTGTTAAAAAAAAAATCACAAAATAAATAAAAATAAATAAATAAAATATTAAACCAATAAATGCGTATATTTATGCAAAAACAAAAAAAGTACACATATTTGGTATCGCCGCGTCTGAAACAACCCGATCTATAAAACTGTCACACTAATTAACTCCTTCTGTGCACACCGTAATAAAAATAAATAAAAAAAGGAGCAAAAAAATATGCTTTTTCATCATATCACCAAACAAAAAGTGGAAAAAAATGCGATCAAAAAGCAAAATAGAAATAAAAATGAAAACGTCATCTTGTTCCGCAATAAAAAAGCCGCCATACAGCTCCATCAGCCGAAAAATAAAAAAGTTATAGCTGTCAGAATAAAGCAATGCAAAAAAAAATATTTTTTCTATAAAATTGTTTTATTGTGTAAAAGCGCCAAAACATAAAAAAAATACAGTAAGTGTAGTATCGCTGTAAACGTACTGACCGGAAGAATAATGCTGCCTTATCACTTTTACCACACGCAGAACGACATAAAAAAAAACTCAAAAAACAATTCCTGAATTATTGGCTTTTGTTAATTTTACTTCCCAAAAAACGGAATATAAAGCGATCAAAAAATGTCACGTACCCAAAAATGGTACCAATAAAAACGTCAACTCGTCCCGCAAAAAACAAGCCCTCGCATGACTCTGTTGGCCGAAATATAGAAAAATTATAGCTCTCAAAATATGGCGATGCAAAAACTAGATTTTGCAAAAAAAGCGTCTTTTAGTGTGTGACAGCTGTCAGTCATAAAAACCCGATATAAATCTGGTATCTCTGTAATCGCACCGACCCGAAGAATAAAGTAATCTCATCACTTATACCGCATGCGGAATGGCGTAAAAAATAAATAAAACCAATTCTTCACCTGCTACTGTTTTGTTTATTATGTTTCCCAAAGATCGCAGTAAGGCTCTGCTCACATTTATCCTGCGCTCTGCGCTTAGCACTTGCACCAGAGTTTCCGTGTAAATCTCTGAAATACGTGATTCAGACAGAACCCATGACGGAAGATTCCCTGTAATGAGGTAGATATAGGCCACTGTGGATGCCGTCTGGCCTGTGATCCCACGGAGTCAGTTTTTTTAGGCGTGCATGAAAGTGCGGTTGACCACAGTTTTGTGCACTTCTGAAAAAATGGACACCGCTAAACAGAGGCCAGACGGAGTCCAGAGTAACTCTGCTGCCTCATTACAGTGAATGGATCCCGCAGGGGTTTCATCTGAATTACATCACTTGTAAATTTAGATGGAAACCCCGATGTAAGTGCTCAGCCTCGAGCGCCGGATAAATGTTACGTAAAATGTTCCAAATAAAAGCTTCAACTCAGTCCTCAAAAAAAGCTAGTCCCCACTCAGGTCCGTTATCTGTTAAAAATATAAGGGACTTCCAAGTTACTGGTAGCAGAAAGGCTCTGGAAAAGCGAAATGACCCTTGCCCCCCAAAAGAAATTCAGAAAACTTTGTGCTCCCAAATCCAAATGCCTACAATAATTTGTTCTCCAATTGTCAAATAGCGCTCCGTCCCTCCCAGATATCGCCGTATGGCTAAGCGGTACGATACAGCCACATACGGGGTATTGCCACTTTTAGAAGAAATTGTGTGACACATTTCGGCACCATTTTTACCCATTGCCCTGTGTGAAAATGTAAAATCTGAGGGTAAAATATTTTTTTGTGGTAAAACTATAATTATGTTTTCTTCACTGCCCAATGGTATAAATTTAAAAATGAAAAAATGCTCACTACTTCCCTAGATGAATTCCTTGAGAGGTGTAGTTTACAAAATGGGGTCACTTGTGGGGGTTTCTGCTATTTCGGCATGTCAGTGACTCTTCAAATGTGACATGGTGTCTGCAACCTATCCCAGCCAACATAGCGCTCCTTTCACTTCCGAACCCTGCCGTACACCAAAGCAGTGGTTTTCCCCCACATATGGGGTATCAGCGTACTCAGGAGAAATTGCACAACAAATTTCATGGTGCAATTTCTCCTGTTATCCTCATGATAATGCAAAATTAGGGGATGAAAAACATTTTTTGTGGGAAAAATGTGAAAATTTTATTTTTATGGCTCAATATTATAAGCTTCTGTGAAGCACCTGAGGGAGCAGGATGCTCACCACACATCTAGATAAGTTCCCTAAAGGGTTTTAGTTTCCAAAATGGTGTCACTTGTGGGGGATTTCCACTGTTTAGGTACATTAGGGGCTCCCCAAATGCGACATGGCGTCCGCTAATTATTCAAACAAATTTTACATTCAAAAAGTCAAATGGCGCTCCTTCCCTTCCCAACCCTGCAGTGTACCCAAATAGTGGTTTTCCCCCACATATGGGGTATCAGCATACTCCGGAGAAATTGAACAGCAAATTTCATGGTGCAATTTCTCCTGTTACCCTTATGATAATGCAAAATTAGGGGATGAAAAACGTTTTTGTGGGAAAAATGTGAAAATTTTATTTTTACAGCTCCATATTATAAACTTCTGTGAAGCACCTTGGGGTTCAAGGTGCTCACCACACATCTAGATAAGTTCCCTAAGGGGTCTAGTTTCCAAAATGGTGCCACTTGTGGGGGGTTTCCACTGTTTAGGCACATCAGGAGCTCTCCAAATGCAACATGGTCAACTTTTAACCCTTATAGCTTCCTAACAAAAAAAAATTTTGGTTCCAAAATTGTGCTGATGTAAAGTAGACATGTGGGAAATGTTATTTATTAACTATTTTGTGTGACATATCTCTCTGATTTAAGGGCATGAAAATTCAAATTTTGAAAATTGCAAAATTTTCAAAATTTTCGCCAAATTTCCGATTTTTTCACAAATAATCGCAAGTGATATCAAAGAAATTTTACCACTATCATGAAGTACAATATGTCACGAAAAAACAATCTCAGAATCAGGGGAATCCGTTGAAGCATTCCAGAGTAATTACTTCAAAAAGCGACAGTGGTCAGAATTGAAAAAATTGGCCTGGTCACGAAGGCAAAAATAGGCTCTGGCGCGTAGTGATTAAAGGTCACAGGCCCACTGCAGCCTTTAGACAAGAGAATAGCTGGATAGAAACCTTAACAGCGGAAACAGTTAAAGGTGGCACTATCCTATTTCTGGGGCAAAAGGCCAAAAGTACAGCACTTGGGATCCTGACAGGACCCTTGACAATTGTCCAATTTTCCCCTACTATTTTTGACTCTGCTAACTTGTTTCTCACATTAGAAAAGTGTCAGGAGTGGACCTCTTCATTTAAAGTGGAGGTCCAAGATGCAAAATCTGCAAGTAGTGCTTCTGACAATGTCAGCTTCAGGTCTTAATGCTGCCTTACAAAAGTGCCCAAATCTTTGTTTTGAAGATTTTGTGGATATGCCAGCTCCTACCTACACCAATGTATCCCTCTAACAAGTCAAGACAATTACAAAAGTCCAGAGACCTTTTCTTTAAAGGGGTATTTCCATTTCCAAGATCCTATCCCAATATGTAGTAGATATAATAATAATATTAGCAAATACCTCCAATTAAAAATGTAGTATAGTTTTACTGATTCGCTAGGTATCCATGGTTATGACCACTGATATAATGACAGTTAATTAACTAGTTGCTAGTGGTCGTAACCATGGATACCTAAGGTCCTGCAATGCCTGCACATGAGGAAAGAGACATAGCAAATCATAAAAACTATACTACATTTCTAATTGAAGGTATTTGCTAATATTATTATTACACCTACTACATATTGGGATAGGATCTTGGAGATGGGAATGCCCGTTCCCAGACTAGTTCCCAGACCCCAATCAAAGTGACATTCTTTCTGACAGATGTTAATGATGCTTTAGAAAAGTAAAAGGACCCCTTTCATAAGGACATTGGTGGAGGGCCAGCTCCTGAACTTGCACTAATATGACCTTCTGAAATGTCTGAATGACAGATAGAAAATACCAATAAAGTGAAACATCTTTATATATACAGATCTGTACCCCGAAATCCTTTTTTTTGCTGCACTTTTACTTGGTTTTTGCATTGAAGAGCACACCTTATTGGATAATTGCCATAATATCCTGATAGCTCCAGGACACACTGGCAAATTCAATATAAGTATTAATGTACTTTCATGATGATTAATGTCATGAGCATGAGCGCTTACATGAAATATGTGAAGTGCATGCCAAACTGACCCACCCAGTGGCCTGATTATTGAAAATGATAGGGCTAGAAGGCAATATTCAATTAATGCTTACAGTAGCATGTAAAAGTTTGGGCACCCCTGGTCAAAATTACTGTTATTGTGAACAGTTAAGCAAGTTGAAGATGAAATGATCTCTAAAAGGGCTAAAGTTAAAAATGACACATTTCCACGATATTTTAGGCAAAAAATAAAAAGTATATTGTCATTTTAAAAATAAAAACAAAGAAAATGAGCCGATGCAAACGTTTATGCATCCCATGTAGATTTGTGTACTCAGATAACTTTGACCAAGGTTTCAGACCATAATTAGCCTGTTAGGGTTAAGGCTTGTTCACTATCATCGTTACCAAAGGCCAGGTGATGCAAATATCCCAGATTTATAAAAACCCAGCCCCTCTAACCTTGTGCCAAAAAACAGCAGCCATGGGTTCTTCTAAGTAGCTGTCTAGCACTCTGAAAATGAAAATGGTGAAGACCCAGAAGGCAGGGGAAGGCTATAAGAACATAGAAAAGCGGTTTCAAGCTGCATATTCCTAAGTTTGAAATGTACTTAAGAAATTACAGTTAACAGGAACAGTGGAGGTCAAGATAAGGTTTGAAAAATTTCAGTGAGAGCTGCGCAAATCAGAACCCCCGCTTGATTGCAAAAGACTTTCAGAAAGATTTAGCAGACTCTGGAGTTGTGGTGCATTGTTCTACTGTTCAGAGACACGTGCACAAATATGGCCTTCATGGAAGAATCATCAAAAGAAAACCTCTTCTGCGTCCTCATCATAAAATTTAGCATCAGAAGTATACAAAAGAACATCTAAACAAGCCTGATGCATTTTAGAAACAAGTCCTGTAGACCAATGAGGTTAAAATAGAACTCTTTGGCCACAATGATCAAAAGGTATGTGTGGAGAAAAAAGGGCACAGAATTTCAGGAAAAGAACATCTCGCATGGAGGTGGATCAATCATGCTTTGGGGTTGTGTTGCAGCCAGTGGCACGGGGAACATTTCAAGGGTAGAGGGAAGAGTGTATTCAATGAAATTTCAACAAATTCTTGATGCAAACATAACACCAACTGTAAAAAAGCTGAAGTTGAAAAGAGGATAGCTTCTACAAATGGATAATGATTCTAAACACTAGTCAAGATCCACAATAGACTATCTCAAAAGGTGCAATGGCCCTCACAGTCCCCATATCTGAACATCATTAAAAATCTGTGGCTAGACCTCAAAATAGCAGTGCATGCAAGACGACCCAGGAATCTCACAGAACTGGAAGAATGGATGTAAATCCTTCAAAGAAGAATTGAAAGACTCTTGGCTGGCTACAAAAAGTACTAACCATGCAGGGTGCCCACACTTTTGCATCGCCCATTTTCTTTTTTTCTAATTTCTGAAATGTAAAGAATGACTATATATATATATATATACACTACCATTCATTATTTTTGAAAGAAAATGAAGCTAACATTAAATGAATCAGAAAGACACTCTATACATTGTTAATGTGGTAAATGACTATTCTAGCTGCAAACGTCTTGTTTTTATTGCAATATCTACATAGGTGTATAGAGGCCCATTTCCAACAACCACCACTCCAGTGTTTTAATGGTACATTGTGTTTGCTAACTGTGTAAGAAGGCTAATGGATGTTTAGAAAACCCTAGAAACCCCTTGCACAAGTATGTTAGCCCAGCTGAAAATGGTTTGACTGATTTGAGAAGCTATAAAATTGACCTTCCTTTGAGCTAGTTGAGAATCTGGAGCAATACATTTGTTTGTTCTATGAAACTCTCAAAATGGCCAGAAAAGGAGAAATTTCATGTGAAACTCGACAGTCTATTCTTGTTCTTAGAAATGAAGGCTATTCCATGCGAGAAATTGCCAAGAAACTGAAGACTTCCTACAACAGTGTGTACTACTCCCTTCAGAGGAGAGCACAAACAGGCTCTAACCAGAGTAGAAAGAGAAGTGGGAGGCCCCGCTGCACAACTGAGCAACAAGACAAGTACATTAGAGTCTCTAGTTTGAGAAATTGATGCCTCACAGCTCCTCAACTGGCAGCTTCATTAAATAGTACACGCAAAACGCCAGTTTCAACGTCTACAGTGAAGAGGCGACTCCGAAATGCTGGCCTTCAGGGCAAAGTGGCAAAGAAAAAGCCATATCTGAGACTGGCTTATAAAAGGAAAAGATTAATATGGGTAAAAGAACACAGACATTGGACAGAGGAAGATTGGAAAAAAGTTTTATGGACAGACGTCCTCAAAGTTTGAGGTGTTTGGATCACACAGAAGAACATTTGTGAGATGCGGAACAACTGAAAAGATGCTCGAAGAGTGCCTGATGCCATCTGTCAAGCATGGTGGAGGTAATGTAATGGTCTGGGGTTGCTTTGGTCCTGGTAAAGTGGGAGATTTGTACAAGGTAAATGGGATTTTGAATAAGGAAGGCTATCACTCCATTTTGCAACTCCATGCCATACCCTGTGGACAGCGCTTGATTGGAGCCAATTTCATCCTACAACAGGACAATGGCCCAAAACACACCTCCAAATTATGCATGAACTATTTAGGGAAGAAGCAGACAGCTGATATTCTATATGTAATGGAGTGGCCAGCGCAGTCACCAGATCTCAACCCCATTGAGCTGTTGTGGGAGCAGGTTCACCGTATGGTACGCAAAAAGTGCCCATAAAGCCAATCCAACTTGTGGGAGGGGCTTCAGGAAGCATGGGGGGAAATTTCTCAAGATTACCTTAGCAAATCAACAGCTAGAATGCCAAAGGTCTGCAATGCTGTAATTGCTGCAAAGGGAGCATTCTTTGACTAAAGCAAAGTTTGAAGGAGAAAATTATTCTTTCAAATAAAAATCATTATTTCTAACCTTGTCAATGTCTGGACTATATTTTCTAATCATTTTGCAACTCATTTGATAAATAAAAGTATGAGTTTTCATGGAAAACACAAAATTGTCTGGGTGACCCCAAACTTTTGAACGGTAGCGTGTATATATATACAGTTAGGTCCATATATATTTGGACAGAAACAACATTTTTCTAATTTTGGTTCTAGACATTACCAAAATGAATTTTAAACAAAACAATTCAGATGCAGTTGAAGTTCAGACTTTCAGCTTTCATTTCAGGCTATCCACATTAAAATTGGATGAAGAGTTTAGGAGTTTCAGCTCCTTAACATGTGCCACCGTGTTTTTAAAGGGACCAAAAGTAATTGGACAGATTAAATAATTGTAAATAAAATGTTCATTTCAAGTACTTGGTTGAAAACCCTTTGTTGGCAATGACTGCCTGAAGTCTTGAACTCATGGACATCACCAGACGCTGTGTTTCCTCCTTTTTGATGCTCTGCCAGGCCTTCACTGCGGTGGTTTTCAGTTGCTGTTTGTTTGTGGGCCTTTCTGTCTGAAGTTTAGTCTTTAACAAGTGAAATGCATGCTCAATTGGGTTGAGATCAGGTGACTGACTTCGCCATTCAAGAATATTCCACTTCTTTGCTTTAAAAACTCCTGGGTTGCTTTGGCTTTATGTTTTGGGTCATTGTCCATCTGTAGAATGAAACAACGACCAATCAGTTTGGCTGCATTTGGCTGGATCTGAGCACACAGGATGGCTCTGAATACATCAGAATTCATTCGGCTGCTTCTGTCCTGTGTCACATCATCAATAAACACTAGTGACCCAGTGCCACTGGCAGCCATGCATGCCCAAGCCATCACACTGCCTCCGCCGTGTTTTACAGATGATGTGGTATGCTTTGAATCATGAGCTGTACCACGCCTTCGCCATACTTTTCTCTTTCCATCATTCTGGTAGAGGTAGATCTTGGTTTCATCTGTCCAAAGAATGTTCTTCCAGAACTGTGCTGGCTTTTTTAGATGTTTTTTAGCAAAGTCCAGTCTAGCCTTTTTATTCTTGATGCTTATGAGTGGCTTGCACCGTGCAGTGAACCCTCTGTATTTACTTTCATGCAGTCTTCTCTTTATGGTAGATTTGGATACTGATACGCCTACCTCCTGGAAAGTGTTGTTCACTTGGTTGGCTGTTGTGAAGGGGTTTCTCTTCACCATGGAGATTATTCTGCGATCATCCACCACTGTTGTCTTCCGTGGGCGCCCAGATCTTTTTGCATTGATGAGTTCACCAGTGCTTTCTTTCTTTCTCAGGATGTACCAAACTGTAGATTTTGCCACTCCTAATATTGTAGCAATTTCTCGGATGGTTTTTTTCTGTTTTTGCAGCTTAAGGATGGCTTGTTTCACCTGCATGGAGAACTCCTTTGACCGCATGTTTACTTCACAGCAAAACCTTCCAATGCAAGCACCACACCTCATATCAACTCCAGGCCTTTTATCTGCTTAATTGAGAATGATGAAGGGATTGCCCACACCTGTCCATGAAATAGCCTTGGAGTCAATTATCCAATTACCTTTGGTCCCTTTAAAAACAGGGTGGCACATGTTAAGGAGCTGAAACTCCTAAACCCTTCATCCAATTTTAATGAGGATATCCTCAAATGAAAGCTGAAAGTCTGAACTTCAACTGCATATTTTTTTTTTACCTAAAATACAAAGGAAATGTGTCATCTTTAACTTGAACATTTCATCTTCAACTTGCTTAACTGTTCACAATAACAGTAATTTTGACCAGGGGTGCCCAAACTTTTACATACCACTGTATCCTAACAAACATTGATTAGGATGAAAACGCGTTTGCTTGTGTGTGTCTAATTGTAGGAGTATAAGCACTGTGAATTGCTATGTACTATGTTAATTTGAACTAAGGCTGAGTTTGCATATGAGCGGTGCTGCATCATTGTTTCCATCCAGCTTTTAACAAAGACAAAAAGACTCTTTATGGAAGCTGATGGAGGAACTAATCCCATTGATAACAATGAGATCCGTACCACCTGTCTAGCGAATCAGATTTATGCTGGACAGGTGCAGCCGCTGGTCCAGTGGCCTAATCACATTTCATGTCATATTGGGATCCGACCCAAAATCGATACCTGGGACTCGAGTAAATGGTGAAAAAGCCTGATGGTATTTTTGCATTAGTTCTGACCCACTGAATTACATCACACTCAAATAAGTAAATCTGATGCAATGGATGTATGTAAACCCTCCCTATTGTTCAACACTGCAAGGTGTTAGATCATCTCCGACAATAAGGACAATATACAAACTAGGATTACAAAGCAGCTTATTGCTTTGAAAATGTTTACTAGAAATTAATTAAAAAACTTCCATTATTCAATTAGACTTGAGGCCCATTGTTCTAACCCATGTTATTGTGAAAGGCTGGACTGGGTACAGTATATTTCATGAGCCTAGAATTACAGAATCGTCAAGCAGTCAGTAGATGGTCATTTTGACGCCATATGTCACTATAGATGTGGCCTACTTATTTTGTGAAGATGTAATTCTCGTACTGTCACTTGTGCTCTGAGACTGACCTAGGCCCTAGTGACATAATTGTGCTAATCATCATTTACTACATGTTATCAAGAATTATATGGAGATCTGCTTAAATGACAGTTTAAACGGAGCCTATCACCCCCAAATTCAAAATGAAATGATTTATACAGTGATATTGGGGACTTAGCCCCTATAAAAATCATACCAGCACTGTACTTGTTAGGGGATGTCCACACAGTGCTGCTTCTTTTTTTTCCATATGAAAAATGCTCTGACTGTTCGCAAGAAAAACATTACTTATATTATGTGCATTTTTTCATGCACGTATCAACAAGCCCTTAGTGGTATAGAATGAGATAAACACATTTCATTTGCATGCAAATGAGCAGGCTCCGGTGAATGGTGAACAATTGGCATGGCCAGGAGTTTGGTCCACCATTACGCCCACTCATGTTGAGGGCCTTCACCCAATTAACTGTGCTCATTTCTCAGAGGGAGCACTGTTTGAACTTAGCCCGCATGTGTACTCATGCACACTGACACTGTTCTCCTCCCTGGCTCCTTTCTTCGGACACTGTAGATGTCTTAGTGTAGTGAGCAGGGTCCTCAGAAGACTGAGAGGAGAACACTCCCTCACTGTGTGCACGCCAGTACTAACTATGAGCAAGTCCTGGCTCAGACAGTGTCAGTGTACAAACACACACATGTGGATGGGTTCAGACAGTACTCACTTTGGGCCCTAAACATGTGAAATGAGAAGGCTGCGCCAAGGATGAAGCCACTGAAGCCACTTAATTTGGGTGTGAATTAAGTCATTTTTTCATGCACTGTACCAGTAACAAGTACAGTGCTAGTATAATTTTATAGGAGCTGAATCTCCTATATTACTGTATAGATCATTTAATATTGATTTTGGGGAGACAGACTCCCTTAAAGGGGTTCTATCTTGAGGAGCACATTGCTCCACTGCCTCCTGGTATTTTGCTAGTTGAGGGTAGTGTGTTCCCGATGACTGACAGCTCACGCTAGCGGCATTGTAAAGCCGTTGGTCCAAGCTATGTGCTGACAGATGCTGCAAGCAGAGGCAGCTTTACCTTAGCGTAGAGCAAGGGCACTGAAGGTGTTTGGATCCAGCGATTTGGATATTTTATGTGCTGACAGATGCTGCAAGCAGAGGCAGCTTTACCTTAGCGTAGAGCAAGGGCACTGAAGGGGTTTGGATCCAGCAATTCGGACATTTTATGTGCTGACAGATGCTGCAAGCAGAGGCAGCTTTACCTTAGCGTAGAGCAAGGGCAATGAAGGTGTTTGGATCCAGCAATTCGAACATTTTATGTGCTGACAGATGCTGCAAGCAGAGGCAGCTTTACCTTAGCGTAGATCAAGGGCACTGAAGGTGTTTGGATCCAGCGATTCGGACATTTTATGTGCTGACAGATGCTGCAAGCAGAGGCAGCTTTACTTTAGTGTAGAGCAAGGGCACTGAAGGTGGTTGGATCCAGCGATTCGGACAGTTTAGAGCAGCTCTTGCAATCTCTATAGCCAAGAACTTGTAAGCATGTGTGTCTTCCTTAGGAAACCGGCTGCAACCACAGATAGACTGCAGGCATGGCCGCTAAGCTAGACAGTAAATCACTAATCAACACTAATCAGCAGTAAACTATGAAATTAAATATCCTATCCTTTTTTAATATTGGGTATATTTAAAAATTGCTTGCTTTTACAAGCACTTTGAAATGTTACCCATTTAAGAAGATGAGACAACTCCATTAAAGTATTGATTACCAATTAGGGCACACAGGGAGGTTATATGGGCCTCTCAGATGCACTTTCTAGGTTCTGCCCAATTGTCTTATAAATGCATGATATTAGCATAGTAGTAGATAACTATAAAACTATGCTTCCGATTAAAATTGATTTTGTAGTAATGTCTTCATAATGCAGGATAGTGGACCGCACCGATAATAACCGCGTGAAAAGGTGAAATAGTAATTAATAGAAACATTTTCCAACATTCACCATATCATTATGTTGTATAATGGATCTCTACATCTTTCCTCTTTGCCGTTGTAAACTACTATTGACGAGATGGAATGTAAAAGTCTTCCATCTCCCAGTATAGTTCTCAGGATCCCTGTCATGTCTTTTTTTCGTGTTTAGAAACCTGGCAAGTTAGATGATAAATGTTCTGTTATTGCCAAAGTGAAATTGGCAACACTTGTGCAAAAAAAGTTTTCTCATTCTTGCGGGTTCATTTGGTAAACTGAAAAGGAAACAGTAAAAAAAAGTTATTTAATATTATTTTGATGTTTGTCAACACAATTAACAAGGAGAAATTAGCTTCTGATTATAAAGTATATGCAGTAGATATTTGGGTATAGAGCCGGGCGGTCTGGTACACCTTTACAGGATGCTGGAACAAGGGTGAAATGAGTTTATCACTGCATTTTCAGATCTGCAGCTTACTGGGTAAGTAATGCTACCACAGCACCATCATCTGGACAGTGATGGAACAGCAGATTAGAAAATAATGTTCCTGATTTTAGTAGATTTTAGATATGCATATTATGGATTTCTGCACTACTCTTAATTCTGCATAGATTTTTTACCACTATTTGTGAAAGCAGCTGTGAAAACCTCATTCACACATATTCTACTGAAAATTGTCACAAACTTTAAATGTGGAATCTGCATTAAAAATAGTGACAATTCATGACATCTGAACACATCTTGCAAGGTTCCAGGTATCAAATAAGTGTTCAAAAGAAATTCACAATATAATACATGTAGTCTGGTTTTAAGATAGTTTAAGATAGTTTAAGATAGTGCCATATGTGACCCCTAAAATCTTACATAAGGAATGAACAGACCACATAGACACGTAATTAAAGAAACAAAATTCTTTCCAAGTACAGAACATCTACAATGTTCCTTCTACAGTGGGTGGTCAGCCATCCTGCTGCCAATCTGACAGGTATGAAATAAGTTCTTTGGGGAACTGATTCAACTACTTACCGTTGTTAGATAGATGAGCCATTTTGCCTTTACTGGTAAGGCAGATCTTTGATGATGAAGATGATGATAATAATGAAGACATGTAAAATTATTGACCTCATTATTATTGTTATATCAAAGCAGTGATATTTACCATACGTGACTTAATATACCCCCAAAAATAATAATATACAGTACAGACCAAAAGTTTGGACACACCTTCTCATTTAAAGATTTTTCTGTATTTTCATGACTTTGAAAATTGTGCATTGACACTGAAGGCATCAAAATTATGAATTAACACATGTGGAATTATATACTTAACAAAAAAGTGTGAAACAACTGAAAATATGTCTTATATTCTTGGTTCTTCAAAGTAGCCACCTTTTGCTTTGATGACTGCTTTGCACACTCTTGGCATTCTCTTGATGAGCTTCAAGAGGTAGTCACCGGAAATGGTTTTCACTTCACAGGTGTGCCCTGTCAGGTTCAATAAGTGGGATTTCTTGCCTTATAAATGGGGCTGGGACCATCAGTTGGTCTGGTGGATACACAGCTGATAGTCCTACTGAATAGACTGTTAGAATTTTTATTATGGCAAGAAAAAAGCAGCTAAGTAAAGAAAAATGAGTGGCCATCATTACTTTAAGAAATGAAGGTCAGTCAGTCCGAAAAATTGGGCAAACTTTGAAAGTGTCCCCAAGGGCAGTTGAAAAAACCATCAAGCGCTACAAAGAAACTGGCTCATGTAGCATCGGCGTCTCTGCCCCGTTCTAGGCAGAGACGCCGTCCCTCTCACCTCCCCGCTCCTGGCGCGGCGTCCTCCAGCGCTTCTCTCCCCGATGCTTCCGGCACGCGCTCCTTCCCCGGCAGTGTGCTTAGGGCGCGCGCGCGCTCCCCCTCTCTTAAAGGGACCGCGCGCGCCGTCCTAAGGAGTCCCCGGCCAATTGCCGGAGGACCTCCCATATAAAAGGCACCTCCTCCAAAATGGAGGTGCCCGAGCAATGTTGTAGCACTGTTCACTACTCTGCTTCAGCCCTCAGGTCCCGTTGTCAGTTACCTGCCAGATACCTGCCAGATTCCTGCCAGTCTGCTGTCTTATTCCTGCCTGATATCCTGCTACCTGCCTGCTAGCCTGAGGTCCGACGGTCTGCCTTCCAACTCCTGTCAGTCTGTCTAAGGACCAGCTTGCCTGCTCACCTGGGAGCGCACATCTTCTACCTGCCTGCTTGCCTGAGGTCCGACGGTCTGCCTTCCAACTCCTGTCAGTCTGTCTAAGGACCAGCTTGCCCGCTCACCTGGGAGCGCTCATCTGCTGCCTGTCTGCTAGCCTACCAGGAGTCTCTGCCGTCACGTGCTGTGACCACCCGCCTGTCCAGAGACTCCTGCCCGCTCTCCTGGGAGCGCTCATCTGCTACCTGTCTGTTGGTCTTCCTGGAGGCTCCGCCGTCACATGCTGTGACCACCCGTTTATCCAGAGACTCTCGCCTGCTCACCTGGGAGCTCAAGTCTATCATCTGCCGCCACAGGTCGTACCAATCCTTTACCCAGAGACTGCCCCGGTCACTTGCCGTGACCTCCTGCCCGTTCATCCAGAGACTGACCCGGTCACTTGCCGTGACCTCCTGCCCGTTCATCCAGAGACTGCCCCGGTCACTTGCTGTGACCTCCTGTCCGTTCATTCAGAGACTGTCCCGGTCACCTGCTGTGACTGCCTGCCCGTCTACCCTGGTCGCCACCCGCTCCCTTACAAGGACCGCCCCCTTGTATAGTAGCTCAGAGGTTCCGCCTCCCAGACCCGTTACAGTTTGCTCGGGCCATGGAACCCGGTGGCACCCAAGCTCCCTCGCTCTCGGACCTGTGTCATGAACTGTCCCGTCAGAGGTCCCAACAGGAGTCCATCCTGGGTCACCTGCGGAATGTCAATTCTCGCCTGGACACTCTGACTGCTCTGCCTGCAACCACCGCCAGTGCCATGACTCACAATCCGGCAGCTCCACTGCCCACTAATAACATGGTATCCTACCCCGGACCCCGGCTTTCTGCACCTCCTCGTTTCGGAGGCGACTCCGCCCAGGCTCGGGGCTTCATAAATCAGTGCACCCTGCACTTTGAACTCCTGTCTCACCAGTTTAACTCCGACCGGGCCAAAATTGCCTTCATCATGTCCCATCTCACCGGGGAGGCCCTGGCCTGGCTAAATCCTCTATGGGAGAGAGTAGACCCCCTGGTGTCCGACTTGCCTGCCTTTCTCACGGCTTTACGGAAAGTCTTCGACGAACCCGGACGGAAGACCTCATCCGCATCATCTCTGCTACGCCTCCGTCAGGGAAGTCTCACCGTGGGCCAATATGCCATACGGTTCCGTACCCTTGCCTCGGAGCTGGCCTGGGATAATGACGCTCTGGTTTCAGTCTTCTGGGAGGGTCTGTCCGGCCGTATTAAAGATGAACTTGCCGGTCGGGACATTCCTACCACTCTCGATGACCTAATAACTCTTGCCACCCGGATTGACCTGCGGTTCCAGGAGCGTGCCAAAGAGGTCACCCGTGAGAGGAGGTTTCCACGTCTAGCTCCTACTTTTCAGAAACCCGTCACTCCCTCCGTCTCTCCTCAGGTACACTCTCCTGAGCCTATGCAGGTCGACCAGACCAAGATGGTCGGTTCTCGCCGAGAATCTCGCCGAGCCGAGGGAAGCTGTTTCTATTGTGGCAGTATGAAGCACTTCATCCATTCCTGCCCGGGAAACGCCAGTGTCTAGGACCACTCGGAGAGGTCGTCCTAGACAAAAGTAAGCCCTCTCCGTCTCTGACCTTACCGGTCTCTATTGCTTGGGGAGAGAACCGTCTCTTTGAACTCGCCCATCTGGATTCTGGAGCTGCTGGAAACCTCATCTCCCAGTCTCTGGTAGAGAGATACCATATTCCCACCAAGTCCCTGGCTGAACCATTGTCAGTCGCCTCCGTGGATGGAAGACTTCTCTCGGAGACCATCCTGCTCTTCACTGAACCCATAACCCTGCAGGTGGGAATGCTGCACTCTGAGGAGATCTCATTCCATGTGCTGTCCAGACTTTCTCACTCCCTGTTGCTAGGTCTACCTTGGCTCCAGACACATGAACCCGTATTGAACTGGCGGTCCGGTGAAGTACTCCGATGGGGTCCTGACTGCCATAGGACCTGCCTGGTCCCGGTCCGTCCACTTCGCCCTCAGCCTACTCCAGCTAACTTACCTGGTCTCCCGGCTCCCTACTGGCCCTATGCGGACGTCTTCGGTAAGAAGGAAGCTGAGACGTTGCCACCCCATAGGCCATACGATTGCCCGATCGACCTGGTACCTGGCACCACTCCTCCCCGTGGGCGTATCTACCCGTTGTCTGCAGCCGAGACCCGAGCCATGTCTGAGTACATTGAAGAGAATCTGGCTAGGGGATTTATCCGAAAATCTACCTCCCCGGCTGGAGCCGGATTCTTCTTTGTCAAAAAGAAAGACGGCTCGCTACGTCCCTGTATTGACTACAGAGGACTCAATCTCATCACGGTAAAAAACAAATATCCCCTGCCACTCATCTCCGAATTGTTTGACCGTCTCAAGGGCGCCAGGATCTTCTCCAAGCTGGATCTACGAGGAGCGTATAATCTGGTCCGTATCCGTCAAGGAGACGAGTGGAAGACGGCATTCAATACCCGGGACGGTCACTACGAGTACCTTGTGATGCCCTTCGGTCTCTGTAATGCTCCCGCGGTCTTTCAGGAACTAGTCAACGACATCTTCCGTGACCTCCTGTACTCCTGCGTAGTGGTATACCTGGACGATATCTTGGTCTTCTCTCCGGATCTCCCCACACACCGGAGGGATGTTCGTCAGGTCCTGCTTAGGCTTCGGCAGAACCACCTTTATGCCAAATACGAGAAGTGCCTCTTCGATCAGACCTCCCTTCCGTTCTTGGGCTATGTCATCTCCCAAACAGGTCTGCAAATGGATCCCGAGAAGCTCTCTTCCGTTCTAAAATGGCCTCGTCCTGAAGGTTTGAAGGCGATACAGCGATTCCTGGGCTTCGCTAATTACTATCGTCTTTTCATCCCACACTTCTCGTCTCGGACTGCTCCCATATCTGCACTTACCCGTAAGGGGGCTAACCCCAGGACATGGTCGCCTGAAGCCGAGGAGGCCTTCCTTTCCCTAAAGAAAGCCTTCGCCTCTGCTCCCGTCCTGCACCGTCCGGACTGTAATAAACAATTCTACCTGGAGGTTGATGCCTCCTCCTCCGGAGCCGGAGCGGTGCTCACCCAGAAGTCTTCTACCGGGAGAATGGTAACGTGCGGCTTCTTCTCCAAAATCTTCTCCTCGTCGGAGCGCAACTACTCCATAGGAGACCGTGAATTGCTAGCCATCAAATTGGCACTGGGAGAGTGGCGCTATCTGCTTGAAGGGGCTCTCTACCCGGTAATTATCTACACGGATCACAAAAACCTGGCATATCTCCAAAATGCCCAGAGACTCAATCCTCGCCAGGCCCGGTGGTCGTTGTTTTTTGCCCGCTTCGACTTCATTCTTCATTTCCGTCCGGCGGACAAGAACGTCAAAGCTGATGCCTTGTCCCGGTCCTTCCTGTCCTCCGATCAAGAGGAGGAACCTACGCACATCATCGACTCCTCCAAGGTGATGAATGTGGCCCCCTTGGATCTGACTCGTCTTCCACCCGGTAAGACGTTCGTAGCTGTGCCAGATCGGGAGAGGGTTCTTCGCTGGGGACATTCTTCTAAACTAGCTGGCCATGCTGGCCAAAAGAAGACCTTCCAACTCATTACCCGGCATTACTGGTGGCCTACCCTGCTTAAGGACGTGGTAGACTTCGTCGCGGCCTGTTCATCCTGTGCCCGTAACAAAGTTCCCCGACATCTACCTGCCGGCCATCTCCTGCCCCTTCCCGTACCTGCTGCTCCTTGGCAACAGATCGCTGTGGACTTTATCACCGACCTTCCAGTTTCTGCCGGTTGTACTGTCATTTGGGTTGTCGCTGACCGTTTTTCTAAGATGGCCCACTTCATTCCCCTGCCTGGTCTTCCGTCTGCACCCGAGCTGGCTAAAGACTTTATCCGCCACATCTTCCGTCTCCATGGTCTGCCCCTCCACATCGTGTCGGATCGTGGGGTTCAGTTCACCTCTCGCTTCTGGAGAGCCACATGTAAGCTGCTGGACATTACCCTGGATTTCTCCTCCGCTTACCACCCTCAGTCCAATGGTCAAGTGGAGCGGATCAATCAGATCTTGACCAGCTACCTCCGGCACTTCGTTGATGCTCACCACTCGGACTGGGTGGATCTCCTACCATGGGCCGAGTTCTCTTATAACAACCATGAGAGCGAGTCCTCTTCCAAATCCCCGTTCTTTATAGTCGGTGGCCAACATCCCCGGATTCCACTTCCTGTCTCCGTTTCTGTGGACAACCCTGCTGCGGAGTCTCTTGTCAGCGAATTTTCTACTATTTGGGAGAGCACCAGGTCCGCTCTTCTTCTCTCCTCTGAGCGGATGAAGAGATATGCTGATAAGAGACGTCTGGATCCGCCCCAATTCCGTCCGGGAGACAAGGTTTGGCTCTCATCCAAACATGTGCGGCTCAAAGTACCCTCCTACAAGTTGGGTCCTCGATTCATCGGCCCCTTCGAAGTCCTCAGGCAAATTAACCCTGTGGCCTACAAATTAAAACTCCCGGCCACCCTTCGGATCCCCAACTCCTTCCACGTATCTCTCCTCAAACCCGTTGTCTTTAACTTTTTTTCCAAAAATCCAGGTGCCCCTCCTGCTCCGGTTTCCGCTGATGACATCTTTGAGGTAGAGAGTATTCTGGCCTCCAAGAGGGTAAGAGGAAAAACCTTTTTTCTGGTAGATTGGAAGGGGTTTGGTCCTGAGGAGAGAACTTGGGAACCCAGGGAGAACATCAATGCCCCGCTTCTCCTTGAGATGTTTCTTTCTGGCCAAAAAAAGAGGGGGCCTAAAGGGGGGGGTACTGTAGCATCGGCGTCTCTGCCCCGTTCTAGGCAGAGACGCCGTCCCTCTCACCTCCCCGCTCCTGGCGCGGCGTCCTCCAGCGCTTCTCTCCCCGCTGCTTCCGGCACGCGCTCCTTCCCCGGCAGTGTGCTTAGGGCGCGCGCGCGTGCGCTCCCCCTCTCTTAAAGGGACCGCGCGCGCCGTCCTAAGGAGTCCCCGGCCAATTGCCGGAGGACCTCCCATATAAAAGGCACCTCCTCCAAAATGGAGGTGCCCGAGCAATGTTGTAGCACTGTTCACTACTCTGCTTCAGCCCTCAGGTCCCGTTGTCAGTTACCTGCCAGATACCTGCCAGATTCCTGCCAGTCTGCTGTCTTATTCCTGCCTGATATCCTGCTACCTGCCTGCTAGCCTGAGGTCCGACGGTCTGCCTTCCAACTCCTGTCAGTCTGTCTAAGGACCAGCTTGCCCGCTCACCTGGGAGCGCACATCTTCTACCTGCCTGCTTGCCTGAGGTCCGACGGTCTGCCTTCCAACTCCTGTCAGTCTGTCTAAGGACCAGCTTGCCCGCTCACCTGGGAGCGCTCATCTGCTGCCTGTCTGCTAGCCTACCAGGAGGCTCTGCCGTCACGTGCTGTGACCACCCGCCTGTCCAGAGACTCCTGCCCGCTCACCTGGGAGCGCTCATCTGCTACCTGTCTGTTGGTCTTCCTGGAGGCTCCGCCGTCACATGCTGTGACCACCCGTTTATCCAGAGACTCTCGCCTGCTCACCTGGGAGCTCAAGTCTATCATCTGCCGCCACAGGTCGTACCAATCCTTTACCCAGAGACTGCCCCGGTCACTTGCCGTGACCTCCTGCCCGTTCATCCAGAGACTGCCCCGGTCACTTGCCGTGACCTCCTGCCCGTTCATCCAGAGACTGCCCCGGTCACTTGCTGTGACCTCCTGTCCGTTCATTCAGAGACTGTCCCGGTCACCTGCTGTGACTGCCTGCCCGTCTACCCTGGTCGCCACCCGCTCCCTTACAAGGACCGCCCCCTTGTATAGTAGCTCAGAGGTTCCGCCTCCCAGACCCGTTACAGCTCACATGAGGACCGCCCCAGGAAAGGAAGACCAAGAGTCACCTCTGCTTCTGAGGATAAGTTTATCCGAGTCACCAGCCTCAGAAATCGCAGGTTAACAGCAGCTCAGATTAGAGACCAGGTCAATGCCACACAGGGTTCTAGCAGCAGACACATCTCTTCAACAACTGTTAAGAGGAGACTTTGTGCAGCAGGCCTTCATGGTAAATTAGCTGTTAGGAAACCACTGCTAAGGACAGGCAACAAGCAGAAGAGACAAGTATGGGCTAAAGAACACAAGGAATGGACATTAGACCAGTGGAAATCTGTGCTTTGGTCTGATGAGTCCAAATTTGAGATCTTTGGTTCCAACCACCATGTCTTTGTGCGACACAGAAAAGGTGAAAGGATGGAGTCTACATGCCTGGTTCCCACTGTGAAGCATGAAGGAGGAGGTGTGATGGTGTGGGGGTGCTTTGCTGGTGACACTGTTGGGGATTTATTCAAAATTGAAGGCATACTGAACCAGCATGGCTACCACAGCATCTTGCATCGGCATGCTATTCCATCCAGTTTGCGTTTAGTTAGACCATCATTTATTTTTCTACAGGACAATGACCCCAAACACACCTCCAGGCTGTGTAAGGGCTATTTGACCAAGAAGGAGAGTGATGGGGTGCTAAGCCAGATGACCTGGCTTCCACAGTCACCAGACCTGAACCCAATCAAGATGGTTTGGGGTGAGCTGGACCGCAGAGTGAAGGCAAAAGGGCCAACAAGTGCTAAGCATCTCTGGGAACTCCTTCAAGATTGTTGGAAGACCATTTCCGGTGACTACCTCTTGAAGCTCATCAAGAGAATGCAAAGAGTGTGCAAAGCAGTCATCAAAGCAAAAGGTGGCTACTTTGAAGAACCTAGAATATAAGACATATTTTCAGTTGTTTCACACTTTTTTGTTAAGTATATAATTCCACATGTGTTAATTCATAGTTTTGATGCCTTCAGTGTGAATGTACAATTTTCATAGTCATGAAAATACAAAAAAAATCTTTAAATGAGAAGGTGTGTCCAAACTTTTTGTCTGTACTGTATATATATATATATATATATATATATATATATATATATATATAAAGAAACATAAAAAGTGCCTTGGTCATATGATAACAGCACATTTTTATCATTCATTTTCCTTTAAAAGATATAACTGGAAGAACGCGCTATTTGTATAAAGGGGAATGCAAGGAAAGCTGCCCGGAGGCATATTACATTGAAGACAACAGATGTGCACCATGCCCTGAAAACTGTCAGTCGTGCAAAGGCAGCAAGCAATGTGTCAAATGTTTGGAAGGTTACTCTTCTGTGGATGGTGTCTGCCAGGAGCTCACATGTCCCGAAGGTTTGTAGAAGGGTTTGCGCCCTTACACTTTCTTCACTCAATATTTTTATTTCTCTGAAGATATAAGATTGAGCTGTTCCTCTGTGCTCGTTCCTACACTGGCACCTACTATGTTACATGGTTTCCATTTCAGCCAACCTTGTTTCCTGTATAGTTTTCATCTGTCCATATGATTCTCTATGGGTTATGTATTAATCCTCTAGATCTGGAAAGTACAATTCAGCCCCTCCATCTAAAAAAGGGATTCAACTATTTATGTGTTACAAGTATCCATAGAGCAAATCAGCTGTAGGAGGATCATACTTGTTAAACCTAGTCTTAAAGTATGCATAAAAAAAAATAAAAACCTGCAAAAAAAAAGGATAGTCGGATCTCTTGACTTTTTTTTAAGCCGCCCATATGCCTTAGATAGCTGTTGGTTGAACACTTATTTGCCAACAGCTATCTCTCCCATAGAGTAAAGCTGGCAGTACATATGAGATAGCTATCTCTCGATTGCCCCATAAACATGAGCACTCGAATCAGCTGAGCGCTCATGTTTTCAACAGGTAGAGAGGAGAAAGTTGCTGCCGTACATTTCTGGCCGAAGTCTATTTTCCCATTATAAAAGGATTGGCCTTTGAAATTATCTGTCAAGAGAGATTTGGGGGGGCCACCATAAAAATGAAATAATCAGTGTGAGCCACTGAAATCAATTCAGATGAATTTCAATTAATGTCTATGTGGTCTTAAAGCTGCTGCCACACACCACTGGTGGTGTCTTCTTCCTAGGAGAACAAAAGGAAGTGGTATTGAAATTCAACATGCCTGATCGTGGTCTTTCCTGACATTGCTTGTCCCGCCTAAACCGGTAACACCCAGTTGTAAATTTATTCATATATTTCCAGGAGGAATTATCAAGGAATGGCACAACACAAAATAGTACGAAAAAACACTTTAGTATTTAACAGTCAAAAATCCAAGGATTGAGATTATTCTTAATCCAAGAAGAAACAGTTATGAAGAATATGTAGAATAAATGTAATAATAATCTTTTTATTTATATAGCACCAACATATTCTGCAGCGCTTTACAATTCAGACAATATACAGACATTATCGGCACTGTCCCCATTGGGGCTCATTATCTACATTCCCTATCAGTATGTCTTTGGAGTGTGGGAGGAAACCGGAGAACCCGGAGGAAACCCACGCAAACACGATTAAGATTATTCTTAATCCAAGAAGTTATGAAGAATATGTAAAATAAATATAGAATATTATTGTAAATATTGTATATCTGATCAAGTCACCTTGATTATGAAAGCATGTATTCCTTCAGAAACAAGAAATTTCTTCATACTGAAGAAGCAAATATGAAACTAAATTAATAGGGGACACATATTTATAGGGTTCATAAAACTTGCCACAAACTCCATTAACTGCGTAGGTGACAGCCATGTATACAGTTGAAACCAGAAGTTTACATACACTATATAAAAAGACACATATGCATGTTTTTCTCAATATCTGACATGAAATCAGAATAAACCTTTCCCATTTTAGGTCAATTAGGATTACCATAATTTTTAATTTTTGCCAAATGCCAGAATAATGAGAGAGAGAGAGAATGTTTTAAGGCATTTTTATTACTTACTGCAAAGTCAAAAGTTTACATACATTTCATCAGTATTTGGTACCATTGCCCTTAAACTGAATGACTTGGGTCAAACGTTTGGGATATCCTTCCACAAGCTTCTCAAAATAGTTGGTCGGAATTTAGGGCCATTCCTCCTGTCAAAACTGGTGTAACTGATCCAGGCTTGTAGGTCGCCTTGCTTGCACCTGCTTTTTCAGCTTTGCCCATAAATTTTCAATAGGATTGAGATCAGGGCTTTGTGATGCCCACTCCAATACATTGACTTTGTTATCGTTAAGCCACTTTGTTACCATTTTGGCAGTATGCTTCGGGTCATTGTCCATTTGGAAGACCCATTTCCGCCCAAGCTTTAACTTCCTGGCTGATGTCTTGAGATGTTGCTTCAGTATTGCAACATAATCTTCTTTAGTCATGATGCCATCTATTTTGTGAAGTGCACCAGTCCCTCTGGCAGCAAAACAACCCCACAATATGATGCTGCCACCCCCGTGTTTCACAGTTGGGATGGTGTTCTTAGGCTTCCAAGCTTCTCCCTTTTTCCTCCAAACGTAACGATGGTTATCATGCCCAAAAAGTTCCCTTTTAGTTTCATCAGACCACAGGACACGTCTCCAAAAATTAAGGTCTTTGTTCCTGTGTGCATTTGCAAACATTAATCTGGCTTTTTTATGTTTCTTTTGGAGTAATGGCTTCTTCATGGCAGAGTGGCCTTTCAGCCCATGTTGATACAGTACTCGTTTCACTATGGTTATTGACACAATCTTACCAGCTTCCGCCATCATCTGCACAGGGTATTTTGCTTTTGTCCTTGGGTTGATATGCACATGTCGGACCAAAGCACTTTCATCTCTGGGACACAGAACCCATCTCCTTCCTGAGCGGTATGATGGCTGGACATTCCCATCTTGTTTGTACTTGCTTATAATTGTGTGTACAGATGAACGAGGCACCTTCAGGTATCTTGAAATTGTACCAAAGGATGAGCCAGACTTGTGCAAGTCCACAATTCTCTTCCTGATATCTTGGCTGATTTCTTTAGACTTTCTCATGATGCTACACAAAGAAACAGTGTGTCTCAGGTGTGCATTAAAATACATCCACAGTTGTGTCTCTAATTAACTCAGATGTTGCCAAAAAAACTATCAGAAACTTCACACATGACATCATCATATGGGCAGTGCAGAATTGTTTAAAGGCATAGTAATCTTAGTGTATGTAAAATTTTGACTTTGCAGTAAGTAATAAAAATACCTTAAAACATTCTCTCTCTCTCATTATTCTGGCATTTGGCAAATATTTAAAATTATGGTAATCCTAATTGACCTAAAATGGGAAAGGTTTATTCTGATTTCATGTCAGATATTGAGAAAAACATGCATATGTGTCTTTTTATATAGTGTATGTAGACTTTTGGTTTCAACTGTAAGTACACTAAATAGTTAATGCTACATACTGTTCACTCAAGTAAACCTAGTGTTATCAAGCTCCTACATCTCACAATATATCTTAAACATTTTGCCTGTGCAGGAGAAGTTGAAGAACCAGACAGTGAAGAATGTGTGTCTTGTGCAGACGGATGCAAGGAATGCTCCGCAGGTAGGTTCCTATAAGTAATTAAGCAATATTATACATTTAGCATTTGTTATACACAGTTGACAAATTCAAATGTAGATAAAATGTCAAAATTCAAAGGTAAATGAAGGGTCCATTTAAGTAATAACTTCTCATTAACCCCTCCACCCCCAAGCCTCTGTTCACCTTCATTACCAGTCCAAATTTTACAATTCTGACCAGTGTCACTTAATGTGGTAATAACTCTAGAACGCTTCAACGGATCCCACCAATTCGGAGATTATTTTTTTCAAGACATATTGTACTTCATGATAGTGGTAAAATTCTTTAGTATGACTTGGGTTTATTTGTGAAAAAATCTGAAACATGTCAAAAATTTTGCAATTTTTAAACTTTTAATTTTTATGCCTTTAAACCAGAAAGTAATGTCACACAAAATAGTTAATAAATAACATTTCCCACATGTCTACTTTACATCAGCACAATTTTTGAAACGTAATTTTTTTTGTTAGGAAGTTAGAAGGGTTAAAAAGTGACCAGCGATTTCTCATTTTTACAACAAAATTTACAAAACCATTTTTTAAGGGATCATATCATATTTAAAGCGACTTTGAGGAGCCTACATGACAGAAAATACCCAAAAGTGACACCATTTTAAAAACTGCACCCTTCACAGTGCTCAAAACCACATTCAAGAAGTTTATTAATCCTTCAGGTGTTTCACAGGAATTCATGGAATGTGGAAGGAAGAAATTAACATTTAACTTTTTTTCACAAACCTTTTACTTTAGACCCATTTTTTTTATTTTCACAAGGGTAACAGAAGAAAATGAACCATAAATTATGTTGTACAATTTCTCCTGAGTATGTCGATGCCCCATATGTGGGGGAAAATCACTGTTTGGGCACAAGTCAGGGCTCATAGTGTCATTGGACTTTTGGAGCGCAAAATTGGCTGGAATCATTACTGGACAATATGTCGCGTTTGGGGAGCCCCTGATGTGCCTAAACAGTGGAAACCCCCCACAAATGACCCCATTTTGGAAACCAGACCCATCAAGGATTGTATCTATATGTGTAGTGAGCACCTTGAACCCACAGGTGCTTCACAGAAGTTTATAATGTAGAGCCGTGAAAATAAAAAATCAAATTTTTCCCACAAAAATGTTTTTTAGCCCCAATTTTTTTATGTTCACAAGGGTAACAGGAGAAAATGGACCCCAAAATATGTTGTGCAATTTCCCCTGAGTACACCGATACCCCACATGTGATGTGTTTTGCCCACCAGTGGTGCATTTGGATTAGTGGACCCACTGTGTCACAAGGCCGGGTCTGCCTAGGTATCGGCATAGCTAAGCAGTTACCTTGTATTCACCACAGCTCCAGATGGTGGAGACAGGCTGGGCTGCAGGTAGCCGCCGGGTACCACCGGGTACCACTCTTAAGCAGATGCTGGTACTGCAGCAGCTGACCCCAGGGGTCAGATTAGCTGACACAGACTAGGGCTCCATTGAGACTAATAGGTTCAGTTCGGAATCACTGCAGAATGGTTACTGACACGGAGATTCAGATAGGGAAACGTTCTGATACTGGCCGCACCGAGACCAGGGGACTTCGGGGACATTACTGGCCGCACCAGGACCAGGGGACAATTGCACAATAAATTGTCGGTTCCATTTTCTCTTCTCTTCCTCTCTTGTTTTTTTTTATATGTGTGTTTTTAGGTTAAAACATGGCAAAGGCAAAGCTAAATGTATCACCAAATGTCAGGAAGCTTATTATTCTAAGAGTGAAGTCAGGTAAAAGGCAAAAAGAGGTAGCTATGGAATTCAACTGTTCAACTGTTCTCAGAGTCAAGTGTCATGTATATTAATGAAAGAAAACGAAGGATATGGTACAGCTGACAAACCTAGAAGTGGACGCCCAAGGAAAACTTCATCCAGAGTTGATCATAATATTAAAAAAAAGTCAGTATCTGATGTCCATAAAAGTGCTGTACAGATTTTGCACAAAATGAATGAAGAATATGGGGTCAAAGTGAGTCACCAAACTGTGGTGCGATGGCTAAGAGCGGTAGGGTTGAATGCACAAGTTCCAGTCAAGAAGCCTTTCATCTCTGCAAAGAATCGGAAGGTCCGACTTGAGTTTGCCAAAGAACACAGCCAATGGAAAGATACAGATTGGTCTAAGGTGTTGTTGCATAAATCAAAGTTCAATCTGTTTGGTAGTGAGGGCAAGCACTATTTATACCACCCAATTTGAAAATGTAATGATGTAAGGTACCAAACACCTACAATGAAACATGGTGGGGGTAATGTCATGGTTTGGGGTTGCTTTTCTGCATCTCTATTGGCCCTCTGTTATGATCTGCAACACCTTTCCTGGTGAGATCGGTTAGAGGCTTAACAATTGTAGAAAAATTCTTAATGAATTTCCTGTAATAACTGGCAAAACCCCAAAATCTCTGTATAGATTTTAAACCAATAGGCCTAGGCCATTCCTGCACAGCCTGAACCTTCACCGGGTCCATCTCAAAGCCCTCGCTGGAGACAATGTAGCCCAAAAAACTAATTTTCTGCACAGCGAACTCACATTTCTCCAGCTTAGCAAAGAGTGAATTATCACTCAATAACTGCAAAACTTCACGTACACTCTGCCAATGGGACTCCAGATTAGAGATGAGCGTTGTTCGACTCGAACTGTTCGCCAATCTCAAATTCGAGCTGTTTTGGGCGGTGTTCGAGCCGTTCGGCGAACACGAACGATTTGAGAAAAATTCGGCTGTTCGAGGTTATGTTCGATAACTGTTCGTGCACCAAAATCATAACTGGATTTTTTCTCAGTAATGATGAAAATTAATGTTAATACGCAGTTTGAGTGTACAGCGGGGTGGGGGGAGGGGCAGGGGATGGATCTCTGCAGGAATAATGAAGATCTCCATTTTTTTTTCTCTTTCCCGCATTTACAGTGGGGAGGTGCAATCTGTCAGCCTATCAGCAGCGCACACACAGAGCGAAGTGCTTTTTTTCACACAAGCAAGGGCATGTGTCATTGGCAGTGTATGTCACATGTCCTTGCCCTATAAGACCAAGCCATTTTCCCCATCGCCACCATTTTCTCACTGCTGCAGCTGCGTGTTAGACGGCACCGCTGTTGCTGTGTGCGCTATACCTTGTTAATTTCAAGCCAATTTTCGCACAAATCTACAGATAGCTTGGGAGTAGGGAATAGTTGTGATTGCAGTCCTTTTAAGGACTAGGTTACAGCATTTCCTACGACTTTTATCAGGCAGGTCTGTGCTCTTAAATAGATAGATTGTGGGAATAAAGACTAATTGTAATTGCAGTCCTTTTCAGGACTAGGTTACATCAGTTCCTATCAGTTTTTGCCAGGCAGGTCTGTGCCAGTGCTGTGCAAGTTTTTTTCACAGCATTTGGCTGAATCTAGCAAAGCTAATCCTTTTTGGCCTATTGCAGAGTGTGTTAGTCAGTGGAGTAGCCTATCTGTGTTGCAAGATATACCACCTGTGTATAGAATACCAATTTTTTTACTGCACCTAGTGAAGTAAAATCTTTTGGGCATAGCATCATTCTATTAGTCCATCTATACTGACCTCCATCAGGTTGCAAATTGAATATAATTTTTTTCTGCATCTAGCTCTGAAAAAATATTTGGGCTTCTAGCAGTGTGTGGGACTTGTTCTATTAGTCCATCTATACTGACCTCCATCAGGTTGCAAACTGAATATAATTTTTTTCTGCATCTAGCTCTGAAAAAATATTTGGCCTTCTAGCAGTGTGTGGGACTTGTTCTATTAGTCCATCTATACTGACCTCCATCACGCTGCAAATTCAAAATAATTTTTTGTCTGCATCTAGCTCTGAAAAAATATTTGGCCTTCTAGCAGTGTGTGGGACTTTCTCTATTAGTCCATCTATACTGACCTCCATCAGGTTGCAAATTAAAAATAATTTTTATCTGCATCTACCTCTGAAAAAATATTTGGGCTTCTAGCTGTGTGTGGGACTTGTTCTATTAGTCCATCTATACTGACCTCCATCAGGTTGCAAACTGAATATAATTTTTTTCTGCATCTAGCTCTGAAAAAATATTTCGCCTTCTAGCAGTGTGTGGGACTTTCTCTATTAGTCCATCTATACTGACCACCATCAGGTTGCAAATTAAAAATAATTTTTATCTGCATCTAGCTCTGAAAAAATATTTGGCCTTCTAGCAGTGTGTGGGACTTTCTCTATTAGTCCATCTATACTGACCTCCATCAGGTTGCAAATTAAAAATAATTTTTTGTCTGCATCTAGCTCTGAAAAAATATTTGGCCTTCTAGCAGTGTGTGGGACTTTCTCTATTAGTCCATCTATACTGACCTCCATCAGGTTGCAAATTCAAAATAATTTTTTGTCTGCATCTAGCTCTGAAAAAATATTTGGCCTTCTAGCAGTGTGTGGGACTTTCTCTATTAGTCCATCTATACTGACCTCCATCAGGCTGCAAATTAAAAATAATTTTTATCTGCATCTACCTCTGAAAAAATATTTGGCCTTCTAGCTGTGTGTGGGACTTGTTCTATTAGTCCATCTATACTGACCTCCATCAGGTTGCAAACTGAATATAATTTTTTTCTGCATCTAGCTCTGAAAAAATATTTGGCCTTCTAGCAGTGTGTGGGACTTTCTCTATTAGTCCATCTATACTGACCTCCATCAGGTTGCAAATTAAAAATAATTTTTATCTGCATCTACCTCTGAAAAAATATTTGGCCTTCTAGCTGTGTGTGGGACTTGTTCTATTAGTCCATCTATACTGACCTCCATCAGGTTGCAAACTGAATATAATTTTTTTCTGCATCTAGCTCTGAAAAAATATTTGGCCTTCTAGCAGTGTGTGGGACTTTCTCTATTAGTCCATCTATACTGACCACCATCAGGTTGCAAATTTTAAATAATTTTTATCTGCATCTAGCTCTGAAAAAATATTTGGCCTTCTAGCAGTGTGTGGGACTTTCTCTATTAGTCCATCTATACTGACCTCCATCAGGTTGCAAATTAAAAATAATTTTTTGTCTGCATCTAGCTCTGAAAAAATATTTGGCCTTCTAGCAGTGTGTGGGACTTTCTCTATTAGTCCATCTATACTGACCTCCATCAGGTTGCAAATTCAAAATAATTTTTTGTCTGCATCTAGCTCTGAAAAAATGTTTGGCCTTCTAGCAGTGTGTGGGACTTTCTCTATTAGTCCATCTATACTGACCTCCATCAGGCTGCAAATTAAAAATAATTTTTATCTGCATCTACCTCTGAAAAAATATTTGGCCTTCTAGCTGTGTGTGGGACTTGTTCTATTAGTCCATCTATACTGACCTCCATCAGGTTGCAAATTAAAAATCATTTTTTGTCTGCATCTAGCTCTGAAAAAATATTTGGCCTTCTAGCAGTGTGTGGGACGTTCTCTATTAGTCCATCTATGCTGACCTCCATCAGGTTGCAAATTAAAAATAATTTTTATCTGCATCTAGCTCTGAAAAAATATTTGGCCTTCTAGCAGTGTGTGGGACTTTCTCTATTAGTCCATCTATACTGACCTCCATCAGGCTGCAAATTAAAAATAATTTTTATCTGCATCTACCTCTGAAAAAATATTTGGCCTTCTAGCTGTGTGTGGGACTTGTTCTATTAGTCCATCTATACTGACCTCCATCAGGTTGCAAACTGAATATAATTTTTTTCTGCATCTAGCTCTGAAAAAATATTTGGCCTTCTAGCAGTGTGTGGGACTTTCTCTATTAGTCCATCTATACTGACCTCCATCAGGTTGCAAATTAAAAATAATTTTTATCTGCATCTACCTCTGAAAAAATATTTGGCCTTCTAGCTGTGTGTGGGACTTGTTCTATTAGTCCATCTATACTGACCTCCATCAGGTTGCAAACTGAATATAATTTTTTTCTGCATCTAGCTCTGAAAAAATATTTGGCCTTCTAGCAGTGTGTGGGACTTTCTCTATTAGTCCATCTATACTGACCACCATCAGGTTGCAAATTAAAAATAATTTTTATCTGCATCTAGCTCTGAAAAAATATTTGGCCTTCTAGCAGTGTGTGGGACTTTCTCTATTAGTCCATCTATACTGACCTCCATCAGGTTGCAAATTTAAAATAATTTTTTGTCTGCATCTAGCTCGAAAAAATATTTGGCCTTCTAGCAGTGTGTGGGACTTTCTCTATTAGTCCATCTATACTGACCTCCATCAGGTTGCAAATTCAAAATAATTTTTTATCTGCATCTAGCTCTGAAAAAATATTTGGCCTTCTAGCAGTGTGTGGGACTTTCTCTATTAGTCCATCTATACTGACCTCCATCAGGCTGCAAATTAAAAATAATTTTTATCTGCATCTACCTCTGAAAAAATATTTGGCCTTCTAGCTGTGTGTGGGACTTGTTCTATTAGTCCATCTATACTGACCTCCATCAGGTTGCAAACTGAATATAATTTTTTTCTGCATCTAGCTCTGAAAAAATATTTGGCCTTCTAGCAGTGTGTGGGACTTTCTCTATTAGTCCATCTATACTGACCTCCATCAGGTTACAAATTAAAAATAATTTTTTGCCTGCATCTAGCTCTGAAAAAATATTTGGCCTTCTAGCAGTGTGTGGGACTTTCTCTATTAGTCCATCTATACTGACCTCCATCAGGCTGCAAATTAAAAATAATTTTTATCTGCATCTACCTCTGAAAAAATATTTGGCCTTCTAGCTGTGTGTGGGACTTGTTCTATTAGTCCATCTATACTGACCTCCATCAGGTTGCAAATTAAAAATCATTTTTTGTCTGCATCTAGCTCTGAAAAAATATTTGGCCTTCTAGCAGTGTGTGGGACTTTCTCTATTAGTCCATCTATACTGACCTCCATCAGGTTGCAAATTCAAAATAATTTTTTGTCTGTATCTAGCTCTGAAAAAATATTTGGCCTTCTAGCAGTGTGTGGGACTTGTTCTATTAATCCATCTATACAGACCTCCATCAGGTTGCAAACTGAATATAATTTTTTTCTGCATCTACCTCTGAAAAAATATTTGGGCTTTTAGCTGTGTGTGGGACTTGTTCTATTAGTCCATCTATACTGACCTCCATCAGGTTGCAAACTGAATATAATTTTTTTCTGCATCTAGCTCTGAAAAAATATTTGGCCTTCTAGCAGTGTGTGGGACTTGTTCTATTAGTCCACCTATACTGACCTCCATCAGGTTGCAAATTCAAAATAATTTTTTGTCTGTATCTAGCTCTGAAAAAATATTTGGCCTTCTAGCAGTGTGTGGGACTTTCTCTATTAGTCCATCTATACTGACCTCCATCAGGTTGCAAACTGAATATATTTTTTTTCTGCATCTACCTCTGAAAAAATATTTGGGCTTCTAGCTGTGTGTGGGACTTGTTCTATTAGTCCATCTATACTGACCTCCATCAGGTTGCAAATTGAATATAATTTTTTTCTGCATCTAACCCAGCCAATAGTTTTGGCCTAATACCACAGTTTGGCCACTCAGCTCTGCTCGGTTCCCATCCATTGTTTTTTTGTGCAAACAACTCCAGAGTTGTGAATTAGTTAACCACCAAAATTAGTGGAAAAAGGCCTGCTGCTGGTGGAAAGGGGAATAGGCGTGTTGGGAAGGGGAAAAAAGGTTGTGTCCGTGGGGTAGGTGTTAAAGCAACAGTAACATCTGCAGAAGAAAGACCATCTTCCAGCCAAACTAAAATGTCTACTTCTTTTAGCGGACAATGTGATAAGATCCCTTTCTTACGGCCTCGCCAATCGCTACAAATTCCAGATGAGGCACAAAAACAGCAGGTGCTTCAACGGATATCAAGTGCTCCTTTAAGTGGGCTCTCCTCCACATCAACTTCAACATCACAAATACTCCAGTCCTCAAAGGTGTCACCCCAATCGCACTTGCTTCCTCACAGCTCCCAAATCTCCAGCTGCCCGTCTGAGTATGAGGTAGAACAGATGGTTGAGTCTGCAGAGCTGTTTACTCATACTATAGCCTGGGAATCAGAGGTCGACTCCAGCGCTTCTGTGAATCCAGACGAGGAAATGATCTGCACTGATGCCCAGAATCTTTATGAGTCGGATCCAGGACCAGACGCAGAAGGTTCTGACCATAATGTAGACCCTCATTCCCAAACTGTAACTCCTGTTGGTGGAGACAATGAGGAAGACGATGATGAGACTCAAATACCTGATTGGAGCGACAACTTTAGTTTTTTGTCAGGGCAGGAACAGGTTGGCTCTGAGGACGACGGGTGTGATAACGCACAGGGTGATGATGATGAGGTTGGAGATCCCACTTACTGTCAACCCACAGTCAGCCAAGAGATGAGGTCAGCAGAGGAGATGGAGGAAGATGCTAGTGACGACGAGGTCAGGTTGCGCCTTCCTGGACAGAGACGTAGTACTGGAAGCACGTCAACAACTGCATCCTCAAACACAACTCTGCCTCTCACCACAAGTCGTGGTGGCTCTTCAGGTCGCATGGGTGCTAAGCCTTGCATAGCCTGGGCATTTTTTCAGATCGATAAAGATGACCCAACTCGTGTTATCTGTAACATTTGTCAGCAAAAGCTAAGTAGAGGCCAAAAAATACATAGTTTGAGTACTTCATGCATGAACCGGCACATGGACATGAAGCATAAGTTGCAGTGGGAAGCTCAGTGTGCTACAATGCGGCCTAGCCGGCCGGGCCAACCACCGTCTGCCATATCTTGTGCATCCGCGGCCTCTTCATCCTCTGTGACTGGGGGGACAGCAGTCACACCTGTTTTGGGGCGCAGACCTGCCACCTCTTTACCCGCAACAGCCAGCGTGATTGGCAGGTCATCATTTTCTTTGGAGGTGGTAACACTAGCTGGTGTTGAGTGCTGTCCGACATCGATAGCACCACCTTTGGATCAAGGCAACCGAACATGTCCGCCTGCATCTTCCTCACAGACCGGCAGTTTGCCGGGAACACCCTTATCAACCCCGTCTAAGCACAATAGCCAGCCCTCGGTCCCTCAGATGTGGACAAGTAAAAGACCATTTCCTCCTAGCCATGAGAAAGCTAAGAGGTTGAATTTCACCATCTGCAAGCTCTTGGCTACAGAAATGCTGCCTTTCCGCCTGGTGGACACAGAGGATTTTCGAGACCTTATGTCCGTCGCAGTGCCCCAGTACCAGATGCCCAGTCGGCACTACTTCTCAAAGAAAGGTGTGCCTGCGCTCCACCAGCATGTCGCACACAACATCACCGCTTCTTTGAGAAACTCTGTGTGTGACAGGGTGCATTTCACCACAGACATTTGGACGAGTAGGCATGGACAGGGGCGTTACATGTCGCTGACTGGGCACTGTGTAACTATGGTGACAGCAGGACAAGGGGCTGCTGTCCAAGTCTTGCCGTCCCCACGAGTTGTGCGTCAATCCTCTTTATGTCAAAGTTCCTCCACTGCTTCTGCCTCCTCAACCTCCTCTCGGTCTTCCACCTGCACCCAAAGCCTGTCTGGTCATGCCACAAGCTTTCTAACTGCGCAGAAGGGATCCTGCACACCTCCTTACTATGCTGGCAGTAGGGCTCAACGTCATCAGGCGGTTTTTACTTTGAAATGTCTGGGAAATGTGAGTCACACAGCTGAGGAGTTGTGGTCAGCTCTGGAGAACCATTTTCATGAATGGTTGTCTCCACTGGACCTGAAACCAGGGAAGGCCGTGTGCGACAATGCTGCAAACCTGGGTGCGGCCCTTCGCCGGGGCAATGTCACACACGTGCTTTGTATGGCTCACGTGTTGAATCTGGTTGTCCAGCAATTTTTAGCCCACTATCCCAGACTAGATGGCCTTCTGCAGAGGGCACGGTCGCTGTGTGCTCACTTCCGCCGTTCGCATCCCGCAGCTCAGCGACTTACATCTCTACAGAAGTCGTTGGGCCTGCCACTTCACCGGCTAAAATGCGATGTGCCTACCCGGTGGAATTCAACTCTGCACATGTTGCAGCGACTGTGGCAGCACCGACAAGCCCTGGTGCAATACGTTCTGACGTATAGCCTGGGCCAACGAGATCCAGAGGTGGGGCAAATCACGCTGGAGGAGTGGTCTCAGATCAGGGACCTATGCACCCTTCTGCACAGTTTTGAAATGGCGACGAAGATGTTTAGTGCTGACGATGCCATTATCAGCATGACTATTCCGGTGATTTACATGCTGGAGCACATGTTAAACAGAATTCGGAGTCAGGTGGTGGCACAAGAGGAGGTGGAGGAAGTAGAGGAGGAGGAGTTGTATGCGGAAGGGCTAACATCTGCAAGGTCCAGACGGTCGGCAGCACCAAGGCGGCAGGCATGTGAGGGTGGGGGAGATGGTTTTACCAGGGCGCATGGAAGCAGCCAAACTAGTGAGGAAGGTGCAGGAGCCCAGGAAGAAGTGGAGGACGAACTGATGGAAGACTCATCAGATGAGGGAGACCTTGATCACATTTCTGTTGTGCGAGGTTGGGGAGAGAGGACAGGGGAAGGAAGCATGATTGTTACCTCGCCACCAACACAATGGTGATGGTGGCGAGGTAACAATCATGTAGAATTGATGGAAATATGAATGCCATCATGTACAATGATATGCTGGAGAATCAAGACTATGATCCTAAGAACACATCCAATTTAATAAAAAAATTTGTTTGCCAATCACCTGATTTTAACCCTATAGAGCACCTTTGGGATGAGTTAGGGTGACGAGTTTGGGCCCGTACCCATAGCAATAAAGATGAATTGTGTGCAGATTTGCAAATGGAATGAAGCAAGAACCCTCAAAATGTCTTGAATACCCTAGTGGCTTCAATGCCCCATCGGTGTAGTGCAGTAATTAAAGCAAGAGGTTATGCTACAAAATACTAAATTATGGCATTGTAAACAATGAATTACTCTCTATGTTGTGATCAATAAATAGTATATGCAAAACTTTTGGCAGTGAGTTTTCTTTAAATGACCATATCTAATATTCAAAAGCATTTTGGTTAAAATTAAGGTCCTGCTGGTGACAGCTTCATGCACTTTCAGTTCATCACCAGGGTAATGGCATCACAACAACCAGACAGAAGTAATCACACTTTAAAAAAGAAGCAAAACTTTTGGTCACCACTGCACATTAGATCAAAATCCACTGGCAGTTCTTCAATGGCAGATGTCAGGGAAAAGAAGGATCAATCACACTGAGTTTCAATATCCTTGGTTTCTTCAGAAGATAGACTGCTGCCAGTTGTGTATGGTAGTGAAATATTCCTCTTTTCTCATTGAGATAAATGGGCATTCAGTGAACAGTTACAGTAGCACGCTGTGGCCTTAATTGACTACTATTCCAGCTCCTATGGGTTGAAAGATAACCCAGCTTTTGCCCAGTACAGACTACATAACTCTACTGCCTGGTCAGACAGTAATACACTTTTCACTCCGATTTTGCTGCAGAACTATGAAGATTTGTAATTGATTGAAGCTAGAGTAAGCAATCATCTTCTGATTTACTTCTGCTTGTCTATGATGAAAGCACAAATCATGTCTACATACTAGGATCGCTCAACACCAGTACTGATCTACAATCCTGGAGAAACGTAAACAGGATACCCAAAGAGAATTGGTCAGCTTTCCTGACGTCAGTTTTAGTAATTATGTTTATTCCTTATTCTTATAAAATAACAATTCTGAAGCATCTTTTCTTAGAACTTTACATTGTTTGTTTCTCTATTTTTACCTCCTAAAATATGCAAAAATTGAGATCTGGGTCTTCGAAAGTTGGTGGTCTGCCATTATCCAATCAGTGCCTGGCTGTGTAGGGACACCGTTCTTTAAAAAAGAGAATCTTAATACCCAGTTGACAATTTGTTGTTAATTCCCAGGAAGAATAACAAACGAATGTCAAAAAATAGAGGACTAAGAAAAGATCCTTGAGAATAGTTACTTCAGGAGAAATAAAAGTATTTACTAAAATAGACTCATCAGGAGAGCTGACAGATTGTCATTAAATTCAGTAGGGGGTGACCCTGCTACTCCTTTCTTCACAATGACCTTTGCACAGGCTCACTTCAACATATAAGATAGGGTTAGGGTCTGACCATTCTATGTACATGTGTTGTTTCCTGAAACAATAGGAAGTTAGTCTAAAAATTTGTATTTTATTACAGATTGTGCTATGTAAATATAAATTAAAAAATAGCAAAAAAAAATACATTTAATGCAAAAACTTAATTCAATGAATAGGCCATTTTCTGGGGAAATCTTCAATTTATGGAAAGTAGTAAACAGGATAACACCAACTGTATTCAGCTTATTTGATTCTAAAATTCCAGGCATGTACAACACTTTAACGCTAGACCACAAGTGTCATTATGTCACAGGGGTCTTCATTAAACAAATGCCCTTGTTAATCCCAGTCAAATACATGTAATAACAGGAAAATGCTTCTGAGAAACCAAACTATGAAGCCAAAAGCCACTAAGACTATAATGATAGAAACATTCTACAGGTTACTGGTAGGTCAGATGCAAATGTTAGAGACACAAGATAGTTAACCCCTTCCTGCAATGGACACTTTTCCATTTTTGCGCTTACGTGTTTTCCTCACTTTTCTTTCATTTTTTTCATTGACATAGCTATAATGAAGGCATGTTTATTGCAGGATGAGTTATATGAATTACATCATTCATTTTACAAAATAATGGAATGAAACTGGGAGAAAAAAATCCAAGTGTGGTGATTGGTGGATAATTTGTTATCAGCTGTGTTGAGGTGTTACCAATCATTGTGATCCTGCCTCTGATAAGAAAATTCTTGTAAACTCTTTTTGAAAGGATATGAAGTATGATGCTAAAAAAACAATAGCTAGTGTGAAAAATGCAAGATTATTAATTTCATTTATTATTTTTATTATTTTAATGAAGATCGTAATATGAAAAAAAATGACAAAAATTATTTAAAAATACACAAAATCGGATTAAACAGTAGGTAACTTTCTGATGATACCTTCCCTTTAAGCTTTGTGCATTAATCCCATTTGATTGATAATATGGCATTTATAGGTAGGACTTTGTGCCACAACAATCATGGATAAATCATTTTAATTTGGTCCATGTCTGGAACACCACAGAGGAGAGTGGATAGACTGCTATGATCATTTATTTTACACAGCATGCAGTGGACATTGGCCTTCACCTGTCCTACACTTCCAGTTTATGTCTTTTCTTTAACTACTATTAGTGTGCTAAAATGGAATAATAACGCACCGACATTAATCTCAATTCATAATCTGGCATTTCCTAAGACTCTTCACATTAAATGCTATTAGGTAACAAATCTTCAGAAATGTTATAATAATGTATCTCTTTATTCTAGATGATCCTGATCTGTGTTCTTCCTGCTTTGCCAGTTATTATATGTAAGTTTACCCTTTAATTATTAAAGTGCACATTCATTTATTTACAGGATGCATTGGGGTGGGTTAAGTAAATGCAAAAATATACTGTATGTATGACATAAATTACGGCTGCACATTATACCACCTCACACAAGTGCATAGATTTAAAAGGAGTTGTACAGGATTAGAAAGACTGTTTTTTCTTAGAGAAGCCCTCCCACAAAGATTTTTTTTACTAAACCTGTGTATATGTGTATGTACTCCAGTGAGAGTGTTAATATGCTCACCTACCGCTGCCTTTTCTGGGATCCAGTGCCGTCCCGGTTCTCTTCTGACTGACATCACCGCTCTTCAGATTAGCCGGCTCTCTCTATGCTTTATGCGGGAGCCTGAAGTCACATATACAATGTAGAAAAAAAAACATACAAAAATTTAGATAAAAAAGGGGGTGATAAAAGCGTGGTGAGTGCGACACAAAGGCAGGTAATATCTACCTAAGAATTTATTGAAATAAGTGGGGCTACGCGTTTCAACTTTGGAAAGATGTCTGTCTGATATTGACATGCGTAGCCCCATTTTTTTTAACAAATTCTTGTGTAGATATTACCTGCCTTTTTGTCGCACTCAGCAGCACTTTTATCAACCACTTTTTTTATCTCCGTTTTTAACATTTTTTTTCTGATACATGGTGGTTCTTGGCCTGGACCATCATCTGGGGCAGCTGCAGCTGATTTCTTCCATCTTTGACTGTGAAGCAGGGTTGTGCCTGGTAGTATCTGCACATCCCTCCAAGGTGAGCGCACTACCATATGCCCTTCTGTCAGCTCTCACCATCTCCAATTTATTAAGGATTTCTGCACTATGGAGCGCCCAGCTTTTTTATTTAATTATAAGATAATATACAGTGTAGGTCTGTGGAGTCTTGTTCTGATGCTCCATAGGCTTACATTGTAAAATTCACTTCCGGGTCACACAGAGCGCAGTGTAACCCAGAAAGTCTAAACAACAGTGACATCACTGTCAAGAGGAGCGGAATGGCGCTGGATCATGGAGAAGGCGGTGGTAGGTGGGTATCTTAACACGCTGACAGTACACTACATACACATATACACAGATTTATTTTAAAAAAATCTTCATGGGAGGGCTTCTTTAAGAAACAGTGTCACACTTGTTCACATATTGTGTCTAGAATTGCAGCTCTACCTCATTCACTTTAAAAGCAATCTGTCAGTATGATCAATCCTCCAAAGCCATCTATGGTTATGCTGGTCAACAAAGAATTGAATGTAATGATACCTTGATATCTGCAATTCAGTGTCTTATTCCTGAGAAATCCACATTATTCTTATATACAAATGAGCTGTTAAGATCTATGGGCAGGACACAGATCTCCCTGAGAATCTGTCTCCTGAGCTTATTTTAAATGAAAGTTGGAGTTACCAGTGTGAGACATGTAGATCAGGAGAGCAGATTGACAGTCAGTACATGTCTCACACTGGTAAAACCCCCTTTAATTTAAAATAAGCTCTGGAGGCAGATTCTCATGAAGATCAGTGTCTGGCCCATAGATCTTATCAGCTAATTTACATATTAAGAAAAATGTGGATTTCTCTGGAACCACTACTTATACATTGATGCTCTATTTGTAGGAACCCCCGCCGATCAGCTGTAATCGGTGTCGGAGGTGGCGGCCACCGGCCGGAAGAACTTACTTGCTGAGTTTGGTCATCTTGTTGTAGTGGCTGCCACAAGGTACCGCACATCCGCCTCCCATTAAATTGAATAGGAGGCGGATGTGTAGTAGCCGGCGGCGGCCACCATACCTAGACGGCCAAGCTCAGCAAGTAAGTACTTCCAGCCGGTGGCCACTGCAGCCGACACCAATAACAATGCCAAATGCTGGACCTGTGCCGATCAGACATTGATACCCTATCCTAAGGGCATCAATGTATCAGTAGTGGACAACTTCTTTAATTTTACAGGCAGGAGTCACCACAACGTCAAGACCCAGCTCCATCCACTTAGGGATTAGTGAAAATGTTGTAAAAATGGCAAAACTTTTGCTCAGCATCACGCAAAAGTTTTCTGGCATAAAATCTTTGATTAATCGAGGCTATAGTCTGACGATCTGACTTGTCACTTCAGCAGGTCTCTCCCTATGTACACACGATTGGACAGTCCAGTCAATGACCTGCAGCAGCGCCGGGATCTTTAAATGCCAGAGCATTTTAGAGAAAAATATACCTGGCTGCATTCGTGCCACCAGGCCCTGATATGCCCTGATTCATGCTGTCCTCAGTCTGGGTAGGATAATCAGGTGACAGGTTTCCATCAATATAGCTAAGTTGCAAGAGCAGACACAACACAAAGGATAGTGTGGTGCTGTTTCTAGAGTCAAAATCCATGTTTTTCTAATTTTGTGCAAACCCATTGAGACTCAGTTAACATGCTTTGTGATTTCCTTTTCACAATAAAACCCACAAAACTATGCTACATGTGTGCGAGTGTGCAACAGAACTCATTGAATTGTATTCGGACCTGTCTCCAGGCCGTGTATGTCAGACCTGGTATGGATCTCCCATAGATGATCATGATGTGAAGTTATACCCATTAAAAAATCTGATCCTGGAGAGTATAACAGCAAACAAGATCATCTATGTGAATCCCATAGGAATTACATGGTAGCACAAGACCCATTGATTTTCCCGGAAATTCTTAACCAATATAATAAAAACACGTGACACACTAAATTTGTGGAATAAATAAGCCGTGATGTTTTTATTAAGAGTTACTTTAAATTAATATGAATAGGTAAATACCATAAATAGTTTTAATATTATCATCCATAAATTTTAATATTATAAAATTCTCATAAAACCATATAACAACCATAAACAAAGACCAACTCCACACAGCAAAAGCTGGGCGATTATCCACCAGCCAGGACCCCCCAACAAAAACATCACAGCCATTTCTCCATAGCATTTTGCTAACCCGAATTAAAAATATCCAGATCTATGTCTGACAAATGTACTAAATCTCTCCTAAATAAACCTGGCACAAATCCCTCTAAATCAGAATGCCTGTAAGAAAAACCTCCTAGCAAATTCGTAAATTTTTCCATCAATCTACTCAGTCTTTTCCTCATTGTCTCGAAAAACTTGCAATCTAAACCTTACCAAACTAATCTTGGGACTATTTCTGAATAAACTAAACAAGCATTGGGAAACCAACATTTAATTAAAGAAACATCTCTACGTATTAACCAAAGAAGGTGCAAAGTTTTTAGCTTACCTGTGTCATTTCCACCTGCATGAATTATAATTAAATGTGGATTTGGCCATAACAAAGATACTTTTTTAAGTTCATTAGGAACATTTTCCCACCTTAGACCTCTAACACCATACCAGAAAACATTGAAATTTTACAAGATCAAAAGATAAGTTTTCAGAATAAGACCTCTTGTTTGCCCTCTTCTGGGCCCAATGAATATACAAGATCCAGATAACCATTGTACCTGAGAGATGAATATTAAAGTTTAACAATTAATTCTGGTCTTGCATAAATCTTGTACCAGTTAGATTCCCATCTACCTATCTTTTTAATTGTGCTTTCATTCAAACCTGAGATGATATCTTCATTTTTTCCAAACCTAGTTTCAATAAACGTTTCTTAAGCACTGCATTGAATTGAAATTTCATAATCGGAATAAGATCAACTTGTATAAATAAAGAACCTTTATGAACTGGTCTAATGCGTAACCATTTTATGAGGTTAAAAACCGGGCATAAATTAACATTCTTCAAACTATGTACCCTAATCCAGCTTCCTTTCCCCCTTCCGATCTGTTTTTGATCTTTTTATATACACTAGCATATTTTTTTTTATTTTTTTAAATAACCTCTTCAAACATTAAACCAAAAAATCTCTTCTTACTCTCAAAAGCAGCTCACCAATTCTTAACGCAGCGAAAAAAGCTTATAGAAAAATTGCTCTAAATAAGCAGGCTTCAAAATTATTAAAACAAACTTCAGCTAAAACTAAAGAAAGCTTTTGCAGCAAAACAATAGAAATTGGTCGCCTATCATCCGGCGTTGCAAACACTCTCCTAAAACCTTTTAAAGCTTGCTTTACAGGAAAAAATACATATAAAAGGAAAAAGATTATTTTTTAGAGAACAAATAATTAAAAAATAATAAAACAGATTCTAGTATGATAGGTGAGTTGGGAAAGGGATCCCTTCTTGATCCACTTCTGGAAATAGTAAACAAAATGCTTCCCACTGGTGGCGAGAAAGGGCATTAGCTATTAATTTATTGCCATTCTCTATCAACGAGCTTTTACCTATATGTTCTGTTTAAGACAAAAAAAAAAACAACTAAATGTCTAATTAGTTTTGCTGAGCAAAAACATTTTGAAGTAAGAGTATTCAGTGCTAAATCAACACCTTGATCATCCGAAAGAAATATAATTCTCCTATTCTGCAGCTTAGTACCCAAAATAACCAATGCCACTAAAATAGCTAAATGCTTTAATGTTACCAAGCTTTTAACCACCTTTGATTACACTAAAGAGAAAGGCCATTCAGCCATTGATCAATTGACCATCAAAAAACACTCTATAAATTCAGCCCATCTGAAGAAGCAAAATCAAACTGCCAACAACTACGTCCATTAAAAACTTCCAAAAATTTGTTCCAAACAGCCATATCTTCTTTTATGGCTTTTTGTTGAATGAACATGACATTTTGGAGACTAAATGCTTTTTGTGGCATCATACATCCTTCTTCTAAAAACCATACCCATAGGGATGATACGCAGAGAAAAATTCAACAATCTTAAAACAGATTGAAGCTCTTTAAACGTCTTTATCTTTTTGCAACATACTTTCAATAAGCCAAGCAATCTACTTACTTTAACTAAAGGTAATCTACATTCCAATTGTGATACCCAAAAATTCCAAGCAATTACAAGGAGAAACCGTCTTTTCTTCAGCTAAAGGTACACCAAACCACTCAGACAATTCTTTAAATTTTAATAACAACTTCAAACAACTATCAGAGCCATAATTTCCTATAAACAAAAAGTCGTCTAAATAAGGTAAAAACCCCTCCCTCCTTTACCTGAAACTGCAAAACCCAATGTAAAAAAGAACAAAAAGCTTCAAAATAAAAACATGATGAAGAAAAACCCATAGGTAAACTCCTGTCAAAATAAGACAGCTGAAAACCAAGTGAATTAAAACCTTTAATATTAATTGGTAACAATCTAAATGCAGATTTAATGTCAGTTTTTGCCATCAAAGCTCCTTTACCGAACGATTTCAACAGATCAACTGCTTGATCAAATGATGCATATTTGACTGACGACTCTGATTTACTTATCTCGTCATTCAATGAAGCACCAACAGGAAAAGAGATGGTGGATCAAACTAAAAGATCCCACGTCCTTTTAAGGTACTACTCCAAGAGGAGATAACCTAAAATTTTCTAATGGAGGAAAAGAAAAAAAAACAAAACCTGCTATTATCCCCATCTCTATTTCTTTCCTTATCTTTTCTTCAACCACATTTTCAAACATTTTTTACGGAAGACAAATTTTCCACCCAGCAGCACCCTTTACCAAAAAACTCAGGTACATAAAACCCGTTCTTGAATCCTTCAAAAAACAAATCAACCTGTCCTGGTTTGGGAACAGCTCGAGCCATGGACACATTCTTTCCAGCATCACTGGCTTGCACTCTTTTAAAAAGTTCTTTTGATCCTGGTTGCTGCTGATTGGATTGTGCATTCTTTTTGAAACATTTCAGCATGGGGTGCATACCCCCCCTGAAGGAGCACTCATTCCAAAATCTACAGTTGGTTTGCCATTTGCAAGCCGACTCATTGTAAACGAAGCAAAACCTCTTTTAGTCATTACAGGAACTGCTGTCCTGGAAAAACTGTTCCTCTGTAGTAACAGTGTTAATCCACAGCCCTACGTCTACACCCCATTTTAGTGAATTATGAACTGAAAGTTTGTGTCTAAACATGTCGTGATAATTGTACCAGGACATACCGTCAAAATTGCGGTATGCCTCCAATACAATATACATACGTTGGGATAAGCCCTAACACAAATGAGATTTCTTTTCACCTAAAAACAGAAGCGTAAATGAAAAAAACTTGAACCCAATTGTTGAAAGATTTAATAACCCCTTTTTTCTTATCACTTTCAGATTTTTCCATCCCTTTATCCTGCTTAGGAAAAGAATCTCTTAAAGGGAGCAATGAAAAAATGTGTATGCATTTTAAATTCCAAATACGCTCCTTAACTTAAATTAAACCCTAAAGGAGAGATTTCACAAACTAATCCTTCTTTGAGACAAGTCTCAGACACACCAGATCTTTTAGGAACTGATTTGCTAGACCTATCCCAAGAAACATCAGACCTAATGTTAGATAAAAACTCAGGCTCTTTAAACATGTCAAAAAACATTTCTTTAACTGTCTCTTTAAAAAAGTCTACATTAATATTAGAAGGAGGGACAGACAATGGCACATGAAATCTCTCACCCCTCCTTTCTGCTTCACGGCATCTATCTGGTCCTGGGGTACCTGTGATGTCTTCTTCACCGCTCATAACCTCTTGTAGTGGTGAGCACTGATGCCGCTAATCTTCTTTAGATCTTGCTGCTGCTTCTTCCTCAGATGATATATCGCTGGCGTCGCACTGGACACTGATGCACTTACTCTTCTTGCGCGTCCCCTAGCGGCCTGCACTGACAAAATAGCGCTTACCGCAACTTGCTCTGATGCTTCCGGTCTCTCAAGGATCACCGCCAGTTCACAGACGATCTTTGCTGAGGTAACGGACGCTGCCTTATGATGTTCGCGATGACGCGTCTCGGCCTTCGAACTTACGATAGGCGGTGACTTTCTTCTGGATCCGGTCTTTTTCCTGGCGGTCAGCAGCGGTGGTGAGCACGCATTACGGCGCCTCCGTTTCCTTTTCAAGTTTAGATAGCTGTGATGCTCGTCCTCAACCGCCGCTGCAGAATCCTCTTCAGGACTTACTTCTTGCTGAAACCCACTTGGTCTTCTCTCTTCTTCAGCAATTGATTGAAGATGTTGCTCCTTAAGGCATCTCTTCAGCCAATCTTCCCCGCCGGCTTCCCCCGCTCTCCTCAGCAGCTGTTCAATAAGGCTCTCCATCTGTCTTCTTTCTTGATCTGATGGCGAATGCCAGCAGCTGACTGGAACTGTTATTTAAATATAAGAGCAAACTCCTGCTCTTTTTCATCAACCAATCATAACTCTTCAAAAAGACCGTGCAGCATAACTGCCAAGAACCAGTTCACACCTGCTCGAGCCTCAGCACAGCTGACTCACATTTATATTCACCTACAAGAATAAACTGAACACAGCTGTTAATAATATATAACCTTATAAATGAGCTATAATAAAATACTCTCTTTATAGGGTCTGTGCGACCATGTATCCCCCATTTTAATATGGCGGGCCCCTCAATCTGCAGGACCTCTATAAATCTAAATAGCATGACCCTTATAGGATGCCATAGAAAAAAGGAATCGCACCACTGTATTTCCAAAAATATTACAAAACCTCTTTATCTATAGCGAGAAATGTGTAATAAAAGGAAGTGTATGTAGCACTCAATAGATTTTTAGCTTGTTATAATAATATGTAATACTTTATATGCCACACTTACCTTCATATCCACTAGCACCGCAGGGCCTCCCTAACAGAAAGAATTCAGATTTTATGCAAAGGAAAAGTCAAGGGGGATCTATATAACTACATGTATACATGCTGAATATTCCCTATATTTCACCTAAATAGATGTAGATTATTTCGGTTTCTACTTTCCAATTCCTGGAGAATAAATGCTGCTCATTCAGCTATAATCTCACATAACTATCTCATCAACAAACTACATCAGGTTTTTATTTTATTTCATTTCATTATTTCTATTGTATATGTAATATGTCTTCATGGATGTTGTAACATGGAATTATTATTTTTATGTGTTCACTTACTATATTACATATATCCACAGCAACACCATTGACCTGTCTACTGGTTTAGATTGAGCACTTTTTCCCATTTTTAAACCGTCAGTACAGTTATCCCTATTGTGATTGCTAATTAACTTGTGAATTCTGTTCTAACTGTAACTTTTAAAATACATTATCCGGATGACATATCCAAGCTTGGAAGCTTCAGATGGGTGGGAAGCATCGAGGACTCCTTTTTCTTCAATATACATATAATAGTTTTACAAGCAGTCAGCCATGTTTTTCTTAACCTGAACAACTTCTTTAACTCCGTGTGAATTGGGGAATTTGTGTTAGATTCTCTAATGTTTACAGCTTTAAATCACTTCATAAGTGGGCCGTCTACTTTCATCAGGACCTATGCAATAAACAATTGAAGGAGCTGTCCTTAGCAACCAATCAGCTTCATGTTCTCACTATTTACAAGCCGTTTTTAAAATGTAAGCTTCAACCTGATTGGTCACTTAGGACGACTGCTATACTTTTTCTTTTCAGTTATGATAATTTCCCCCTACCGTATTTAATTTTTTTACCAATTATAGAACTTTTCTAATCTGTGAATAAGCTGATACACTTATTTTCATTTATATAGGGACTCTGTCAGCACAAAATTGCAGTTCAAACGCATAGGCGCTCAATGCATATTAAGTCGCTAAACAGTTCAGTCACCTCCCCACCTACCGTATTGTTTTCGGGCTATAAGACGCACTTTTTTCCCAAAATATTTGGGAGGAAAATGGGGGTGCGTCTTATAGTTCGAATGTAGCTTACCTGGCTCGCTGTGGAGGAGGTGGCGGCAATGGAGTGGGGTCATAGAAGGCAGGAGCAGGGTTCCTCCTCCGGTGGTCTCCAGCAAAATGGCGTTGATGGCGGTGCATGTGCAGATCGAGATCTGGGCTCGTCATTGAGCTGAGATCCCAATCTGTGCATGGACAGTCACCGTGCCATTTTGCTGGAGAACGGCAGAGGTTAATCTGAGCATGTGCCACACCGGCCCCATTTTGCTTGAGAACGCCGGGACATGAATATGTGCAAGCACAGCCCACAGTGAAATTTAAAAAAGGAGGCTCATACAAATGTTCAGGGACCACAGCAGAGCTGAAGATCCTACCAACAGTCTTTCCCCTGCAGCTGTTGAAAAGTACAGCTCCCATCATGCCTGGACAAGTTAGGATGATGGGAGCTGTAATTTGGCAACAGCTGCAAAGCCACACAGGTTGTGCAAAACTGCTGTCCCCATACAAGAGTGTTGCACAACCTATGACCCTCCAGCAGCATATCTCCGCCATAACAGTGTCAGCAGACAACCCCATAACAGTGCATCAGCAGCAGATCTCCCCCATAACAGTGTCAGCAGACATGTTATTAAATATTTTACTACATTTTTTTGCTTCAAAATTTATTTTCCTATTTACCCCTCTAAAACCTCGGTAAATTTTATGGTCCGGTGCGTCTTATAGTCGGAAAACTTGTTTTGTATCTATCTTTGCCCCCATCTTCCTTGATTGACAGCTCTGGTCTTATAGTAGCCAAGTGAAAGTAGAAGTGGTTGGAGAATGAGATGGAGGAAAGGTGTACTGAACTGCTCTGCAATGCTAAGCATGCACAGAGCACCTGTGCTTGGTTTGAAGTCATTTTGTGCTGACAACTCCTATTTTTGCACTTGGTATTATCAGCACATTTCCAGACAAAATTGTCAGATGTTTCATCTTTTTAACGGCACTTGAGTAGTATTGTTGTATCCCTCTTTTATGGATAACCACATTATGTTTCTTCACAGGTTTGAGAATTTCTGCTACACGGTCTGTCCAGATAGCACATACAGCAACGACTCAATAATGAGATGCTTCCCATGTGAACTGTCATGTTTCACTTGTACTGAAAATGAGTGCATATATTGTGAGGAAGGTTTCTATCTGACAGGTAACTTGAGCACCATCACCATTTACCACAATCTACATATTCAGTTCTTTACAGAGATTGTCACCAATCCCCGATGGGGCTCATGATAAAACTTCTCTAAGGAAAACACACTATAGGAGGCCCACACAAACATATGGACAACATATAAACTCCATGCAGATGCTGCCTTAGGCTGGACTGCAAGGTAAAAGTGTTAATCCTTTAGCCACCAAGCAGAGCATGGCCTGATTTTCAATTTTGAGACAATATAAAATTACCCCAATACCCTTGTAAAGGAGTGGAAGAGCTGTTGGCACCCCTTCTGACAACCTTTGTATTGTTGTGATACATTGACTTGTTTGTATATGTTGTTTGATCTACTTTGGGGCCTGCAGCAGCTAGTTAGCCTGTGAACAGTGTTAATTATAGGGAAAGCCAATGGTTGGAGGAGTTAATTGGGCATTAGGAACACAGTTCCTGTTTTTCTATGCGTTGCAGAGAAGTTACTGAAGGAGTAGGAAATATTGCTGTTGAGGAAAAGGCCACAAGTAGAGAGTGTGAATATTCCAGAGAAATTAAAGATAACAAGTTTGAGACCAAAGTAATCTTCCAGCAACTGTCTCTCATACGTCCGGAGTGCGGAGATTGAATGAATACTAAGAAGGGATCTGCCAGGTCCAGTGAGTACGGACAGGAGCAAATAAAGCTGTAGGAAGAGAGGACCCAAGGCAGCTAGTAAGGAGTGGGTAACAAGGCACAGTGTTATCCGGCCCTGGAAGATTAGAGTAATCCTATTCTGACCAGGAGGGGACACAAGGGACTGTTACAGCAGTGGATGAAGGAAGTCAAGGCCAGAGCAGGATAGCTGGGAAAGTACTCCGTTACCCACATAATGATCCAGTACCATAGCAATGCCGTAAATTATATACATAAGAAAAGCGCCTATGTATGATGCAGAAGAGATATTGGAAGAGCCTGCTATCAATTATTACAAGTTTATTTAAAGAATTCCAGTAAAAATGTTTACACTTTTTTTACATTTGATTCTGGTCTGTCTGATTCCTTGCATATTGTCAAGGTCAAAATACCATCTACCCACTTATGGCCAGAATGGAGATAGTCTAAAGGCACCTAGAACACTTGGGGATCAGTTTCACTTGTGTTAGGGTCATAACGATACCCTCGGATCTGTGCTGACCTTACACCCTCTTAAAGTAATTAAATCTATGCCTGCTAACAGATGAATTGTATAAATGCAGCCATGAGATAACCCTGTATGTGAAAGAGGGGGGGCTATATGTTTTATTTCTTCTCTATTTTCACAGATGGGGCATGTGTCAGTGACTGTGGTCTTGGATTCTATTCAGATGATGTAGATAGAGAATGTGATGCCTGTTATAGAACATGTGATACATGTACTGGTCCAGACTATGATGAATGTACAACCTGCAAACCAAAACTACAATTTCAGAGTGGAAAATGTGTGAATCCATCAGGACAGAAAGAAGAAAGGCTTCCAGGAACATACTGGAATGGTAAGGCCAGAAAATAATGCATGCACCCATTGTCCCCTCCATGACAAAAAAAAACCCAATACAATGTTCTTTTTAGAAAATGAAATATTGCCACCTTCACTGTATGCTAATATGAGTGCATTGAGCTGTGAGGGGGTATTATGTACAGCAGCTGAGTCTGTGATGTCTATATCTAATGCATGTATATAGGGGCTCATTATTGAGCAGGATACATAGCAGTATGTACACAAAATGAACGCAGCCTTATGTCTGGATTAGTCAAATCTTTGCCAGGTTTAGGAGTCCAAAAATGAAGATACAACAACAACATGCCGTATTGCCCGGTCCACTCTGCAATTGGGCTGTTAATGCCTGTCCTTATTAGTGATGAGCGAGCATGTTCGCTACTGCTCGGTGCTCGCCAGAGCATTTCACTGCTCGAGATGCTCGGAGCTTGCCAAGTATTTCCGGGTTGCTCGGCGGGAGCTCGGGTCCCCTCCCTGCATGTTTGGCGCTCTTTAGAGCGCCAATCAACATGCAGGTATTGCCTGCCACTCATTGTAATGCCACAACCATGGTGGTTGTGGCATTACAGTGATTGGCTGGCCGCAGAGCGTCATCAGGTCTATATCAGACCTAGCGCCGCCATGCTCGTCACAGTCACTCTGGAATCAGGCAGAGTAGGGAGAGGTGCTGCTGAGCTAGAGAGAGATTTGCTTGTGTGTTAGGTAGTGTAGGGAGAAAAACCGTACATTACACATATCCATCTTAACAAACAGTCCTTCTGAGGACTAATCCATCTGCAGATATATCAGGCAGGCAGTGTATATAGGCAGGCAGGCAGGGTATATAGCAGACTGCAGTGCATATAGCACAAGAGGCTCCATTCCAGTTCTGTCTGCTGCTGTTAGATATTTCTATACAAAGGCCCAGGTCTCAGGGGCCAGGAATACTTTTTTTTGGGATCATAATCCTCATTATTTGCTTAAAAAGCAATCCAGAGAACACCGTTTTCTGCGCCATTTGCTTGTTGGCACTGCAGAATACAGCCAGGTCCTTTCCATATTACAGCGCTAGAAATCCAGCTATTTAAAACTGTTTTTTCTCCGTCACACAGATCACATATACGTTTTCAGAAAATACTGCCATTTTTGGCCTCCATTCCAATTTTTTTTCACTGTGTCAGCGAAGTTTTTGACACCGGTTTGCTGTTCAAACTAGTTACCTACAGGCCAGGTATTTAACACTCTGTGTTTTCCGTCACACGGATCACATATACTTTGTCAGAAAATACTGCCATTTCTGGCCTCCATTAAAAATTTCCTTCACCGTGTCAGTGAAGCAATTCACAGCAGTTTGCTGTTCAAACTAGTTACCTACAGGCCAGGTATTTAAAACTCTGTTTTCTTCCATCACACGGATCACATACAGTACAGACCTGGTCTCTAATCTGAGCTGCTGTTAACCTGCGATTTCTGAGGCTGGTGACTCAGATAAACTTATCCTCAGAAGCAGAGGTGACTTCCTTTCCTGGGGCGGTCCTCATGTGAGCCAGTTTCTTTGTAGCGCTTGATGGTTTTTGCAACTGCACTTATAAGGCAAGAAGTGAAAACCATTTCTGGTGACTACCTCTTGAAGCTCATCAAGAGAATGCCAAGAGTGTGCAAAGCAGTCATCAAAGCAAAAGGTGGCTACTTTGAAGAACCTAGAATATAAGATATATTTTCGGTTGTTTCACACTTTTTTGTTAAGTATATAATTCCACATGTGTTAATTCATAGTTTTGATGCCTTCAGTGTGAATGTACAATTTTCATAGTCATGAAAATACAGAAAAATCTTTAAATGAGAAGGTGTGTCCAAACTTTTGGTCTGTACTGTATATATATACTAGCTATTGAGCCCGTTCTACGCCCGGGTGGTGAGCATTTTTATTGCTATATGGTTTCCCATGCTGGTATGTGCTGCCCCCATCCTGGTATTTGTGCTGTCCCCATCCAGGTATTTGTGTTGCCCCCATCCTGGTATTTGTGCTCCCCAATCCTGTTCCTCCATCCTGTTATGTGCTGCCCTCATCCCTATCCTGGTATGCAAGGCACCCCTCACTCCCAATCCTGGTATGCATGGCACCCCTCATCCTCAATCCTGGTATGCATAGCACCCCTCATCCACAATCCTGGTATGCACGGCACCCCTCATCCCCAATCCTCGTATGCATGGCACCCCTCATCCCCAATCCTGTTATGCATGGCTCCCTCATACCCAATCCTGGTAAGCATGGTACCCCATCCCTCATCCCTATCCTGGTATGCATAGTACCCCTCATCCCTATCCTGGTATGCATGGCACCCCATCCCTCATCCTGATATACATGGTACCCCTCATCCCTATCCTGGTATACATGGCCCCTCATCCGAATCCTGGTATGCATGGCACCTGTAGCATCGGCGTCTCTGCCCCGTACTAGGCAGAGACGCCGTCCCTCTCACCTCCCCGCTCCTGGCGCGGCGTCCTCCAGCGCTTCTCTCCCCGCTGCTTCCGGCACGCGCTCCTTCCCCGGCAGTGTGCTTAGGGCGCGCGCGCGCTCCCCCTCTCTTAAAGGGACAGCGCGCGCCATCCTAAGGAGTCCCCGGCCAATTGCCGGAGGACCTCCCATATTTAAGGCACCTCCTCCAAAATGGAGGTGCCCGAGCAATGTTGTTGCAAAGCCTTCACTCTGCTTCAGCCCTCAGGTCCCGTTACCAGTTACCAGCCAGTCACCTGCCAGATTCCTGCTTGTTACCTGCCAGTCACCTGCCGGATTCCTGCCTGTTACCTGCCAGTTACCTGCCTGATTCCTGCTTGATAACTGTCTGATATCCATTTACCTGCTTGCAAGCCTGCGGTCCGACGGTCTGCTTTCCTACACCTGTCAGTCTGTCTATGGACCAGCCTGCTCGCTCACCTGGGAGCGCTCATCTGCTACCTGCCAGCTAGCCTACCTGGAGGCTCCGCCGTCACTTGCCGTGACCACCTGCCTGTCCAGAGACTCTCACCTGCTCACCTGGGAGCGCTCACCTGCTACCTGTCTGCTAGCCTACCTGGAGGCTCTGCCGTCACTTGCCGTGACCACCTGCCTGTCCAGAGACTCTTGTCTGCTCACCTGGGAGCGCTCACCTGCTACCTGTCTGCTAGCCTACCTGGAGGCTCTGCCGTCACTTGCCGTGACCACCTGCCCGTCCAGAGACTCTCGCCCGCTCACCTGGGAGCGCTCACCAGCCACCTGCCTGCTGTCCTTCTACCCAGAGACTGTCCCTGTCACTTGCCGTGACTACCTGCCCCTCTACCCAAAGACTGCCCCTGTCACTTGCCGTGACTACCTGCCCGTCTTCCCTGGGAGCCACCCGCTTCCTTACATGGACTGCCCCCTTGTATAGTTGCACAGAGGTTCCACCTCCCAGACCCGTTACAGCACCCCCCATCCCCAATCCTGGTATGCATGGTCCCCTCACCCCTCGATTCTGGTATGCATGGTCCCCTCATCCCCCAATCCTGGTATGCACGGCCCCTCATCCCCCAATCCTGGTATGTGTGGCCCCCTCATCCCCCAATCCTGGTATGTCTGGCCCCCTCACCCCCCAATCTTGGTATGTGTGGCCCCCTCATCCCCCAATCCTGGTATGTGTGGCCCCCTCACCCCCCAATGCTGGTATGTATGGTACCCCTCATCCCTTTCACGCTGCACAATACAAAAAAACCCCACTTATACTCACCTTTCTTCCCTGTGCTCCAGCGCTGCTGAGTCCTGTTCTGCCGGAGGCCGGGGAAGGAGTGTGGCGCCGAAGTACGCGCGTGCCCATACCGTGCTGTCCAAAATGAGAAGGGAAGGTGGGCACTGCTATGAATAAGCATGGCGGGGTGCTACAGTAACCTGGTATAACTAAGGCACAATAGTAGAAGAACAAGACTCAGAATATAAGAACTGTGCACACCCACAAAAATATAAAGAGAATATAACAAAATCTTTATTACAATTTTACAAATGACCATCAACAACGGTAAATGGAATAAAAACATTAAAAAGTAGGCAAAGCATTGCACTACACAATATCAGAAGGGGGGTATCAATATGGTAACCCAAAACAATAAATCCCCTTAAAGCCGCAGGTATACTGAGCATCATTTGTCATATCCCACAATACACGACATAGTTGTCAAACATACCATATCATCTGAATTATGAGTAACATGACATGCACAAATGTGAGTGATGAACCAGGTCTCCCTGAATAATCATGCCTCCTGATATTGTGTAGTGCAATGCTTTGCCTACTTTTAAATGTTTTTATTCCATTTACCGTTGTTGATGGTCACTCCTCTTACCTGTAACAGCTCCATGCGTTCTTCTGTCTGAAGCCAGACTACGCGTCACGCATGTGCAGTCTATAGAGGCTCCAGACAGAGGGACGCTTGCAGTGTTATATTATAGATATATACAGTTATATGAAAAAGTTTGGGCACCCCTATTAATCTTAAGCTTATTGTTTTATAAAAATTGGTGTTTTTGCAACAGCTATTTCAGTTTGATATATGTAATAACTGTTGGACACAGTAATGTTTCTGCCTTGAAATGAGGTTTATTGTACTAACAGAAAATGTGCAATCTGCATTCAAACAAAATTTGACAGGTGCATAAGTATGGGCACCTCACCAGAAAACTGACATTAATATTTAGTAGATCCTCCTTTTGCAAAAATAACAGCCTCTAGTCGCTTCCTGTAGCTTTTAATGAGTTCCTAGATCCTGGATGAAGGTATTTTTGACCATTCCTCTTTACAAAACAATTCCAGTTCAATTAAGTTTGACGGTCGCCGAGCAAGGACAGCCCTCTTCAAATGATCCCACAGATGTTCAATGATATTCAGGTCTGGGGACTGGGATGGCCATTCCAGAACATTGTAATTGTTCCTCTGCATGAATGCCTGAGTAGATTTGGAGCGGTGTTTTGGATCATTGTCTTGCTGAAAGGTCCATCCCCTGCGCAACTTCAACTTTATCACTGATTCTTGAACATTATTGTCATGAATCTGCTGATACTGAGTGGAATCCATGCGTCCCTCAACTTTAACAAGATTCCCGGTGCCGGCATTGGCCACACACCCCCAAAGCATGATGGAACCTCCACCAAATTTTACTGTGGGTAGCAAGTGTTTTTCTTGGAATGCTGTGTTTTTTTGCCGCCATGCATAACGCCTTTTTGTGTGACCAAACAACTCAATCTTGGTTTCATCAGTCCACAGGACCTTCTTCCAAAAAGAAATTGGCTTCTCCAAATGTGCTTTTGCATACCTCAGCCTACTCTGTTTGTGGCGTGCTTGCAGAAACGGCTTCTTTCGCATCACTCTCCCATACAGCTTCTCCTTGTGCAAAGTGCGTTGTATAGTTGACCGATGCACAGTGACACCATCTGCAGCAAGTTGATGCTGCAGCTCTCTGGAGGTGGTCTGAGGATTGTCCTTGACTGATCTCACCATTCTTCTTCTCTGCCTTTCTGATGTTTTTCTTGGCCTGCCACTTCTGGCCTTAACAAGAACTGTCCCTGTGTTCTTCCATTTCCTTACTATGTTCCTCACAGTGGAAACTGACAGGTTAAATCTCTGAGACAGCTTTTTGTATCCTTCCCCTGAACAACTATGTTGAATAATCTTTGTTTTCAGATCATTTGACAGTTGTTTTGAGGAGCCCATGATGCCACTCTTCAGAGGAGATTCAAACAGGAGAACAACTTGCAAGTGGCCACTTTAAGTAGCTTTTCTCATGATTGCATACACCTGGCTATGAAGTTCAAAGCTCAATGAGGTTACAAAACCCAAAAAAAGTGCTTTAGTAAGTCAGTAAAAAGTAGGTAGGAGTATTTAAAACAAGAAAATGATAAGGGTGCCCATACTTATGCACCTGTCAAATTTTGCTTGAATGCAGATTGCACATTTTCTGTTAGTACAATAAACCTCATTTCAAGGCAGAAACATTACTGTGTCCAACAGTTATTACATATATCAAACTGAAATAGCTGTTGCAAAAACACCAATTTTTATAAAACATTAAGCTTAAGATTAATAGGGGTGCCCAAACTTTTTCATATAACTGTATATATATAATCAATAAGGCTTATGTACAGTCAGCATATTCTGCGATGCTAGATTACTAAGCAACAGATCATTCTTAATAATCCCAAACAGAATAGTCCCTGACATGGTCCAGGAGACCCAAACATTTATATCACTGTTTCCTTAAGTATCATGGAAGAAAAAAAGAAAAAAAGTCACCATAAAGATCATAAAAAGTATCCACCTGTTGAGATACAGCTCACAAAACTATATTTCAGAAAGCTTCAGATCCCAGAGTTCTCTGTAAGGTCTTAAAAGCCTAGATACAAGTCCTATATCTATAAAACTTATTTTCCAGTACAATTATCATTCCTAGCTGAATTGCCAACTCTTCGGATGACATTTTGCCATTTGTTAGAAGCCTGGTTTCTATGAAAAGTAAATGTGTTTAACCCTCTCTTGTCTGGTTGTGATAAATTGATCTTAATGTAGTGTGTTTTATGTTCTAACCTGGCACTTTACCTACAATTCAACTGAAGTAGAGAAAGAATTCTATATTTAGGCTTTTCCATCTTGCATTATGCTCTCTATTTATCGGACCATATAATGCACATATTTTTTTCTCTGTATAGAGAGTATATGTCTGAATAGGAAGAGCTTTCGGCATATGTGTTTACAGGTCTCTCATTGACTTCAATGCCAGAATGGTACTAAATGATATGGCTGGGCTGTGTGTGATTGAGGACGCTGCTGTTGGAGGCACTCTGCTGGCAGTATTGTTTGTGGAACTTTATGCTGGTGTTGTTTATGTAGGGGTCGAGCACACAAGCACTGATTATGTAGGGATTGTGCTGGTGCTCTTGACAGAGAGGACCGCTCTTGCAATATTTAAAATAGGAAAGTATAATTTTAGTGCATTTCATAATATCAGAAATGTAAAACAAAGACCTTCAAGAGTATGAGTTGGAGAATTGTCCCTGTTAGATTGTGCTACCATAAAATTGTGTGACTATGTATATGCTTCAATGTGTCGATTTTTAAAACGGATACAAATTGTACACAGAGCTCTGTCTTGTCTTCTGTTCTACCCATGTACAGGTCATCATTAGTGATGAGCGAGCACTAAAATGCTCGGGTGCTCGTTGCTCGGGTCGAGCTAATCGTAATGCTCAGATGCTCGACCCGAGCAACGAGCCCAATGTAAGTCAATAAAAAACTATTGTTAGAGGGCCATCAGCCGGCTATGCTTTGTTGTTCCCATTATTAAAGCGTGGGTCTCCTATACTGTTATTGCATATGCTGTGACTGCAAGGGCTGCCAAAAATTTGGACGCACCCCAATACCCCTTTGAAGAGACATAGAGGAGGGTCTCAGTAAAAAAAATTTTCCCATTATAAAGGAGTGGGTCTCCTATACTGTTATTCCACATGCAGTGACTACAAGGGCTGCCAAAAAATTGGACACACTCCTATACCCCTTTGAAGAAACGAAGAGAAGGGCCTCATTAAAAAAAATGTTCCCATTATTAAGGAGTGGTTCTCCTATAGTGGTAATGCCCATGCAGTGACTGCAAGGGCTGCCAAAAATTTGGACGCACTCCAATACCAGTTTGAAGAGATGTAGAGGAGGTCTTCATTAAAAAAAAAATTTCCCATTGTTAAGGAGTAGGTCTCCTATACTGTTATTGCGCATGCAGTGACTGCAAGGGCTGCCAAAAATGTGGACGCACTCCAATACCCCTTTGAAGAGATGTAGAGGAGGGCATCATTAAAAAAATTGTTACCATTGTTAAGGAGTGCATGGGCTAAAAAACATTTACCCCTGGGGGGTATACATGAACATACTGTATAACATACAGAATGTTAGAGGTAGGCCTCTAAAAAATTTCAAAAACACCCTTAAAAAAATTATGTGGGTGTTGCATCACGGTCACCCTGGTGATATGGTCGTGGAGGATGAGGAGAAGGAGGAGGACAACAGAAAATAGACAAAATAAGGAAGCGTATACCCATGTCTGGGTGTGAAGAGGCCACTGGATTTGACTTTATGTTCCGCTGCTATCATCCGGTGGTGTTGAGAAGTCTGGCTCAATCCAGCCCCTGTCAATTTTTATAAAAGTCAGCCTGTCAGCATTTTCATTTGACAGGCGGATGTGCCTATCAGTAGATGATGAGCGGTGTTCGACTCGAACTGTTCGCCAATCTCAAATTCGAGCTGTTTTGAGCGGTGTTCGAGCTGTTCGGCGAACACGAACGATTTGAAAAAAATCCGGCTGTTCGAGGTTATGTTCGATAACTGTTCGTGCACCAAAATCATAACTGGATTTTTTCACAGTAATGCTGATAATCAATGTTAATACGCAGTTTGAGTGTACAGCGGGGTGGGGGGAGGGACAGGGGATGGATCTCTGCATAAATAATGAAGATCTCCATTTTTTTTTCTCTTTCCCGCATTTACAGTGGGGAGGTGCAATCTGTCAGCCTATCAGCAGCGCACACACGGAGCGAACTGCTTTTTTTCACAAGCAAGGGCATGTGTCATTGGCAGTGTATGTCACATGTCCTTGCCCTATAAGACCCAGCCATTTTCCTCGTCGCCACCATTTTCTCACTGCTGCAGCTGCGTGTTAGACGGCACCGCTGTTGCTGTGTGCGCTATACTTTCAGTGTTAATTTCAAGCCAATTTTCTCTGAAATATACAGATAGCTTGGGAGTAGGGACTAGTTGTAATTGCAGTCCGTTTGAGGACTAGGTTACAGCATTTCCTAGGACTTTTTGCCAGGCAGGTCTGTGCCAGTGCTGTGCAAGTGTTTTTCACAGCATTTGGCTAAATCTAGCTAAGCAAATCCTTTTTGGCCTCTTGCAGTGTGTGTTAGTCAGTGGAGTAGCGTATCTGTGTTGCAAGCTACACCACCTATGTATAGAATACAATTTTTTTACTGCACCTAGCCAAGTAAAACCTTTTGGGCATAGCATCATTCTATTAGGCCATCTATACAAAGCTCCACCAGCTTGCAAATTACTAATAATTTTTATCTGCATCTAGCTCGGAAAATAATTTTGGGCTTGTAGCAGTGTGTGGGACTTATTCTATTAGTCCATCTATACTAAGCTCCACCAGTTTGCAAATTACAAATAATTTTTAGCTGCATCTTATCTGGAAAATAATTTTGGGCATAGTAGCAGTGTGTGGTACTCATTTTATTAGGCCATCTATACTAAGCTCCACCAGCTTGCAAATTACAAATAATTTTTAGCTGTATCTAGCTCAGAAAATAATTTTGGGCTTGTAGCAGTGTGTGGGACTCATTCTATTAGGCCATCTATACTAAGCTCCACCAGCTTGCAAATTACAAATAATTTTTAGCTGCATCTTGTCTGGAAAATAGTTTTGGGCGTAGTAGCAGTGTGTGGTACTCATTCTATTAGGCCATCTATACTAAGCTCCACCAGCTAGCAAATTACAAATAATTTTTAGCTGCATCTAGCTCGGAAAATAATTTTGGGCTTGTAGCAGTGTGTGGGACTCATTCTATTAGGCCATCTATAATAAGCTCCACCAGCTTGCAAATTACAAATAATTTTTAGCTGCATCTTGTCTGGAAAATAATTTTGGGCATAGTAGCAGTGTGTGGTACTCATTCTATTAGGCCATCTATACTAAGCTCCACCAGCTTGCAAATTATAAATAATTTTTAGCTGCATCTAGCTCGGAAAATAATTTTGGGCTTGTAGCAGTGTGTGGGACTTATTCTATTAGTCCATCTATACTAAGCTCCACCAGCTTGCAAATTACAAATAATTTTTATCTGCATCTAGCTCGGAAAATAATTTTGGGCTTGTAGCAGTGTGTGGGACTCATTCTATTAGTCCATCTATACTAAGCTCCACCACCTGTGTATGTAATAAAATTGTTTTACTGCATCTAACCCAGCCAATCCTTTTGGGCTAATACCACAGTTTGGCCACTCAGCTCTGCTCGGTTCCCATCCATCGTTTTTTGTGCAAACAACTCCAGAGATGTCAATTAGTTAACCACCAAAATGAGTGGAAAAAGGCCTGCTGCTGGTGGAAAGGGGAATAGGCGTGTTGGGGAGGGAAAAAAAGGTTGTGTCCGTGGGGTAGGTGTTAAAGCAACAGTAACATCTGCAGAAGAAAGACCATCTTCCAGCCAAACTAAGATGTCTACTTCTTTTAGTGGACAATGTGATACGATCCCTTTCTTACGGACACGCCAATCGTTACAAATTCCAGATGAGGCACAAAAACAGCAGGTGCTTCAACGGATATCAAGTGCTCCTTTAAGTGGGCTCTCCTCCACCTCAACTTCAACATCACAAATACTCCCGTCCTCAGAGGTGTCACCCCAATCGCACTTGCTTCCTCACAGCTCCCAAGTCTCCAGCTGCCCGTCTGAGTATGGGGTAGAACAGATGGTTGAGTCTGCAGAGCTGTTTACTCATACTATAGCCTGGGAATAAGAGGTCGGCTCCAGAGCTTCTGTGAATCCAGATGAGGAAATGATCTGCACTGATGCCCAGAATCTTTATGAGTCGGATCCAGGACCAGACGCAGAAGGTTCTGACCATAATGTAGACCCTCGTTCCCAAACTGTAACTCCTGTTGGTGGAGGCAATGAGGAAGACGATGATGAGACTCAAATACCTGATTGGAGCGACAACTTGAGTTTTTTGTCCGGGCAGGAAGAGGTTGGCTCTGAGGACGACGGGTGTGAGAACACACAGGGTGATGATGACGAGGTTGCAGATCCCACTTACTGTCAACCCACAGTCAGCCAGTCGATGAGGTCAGCAGAGGAGGTGGAGGAGGATGCTAGTGACGACGAGGTCAGGTTGCGCCTTCCTGGACAGAGACGTAGTACTGGAAGCACGTCAACAACTGCATCCTCAAACACAACTCTGCCTCTGACCACAAGTCGTGGTGGCTCTTCAGGTCGCATGGGTACTAAGCCTTGCATAGCCTGGGCATTTTTTCAGATCGATAAGGATGACCCAACTCATGCTATCTGTAACATTTGTCACCAAAAGCTAAGTAGAGGCCAAAAAATCCATAGTTTGAGTACTTCATGCATGAACCGTCACATGGATATGAAGCATAAGTTGCAGTGGGAAGCTCACTGTGCTACAATGCGGCCTAGCGGGCCGGTCCAACCACCGTCTGTTCCTCTTGTGCATCCGCGGCCTCTTCATCCTCTGTGACTGGGGGGACAGCAGTCACACCTGTTTTGGGATGCAGACCTGCCTCCTCTTTACCCGCAACAGTCAGCGTGATTGGCAGGTCATCATTTTCTTTGGAGGTGGAAACACCAACTGGTTTTGAGCGCTCTCCGACATCGAGAGCGCCACCTTTGGTTCAAGGCAACCTAACATGTCCACCTGCATCTTCCTCATAGACCGGCAGTTTGCCGGGGACACCCTTCTCAACCCCGTCTAAGCACAACAGCCAGCCCTCGGTCCCTCAGATGTGGACAAGTAAAAGACCATTTCCTCCTAGCCATGAGAAAGCTAAGAGGTTGAATTTCACCATCTGCAAGCTCTTGGCTACAGAAATGCTGCCTTTCCGCCTGGTGGACACAGAGGATTTTCGAGACCTTATGTCCGTCGCAGTGCCCCAGTACCAGATGCCCAGTCGGCACTACTTCTCAAAGAAAGGTGTGCCTGCGCTCCACCAGCATGTCGCACACAACATCACCGCTTCTTTGAGAAACTCTGTGTGTGACAGGGTGCATTTCACTACAGACACTTGGACGAGTAGGCATGGACAGGGGCGTTACATGTCGCTGACTGGGCACTGGGTAACTATGGTGACAGCAGGACAAGGGGCTGCTGTCCAAGTCTTGCCATCCCCACGAGTTGTGCGTCAATCCTCTTTATCTCGAAGTTCCTCCACTGCTTCTACCTCCTCAACCTCCTCTCGGTCCTCCACCTACACCCAAAGCCTGTCTGGTCATGCCACACGCTTTCTAACTGCGCAGAAGGGATCCTGCACACCTCCTTACTATGCTGGCAGCAGGGCTCAACGTCATCAGGCGGTTTTTACTTTGAAATGTCTGGGAAATGTGAGTCACACAGCTGAGGAGTTGTGGTCAGCTCTGGAGAACCAGTTTCATGAATGGTTGTCTCCACTGGACCTGAAACCAGGGAAGGCCGTGTGCGACAATGCTGCAAACCTTGGTGCGGCCCTTCGCCGGGGCAATGTCACACACGTGCCTTGTATGGCTCACGTGTTGAACCTGGTTGTCCAGCAATTTTTAGGCCACTATCCCGAACTAGATGGCCTTCTGCAGAGGGCACGGTCGCTGTGTGTTCACTTCCGCCGTTTGCATCCCGCAGCTCAGCGACTTACATCTCTACAGAAGTCGTTGGGCCTGCCACTTCACCGGCTAAAATGCGATGTGCCTACCCGGTGGAATTCAACTCTGCACATGTTGCAGCGACTGTGGCAGCACCGACAAGCCCTGGTGCAATACGTTCTGACGTATAGCCTGGGCCAACGGGATCCACAGGTGGGGCAAATCACGCTGGAGGAGTGGTCTCAGATCAGGGACCTATGCACCCTTCTGCACAGTTTTGAAATGGCGACGAAGATGTTTAGTGCTGACGATGCCATTATCAGCATGACTATTCCGGTGATTTACATGCTGGAGCACATGTTAAACATAATTCGGAGTCAGGTGGTGCGACAAGAGGAGGTGGAGGAAGTAGAGGAGGAGGAGTTGTATGTGGAAGGGCTAACATCTGCAAGGCCCAGACGGTCGGCAGCACCAAGGCGGCAGGCATGTGAGGGTGAGGGAGATGGATTTACCAGGGCGCATGGTAGCAGCCAAACTAGTGAGGAAGGTGCAGGAGCCCAGGAAGAAGTGGAGGACGAACTGATGGAAGACTCATCAGATGAGGGAGACCTTGATCACATTTCTGTTGTGTGAGGTTGGGGGGAGAGGGCAGAGGAAGGTAGCATGATTGTTACCTCGCCACCAACACAACAGGGACTTGGTGCTCCTGGATGCGCAAGACACATGAGTGCCTTCTTGCTGCACTACCTGCAACATGACCCTCGAATTGTCAGAATTCAAAATAATCCTGACTACTGGGTTGCCACACTCTTAGATCCCCGGTACAAAAGTAAATTTGCCGAAATAATTCCTGCCATAGAAAGGGATTTACGCATGCAGGAGTATCAGCAGAGACTGTTGCAGAATCTTACATGTGCTTTTCCACAAAGCACCAGTGGTGCACGTAGTGAATCTCACAGTTCTAACTTGCCAACCGTGGGACTGTCGAGTGTTCAGCACTCAAACCGTAACAGAAACACAGTATCTGCTGTTAACAGCAATTTTGCGGAATCATTTCACTGCTTTTTTAGCCCATCCTTTGCAAGGCCACATGAGACAAGAAGTCTGACACATAGTCAACGCCTAGAGACGATGGTACAGGAGTATCTCCAAGTAAACATCGAAGCCATGACTGTGTCACTGGACCCTTGCTCTTTTTGGGCTTCCATTCTGGATAAATGGCCGGAGCTCGCCACTTACGCCTTGGAGATCTTGTCATGCCCTGCAGCCAGCGTTCTGTCTGAACGTGTGTTCAGCGCTGCTGGTGGTGTGCTGACAGATAAGCGCACGCGGCTGTCCACTGAGAATGTAGACAGACTCACGTTCATAAAGATGAACAAATCATGGATCCGCAAGGACTTTTCTACCCCTGTGTCATCCTGGGGAGAGGAAAAGCTTGAGGATTTCGTAAAATCACCTCACCAACCGTTTTAAGCCTTCAAATTACTAATAATTTTTAGCTGCATCTTGTCTGGAAAATAATTTTGGGCCTGTAGCAGTGTGCGGTACTCATTCTATTATGCCATCTATACTAAGCTCCACCAGCTTGCAAATTACTAATAATTTTTAGCTGCATCTTGTCTGGAAAATAATTTTGGGCCTGTAGCAGTGTGCAGTACTCATTCTATTATGCCATCTATACTAAGCTCCACCAGCTTGCAAATTACTAATAATTTTTAGCTGCATCTTGTCTGGAAAATAATTTTGGGCCTGTAGCAGTGTGCGGTACTCATTCTATTATGCCATCTATACTAAGCTCCACCAGCTTGCAAATTACTAATAATTTTTAGCTGCATCTTGTCTGGAAAATAATTTTCGGTCTGTAGCAGTGTGCGGTACTCATTCTATTATGCCATCTATACTAAGCTCCACCAGCTTGCAAATTACTAATAATTTTTAGCTGCATCTTGTCTGAAAAATAATTTTGGGCATAATCCCTACCTTGATTACCTCCATTAGTACCTGTGGCCATTGCAGGCCTCTAATACCTCTCCAGTTCAAATATATGTTATGAAACTCCAATTTCGTCCCGCCTGGGCGGACTTTCACCCTTCTTTCTGCACAATATATATACGAGTTCTTAATCATTGCATAGCAAAAAAACAGCAAGGAAGTGGTATTTATATGTCATGTCCTGCTATGCACCTGTTCAAGGCTGAGTTAATCAGAAATTTAAACACACATACCATGTTAAAATCGTATAGCATAGAAACAATGCATATAAATGTAAATAATTAAAAAGAAAAAGAAAAGAAGAAAAAAGAAACATATATATAATAATAATCTATAAATGATCACTCATAATGATACATCAAATCATGTCTGATGTTTAAACCCGCTGGTACACGTGTATTTAAAGTATAAATCCACCAACTTTCTCTATTAAGGAGCTTTCTCCTATAATCATCCACCAAATCTCCACCAATCGCCACGGCCCACGGAGGGGCCACCACAGTCTGTGAATCCTTCCTTATTTAGTATAGAGTCTACCAATTCTTTGGGCGTATTAGCCCAGCTGCGAAGCAAGCTGCACCGCCTGTGTATCTAATGAGAATTTTTAACTGCATCTAGCCTAGGCAGACTGTGGGGACCCCCAACCAAACCCAGACGCTCTGCATCTAACCCAGCCAATCATTTGATAGTATTGCTAGTAGCAGAGTCGCATGGGCTCTAAACCTTGCATAGCCTGGGCATTTTTTCAGATCGCTAAGGATGACCCAACTCGTGTTATCTGTAACATTTGTCACCAAAAGCTAAGTAGAGGCCAAAAAATCCATAGTTTGAGTACTTCATGCATGAACCGTCACATGGATATGACGCATAAGTTGCAGTGCGAAGCTCACTGTGCTACAATGCGGCCTAGCGGGCCGGGACAACCACCATCTGCCCCACCTGTGTCATCCTGAGGAGACTAAAAGCTACTGCGTAGTCTTTTCCAAAAATTTGAGGGAATTACCACGGGAATGGTTTGGAAGAGGTATAAGAGTTTAGGTAGGACGTTCATTTTTAGTATACTTATTCTGCCGAACCAGGAAAAATCCTTCACCGTCCAAGAAGTAAGATCTTTATGGAGTTGTTCAATAAAGGGCCCAAAATTAAGATAAAATAGACGGGAGAGGTCTCTATGAATACGAATTCCTAAGTATTTGATACCCTGTGAGGGCCAGGCAAAGGGAAAGTTGGACTGGATGGAATCCTGTATGGATTTGGGGAGGGAGACATCGAGGGCCTCAGACTTCGCTGCATTGATTTTAAAATTTGACCATGTAACAAAGTGATCTATTTCAGCCATAACAGCAGGGATGGATATATGTGATTGAGTGATATATACTAGGACATCATCAGCAAATGCAGAGCACTTGTATTCGGTGCCTCCCACCTCAATCCACCTAATATTGGGGTTATCACGAATTGATGAGAGCAGGTGCTTCATCACTAGGATGTATAAGAGAGGGGACAGGGGACATCCCTGCCTTGTCCCATTGGTGATTATGAAAGGTGATGAAAATGTTCCATTTATCTTCAGCCTAGCTGATGGATTGCGATACAGGGCCATGATTTTGGCTACAAAAGGGTCCCCTAGACCCCTACCCCAAGCTTTTTAAGAGAATAATATATGGCGTGCCAGGAGACTCTATGGAATGCTTTCTCAGCATCCAACGAGAGTATCTAATTACAAATTTTTAACTGCATCTAGCCCAGGCAATACTTTGGGCCTAGTAGCAGTGTCTGCTAGTCAGCGTAGTAGCCACCGCCTGTAGATCTAATTACAAATTTTTAACTGCATCTAGCCCAGGAAATACTTTGGACCTAGTAGCAGTGTCTGCTAGTCAGCGGATTATCCCACCTGTTAAGCAAGCTACACCACCTGTAGTTTGGACACTTAATTTTTTCAAAGGAAATGCTTCGGGCCCCCGAGACACTCAGTGAAGAGCATCGGGGAGGCACCCCAAGGAACAGGGGCTGGGACTGGCGGTAGGACGCCTTGCGGTGGACCGCCAAGCTCGATCCTTATAAAAGCTTTTTAACTGCAGCAGCTTTAGTGGACGCTACTGGAGCTGAAATTCCCGCGGCTGCTGGCATCAGACTTGCCCTCCAATAGATCCTTGTAAAAGGATTTAAAGTGTACTCATTCAAATTACAGAGACAATTTAAATTAAAAAGCTTAGACCTGCCTCCACCGCAGGGGGGCTCGCTCGACCCACCAGCGGACAGGCACCAGTATTGGGAGAGGGGGGCTGGCCGTCAGGGTCCACCGCAGCTCTGGCACAAACCCGGCGACACGGAGGTCGCACGGGCAGGAACGGACTGGCCGTGTCAGCTTCGCACTTTTTTGGTTTTAGAAGGGCATGACATGCCTATATCTGTGTCTCCCCCTCCTTTTACTCCTCCACCTCTTTTCTTTTCGCATGACTACAGTATATGTACTTGTCACTTTTCCATGTGTTAGTTGTGTCTTCTGAGCAGTTTGTCAGGTTTTGGACACCTTTGAAGGTGTTTTCTATGTGTTTCTATGTGTTTTTGTTTGCCTGCCATTGGTTTTAACGGTGTTCGACGGTGTTCGACGAACAGTTCGACGAACAGTTCGGCGAACATATGGGTGTTCGACGAACCGAACCGAACTCGAACACTACGGGGGTGGCTCAACTCTACCTATCAGTTATAATTACCCCGGCGGTGCTAAAAACATGCTCTGACAAAACGCTAGCGGCAGGGCAGGCCAGTACCTCCCGTAGAAAGCCAGTTCTTGCCACATGTCCAGCTTGGATACCCAATAGTTGTAAGGCACAGAGGAATCACGGAGGACGTTGGTACGGTCGGCAAGGTACTCCTTCAGCATCATCGTAAAATTATCCCTCCTTGCGAGAGTACCCCGTGCATCAGGGCGATGTTAGGGGCTGAGAAAACTGTCCTAGACCTTTGACAGTGTTCCCTTACCTCTGCTGCATTGTATTTGTGTCTCCCTCACCTGTACTCCTTGGTTGTCCAACGAACTGTGACCTCTGCCGCCAGCATTTTCAGATGAGAATTTTTTAAATAATTTGACGAGAGCCTTCTGGTACTGCAACATTTTATTAGACCTCTTTGCCACAGGAAGGAGAGATAGAAAGTTCTCCTTGCAGCATGGGTCTAGAAGTGTGACCAACCAGTAATTACTGTCACCCAAAATGTCTACAACGCGAGGGTCACGGGAAAGGCAGCAGAACATAAACTCAGCAATGTGTGCCAGACTGCCAACAGGCAAGACTTCCCTGTCCTGAAAAAGAAGACAACAGTCCATGATCTCCTCATCATCCTCCTCCTCCTCAGGCCATCCACACTGAACAGACGGTATGACAGTTGTGTGGGTAGTACCGTCTGTAGTGCAGGAAACCAGATCCTGTTCCTCCTCCTCTTCCTCCTCATTATCACCCAATCCGTGTTGGGATGAGATGAGGCTCGACTTTGTGGCATCACCCTGTATGGTTCCTTGCTCCATCTCATCATGCTATGCCTGCAATGCCTCCTCCTTAATTGTGAGCAGCGTGTTTTTCAGTAGACAGAGAAGTGGGATGGTGACGCTAATTATGGCATCATCGACGCTCACCATCTTGGTGGAGTTCTCAAAGTTTTGGAGGACAGCACAGATCTCTGACATCCATGCCCACTCATCAGCTCTTATGTGGGGAGGCTGACCGGAATACCAACGGGTGTGTTGAAGCTGGTACTCAACAACTGCCCTCTGCTGTTCACAAATCCTTCCCAACATCTGCAACGTTGAATTCCAACGTATGATGACATCGCACACCAGTCGGTGAGCTAGAAGCTGCAAACGTTGCTGAAGCACGGCGAGGGCGGTGGAAGCTGTAGGTGACTTTCTAAAATGGGCACACATGCGGTGTACTTTGACAAGCAGCTCAGGCAGATCCGGGTAGGTTTTGTGAAACCGCTGAACCACTAGGTTGAGCACATGAGCTAGGCATGGTACATGTGCAAGCTTGTCTAGCTTCAGAGCTGCCACCAGGTTTCGGCCCTGGTCACACATGACCATGCCTGGCTGTAGGTTCAGTGACAGCCACAGATCTGCCTGATATTTTACAGCTGTCAACAACTCTGCAGCTGTGTGCGGTTTGTCACCTAAGCATATTAGCTTCAGCACAGCCTGTTGCCGCTTGGCCAAGGCAGTGCTTTCAGCTTCCAACTGATGTGGTCATTTTGAAGATGGAGGCTGAGGAGGAGGAGGTGCAGGACCCTTAGAAAGTGGGGGCAACTCTGATTGACCCAGGGCCCGCAATCCTCGGCGTCGGGAGGAGGTGTTCCGTCCCAGGGTCAGACTGGGTCCCGGCTTCCACTATATTAACCAAGTGTGCCGTCAGCGAGATGTACTGTCCCTTTCCAAAAGCACTTGTCCATGTGTCCATGGTTAGATGGACCTTTCCAGTAACTGCTTTGTTGAGGGCACGGGTAATGTTCTGGGACAAGTGCTTGTGTAAGGCGGGGACGGCACACCGGGAGAAATAGTGGCGGCTGGGGACTGATTGCCGAGGGACGGCCACCGCCATAAGGTTGCGGAAAGATTCCGTCTCCACGAGCCTAAAAGGCAACATTTCAAGTGCAAGCAGTCTAGAAATGTGGCAGTTTAGCACTGTGAACTGTGGGTGGTTGGCTGCATACTTGCACTTGCGTTCAAAGGACTGGGGTAGGGCAACTGAACCAGGACAAGGACATGGACGTGGTTGCTAATGGTGGTGGTTGTGAGTGTGCAACAACAGGTGCACGGCGGGAGGCATCTTCGCCTGCGCCATGGACAGGGGATTGGTGTGCACGCACAATAGCGGTGCAGGCAGTAGTGTCTCCCACAGACACTGATTGTGAACCCAGGCGTTCAGTCCACCTAGTCAGGTGCTTAGTATACTAAAGTCCCGATGAGGTAATTTTAATAAAATCACTATTTTATCTTATATATTTATTGAGGGTATAAAGTTAAAGTGCTTGTCTGGAATTAAAATTTTCTATAGGAGAAGAAAATGTGATATGAAGACAACAATGACAATAATAATAGCAACTCACCTTTTAAATCCCCTGCCACCCTAGCACCACCACTTTGGGAGTTCTTGAAGGTCGTTGCTTACTTTGCTTCAGTGATGACTTGCTGAACATCTACCAGCCTCAGTAGTGATTTCTATATGTCCTGTACGAGGCCGCTGAAGCAAGGGATATTGGATGTGCACTACATCATCACTGCAGGACATGTGAACAAGGACCAGCAGGGATTTAATATTCAGTTATGATTATTTTGTTTATTTTATCATATTGCTTGTATTAGGACACTCCTTTAAAGACAGGGCTTCTTAACAATGAGAATTGTATGATCTTGGGTTAAAACATGTCATACATCCCAAAATGAGTAATACTGCTCGAGTCACACTTGGTGGAAGTAAATGTGGCAAGATTGTCTTGATCCACATTCAGTTATAGGAAAGTGACTTTTGCAATACTATTGTAAATCATGCCAAAGATGCAAAAATTTGCCATTGATATAGCGGTGGGAACTTATGCGACTCATAAATCACTGTAAATACAAATGAATTTGACAGCCACTTAACACTAAAGATAAAGCTGCAACACACAGTTAATACTATCATCAATTCCAGGCTCAAGTATTCAAACTCCTGCCATTAATTATTGTTTTCATTTTATTTTATTTATTTATTTGCATATTCATAAATCTTCATAATGAAACAAATTAGATTTCTGGTATCAGCATTAAAAAAAAACCTAAACCAAATACACTAGATATCAAGTATGGAATTTTTATTTTATATGTTCTTGTGCTGCCATCTAGTGTCCAGACAAGTAATTGCGCTGACAGTTTTTGTGTTTATGATGTTTTTATTTCTTGGGTTTGTGCACGGTAAAAAATAAAATAAAAAAACATTAAATGATGATCTTTCGGGAGGAGTAAAATCAGTTCATTAGTATAAAGAAATGGCTTATTTATTAAGTTCTAAAATGGCTTACGAAAGTGAAATGTTTGCTGCTTAAATATATTTTGTATCATTTGCTATTTAATGATTTAAAAAAAAGTAGATAAATTCTGATTTACAGAATGGAGAGGGCTCTAAAAAATTATTTAGACTTTTTGCAATATTCAGAGTTGTCTGTTATTGCTACATGTTACTGTAACTGCACTTTCACCGACTGTAAGGCTGCGTGCCCACAATGAGTTTTTGGTGAGTTTTCGACGCTGCATGTTTTCACAGCATCGGAAACGCAGTATCTTATAGTTCTAGCAAACTGGATGGGATTTATAGAAATCTCCTGCCCACTGCGCTTTTTTTTTTACAAAGCGTAAACTGACCTGCGGTGCGCGTTTCAAATCCACAACAAGTCAATTTCTCTTGCGGGTACGCTGAGCTTTATGTGCGGATTTTAGGCAGAAAACATGAGATGTAAACCATTGGTGCACTTTTTTGGTCCCTGTTGATGGACTATTATTCAATAAGCTCCCCTGATGAATCAAAGCTGTTTGGGAAGATTCTAAAAGGATTACTGGGTGAGATCAATCCTTTTTCAGGATATTCATGCATAGATTTAGCAAGACGTCCTACTTTGCTTCAGTACAAGCTCTGTGACACAGGACTACAGTAGCATTAATGCCTTTCTGATGATGCTGCATTCCCTAAGTTGAACATGGGAGGTTTATATCATGTAATCTAGCGTGCTAAGGCTAGTTGTTTCTTTGCAAATACTTACAGTCTGTATGCTCACGTATGATTACTACCTCTGCTGGTTCTTCCATTTAAATGTGTACATAATACCTGGGGTCCACTAGTATGCTGTTCAAAGTAAAGTAACTGAACAATAGCATAGAATTTATACGGTGACATCAGGATATAAGGTATAATGTACACAGCATTGCTACAAAGTCTATTGAAGCGAAAAGGCCTGTACTGACGGAATATAGACAGTGGTGGACAAATAAACCGCTTTAAGATTCGCTACACAATCTTGGCTGACCTATACCTGATAGGAAAGACTTGACTACTGTGTCCTTAGCAATATCGTCTGAGATAGAGAGATTTCATATTTGTCTTTGCTGTTGTTTGTTTTAATTGACACTATACTGCACTTTGGGATATTTTAATTATCAAAATAGTAAAAGTTATTTTTTAATATACCCTAATATTTGCTATATCTTCCATTGGATGCAGAAAATGCACAGGTAAAAAACAAAGCTTCCAAAACGCACTAAACACTCATGTAATCCACACATAACCATGTCAATAAAGTTATGTCAAAGCGAAATACCAGGAAGTATCAAAACCAAAGCAGCTTTATTTAAAGCATGACGTACCAAGAAGAGACCGCAGCATCAAAAACGGGCTAAAAAAGCAGGTAAAAAAAAGCACTCAAAAACGCAATGAAAAAAACAAAATTCCCTTATTATTATAGGAGGCAGCATAAAAACTGCATTTACTTACTACTTAGACATTGTAGTCCATGAAATGAATGAGGTGTAAAGTCCACAGTGACAGGTTTGGATTCATCCTTGACACCAATATTACTGCTCCACCCTAATTGTACGCACAGGACCATTAGGCTACGTTCCCACCATGAGTATTTGGTGAGTTTTTGATTTTGCAGATTTTTTGCACCATTTCTGCACCTATTAAGTAAAATAGGTTACTTGTGTTTTTTATTACATTTTTGAGTGCTTTTTTTTACATGCGTTTTTATTGTGTTTTTGATGTTGCCTATTTTGTCTCTTGTTGATGTGTCATATTTTAAATAAAGCTGATTTGTTTTTGGTGTTTGCTGGTATTTGGCTTTGACAAAAATGTATTGATATAGTCAGTCATGCACGGGATACATACGTCTTTGATGTGTTTCCGTTGCGGAAAAATCTGCACATTAAAAAGGAAACATGACATTTTCCCTTGTGAGTACGCTGAGTTTTGTTTCCATTAGATGCAGAAAATCCACAGGTATAAAATATGCACATGCGGTTTTAGTGCGTTTCTTTAGCGGAAATGCATCAAAACCGCATCTAATCTGCACATGAATGTATCAATTTGTCAAAGTCAAATGCCAGGAAGTATCAAAACCAAACCAACTTTATTTAAAGCATGACAGACTAAGAAGAGACCAAAAACGCAGTATCAAAAACGCGATAAAAACGCAATAAACATACATTAAAATAAGCAAGTAACCTAATTTAACTAATACGTGCAGAAATGGTGCCGATATTCTGGAACGCTAAGGCTATGTTCCCACAATGCGTTTTTAGTGAGTTTTTTTTGCTGCGTATTTTTGAAAAAATACAAATAACTTGTTTTATTTAATGGGTGCTGAAATAGTGCAGAAAATCAGCAACATCAAATATCTCACCAAAAGCTCAAGCCTAAGGCCACATGCACACATTGAGCATTTGGTGAGTTTTTTACATCAGTATTTGTAAGCCAAAACCAGGAGTGGAACAATCAGAGGAAAAGTATAATAGAAACTCGTCACCACTTCTGTATTTATCACCCACTCCTGGTTTTCGCCTACAAATACTGAGGTAAAATACTGACCAAATGCTCAATGTGTGCACGTGGCCTCAGGCTATGTTCCCACTATGATCTTTTGGTGAGTTTTCAATGTTGCAGATTTTCTGCACCAATTAAATAAAATAGGTTACTTGCATTTTTCGAAAATAGGCAGTGTAAAAAACTCACCAAAAACTGCGCAGAATTAGAGTGGCGCTGTAATATTAGTGTCAAGGATGAGTCCAATTCTGTCATTTCATAGACTACAATGTCTAAGTAATAAGGCTGCTTTTATGCTGCCCCCTATAATAAAGTCACCATGGACACAGCTAGTTCTTCCGTGCCTGGCAGAGACGGTGTGAATTTTTAGCTTCCTATCTTGGTGTAATTTCCCTTTTTTTTTCTTTCAGCAGTATAAAAATTTTCAAAAATATTAATGAATATTTTTAAATTGTGATAAGGAATGCTACACGTTCTGTTTCCTCTGTATTAGGGTTCGTGCAGACGACCGTATTTTCGCTCCGAGTGCGAAACAACAAAACATCGGATTGCACCCGGACCAGTCTTATTCTTTGAGGCTGTGCTCATCTCTCAATTTTTTTCCTTGGACAGAGTCTGTCAGAGGAACAAAATTGCAGCATGCACAATTTGCATCCAATGTTTGGAACACACTCGGTCATGCAAGTCAATGAGTCTGTGGGAAACATCAGACCGATTTTCACGGACTGATAGAACGAAGAAGATGGAGACATTTTTTTCCAAACTTCTCCTCATCCGAGAAAATTAGTCACACTTTGATCTCACACTGATCAGATTGTGATCATCATAATCGGCCCGATTCTCTTGGATGAGAGAAAATACGGTGGGGCCACCTTAGCCTTAGTGACAGGGCCGGCGTCAGCATCTGGCGCAGCCGGGCAAGTGCCGGGGCCCTGAGCAGGCAGGGGGGCCCACTGGCAGTCGCGCACCCCGCTGGGCTATGGGCGGAGGAGAGTGGTGTCAGCGCCCGCCCTTCTCCCCCTCTTGCTCAGGGCCCCGGCAGCCGGATACTTACCTCTCCCCTTGCCTCCTCAGATCCGCTGTCTTCCTGCTCTGCGCTCCCTGTGACGTCTCAGGTCAGAGGGTGCGGTGACGTCTTTACACCCCGCCCTCCCCTGAGCCGTCACAGGGAGCGCAGAGCGGGACGACGCCAGCGACGATGGAGTCCAGACCTGAGTAGCGGCAGCAGATGAGGAGGAGTGAGGTGAGTATTTGATTTTATTTTATTTTTTTAATGTATGGAGGCATGGGGCATAATATGGGGGAGTGACATCCTGCATGGGGCATTATAAAGAGAGGGGGGGTGACATCCTGCATGGGGCATTATAGAGAGAGGGGGGGTAACATCCTGCATGGGGCATTATAAAGAGAGGGGGGGGGGACATCCTGCATGGGGCATTATAAAGAGAGGGGGGGTGACATCCTGCATGGGGCATTATAAAGAGAGGGGGGGGTGACATCCTGCATGGGGCATTATAAAGAGAGTGGGGGTGACATCCTGCATGGGGCATTATAAAGAGAGGGGGGGTGACATCCTGCATGGGGCATTATAAAGAGAGGGGGGTGACATCCTGCATGGGGCATTATAAAGAGAGGGGGTGATATCCTGCATGGGGCATTATAAAGAGGGGGGTGACATCCTGCATGGGGCCTTATAAAGAGGGGGGTACATCCTGCATGGGGCATTATAAAGAGGAGGGGTGACAGCCTGCATGGGGCATTATAAGGGGGGGAACAGCCTGCATAGTGCATTATGTGGGGGGAACAGCCTGCATGGAGCATTATAAGGGGGGGGGGGACAGCCTGTATGGGGCATTATGTGGGGGGTAACAGCCTGCATGGAGCATTATAAGGGGGGAGACAGCCTGTATGGGGCATTATGTGGGGGGTAACAGCCTGTATGGAGCATTATATGGGGGCCAGTATCCTGTATGGAGCGTTATAAGGGGACCAGTATCCTGTATGGAGCGTTATATGGGGGCCAGTATCCTGTATGGAGCTTTATAAGGGGACCAGTATCCTGTATGGAGCGTTATATGGGGGCCAGTATCCTGTATGGAGCTTTATAAGGGGACCAGTATCCTGTATGGAGCGTTATATGGGGGCCAGTATTCTGTATGGAGCCTTATATGGGGGCCAGTATTCCGTATGGAGCCTTATATGGAGGCCAGTATTCCGTATGGTGCCTTATATGGGGGCCAGTATTCCGTATGGAGCCTTATATGGGGGCCAGTATTCCGTATGGAGCCTTATATGGGGGCCAGTATTCCGTATGGAGCCTTATATGGGGGCCAGTATTCCGTATGGAGCCTTATATGGGGGCCAGTATTCCGTATGGGGCCTTATATGGGGGCCAGTATTCCATATGGGGCCTTATATGGGGGCCAGTATTCCGTATGGGGCCTTATATGGGGGCCAGTATTCCGTATGGGGCCTTAAATGGGGGCCAGTATTCCGTATGGGGCCTTATATGGGGGCCAGTATTCCGTATGGGGCGTTATATGGAGGCCAGTATTCTGTGTGGAGTGATTCGCCGGTTTCTGAGCTATTGTGGAATTTACAATAGATATCACTCATATAATGTAAGAAGTGAAATCTTTGCATTGCACTATATATATATATATTTCTCTGCGGTATCTGTGGATCATGAATCGTGGTATGTATTAAAGGGGCCCACTGAGACTCTTTCGCCCGGGGCCCAGAAAAACCTAGAGCCGGCCCTGCTTAGTGATATCCATATCTGTTACTCTATATAAAATATATATATTTTTTTTTTTTACAGAATATAATAAACAATATGAGCCCTGTGATGACACTTGTCAGACCTGCAATACATCATCTATTACCTGCACTTCATGTCGTTCAGGTAAGGTCTTACAGAATCTTAAAGAATTCCTAGAAGTTTTCTTATATATATAATTTTTAGGGTTTCTACACACTTTCCACAAAAAGACCCCCAAAGTAAGCCACTGTACTGGCATATAGTCACATTACTCATTAGGATCCATTGAAAAAAAAAATGTATAACCCATATGATAAACTTTTTTTTATTCCATGGAATAGCATAGTAGTCAATTGAATTTCATACAGTTGAAAAAAGGTTTACCGATATACAGTATAGAGGCCAAAAGGACACATTTGTCCTTCATTGGATACATGTAATTTCAGGGTGAATTCAGTTTTAGGCTATGTGCCCTCGTTGCAGAAATGAAGCAGAAAATTTCTGCTTCATTTCTGCATGTCCTCTCCCGGATAAACGCATGCGGAATTCCGCACGCGTCTATCGTGCGTTTATCGCGCGATTTCCACATGCGGATTTGGCTTGCGTTTTTTATTGCATTGCAAAGGCAATTCCGCTTGCGGAAACGCAAAATTAATTGACATGCTGCGGATTTTTCCACGCATCAAAAACGCTGCTGAAAAATCCGCAGCATGGGCATTGAACTTGTGGAATCCCCTTGGGGACCATGGGGTGCGGATTACCTAGCGTTTCACAAGCGTTTATGCTGCGGAAATTCCGCAGCATATACGCTTGAAAAACGCTACGTGGGCACATACTTTACACAGGAACAAAGAAACAATATTTGGAGGGAATTCATCAAGCACCCTGGCATTGAAAAGTAGCAAATTTTTGCGACTTTTGGAATTTTTACGTCAGCTTCGCAAAATGTTTGAATAGTGGATGGAGCTTAGCAGGAGACACATGGTCTGCAGCAGTCTGCCACAAAAGTGGAGTAACTTGTAACAGAAATGTTCAGTACTCCAGTGCATGGCAGGAGTACATTTTATGACGCTGGCGCACGGAGAGCGGAAGGATGCACCAAACTCATTAAGAGGTGTCAACCTCTTAAAGGGAATCTGTCAGCAGGTTTTTGGTTCCTAAGCTGAGAGAAGCATAATGTTGGTAAAGAGAAGCTGAATACAATGAGGTATCACTTAGATTACTGGGAGCAGCGGTTCTTACACAATCAGAGCTTTTAGATTTAGCATGAAGCAGAGCTGAGGAAGCTAACTCCGCCCACACCAGCTTTCTGTGTACAAAGTCCATAGACAGTGAGCTGCTTAGTTGCCAGTTAGTAAACTACAGCACGCACTTTGACAAGTGACACATCCCTGAATCTGTGTTTCAGCCTTCATTTCCTGCTGTCTTCATATTACATAACAAAAACCTGCTGACATATTCCCTTTAAAGATTTTGGAACTTCTTACTCCAGCGGACCTTGGATCAAGTCTGGTGTATAACACATTGTACAAATGGCACTAGTCATACATGGTCTCTACTGTCCTTAGTATATATTTGCTGGATTTAGGTATATAGCAGGGACTGCAGAACATTTTCAGTAACACAATATAGCTGCTATGGAAAGGTAGTACAGTATGTTGAACGTTGTAAACAAACATATAGATTGCAGTGACCTCAGACATATTATATATTTATATATATATATATATATATATATATATATATATACAGTATATATATATATATATACATACACTGCTCAAAAAAATAAAGGGAACACTTAAACAACAGAATATAACTCTAAGTAAATCAAACTGTCTACTTAAGAAGCAACACTGATTGACAATCAATTTCACATGCTGTTGTGCAAATGGAATAGACAATAGATGGAAATTATTGGCAATTATCAAGACACACTCAATAAAGGAGTGGTTCTGCAGGTGGGGACCACAGACCACATCTCAGTACCAAAGCTTTCTGGCTGATGTTTTGGTCACTTTTGAATGTTGGTTGTGCTTTCACACTCGTAGTAGCATGAAACGGACTCTACAACCCACAGAAGTTGCTCAGGTAGTGCAGCTCATCCAGGATGGCACATCAATGCGAGCTGTGGCAAGAAGGTTTGCTGTGTCTGTCAGCGTAGTGTCCAGAGGCTGGAGGCGCTACCAGGAGACAGGCCAGTACACCAGGAGACGTGGAGGGGGCCGTAGGAGGGCAACAACCCAGCAGCAGGACCGCTAATCCCACCTTTGTGCAGGGATGAACAGGAGGAGCACTGCCAGAGCCCTGTAAAATGACCTCCAGCAGGCCACAAATGTGCATGTGTGTGCACAAATGGTTAGAAACCGACTCCAAGAGGGTGGTATGAGGGCCCGACGTCCACAGATGGGGGTTGTGCTCACAGCCCAACACCATGAGGGACGCTTTTCATTTGCCACAGAATACCAGGATTGGCAAAGTCGCCACTGGCGCCTTATGCTCTTCACAGATGAAAGCAGGTTCACACTGAACACACGTGACAGACGTGACAGAGTCTGGAGACGCCATGGAGAGCGATCTGCTGCCTGCAACATCCTTCAGCATGACCGGTTTGGCAGTGGGTCAGTAATGGTGTGGAGTGGCATTTCTTTGGGGGGCCGCACAGCCCTCCATGTGCTCACCAGAGGTAGCCTGACTGCCATTAGGTACCGAGATGAGATCCTTAGACCCCTTGTGAGACCATATGCTGGTGTGGTTGGCCCTGGGTTCCTCCTAATGCAGGACAATGCCAGACCTCATGTGGCTGGAGTGTGTCAGCAGTTCCTGCAAGATGAAGGCAATGAGGCTATGGACTGGCCCGCCCGTTCCCCAGACCTGAATCCGATTGAGCACATCTGGGACATCATGTCTCGCTCCATCCACCAATATCAAGTTGCACCACAGACTGTCCAGGAGTTGGCGGATGCTTTAGTCCAGGTCTGGGAGGAGATCCCACAGGAGACCATCCACAACCTCATCAGGAGCATGCCCAGGCGTTGTAGGGAGGTCATACAGGCACGTGGAGGCCACACACAATACTGAGCTTCATTTTGACTTGTTTTAAGGACATTACATCAAAGTTGGATCAGCCTGTAGTGTGTTTTTCCACTTTAATTTTGGGGGTGACTCCAAATCCAGGCCTCCATTGGTTAATAAATTTGATTTTGAATTGATGATTTTTCTGTGATTTTGTTGTCAGCACATTCAACTTTGTACAGAACAAAGTATTCAATGAGAATATTTCATTCATTCAGATCTAGGATGTGTTATTTGAGTGTTCCCTTTATTTTTTTGAGCAGTGTATATATACATATCTAAGGATAAGGGATATCAATTTCTGCTTCTTTTTCTAGACTAAAACACTAATATGTCATTTTTTGTTGCTGCTGTAACACTTTCCTGTTCATTCAGGCACATTTCTTCATGAAGAAGATTGCATACCTTCATGTCCTACGGGAACGTTCAGCAATGCCAGGGATAAGAGATGTGAAAAGTGTACAGAAGATTGTGAAATGTGCACTGAAAACAATGAATGTCTGATGTGTGCACGTGACTACCTACATAATGGGAGATGCTACAAGAAGTGCCCAGAGTAAGATCATTTCTTTTGCTAGTCACTCTTCCTGGACTACATAACCCTCCAATATTATGTTCCTTATCAGTTCCCTTTGGAAAAAATTGAATGCCCCCTGTGCCAGGACTGGGGAACATCAACCATTTACCCTCTTTAGAAGTAGCATATGCCCGTCACTAATAATGCAAGCCTCTGTTGCACTGGCTAATACTGGTTGCAGAATGAGAATCCATTACCCTTTTTTAAACTCCTCGTAGGTGACTTATGTTACGTTAAGCCATGTGCACATGTTAAGTATTTGCTGAGTTTTTTTACATCAGTATTTGTAAGCCAAAACCAGGAGTGGGTGATAAATACAGAAGTGGCGACGTGTTTCTATTATACTTTTCCTCTGATTGTTCCACTCCTGGTTTTGACTTACAAATACTGATGTAAAATACTGACCAAATACTCAACGTGTAAATGTGGCCTTAATGTTCAACTCAACCTTTAAATGGTCATAAATCAGTTGAAAGGAACTCAGAAGAAAGATAAAAAGGGCCTGATTCATTAAGACTGGCATTGTTCCCGCTGGTCTTGGTAAGGATATGTTGGAGTCAGACACTCTTGACTCACGAAAAGATGAACGCCTCTTCATGAATCTGGAGCGTCTGATGAGTGGTGTGCGAATCTATTCGCTAAGCCAGAAATCGTACTATTTCTGGCGTAGGGAATGCCACAGTGTGTCATGAATTAGACTAGCTGTGGAGTCCTGCCCACGCCGCGCCCCATCCCAGCTCCACCCATTTTGGTGTAACTGAGAGAAACAGGAGTGAAAATGCCAAAAGTCACAAAAGTTTGTCACAACTCCGAGTTGCTCCTAAATTTTGCTACTTTTCCAAACTTTTACGCCAGACTCCTGGCATGAAAGCGTTGATGAATCAGGCCCTAAGAATCAGAGACTTTTCCGGCAGAATGAGTTCACTGATGGAAACATTTGCTCTTAGAGTCAAATGTACTAAAAAGGAAAAAAAGGTGGTATCTGGGTGTAGTATGCTGAAGTAAGTATAATGGATGTAAATAATGAGATATTGCTCTCACCTTGAAAAGTTGTGCATGGAGTGGGCACAACGCCACTGTGAACCTCGTGAACAAATTAAAGTCTCAAACTGCTGTTTTACATACAAAAAAAAAACATCCAATAGGGTCCTCGGGTTATTCACGTACATAATCATAGTATACAACACGTTTCGACTTTTACAATGTTCTGATGAAGGATATATTATAAAAGCGCAATATGTTGTATGCAATAAATATGATTATGGATTCAAACATAGGAATATTTACTGTTCCCAATTTATCACGCTAGCCTATGGAATATAGCCAGCAGGAAGTTGTCTGTTGATTATTTACTTTTAAAGGGAACCTGGCATGTGAAAAAAATGCTATTAACCTGCAGATATGGTATTAATATGCAGAGTAATAACTATCTAAAGCCGTGCAGCCACCGTACTGAAAACCTGGCTATCGGGAGGAAAAGAAATTTATTCGCAGCAAAAACGCAGCAAAAAACGCAACAAAAAACGACCCAAAACCTGCATTTTTAACGCAGCTGTTTTCCTGCCAGAGAAAAGTTAGCAGCAGATTTGCGGCAGAAAAAAACACAAAATGTGTGAATATAGCCTTAAAGAGCAATGGAGAAGTCTGGTAATTACAGTATAGTGATGAAATTAGCATTTAACCTCATTCACAACTGTCTTAAATTAGGCTGTATAATCATAGATAATTGATAAGATACATGCACCATTTTCAGTATATCAGTTTATATCTAGATATAATTTATATATAAAAAACTAATTTGCAGATCTATTGGATCACAACGTATTGGGACATTGTTGGATAATGGATAAACCTTTTTAATCTTTCTAGAAAAAAAAGTAACAGTAACATAATTACAGGGAAAAAATTAAGAGTTGAGCAAATCGATTCACAGGACTCTGGTCCAGTGGCCACATCATTACTCCATGGCAGCCGGGCAATTTTCTCCCGCATCATGATGTCATGAAGTGGTTCAAGCTGTGGCATCATGACATCACAGGAACTGCTAGTTAGAAAAGCCGCAGAGGATGCTGGCAGGTAGTAAGAAGTTCAAAGTGCTCTGGTCCAGCTGCTACGGAGTATTGATGAGGCAGCTGGACCAGGGTCCTGTAAATGGTTTTGCTCAAATCTGTACATTCACTATTATCTGATATTAACCAGCTCAGGACCGGGCCATTATGCACTGTAGTAGATAAAAGTAATAATACAAGAAACTCACCAAGCCAAAACTTTAGCATTCCCTGCTCGGTCTCAGACATGGCCACTGTCCATGTAATCACTTGAAAGCTATAGTAAAGTTGAGTCCAGCAACGGAATAAAATATAAACATTTATTGAAGACACATTAAGAGTGCAAGGAAAAATATAAGCCAGGCATTGCTTACATATTTCAAGCTGCAATGTCTATTTTTCACATTTTTTATGACAACAAATTGTGTTCTGTTTTTCATAGAAATTAATTAATTTTTGACGGGGTGGACTATAAACTGATATTTGGACTGACAGTGTTTCAGGGGTTTTTCTAGCTTGATTTTGTTTGCTTCTGTGTTCTTTATATATTTTTTCTATTCATTTATTTTACACACTGAAATCCTTTGGGGAACATTTGAAAATATTAATACATTATTATATTGCTTATTTCCCCTGGAACTAGGGCTGGTTTATTCAGCTACAGGAAAATTCAGCTTCCAGGCTGCAAAATTCAGCTTCCAGGCTGCAACTCCTGCTCTCTCCCTACACTCAGCGATCACATGATCAATGGGTTTGGAGGAGGAAGCACTGTCAGTGCTTTCTAATCTGTATATACAGTGCTGTTGTATATAAAGCAAACAGAAAATAAAACATGATAATAAATCATGTTTACCATCTCTGTGAGGAGTCCGGCTGTGTCTGGCAGCTCATGCCTCTCACTATTGCTAGCTACTTAGTATGCATTGATATTTTAGACTGTCACTGCAGAGTAAAGTGTGGACTGCCCAGATGTTTATAGCTTAACAGTAGTAGCACAGAAGGTCTACTGGATGACTATTTGACAGGTCTATGGAGAGCTTCATACGATAGCAACTCTCAGACAAGTCACATAGCCAAAAACATTTTTGCAATTTGATGTTCTGAGGCTACTTTTAGAGCTGCGATTTGGCTGTAAAGGAGTAGCCTAACTGCAAACAGGTCACATGTGACTTGCAAAATGCCACCAAAAAAACAACAGTTTTCAATTCTCTCTAGGTCACAGGTTATGGACACGTGCTTGCTTGTGCAAAATCAGTGTCAATTATTAATTGTTATATTGCAGTGCAACATTGTGATCTTTATGTCACACAACCAAAATCCCCATGTTGCAGTAGCCTAATTTTCTAACAGGTCAATATCACAGCAGGCTGCTATATTGACTTCCATTTTAAGCAATTCAAAGTTTTAATCTCCAAGCAGACATTAGCATCTTCCTGCTGCCTACACCCTGCATGCCATTCTTTGTTATTTCTTTGTAAACTACATAAAAAAATATTTGTATTACTGTTTTTATCTATGATTTTAATTTTCTTTTATTTCATGCTTGACTCAGAGGTTTCTTTGGCCAGGGACAGGGATGCACAGAATGTGATGAGGACTGCAGAACGTGTGAAAAGACAACAGATTATTGCTTGTCATGCCACGCTCCTAAAGTACTCCAACAAGCCACATGTATGATTACCTGCCCTGCTAAGTTCACAGACATTAATGGCATCTGTAAACACTGTCCTTTTGACTGTATGTCATGCGTGGATGAAGAAACGTGTACAGGTACTCCAGATGAATTCCTTTTCTTCTGTTTTATGAAAAATATGTTGTTAGAGACCAAGGACACCTTGTTCTTTCTAAATTAAAAAGCACTCCCATCAAAATATGTATCCTCTTAATATATTGCAATCATCATCTATATATATAATCGTCTTATCCCGTCTGTCTGTCTGTCTGTGTGTCTGTGTGTCTGTCTGTCCAGGAAATCCCGCGTCGCTCATTGGTCCGGCAGCGGCCAATCAGCGCCGCGGGATTTCTGAAAAAAGATGGCGGCCGTTAGCGGCTCAACTGCGGGACGGAGCTTAGCGGCGATGCAGCTGGATACTTCCGCTGCGAGAACCCGGGACATGAGCGGGCGCTCGCAGCAGAAGTATCCCGACCCGCAGCGCCGCTCCCCGATCCTCCCTTCACACCCTAGCCACTGATGTCCCCACAGTATCAGCATGGTGTTACAAAGGTCCGGACATTTGTGTTAAAAATCGCTGATTGGTCGCTGGCGCTGCCCGCGACCAATCACCGATTTTGGCGCCAAATTTAAATATCGGCCGCGACCAATCACCGATCTTGGCTCCACATTTAAACACCGCTGTACTGATTGGTCGCGGACGCTATTTAAATGTGCCGCCAAAATCGGTGATTGGTCGCGCACAGTGTCGGCGACCAATCAGCACAGCGGTATTTGAATTTGCCGCCAAGATCGGTGATTGGTCGCGGCCAGCGCCAGCGACCAATCAGCGATTTTTAACACAAATGTCCGGACCTTTCTAACACTATGCTGATACTGTGGGGACATCAGCAGCTAGGGTGTGAAGGGAGGACCGGGGAGCGGCGCTGACATACAATTGGTCGCGGCCGCTATTTAAAAGTGCCGCACAAATCGGTGATTGGTCGCGGTCTTGGCCCCCGACCAATCACTGATCTTGCTGCAAAAGATAAACACTACTGTGCTGATTGGTCGCGTACGCTGCCCGCGACCAATCACCGATTTGGTCGCCACATTCAAATATCGGCCGCGACCAATTACCGATCTTGGCTCCACATTTAAACTCCACTGTGCTGATTGGTCGCGGACGCTATTTAAACGTGGCGCCAAAATCGGTGATTGGTCGCGGGCAGCGCCAGCGACCAATCAGCGATTTTGAATAAAAATGTCAGGACCTTTGGAACACTATTGTGGGGACATCAGCGGCTAAGGTGTGAAGGGAGGACCGGGGAGCGGCGCTGCGGGTCGGGATACTTCTGCTGCGAGCGCTCGCTCATGTCCCGGGTTCTCGCAGCGGAAGTATCCGCCCAGCAGCGCCGCTGACATCCATGCTGAAGGGAGGACCGGGGAGCGGCGCTGCGAGTCCGGATACTTCTGCTGCCAGCGCCTGCTCATGTCCTGGGTTCTCGGAGTGGAAGTAGCCGCACAGGCAGCCGCTCCCCGGTCCTCACCAATACGATACGCTGATTGGTCGCGCTCTCCTGACGCGACCAATCAGAGATTTTAACGCTGAATTCAAACATACTGTCCGCTGCTTAGTAACACGGCGCGCGAGATTTAAAACCTGCTTTTATGATTGGTCGCGGACGCCGCCCGCGACCAATCACAGATTTCCGCTCCAAATTTAAACACGCTCTCCGGCCAATTACCGCAACATTTGAAATATCTACGCCACCTTCGGGAGATAGCACGGCTAACTCCGCCCATTTGTCATGTGACTCACAAAATGCTCATAACGTACTGAGCAGGTTTTCTTTGTCACACTGTGCGAGGGATTTCAGTCAGACTGTGCGAGGGACTTCTGTCACACTGTGCGAGGGACTTCAGTCACACTGTGCGAGGGACTTCAGTCACACTGTGCGAGGGACTTCTGTCACACTGTGCGAGGGACTTCAGTCAGGTTTACTGAACACGTTTTGCCAGTGACAGCGCGCTGAACAGATACTTATTTACGTTTCCTGTTTTATAATGGGTCGTAAGCGAAAATACGCCACGGAGGAAGACAGAAAAGCAGCAGAAGCAGCAAGAAAAAGACAACGTCGAGAGCAACAGACACAACAACACACTGCCGCCAGACAAGCCCAGGATGCAGAAGCTCACAAAAAACGCCGGGAACAGGAGACACCGCAACACACTGCCGCCAGACAAGCCCAGGATGGCAAATGTCACAGACAACGTCGGGAACAAGAGACACCACAACACACTGCCGCCAGACAAACCCAGGATGCGGAATCTCAACAAAAATGCCGGGAACAAGACACACCACAACACACTGTCGCCAGACAAGCCCAGGATGCGGAATCTCACAGACAACGTCGGAAACAAGAGACACCACAAGACACTGCCGCCAGACAAGCACAGGATGCGGAATCTCACAGACAACGTCGGGAACGGGAAACACCGCAACACACTGCGGCTAGACAGGAACACGATGCGGAATCCCATAGACAATGTCGTCTCAATGAATCTCTAGAATCCAGGACAAACCGAGAACAACACGATCGACAAATTTATCAAAAACGAATGCTCTACCAACTAAGGCAAACCCAGCAGAACATTCAACAACTTGCACGTTACGTAACAGACAATGAAACTAACATTATTCAATACTACTGTGGGAAGATGAATGTAGTTTGTTCAAAATGCGAATCTATGAATTTTATCGAGGAAAAACCATCTGACAATCAGTTTACTCAATGCTGCCAAAAAGGAAAAGTAATGCTACCCAGATGTCACTACTCAGATCTGTTTGAGCAGTTGATGAAAGGAACGCATGAACACAGTAGAAATTTTATGGAAAATATCAGAAGTATCAACAGTTCTCATGCCTTTGCTTCATTTGGTGCCAACATTGCACCGCCCCCTGGATTCGGACCGTATTGTTTTAAAATTCATGGCCAGATCTACCACCGTACTGGAACACTTCACCCAGAACTAGGACAACCACCAACAATTGCACAATTATACATCTTTGATCCAAATGAGGCTACAGAACAAAGGATGAACCGAAAAGAAAATGAAAAGTGTAATGCAGAACTGATGAACCTAATTGCCGTACATTTACAAACAATCAGCCCATTTGCTGCCGCCTATCGCATGCTAAAAGACGTTGAAGCTGAAGAGGAACAGAGAGCTATACAAAATGGGACGGAAATGCCTTCTATTATCATGGCCATTAAACAAGAACGTCAACAAGATCCCCGATGTTACAACAAACCACGTGTAAGTGAGGTCGCAGTTGTTTTTCAAAACGATGATGGAGAGCCTCCTTTTCAAAGAGATATATTAGTCCATCTTAAGCCAGACAAAAACAACCCTTTCGTTCCTAAAACACAACGGATTAGCATTTTGCACAGCAACCTTGATGCTCTTCTGTATCCGCTATTCTTTCCAAGCGGTGATCAAGGCTGGCATGAAAACCTACACCAGCAAGGAACTTCAAGAAGAATTACACAACTACAGTACTACAGTTTTCTTCTGTCTGTGCGAAATTAGTTCAATCCTATTTTAAACGGTGGGAAACTGACACAACAGTACTTAGTAGACGCATACGTAAAAATTGAAGCAAATCGGCTCAATTTCATACGAAGGAACCAAAAACAACTTAAAGTTGAAGACTACTGTGTTCTTCAAGAACATTTGCAAAAACAATCCATTCAAAAAGGAATTCCAATAGGAAAAACAGTAATTCTCCCGTCGTCCTTTGAAGGTAGCCCCCGCAACATGCAACAGCGTTATCAAGATGCAATGGCAATAGTAACAAAGTATGGAAGACCTGACATTTTTTTAACAATGACCTGTAATCCTAAATGGCCGGAAATCACAGAATATCTACAACCCTGGCAGCAAGTTGAACACAGGCCGGACTTAGTTGCACGCGTATTTCGACTAAAACTCAGCAGCCTTTTAGAAGACATCAAAAAAGGCCTTTTTTGAACAGTCGTAGCAATGGTACACGTCATAGAGTTTCAGAAACGAGGTCTCCCACATGCGCATATACTAATTATTTTAGACGCGGATTCCAAGTTTCGCACGGAGGACGAAATTGACAACATAGTGTGGGCTGAAATTCCTAACCAAGAAAAGTATCCTGAATTGTATAATATTGTAATCTGTAATATGGTTCATGGCCCTTGCGGTGTAGCAAATCCAAAAAGTCCATGCATGGAAAACGGAAAGTGTACAAAAGGGTTTCCAAAGCAGTTGAGACAGCACACTGTTAAAGATTTGGACGGCTACCCATCCTACCGGAGACAACTGATTGATAACTAGAGATGAGCGTTGTTCTACTCGAACTGTTCGCCAATCTCAAATTCGAGCTGTTTTGGGCGGTGTTCGAGCTGGTCGGCGAACACGAACAATTTGAGAAAAATTCGGCTGTTCGAGGTTATGTTCGATAACTGTTCGTGCACCAAAATCATAACTGGATTTTTTCTCAGTAATGATGAAAATTAATGTTAATACGCAGTTTGAGTGTACAGCGGGGCGGGGGGAGGGGCAGGGAATGGATCTCTGCAGGAACAATGAAGATCTCCATTTTTTTTTCTCTTTCCCGCATTTGCAGTGGGGAGGTGCAATCTGTCAGCCTATCAGCAGCGCACACACGGAGCGAAGTGCTTTTTTTCACACAAGCAAGGGCATGTGTGATTGGCAGTGTATGTCACATGTCCTTGCCCTATAAGACCAAGCCATTTTCCCCGTCGCCACCATTTTCTCACTGCTGCAGCTGCGTGTTAGACGGCACCGCTGTTGCTGTGTGTGCTATACCTTGTTAATTTCAAGCCAATTTTCGCACAAATATACAGATAGCTTGGGAGTAGGGAATAGTTGTGATTGCAGTCCTTTTAAGGACTAGGTTACAGCATTTCCTACGACTTTTATCAGGGAGGTCTGTGCTCTTAAATAGATAGGTTGTGGGAGTAAAGACTAATTGTAATTGGAGTCCTTTTCAGGACTAGGTTACATGAGTTCCTATCAGTTTTTGCCAGGCAGGTCTGTGCCAGTGCTGTGCAAGTTTTTTTCACAGCATTTGGCTGAATCTAGCAAAGCTAATCCTTTTTGGCCTATTGCAGAGTGTGTTAGTCAGTGGAGTAGCCTATCTGTGTTGCAAGATATAACACCTGTGTATAGAATACCAATTTTTTTACTGCACCTAGTGAAGTAAAATCTTTTGGGCATAGCATCATTCTATTAGTCCATCTATACTGACCTCCATCAGGTTGCAAACTGAATATAATTTTTTTCTGCATCTAGCTCTGAAAAAATATTTGGGCTTCTAGCGGTGTGTGGGACTTGGTCTATTAGTCCATCTATACTGACCTCCATCAGGTTGCAAATTAAAAATAATTTTTTTCTGCATCTACCTCTGAAAAAATATTTGGGCTTCTAGCAGTGTGTGGGACTTGGTCTATTAGTCCATCTATACTGACCTACATCAGGTTGCAAATTAAAAATAATTTTTTTCTGCATCTAGCTCTGAAAAAATATTTGGGCTTCTAGCGGTGTGTGGGACTTGGTCTATTAGTCCATCTATACTGACCTCCATCAGGTTGCAAATTAAAAATAATTTTTTTCTGCATCTAGCTCTGAAAAAATATTTGGGCTTCTAGCGGTGTGTGGGACTTGGTCTATTAGTCCATCTATACTGACCTCCATCAGGTTGCAAATTAAAAATAATTTTTTTCTGCATCTAGCTCTGAAAAAATATTTGGGCTTCTAGCAGTGTGTGGGACTTGGTCTATTAGTCCATCTATACTGACCTCCATCAGGTTGCAAATTAAAAATAATTTTTTTCTGCATCTAGCTCTGAAAAAATATTTGGGCTTCTAGCAGTGTGTGGGACTTGGTCTATTAGTCCATCTATACTGACCTCCATCAGGTTGCAAATTAAAAATAATTTTTTTCTGCATCTAGCTCTGAAAAAATATTTGGGCTTCTAGCGGTGTGTGGGACTTGGTCTATTAGTCCATCTATACTGACCTCCATCAGGTTGCAAATTAAAAATAATTTTTTTCTGCATCTAGCTCTGAAAAAATATTTGGGCTTCTAGCAGTGTGTGGGACTTGGTCTATTAGTCCATCTATACTGACCTACATCAGGTTGCAAATTAAAAATAATTTTTTTCTGCATCTAGCTCTGAAAAAATATTTGGGCTTCTAGCGGTGTGTGGGACTTGGTCTATTAGTCCATCTATACTGACCTCCATCAGGTTGCAAATTAAAAATAATTTTTTTCTGCATCTAGCTCTGAAAAAATATTTGGGCTTCTAGCAGTGTGTGGGACTTGGTCTATTAGTCCATCTATACTGACCTACATCAGGTTGCAAATTAAAAATAATTTTTTTCTGCATCTAGCTCTGAAAAAATATTTGGGCTTCTAGCGGTGTGTGGGACTTGGTCTATTAGTCCATCTATACTGACCTCCATCAGGTTGCAAATTAAAAATAATTTTTTTCTGCATCTAGCTCTGAAAAAATATTTGGGCTTCTAGCAGTGTGTGGGACTTGGTCTATTAGTCCATCTATACTGACCTACATCAGGTTGCAAATTAAAAATAATTTTTTTCTGCATCTAGCTCTGAAAAAATATTTGGGCTTCTAGCGGTGTGTGGGACTTGGTCTATTAGTCCATCTATACTGACCTCCATCAGGTTGCAAATTAAAAATAATTTTTTTCTGCATCTAGCTCTGAAAAAATATTTGGGCTTCTAGCAGTGTGTGGGACTTGGTCTATTAGTCCATCTATACTGACCTCCATCAGGTTGCAAATTAAAAATAATTTTTTTCTGCATCTAGCTCTGAAAAAATATTTGGGCTTCTAGCGGTGTGTGGGACTTGGTCTATTAGTCCATCTATACTGACCTCCATCAGGTTGCAAATTAAAAATAATTTTTTTCTGCATCTAGCTCTGAAAAAATATTTGGGCTTCTAGCAGTGTGTGGGACTTGGTCTATTAGTCCATCTATACTGACCTATATCAGGTTGCAAATTAAAAATAATTTTTTTCTGCATCTAGCTCTGAAAAAATATTTGGGCTTCTAGCGGTGTGTGGGACTTGGTCTATTAGTCCATCTATACTGACCTCCATCAGGTTGCAAATTAAAAATAATTTTTTTCTGCATCTAGCTCTGAAAAAATATTTGGGCTTCTAGCAGTGTGTGGGACTTGGTCTATTAGTCCATCTATACTGACCTACATCAGGTTGCAAATTAAAAATAATTTTTTTCTGCATCTAGCTCTGAAAAAATATTTGGGCTTCTAGCGGTGTGTGGGACTTGGTCTATTAGTCCATCTATACTGACCTCCATCAGGTTGCAAATTAAAAATAATCTTTTTCTGCATCTAGCTCTGAAAAAATATTTGGGCTTCTAGCAGTGTGTGGGACTTGGTCTATTAGTCCATCTATACTGACCTACATCAGGTTGCAAATTAAAAATAATTTTTTTCTGCATCTAGCTCTGAAAAAATATTTGGGCTTCTAGCGGTGTGTGGGACTTGGTCTATTAGTCCATCTATACTGACCTCCATCAGGTTGCAAATTAAAAATAATTTTTTTCTGCATCTAGCTCTGAAAAAATATTTGGGCTTCTAGCAGTGTGTGGGACTTGGTCTATTAGTCCATCTATACTGACCTACATCAGGTTGCAAATTAAAAATAATTTTTTTCTGCATCTAGCTCTGAAAAAATATTTGGGCTTCTAGCGGTGTGTGGGACTTGGTCTATTAGTCCATCTATACTGACCTCCATCAGGTTGCAAATTAAAAATAATTTTTTTCTGCATCTAGCTCTGAAAAAATATTTGGGCTTCTAGCAGTGTGTGGGACTTGGTCTATTAGTCCATCTATACTGACCTCCATCAGGTTGCAAATTAAAAATAATTTTTTTCTGCATCTAGCTCTGAAAAAATATTTGGGCTTCTAGCAGTGTGTGGGACTTGGTCTATTAGTCCATCTATACTGACCTCCATCAGGTTGCAAATTGAATAAAAAAATTTTCTGCATCTAGCTCTGAAAAAATATTTGGGCTTCTAGCGGTGTGTGGGACTTGGTCTATTAGTCCATCTATACTGACCTCCATCAGGTTGCAAATTCAAAATAATTTTTTTCTGCATCTAACCCAGCCAATAGTTTTGGCCTAATACCACAGTTTGGCCACTCAGCTCTGCTCGGTTACCATCCATTGTATTTTTGTGCAAACAACTCCAGAGTTGTGAATTAGTTAACCACCAAAATGAGTGGAAAAAGGCCTGCTGCTGGTGGAAAGGGGAATAGGCGTGTTGGGAAGGGGAAAAAAGGTTGTGTCCGTGGGGTAGGTGCAGAAGAAAGACCATCTTCCAGCCAAACTAAAATGTCTACTTCTTTTAGCGGACAATGTGATAAGATCCCTTTCTTACGGCCACGCCAATCGCTACAAATTCCAGATGAGGCACAAAAACAGCAGGTGCTTCAACGGATATCAAGTGCTCCTTTAAGTGGGCTCTCCTCCACATCAACTTCAACATCACAAATACTCCAGTCCTCAAAGGTGTCACCCAAATCGCACTTGCTTCCTCACAGCTCCCAAATCTCCAGCTGCCCGTCTGAGTGTGAGGTAGAACAGATGGTTGAGTCTGCAGAGCTGTTTACTCATACTATAGCCTGGGAATCAGAGGTCGACTCCAGCGCTTCTGTGAATCCAGACGAGGAAATGATCTGCACTGATGCCCAGAATCTTTATGAGTCGGATCCAGGACCAGACGCAGAAGGTTCTGACCATAATGTAGACCCTCATTCCCAAACTGTAACTCCTGTTGGTGGAGACAATGAGGAAGACGATGATAAGACTCAAATACCTGATTGGAGCGACAACTTTAGTTTTTTGTCAGGGCAGGAACAGGTTGGCTCTGAGGACGACGGGTGTGATAACGCACAGGGTGATGATGATGAGGTCGGAGATCCCACTTACTGTCAACCCACAGTCAGCCAAGAGATGAGGTCAGCAGAGGAGGTGGAGGAAGATGCTAGTGACGACGAGGTCAGGTTGCGCCTTCCTGGACAGAGACGTAGTACTGGAAGCACGTCAACAACTGCATCCTCAAACACAACTCTGCCTCTCACCACAAGTCGTGGTGGCTCTTCAGGTCGCATGGGTGCTAAGCCTTGCATAGCCTGGGCATTTTTTTAGATCGATAAAGATGACCCAACTCGTGTTATCTGTAACATTTGTCAGCAAAAGCTAAGTAGAGGCCAAAAAATACATAGTTTGAGTACTTCATGCATGAATCGGCACATGGACATGAAGCATAAGTTGCAGTGGGAAGCTCAGTGTGCTACAATGCGGCCTAGCCAGCCGGGCCAATCACCGTCTGCCATATCTTGTGCATCCGCGGCCTCTTCATCCTCTGTGACTGGGGGGACAGCAGTCACACCTGTTTTGGGGCGCAGACCTGCCACCTCTTTACCCGCAACAGCCAGCGTGATTGGCAGGTCATCATTTTCTTTGGAGGTGGTAACACCAGCTGGTGTTGAGCGCTGTCCGACATCGATAGCACCACCTTTGGATCAAGGCAACCTAACATGTCCTCCTGCATCTTCCTCACAGACCGGCAGTTTGCCGGGGACACCCTTATCAACCCCGTCTAAGCACAATAGCCAGCCCTCGGTCCCTCAGATGTGGACAAGTAAAAGACCATTTCCTCCTAGCCATGAGAAAGCTAAGAGGTTGAATTTCACCATCTGCAAGCTCTTGGCTACAGAAATGCTGCCTTTCCGCCTGGTGGACACAGAGGATTTTCGAGACCTTATGTCCGTCGCAGTGCCCCAGTACCAGATGCCCAGTCGGCACTACTTCTCAAAGAAAGGTGTGCCTGCGCTCCACCAGCATGTCGCACACAACATCACCGCTTCTTTGAGAAACTCTGTGTGTGACAGGGTGCATTTCACCACAGACACTTGGACGAGTAGGCATGGACAGGGGCGTTACATGTCGCTGACTGGGCACTGGGTAACTATGGTGACAGCAGGACAAGGGGCTGCTGTCCAAGTCTTGCCGTCCCCACGAGTTGTGCGTCAATCCTCTTTATGTCAAAGTTCCTCCACTGCTTCTGCCTCCTCAACCTCCTCTCGGTCTTCCACCTGCACCCAAAGCCTGTCTGGTCATGCCACAAGCTTTCTAACTGCGCAGAAGGGATCCTGCACACCTCCTTACTATGCTGGCAGTAGGGCTCAACGTCATCAGGCGGTTTTTACATTGAAATGTCTGGGAAATGTGAGTCACACAGCTGAGGAGTTGTGGTCAGCTCTGGAGAACCAATTTCATGAATGGTTGTCTCCACTGGACCTGAAACCAGGGAAGGCCGTGTGCGACAATGCTGCAAACCTGGGTGCGGCCCTTCGCCGGGGCAATGTCACACACGTGCCTTGTATGGCTCACGTGTTGAACCTGGTTGTCCAGCAATTTTTAGCCCACTATCCCAGACTAGATGGCCTTCTGCAGAGGGCACGGTCGCTGTGTGCTCACTTCCGCCGTTCGCATCCCGCAGCTCAGCGACTTACATCTCTACAGAAGTCGTTGGGCCTGCCACTTCACCGGCTAAAATGCGATGTGCCTACCCGGTGCAATTCAACTCTGCACATGTTGCAGCGACTGTGGCAGCACCGACAAGCCCTGGTGCAATACGTTCTGACGTATAGCCTGGGCCAACGAGATTCAGAGGTGGGGCAAATCACGCTGGAGGAGTGGTCTCAGATCAGGGACCTATGCACCCTTCTGCACAGTTTTGAAATGGCGACGAAGATGTTTAGTGCTGACGATGCCATTATCAGCATGACTATTCCGGTGATTTACATGCTGGAGCACATGCTAAACAGAATTCGGAGTCAGGTGGTGGCACAAGAGGAGGTGGAGGAAGTAGAGGAGGAGGAGTTGTATGCGGAAGGGCTAACATCTGCAAGGTCCAGACGGTCGGCAGCACCAAGGCGGCAGGCATGTGAGGGTGGGGGAGATGGTTTTACCAGGGCGCATGGTAGCAGCCAAACTAGTGAGGAAGGTGCAGGAGCCCAGGAAGAAGTGGAGGACGAACTGATGGAAGACTCATCAGATGAGGGAGACCTTGATCACATTTCTGTTGTGCGAGGTTGGGGGGAGAGGACAGAGGAAGGAAGCATGATTGTTACCTCGCCACCAACACAACAGGGACTTGGTGCTCCTGGATGCGCAACACACATGAGTGCCTTCTTGCTGCACTACCTGCAACATGACCCTCGAATTGTGAGAATTAGAAATAATCCTGACTACTGGGTTGCCACACTGTTAGATCCCCGGTACAAAAGTAAATTTGCAGAAATTATTCCTGCCATAGAAAGGGATGCACGCATGCAGGAGTATCAGCAGAGACTGTTGCAGAATCTTACATGTGCTTTTCCACAAAATACCAGTGGTGCACGTAGTGAATCTCACAGTTCCAACTTGCCAACCGTGGGACCGTCAAGTGTTCAGCACTCAAACCGTAACAGAACCACAGTATCTGCTGGTAACATCAATTTTGCGGAATCATTTCACCACTTTTTTAGCCCATCCTTTGCAAGGCCACAGGAGACAAGAAGTCTGACACATAGTCAACGCCTAGAGACGATGGTACAGGAGTATCTCCAAGTAAACATTGAAGCCACGACTGTGTCACTGGACCCTTGCTCTTTTTGGGCTTCCAATCTGGATAAATGGCCGGAGCTAGCCACTTACGCCTTGGAGATCTTGTCATGCCCCGCAGCCAGCGTTCTGTCTGAACGTGTGTTCAGCGCTGCTGGTGGTGTGCTGACAGATAAGCGCACGCGGCTCTCCACTGATAATGTAGACAGACTCACGTTCATAAAGATGAACAAATCATGGATCCGAAACGACTTTTCTACCCCTGTGTCATCCTGGGGAGAGTAAAAGCTTGATGATTGGTTAAAATCACCCTACCAACCGTTTTAAGCTTTCAAATTACTAATCATGTTTATCTGTATCTTGACTGGAAAATAATTTGGGCTTTGTAGCAGTGTGCAGCACTGATCCTATTAGGCCATCTATACTAAAGCTTCACCAGATTTAAAATTAAAAATAATTTTTAGCTGCATCTAGCCCGGAAAATAATTTTGGGGCTCCGAGATGCGCAAGGCACATAAGTGCCTTCTTGCTGCACTACCTGCAGCATGACCCTCATATTGTCAGAATTCGAAGTAATCATGACTACTGGGTTGCCACACTCTTAGATCCCCCAAACTTTTCGATCAACCTTTTCATTTTAATAAAGACCAAAAAAATGGTCATTTTTGAAATTATAAGCATTAGCAGGTTGTTAGAAACTGAAATCAAACAGTTTTCAACTCAAAACTTTATTCTAGGTGATGTTACATTTTCACATAGGACCCCTTGTTCGAAAGGAGCTTCTGAACTCTCTCGTCCATTGAATTTGTCAGGTTTTGGATGGTTTCTGCTTCAATTGTTTTGCATGAGGACAGAATACCCTCCCAGAGCTGTTGCTTAGATGTGAACTGCCTCCCGCCATCATAGACACTCCTTTTAATGATGCTCCAAAGGTTTTGAATGGGGTAGAGGTCAGGGGAGCATGGGGGTCACACCATAAGTTTGTCCCCTTTTATGCCCATATCAGCCAGAGATGCAGATGTTTTATGTGCAGCATGAGATGGTGCATTATCATGCAGAAAAATGATCTTGCTGTGAAATACACGGTTCTTCTTCTTGAACCATGGCAGGAAGTGCTGTTTGAGAAAATCCACATACATTATGGAGTTCATCTTTAGCGCCTTCAGGGATCCTAAAGGGGCCGACAATCTCTCTCCCCATGATTCCAGCCCAAAACATTACTCCACCTCCTCCTTGTTGGCGCTGTAGCCGTGTTTGCGTGGGGTGTCCATCAACCAGCCATCCTCCACTCCATCCATCTGGACCATCGAGCGCTGCACGGCACTCATCCGTGAACAAAACAGTTTTGAAATCAGTCTTCATGTAATGTTTGGCCCACTGGAGCCGTTTCTGCTTGTGTGAAGTGGATAGAGGAGGTCGACAGGATGGCGCATGCACAGCTGCAAACCTCTGAAGGACCCTGCATCTTGTTGTTCGGGGGACGTTGGAGGCACAAGCAGCTTCAAAAACTTGTCTGCTGCTATGACAAGGCTTTTTTGCCGCTGCTCTTTCAACCTGACGTAATTGCCTGTAGGAAAGAGTCCTCAATTTGCCCTTATCAGCACGCACACGTGTGTACTGTGAATCAGCTACATACTTCTTGATTGCCAGGACACTTCATCCTGATCATCGCACAATGTTGATTGTAGTCATGCCTTGACCTAAACACTCCACAATTTGTTGCTTCTCAGCAGCCGACACATCCTTTTTCTTTCCCATTTTGGCAGAAAATGTAGGCTGCTTAATAATGTGAGAGAGCCTTCTTAAGTAGTCTTGCCTTTCATTGGACACACCTGCCAAACTAATTAGCACAGGTGTCTGCAATTGCTTACAGTGATATAAAGAGCCCTGACACACATCACCATCAATGAGTTTAACTGACAAACAAACAAATTCTTCCCTTATCACTCCTAAACACTTTTTGTATAATAATTTGGAACGCAGTGTACATGTGCTTTTCCACAAAACACCAGTGGTTCACGTAGTGAATCTTACAGTTCTAACTTGCCAACCGTGGTCTGTATGGAGTTGTTCAATAAAGGGCCCAAAATTAAGATAACATAGATGGGAGAGGTCTCTATGAATAGGAATTCCTAAGTATTTGATACCCTGTGAGGGCCAGGCAAAGGGAAAGTTGGACTGGATGGAATCCTATATGGATTTGGGGAGGGAGACATCGAGGGCCTCAGACTTCGCTGCATTGATTTTAAAATTTTACCATGTAACAAAGTGATCTATTTCAGCCATAACAGCATGGATGGATATATGTGATTGAGTGATATATACTAGGACATCATCAGCAAATAGAGAGCACTTGTACTCGGTGCCTCCCACCTCAATCCACCTAATATTGGGGTTATGGCGAATTGATGAGAGCAGGTGCTCCGTCACTAGGATGTATAAGAGAGGGGACAGAGGACATCACTGCCTTGTCCCATTGGTGATTGTGAAAGGTGATGAAAATGTTCTGACGCACCCCCTGGGCCTTGGGACACCCGGAGCCGGACCCTTTTTGGTGGATGCTGGTGGTTGTAGTCTTCGTGGCGGCGACCCAGTTCCGTGGCTCAGGGCGGTCAAACCAGTGGCGGAACTATTTATGTGGTTTTCATGTTTAAATGTCCGACTACGCCACCCGTGGATTGCGGTCAGAGTGAACCGCCGCTACAGGGCAGACCACTGAGGCTGGTGTTGTGGGTGCAGCAGAGCGTAGCATAACTCCCCACGGGAGGAGTATAGCCTCAGGGCAGTGTATGCGGAGGATGGGGGTGATGGTGCAGGGCAGCAGCAGTAACGACACGGAGTCAGTGATGCAGTTCAGGGCCTTTACTCACAGTTCTTATTACCAGGTGAGGGGCTCAGACAACTCCCAGATAACTTTGGAGCACTTCACAGGACCCCCTTTGTGTGTCCTTTGTCTGGCCTTTCTTACCAACACTTCTGTCCGGCTGCCTTGGGCCTCCTCTTGGTAAACTTGGCGCCAGTTTCCCTGACCCTATGTGGTGCCTTCCTAGCGGGTGTAGCGAGGGGCTGCGCCACATAAAATGTCAGAGCCTCCGGTTTCTAGCTGAGGGTCGTTTCCTGCCTCCACTAGTTCGGGGACCGGTCTCCCCCTTTGGCCTGACCCCTCCACGCAGGTGGATTCGGGCGTGCGGTGGCGACTCGCCCGTCCGCACCCCTGGGATCCCTTCATTCCTCGTTCCTGGAGCCTTCTCCACTCCTCTTCCTTCCTTCTCCCTCTTCCAGGCCTGGGCCTCTGTTACTAGGCCCGCCTCCGGAGCAGAGCTCATGCAGAGCCCCTGCTCCCTGCCACTTCTGCTCAGACTTCTCTGCACTGAACTAAGATGGTGCCCACCTTTTATACTCCCTTCTCAATGCACCCAGGAACTGCTTCCTCCCTGCTCCTGCACTACAGGGTTCCCCTTCCTCAGTGTTCCCTCCCCCCACTCCAGCCAGGGACAGGGACTGTCGTGCCCATCTCAGGGGCATATTGGTCGCCCTGCCCCACGGCAATGTGGTGTAATGCATGCAGGTGTCGGGTCCTGATCCACACTCCATCCTTACCTGAGAGTGAGATATCACACCTCTGGGTGAGGTGCAATACGTCTTTAGCAACCGAGCCCTCAGGGTGCTACAGTTCCATTTATCTTCAGCCTAGGTGACGTATTGCGATACAGGGCCGTGATTTTGGCTATAAAAGGGTCCCCTAGACCCCTACCCCAAGCTTTTTAAGAGAATCATATATGGCGTGCCAGGAGACTCTATGGAATGCTTTCTCAGCATCCAACGAGAGTATCTAATTACAAATTTTTAACTGCATCTAGCCCAGGAAATACTTTGTGCCTAGTAGCAGTGTCTGCTAGTAAGCGGATTATCCCGGCTGTTAAGCAAGCTGCACCACCTGTAGTTTAGACACTTAATTTTTTCAAAGGAAATGCTTCGGGACCATGGGATACTTAGTGAAGAGCATCAGGAGGCACCCCAAGGCATAGGGGCTGGGACTGGCAGTAGGATGCCTTGCGGTGGACAGCCGAGCTCGATCCTTATAAAAGCTTTTTAACTGCAGCAGCTTTAGTGGACGCTACTGGAGCTGGAATTACCGCGGCTGCTGGCATGAGACTTGCCCTCCAATAGATCCTTGTAAATGGATTTAAAGTGTATTCATTCAAATTAGAGAGACAATTTAAATTAAAAAGCTTAGAGCTGCCTCCACCACAGGGGGGCTCGCTCGACCCACCAGCGGACAGGCACCAGTATTGGGAGAGGGGGGCTGGCCGTCAGGGTTCACCGCGGCTCTGGCACAAACCCGGCGACACGGAGGTGGCACAGGCAGGAGCGGACTGGCCGTGTCGGCTTCTCACTTTTTGGATTTTAGAAGGGCATGACATGCCTATATCTGTGTCTCCCCCTCCTTTTACTCCTCCACCTCTTTTATTTTCGCATGACTATATGCACTTGTCACTTTTCCATGTGTTAGTTATGTCTTCTGAGCAGTTTGTCAGCTTTTGGACACCTTTGAAGGTGTTTTCTATGTGTTTCTATGTGTTTTTGTTTGCCTGCCATTGGTTTTAACGGTGTTCGAAGGTGTTCGACGAACAGTTCGACGAACAGTTCGGCGAACACACGGGTGTTCGACGAACCGAACCGAACTCGAACACTACGGGGGTGGCTCAACACTATTGATAACATTGTACACAACAAAAAGATTATAAATAACTCATGGATAGTTCCATACAACCCGTACTTATTAAAAAGCTACAACTGTCACATCAACGTTGAAATCTGTGCTTCAATAAAAAGTGTTAAATATCTTTTCAAGTATATCTACAAGGGACATGACAAAGCTAACGTCGAAATCCAACAAAAAACAGTCAATCACGATGAATCATCACGGTTTGTTGACTCAAGATATGTCAGTGCTCCAGAAGCTGCTTGGAGAATATTTGCATTTCCAATGCATTCACAGTCCCATGCCATTATACGTTTAGCTATTCATTTACCAAATCAACAACAGCTTTATTTCTTTGAAAATGCTCAAGTCGAAGATGTCTCCAAAAATTTAAGCACAACGTCAACATTAATGGAATGGTCTTTGCTGAACCAACGTCACGAAAACGCAAGGCAGTATTTGTATCGAGAGATTCCAGAGCATTACGTTTGGAATAAAACTTGGAAGCCAAGACAACGAGGACGTAGCAGAATAATTGGACGCATGTATACTGTTAGTGTCAAGGATCAAGAAAGATATTGCCTTCGGCTGTTACTACTGCATGTCAAAGGAGCTAGAAGTTACGAAGATTTGAAAACAGTTAATGGAGTAGTGCACGATACATTTAAAGCTTCAACTTTGGCTTTAGGACTTCTATTGGATGATACTATGTGGACACTTACTTTAGAAGACGCAGTTACCCTACATATGCCTAAGAAACTTCGTGAATTGTTTGCCTACATTTGTGTCTTTGGACCGCCTACAAATCCGGATCAACTTTGGACAAATTTCAAAGAACATAGAATTGAAGATTACTGCTTACGTCTTCACAACAAAAGTGGAAATTGTCACAACTGCGAATCTTATGCCATGCAAGATATCCAAAATATCCTACTACTGCATGGAAAAACATTTTCAGACTTTAATTTGCCACAGCTTACAAGTCAAGTTGCACAAATTCAAGAGTATGACGAAGCTTATGAATTATTGTTGGCAACAGAGAAGAAAAACTCCTTAAATCAAGAACAACGAATTGCATATGACACTATTGTGAGCGCTGTAGAAAACCAAGCCGATCCAACGCCAAAATGTTTCTTTATTGACGGTCCTGGAGGCAGCGGTAAAACATACCTCTTTGCATCACGTTAGAGGGTTAGGAAAAGTCGTATTGCCATCGGCTACAACAGGTATTGCAGCAAACCTTTTAAGAGGAGATCGCACTATGCATTCACTCTTTGGGATACCGGTTCCGGTCAATGAAATCTCCGTTTCCAGAATCAAACAAGACACATTTGCAGGAAAACAGTTGAACAGTGCAAATCTTTTGATACTTGATGAGTGCACCATGGCGCCTAAATATGCTTTGAGCTTAATTGACAGACTTCTGCGTGAAGTTATGACTACAAATATTGCTGAAAAAAATGAAATTCCTTTTGGAGGTAAAGTTTTTGTCCTTGGCGGAGATTTTAGGCAATGCCTTCCAGTTGTACCGAATGGAACAAAAACAAATATTATCGAGTCAACCCTAAAAATGTCAGACCTTTGGAAAGAGTTTAATAAACTACAACTAATTAACAACATGCGATCTTCTGACCCAGAGTACAGCAACTGGCTTTTTAAACTTGGGAATGGTGAACTTAGCAATTTATATAACCTTGGAGAAGACATTATTGAAATACCAGAAGACATGTTGTGCACTGACTGCATCGTAAGTGATGTTTTTGGACAACGCGTTGAAATAGATGTGAACGACCAAAGCAGTGTTGAGAGAGCCTCTTCCTATGCTATTCTCTGTCCCAAGAACGATGACGTAGCTCTGCTAAATTCCCGTGTGATGGATAGAATGCCTGGAGAGTATAAATTATACAAAAGTGATAATTCGGTGGATGTCGACAATGAAGATGAACGAGAGCATTATCCAGTTGAATTTTTAAATAGTGTTATGCCATCAGGAATGCCATCCCACAGACTACAACTTAAAGTTGGAGCAATCGTCATGTTGCTGCGGAATCTAATTACAAGAAATGGTCTATGTAATGGAACTCGCCTTATTGTTACTGGACTCCATTCCCACATAATTCAAGCAACAGTGATCACTGGATCTGAAAAAGGAGACAAAGTGTTCATTCCATGCATTGATTTATGTCCTTCAGACACCGGTCTTCCATTTAGGCTTAGACGTCGACAGTTTCCAGTAAAACCAGCATTTGCCATGACAATAAACAAGTCACAAGGTCAAACTCTACACCGTGTTGGCATATATTTACCAGAGCCCGTTTTTGGACATGGACAACTGTATGTTGCATTTTCAAGAGTTAAAATGAGATCCAATGTCAAGGTGCAAGTTTTGGATACCCATTTACAAGGAAAGTTGCTTACAGATAGTCCAAAAGTATTCACCAAAAATGTCGTGTACAAAAATATTTTAGGTTGATATTGTTAAGAAATATATTCTAAAGTCGTACTTCTTTTGTCCAATGATTTATTGTAAAATATTGTTACATATTCATGGAATAGATATAAAGTTTAAAATTGCGCCAGCGATAGTGGAATAGATTGGGGAGACAGGCTAATTAGTTAAAATTCCTTTATTGGGTTACAATTTGTTATAAAAATGTGTAAAATTGGAATAGAGTAGGATAAAAGGTAGTCCGTAAAAAGTACACTGGGTCCGGGTGTGTACGGTAAATATTCAATAGATAAAATAAAGTAAATAGAGTGCATAAAATTCAATACATGAGTATCAATCAATAGGCCAGCAGGTAGTTCAATTGGACTGGGTCAGTGCTGGCATATGGTTCCGGTTTTCCTTGATGGAGGTATTGGTGCGGAGACCTGGTCAGACGTGGTGATTGTTCCTCAGTGTGGAGGGGTTAGTTGCTCCTTTTGGATTAAGCTAGCAAGGAGGAGGAGGGAAAGAAATTTTAGTATAGAGTTGTGTATGCAGTTGGGTGATCAGGAATGTGATCACGTACCTTCTGCTGGATGTGATTGGCCCACTTTTATCGTTGATCCTGTCTGTGGGATCTGTAGGGCCTGTACACTTCACAGTGTATTAGTCATATTCAATCGCTGGATCAGATTCAAACATGGTCAATGTCCTGAGGAGGAAGAAGCGGGGTAAGTAGGATCCTGCCTGGGGACCCTGTTTAAGTGGGGTCTGACCTAGGTGGGGTACCCGTCCTTTTGGACGTGCTTTAGTGTGCAAGTTCACTGACCTGTGATGGGTCCAGTGGGTGGGTGTCCTTACTGGAAGTCACCTGGGTTTGAGCGTGGTGGGTGCAGCAGGAGGCTCTGGCTGAGCTGTCCGTGGCGGCTGCAATGGAGGTTAGCGTCCTGAGGGGCTGAGCAAAAGTGAGCAATGAGGGTGGTCCCAGAGTGATGCAAAGCAAACACAGAGGGGTTTCTGTAGTGCAAGGAGTACTTACACCGAGTGGTTGTGCCTTTTGTAAGCCAAGGGGCTTAGTGGTGGTCCAGAGAGGTGGTAGTAGAATATTATGGAGAAGCGCTCGGTGTCATACAGTCAGGTACGGCAGAAGATGCACTGGGTTTCCCAGGGTCACATGTAGCAGGAGGCTCTGGCTGCCCTATAGGGGAACAATGGTAGGCAGTCAGGAGGTTGCCACAGGGTGATGTAGGCTTATGTGGAGTGGTTAATATAGTGCAGGAAGTACCTTATATGAGCTGCAAGGCGTATTGGTGGTCCAGAGGAGTGTCAGAGTTCAGTGCAAGGACACTGGGTCTCATACGGTTAGGAAAGCCACCTGGTCTCGTGCGGTCAGATGCAGCAGGAGGCTCCTGCTGACTGCCTACCATTGTTCCCCTATAGGGCAGCCAGAGCCTCCTGCTACATGTGACCCTGGGAAACCCAGTGCATCTTCTGCCGTACCTGACTGTATGACACCGAGCGCTTCTCCATAATATTCTACTACCACCTCTCTGGACCACCACTAAGCCCCTTGGCTTACAAAAGGCACAACCACTCGGTGTAAGTACTCCTTGCACTACAGAAACCCCTCTGTGTTTGCTTTGCATCACTCTGGGACCACCCTCATTGCTCACTTTTGCTCAGCCCCTCAGGACGCTAACCTCCATCGCAGCCGCCACGGACAGCTCAGCCAGAGCCTCCTGCTGCACCCACCACGCTCAAACCCAGGTGACTTCCAGTAAGGACACCCACCCACTGGACCCATCACAGGTCAGTGAACTTGCACACTAAAGCACGTCCAAAAGGACGGGTACCCCACCTAGGTCAGACCCCACTTAAACAGGGTCCCCAGGCAGGATCCTACTTACCCCGCTTCTTCCTCCTCAGGACATTGACCATGTTTGAATCTGATCCAGCGATTGAATATGACTAATACACTGTGAAGTCTACAGGCCCTACAGATCCCACAGACAGGATCAACGATAAAAGTGGGCCAATCACATCCAGCAGAAGGTACGTGATCACATTCCTGATCACCCAACTGCATACACAACTCTATACTAAAATTTTCTTTCCCTCCTCCTCCTCGCTAGCTTAATCCAAAAGGAGCAACTTACCCCTCCACGCTGAGGAACAATCACCACATCTGACCAGGTCTCCGCACCAATACCTCCATCAAGGAAAACCGGAACCATATGCCAGCACTGACCCAGTCCAATTGAACTACCTGCTGGCCTATTGATTGATACTCATGTATTGAATTTTATGCACTCTATTTTCTTTATTTTATCTATTGAATATTTACCGTACACACCCGGACCCAGTGTACTTTTTACGGACTACCTTTCATCCTACTCTATTCCAATTTTACACATTTTTATAACAAATTGTAACCCAATAAAGGAATTTTAACTAATTAGCCTGTCTCCCCAATCTATTCCACTATCGCTGGCGCAATTTTAAACTTTATATCTATATTATATACATCCATACGGACAGGTATCGGTTCCCTGTCTACAAATTTGCAGCCACCATAGTGAGCGGCCTAATAGCGCCTTCTTCCTCCCATTCTACATATTCATGGAATAGTTTATATATTTTGATTATCTGTTTAATAATTTTGTTCAGTTGTATTAAGTTCTATAACCAATAATAGTTAATAAAGTATTATTTTCTGTATTCATTGTATTATTGTTAAATCTTCATAGCCGCATCTGCAGCATCTGCTACTAAAGTGAATGCAGATTTGTGCCTCTCCATGCACTTAGTCCCGGCGTGGAAAGCAGCGAATCTACAGACAGCAGCTAATCACAGCAGTATCTGAGAGCGCGTGCTGCGCCTCCGATCCTGCGAGGAGCTGCTGAAAACAGGACAGACAGCGCTGGAGCAGAGAAAAGGAAACAAGGTGAGGATTAGGGTTTAGTTTTTGAAATGTGCTGTGGAGATGGGGGAATGAGTAGGTCATACAAAACCAGGATAAGCAGGCCATACAAGCTAAGATGAGGAAGGCGTACAATCCAAAATAAGTCAGCCATACAAACCAGGATTAGATGAATGACGCAGCTATACAAACCACATTGACAGACCGCACTGTGGATGCTGGATGTGACACGATGGGGGATAACCCCGGCCACAGCCCGTCATTCACTGTGGTGCGCGGAACAGCAGACTCCTGGCTGCAGCCACAAATAGTCGTGATGTAAGCAGAAGCAACAGCTGGCTGCAGCCGGGGGAATTACGTGCTGGCTGTGCGTCGTCAGCGATGTTGTCACAAGCAAGATTGACAACATAACATAATGACTAAATTCATTAGGGGCACCGAGGGGATACATTGTGAAGTTAATTAAAAGTAGTGCACAACCCATTTAAACACTGCTTCGCTGCTTAGTGGCGCCCGGTCAGCCGCATGTTTATTCTAGAATACCCGATGCATTAGAATCGGGCCACCATCTAGTATTATATAACATTGTGTACTTACAATTGCTCGTTTTGCCTTTCGACCCAGCCAATTCTTCTTTTTTTTTTTTGCTTTGATCTTCCTACAAGTAGGATTTTATTCTCTCCTGTCTTTTTTCACTTTGTTCTTCCTACTAGGAGGATTTTATTCTCTCCTGTCTTTTTTTTTTGCTTTGTTCTTCAAACTAGGAGGATTTTATTCTCTAATGTCTTTTTTTTTTGCTTTGTTCTTTCTACTAGGAGGATTTTATCCTCTGTTGTCTTTTTTCGCTTTGTTTTTGCTACTAGGAGGATTTCATTCTCTCCAGTCTTGTTTCACTTTGTTCTTCCTACTAGGAGGATTTTATTCTCTGCTGTCTTTTTTCACTTTGTTCTTCCTACTAGGAGGATTTTATTCTCTCGTGTCTTTTTTTTTGCTTTGTTCTTCAAACTAGGAGGATTTTATTCTCTAATGTCTTTTTTTTTTGCTTTGTTCTTTCTACTAGGAGGATTTTATCCTCTGTTGTCTTTTTTCGCTTTGTTTTTGCTACTAGGAGGATTTCATTCTCTCCAGTCTTGTTTCACTTTGTTCTTCCTACTAGGAGGATTTTATTCTCTGCTGTCTTTTTTCACTTTGTTCTTCCTACTAGGAGGATTTTATTCTCTCGTGTCTTTTTTTTTGCTTTGTTCTTCCTACTAGGAGGATTTTATTCTCTCCTGTCTTTTTTCACTTTGTTCTTCCTACTAGGAGGATTTTATTCTCTAATGTCTTTTTTTTTTTGCTTTGTTCTTTCTACTAGGAGGATTTTATCCTCTGTTGTCTTTTTTTGCTTTGTTTTTGCTACTAGGAGGATTTCATTCTCTCCAGTCTTGTTTCCCTTTGTTCTTTCTACTAGGAGGATTTTATTCTCTGCTGTCTTTTTTCGCTTTTGTTCTTGTTCCTCGGCTTACGAAGATACCTAAACGGTGTACGTCCTCTTGCATCATGAGATAGGGGCACAATCCATATGCAGCTATATAAACTTGTATTTGCAGCTTTGGGAGTGCAGTACAAGTACAATACACTGCCCCTTGTAACCACAGCTAAGAGGTCTGCTGCTGTAAAATCTCCAAGCGAAAAGCAGAGTAGAAGGACTCCCAGGCAGTCTTTCCCGCAGATTAAAGCTGAACGCTGGGGATACACTTAGGGAAACACTATTTATTGCCCAGGGACCCTTCCTCAATTGTAAGGGGAAACTGTATTAGATTACCGCATTACTTCCTTTCTGCTAATACCTGAATTTACTGGTAACAGCACCCTGACAAAGCAAGCTTGCAATCTAATGGAGGAGTCTGTATATAGCTCTAATTAACCAGTGCAATCACTGAGCTCTTCTTATTTCAGTACATTATATTGTTCTTCTATTCCCCACACACCGATCTGTAAAAATCTCAACTGAATGTTACCACCACTAGGGGGCTTTTCTGTATACATTTGTATACAGCTCCAATTGATTTTAATTGATGTCCCTTACACCTAAACATATATAGTTATAATTGTTTTCATGACTGTAAAGAGTAAAATAATAATATAAATTTTAACATGGCAAGAGAACACTAATTATTAACAATACACATGGCTTATGTCTCTTATCAGCATGCTTGCCTTATTATTTCCTCCATGAAGACAAATGTCTGAGCTCATGTCCTGATGGATATTATGAGGAAGATGACAGCTGTGTGTCCTGTCATTCCATGTGTGCAAAATGCAGCGGACCTGATAGAGATGACTGTGAGAAATGTGCCAGTCCTAAGTTTTTCCTTTATAAAGGTGAATGTCTGGGTAGATGCCCACAAGGAACCTTCAGTGCAACAGGGGAAGGACATTGTCAAGGTACAGAAGATGTATTCTATCTCAAGTGTTTAACTTTAGCGTGTTTTTAGGTTATTGATTTCTTATCCTTTCCTCCTTTTAATATTTTCAGACTGTGACAACTATTGTAAGACTTGTCATTCCTCGGACATTTGCGATGAATGTAAAGAAGGTTTTTCTAAAAACAGACAAGGCAACTGTGTTCCATATCTGGTGTGCACTCTTCATGAATATCCTGATGAATACGGGGACTGTGTACCATGTCATAAGAAGTGCTCGGGGTGCACGGGGGCCACAGAGCATCACTGTCTGAGCTGCAAAGAGAACTCCTTCCTTCTGAGTAAGTCAGAAGACAGTAAGAAAAGTGTCATGAATCAGTGGTGGGGGATGGGTCCTGCCCAGTTTCTTGCATTCTTTTTATTTTACAATTTCTGTCACGAACGGGGATAACATTTAACATTTTTAATAGAATAGAATTGAACATTTTTCTCAAACCTCTTGACATGTGTGTTTTAGTAAAGATTAGTGATGAGCGAGCACTAAAATCCTTGGATGCTCGTTGCTCGGGTCGAGCAAAACGTAATGCTTGGGTTCTTGACCCGAGCAACGAGCCCAATGTAAGTCAATGGGAAACTTGAGCATTTTTCCGGTGACCCACTCCGGAGGTCTGGAGGGGGCCTAAAAATTGGCCAAATCGATGGAAACAGTGCTCAAATGACATGGGAAGAGCATGCAGAAGACCCCTGGTATTACACCACTTTTACAGATTCACAATAAAACATACAAAAACGAAACCAAAATGGATTTTCCTGGGAAATATGTTAAGGAACATCCTTTCCAGGATAATGACTTGTATATAAGGCAAAATAAATAACGAAAAACAAAAATGCTCCTCCATACCTTGGGCTATGTTCACACATAGTGTTTTTAATGCGTTTTTGCACTTTCGCATTGCTTTCAACAGTGAAAAACACGTTCACCAGTAAAAGTAATTTTAACATTTTACTACCTTATCTTGCTATGTGGTATATGAGACATGATCAGACAAATCTATACAGTGCTGAAATGATATGGAAACAGCATGGGAAAGACCCCTGGAAGCATCTCTGCATCCCAGGTCACTGCCTAAAACCGTGGTCATCAGACGTGATCCTATATTACTGAGGTAATAATACAGACATTTTTGGCAACGTGACAAATATTAAATTCCATTTAAAATGGGCAAGGCGCGTGGCAAGGGACAGGGAAGTGGACGTAATGGTGATGGTGATGGTGCACGCAAAGACCGAGGCTGTGGGTAAGATGAAGCTGTGCCTGCTGAGGGAGCACAACAAGCACCCACAACATGTCGACCTAGCTTCCTGTCCCACTTTCTAGGGGGCCGCGGAATACCACTCTTGAAGACAGACCAGTGTGAAAAGGTTGCTGGTTGGATAGCAGATAAATAGATAATGCTTCCAATTAGTTTGCAACCACCACCACCACTCTGCCTTCCACATGGTCCAGTCTCAGTAGCCGTGAGTCTGGACCACATTATTATTATTATTATTATTATAGCGCCATTTATTCCATGGCGCTTTACATGTGAAAAAGGGGTATGCATGGCAAAAACAATTACAATAATCTTGAACAAAAACATGACGGTGACTGGTACAGGAGGACAGAGGACCCTGCTTGCAAGAGCTCACAGTCTACAAGGATTGGGTGAGGATACAGTAGGTGAGGGTAGAGCTGGTCATGCAGCGAGGGTTACTGCAGGTTGTACGCTTGTCAGAAGAGGTGGGTCTTCTTGTTCCTTTTGAAGGTTTCAACAGTAGGTGGCAGTCTGATATGTTGGGGTACAGAGTTCCAGAGTAGGAGGGATGCATGCGAGATATCGTGTATGCAATTGTGGGAAGAGGAGATAAGAGGGGAGTAGAGAAGGAGATCTTGTGAGGATCAGAGGTAAGTACCGGGAGACTATGTCACAGATGTATAGAGGAGACAGGTTGTGGATGGCTTTGAATGCCAAGGTTAGGGTTTTGAACTGGAGTCTCTGGGCAATGGGGAGCCTGTGAAGGGATTGACAGAGAGGAGAGGCCGGGGAATAGTGTGGGGACAGGTGGATTAGTCGGGCAGCAGAGTTTAGGATAGATTAGAGGGGTGCGAGAGTGTTAGAAGAGAGGCCACAGAGCAAGAGGTTGCAGTAGTCGAGGTGGGAGATGGTGAGGGCATGCACAATTGTTTATAAAGATTCTTGTTTGAGGAATGTGGGGATCCAGGATATTTTTTTTACTTGGAGTCAGCATATTCCTCACCCTGATCCTCCTTCCTCCCACCATGCCGAGTGCCTGGCGGAGACAACTGATCCCACACTTGGACAATCCGAAGAGCTGTTTTGTTCATCTTTCCATTTATAGATTCTGGCGTCTCGCTCGGTCCGCTTCAACCGGGGCAACAAGAGATCGCATGTAGCGATACCCAAATATTTGAGCAGCCATAGTCACACAAAGGTGACGGTAGGAAAGTGCAATTACTGTCGCAAGAGGTAGATGATGAGAAAACACAATGGACAGAAAGTCAGGAGGAGGACCAGGGTGTGGAAGTATAAGACAAGGTGATGGACGATGAAGTCACTGACCCAACCTGGTAAGGTGACATGCATAGTGAGGACTGCAGCGCAGAGGGGGAGGGAGGCAAACTATACAGGGTGATGCTACTGTTAGAACCCTCCTGTTTGTTTTTCCCATCTTGTGTTTTGCGGTCACGTGACCACCTGCTTTTATATTCCAGCTCCGCCCTTCTGGCTGTGCTGGACTTCAGTGATTGACTGTTTTTCTAGCCAGGTGCTTCGGTGCCTATCTCTGTCAGTTTGCTTGGTCCTTCTGGGACCTCTAGTATCTTTTTGTCTGTTTGTCTTTTTGTGTTCTGCAACAACTTCTCTGTTTAGGAGGTGTCCCTTTTTTGCTCCAGTCCTTAGTTTTTTTAGGGACCCCTTCCCTTATTCTATAGGTCTTCGTTCAGAATAGCCGAGGACTAAGGCGGGTCTGTTCGCTAGGAACAGGCAGCCCTCTACATCGTAGGGATTCAGCTTAGTCTTACTGTAGGGACAGTTTTCCCCGATCGTTCCTTAGTACATGTTGCAGATCATAACAGTAAGTCCAGCCAAATATGCTAAAAGGAAAGAAATTTGGGGATCTGTTTGGTTTCCATCCAGGATTTGGCTCAACGCTTGCAGGGATTGTCTCTGGAGGTGTCCAAGCTCCAGCAACACGTGAGTAGCTGTTCCGGAGCGCATTTTGTCTGATGTTTTTATGGTAAACAGCAAGATTTTTTTTCCTTTAAAAATGCTTGTTTGCTACATTTTTGTTTGAGACCAAGGTCCTCTGGGAATGAATCACAGCGCATTGGTTTTATTATGTCACTTTTGCGCAAAGAACTACTGGGGTGGGCCTTTTCTCTCTAACCTAATGATCCATGCTTAAGGTCTGTAGAAGAATTTTTTTCGGCTATGGGTCTATTATATGCCGATCCTGATCGTCCTGATCGAATCTCATCTGCTGAGGCAGAACTCAGGCGTTTGAATCAGGGGTCAGGTGATGTTGAAAATTATTGCACACACTTTAGAAGATGGGCTTCAGAAGTCAAATGGAATGATCCTGCTCTGAAATGTCTATTTCTTGCTGGTCTGAGTGAAAGGGTTAAGGATTTGCTAATTGCATTCCCCGCACCTGAGACTCTGCAGGATGCCATGCAATTAGCTGTTCTTGTGGACAGGAGGCTGAGATTTAGACAGAATGAGGTAAAGACTCGTGTAATGCCAGGTCCTTGTCTCCAGAAAATCTGCTCTGATGGCGGAGAACCGATGCAGGTTGGGGTGAAGTCGCTCCCCTGTCAGGAAAGAGACCGGAGGTTCGCCGAAGGATTGTGTCTTTATTGTGGTAAAGCTGAACATTTGATTAAGAATTGTGAGCTTCGTTTAAGTAAAGAAAAAAAAGAGGTCAGGTACGCCTGTATAGCTTGTTTACGCTCTGCAGGAGTATTTCTTTCAGGGAGTACTACTTTGCAGGAAAATTTGATTGAATTTCAGGTATTTGTGGATTGTGGTTGATAAAGGGTTTTTGGAAAAACTTAAATTGAGATCCAAACTTTTGTCATCACCTATTTCTGTGATTGCAATTGATAACACTCCCTTGAAATGTATTACTCACAAGGTTGCTGCATTTCCCCTCACTATCAATGGAGTTCACCAAGAAATTTTGGACTTGGTTGTATTAGATAATTTATCCTCTCCAGTCGTTCTAGGTTTGCCTTGGTTAAAACTGCACAATCCTTTACTGGACTGGTCTACTAATGTGATTAAGTCTTGGAGTCCGAAGTGCTATGATAAATGTTGTAATAGTCGCATTACAGCTGTGGAAAAAGGGGAATTACCGGCACCTATTCAAGATTTTTGGAGGGTTTTTTCAGAGGAGGAGTCGCAAGTTTTGCCTTCTCATAGGGATTATGATTGTGCCATTGAGTTTGTTCCGGGAGCTACTCTTCCCAAGAGTTGCATGTTTAATCTGACTATCCCTGAAAGACAGGCCTTGGAGGAGTACATACAGACTATCCTGTCTGCTGGTCACATTAGACCTTCTAAGTCGCCTGTGGTAGTTGGATTTTTCTTTGTTTAAAATAAGGACGGGGGCTTACATCCATGTCTGGATTTTCGTGAAATTAATAAGATTACCGTACGCAATTCCTACCCATTGCCCTTAATTCCTGACTTGTTTAACCAGTTGGTGGGGGCCAAGTGGTTCTCTAAAATTGATCTCCCGGGGGCATACAATTTGTTACGAGTGAAGGAGGGTGATGAATGGAAAACTGCTTTTAACACTCCGGTAGGTCATTTTGAGAATCTGGTGATGCCTTTTGGTCTTACCAATGCACCTCCATTTTTTCAGAACCTTATTAATGACATCCTGAGACCTTTGATTGGTAAGAATGTGGTTGTGTATTTGGATGACATTTTGATTTATTCACCAGATCTAGAGTCCCATTGGCAGAGTGTACGTGAAGTTTTGCAGTTATTGAGTGATAATTCACTCTTTGCTAAGCTGGAGAAATGTGAGTTCGCTGTGCAGAAAATCAGTTTTTTGGGCTACATTGTCTCCAGCGAGGGATTTGAGATGGACCCAGTGAAGGTTCAGGCTGTGCAGGAATGTCCTAGGCCTATTGGTTTGAAATCTATACAGAGATTTTTAGGTTTTGCCAATTATTACAGGAAATTCATTAAGAATTTTTCTGTAATTGTTAAGCCTCTAACCGATCTCAAAAGGAAAGGTGCGAATACGGTCCAATGGACTACTGAGGCCATTGAGGCGTTTAAGTATCTCAAAGAGAGGTTCACTTCAGCCCCTATGCTTATGCAGCCTGATGAGACCAAGCCATTTTTGGTCGAGGTCGATGCTTCATTGGTGGGGGTCGGAGCAGTTTTGTCTCAGGAGAACAGGGATGGAGTACATCTTTGTGCCTTCTTTTCGAAAAAATTTTCGGAAACCGAACTAAATTATGATGTTGGAAATCGGGAGTTGCTGGCTATTAAACTCGCGTTTGAACATTGGCGTCATTTTTGGAAGGCGCTAGATTTCCTATTCCGGTGTTCACAGATCATAAGAATTTGATCTATCTGGATGCTGCCATGCGTTTGAATGCCCGTCAAGCTAGGTGGGCACTTTTTTTTTCTCGGTTTCATTTTTCTGTTACCTATATCTCTGGTACTAAGAATGTTAAAGCCGATGCTTCATCTCGCAGCTTCTCTCCTACGGTCGGTGCCGAGGAGGAGGAGGAGAGCATTTTACAGAAAGGAGTTGTGGTGGCGTCATTGGACTCCGTTTTGGAGAATGGGATTCTGAAATCTCAAGATGAGGCTCCATCTAACACTCCCCATGGGAGGTTGTTCGTGCCTAGAACCTTTAGGAGAGATTTGTTTGTGGAGTGTCATGAGTCTCGGTTGGCAGGTCATCCAGGAATTTCGGAGACTAAGATACTTATCAGTCGCAGTTTTTGGTGGCCTGGATGGCAGAAGGAAGTCATCAAGTGGGTGCGTCAATGTACGGTGTGTGCTAGGTCAAAGGCTTCACATACTTCTGCTGCGGGGTTGCTTTGCCCTCTGGAGGTTCCTAGTGCGCCTAGGACGCATCTCAAAATAGATTTTATTACTGATCTTTCTGTGTCTGAAGGTTTTACTGTCATCTGGGTGGTCGTGGACCGTTTTAGTCAGATGTGTCATTTGGATTTGGTTCCATTCATTAAGTTGCCCTAAGGCAACGCTAAGGCGTTTGTTAAGGAGATTGTCAAGCTTCATGGCGTTCCCACAGATATTGTTTCTGATAGAAGACATCAGTTTGTGGCTCGCTTTTGGTGTGCTTTTTGTGACAGGTTGGGAGTCCATTTGTGATTTTCGTCTGGGTATCATCCTGAGTCTAATGGACAGACTGAAAGAAAGAAACAGGATGTTGAACAGTTTTTGCGTTGCTTTGTGGCGGACAATCAAGAGGTGTGGTCTGAGTTTCTGCCTCTTGCAGAATTTGCTCTTAACAATCATACATCCTCCTCTGCTAGGTGTTCTCCTTTTCTTTGTTGTACTGGGAGACATCCGTCTTTTGGTTCGTTCTCCAAATTGGGGTCGGTGGTGCCGGAGGAGGAGAATTTTTCCGGTGATTTGGAGAGAGTTTGGACTAATGTACGTTGCAACCTTCAAGAGGCTAACAAGAAGTCCAAGAAGTATTTTGACAGGAAACGTAAGGAGGTTTTGTTTACTGTGGGTGACATGGTTTGGTTGTTCTCAAAGAACGTGCGGTTGAGGATTCCCTCTAAAAAACTGGGTCCTAAGTTTGTGGGTCCATTTAAAGTGCTTCACATTGTTAACCCGTCTGCGGTTAGGTTGGATGTTCCTACTTCCTGGAAGATTAATCTTGTGTTTCATGTTTCCTTGTTGAAACATAAGGGATAGATATAAGTCGCATCATTTGGGGTAATGCATTCCAAAAAACTGGTGGGGCACAAGAGAAGTCTTGAAGGTGAAGGTGTGAGGTACGGATAAGGAGGATGTTATTCTTAGATCAGTTGCAGAACGGAGTGCACGAGAGGCATGATAGACAGAAATGAGGTATGAGATAAAGGGTGGTGCAGAACTGTAGAGAGCTTTGTGGGTGAGAGAGATGAGTTTGTATTGTATTCTGTAGTGAATGGGTAACCAGTGCAATGAATGGCACAGGGTAGAGGCGTCGGTGAAGCGGCTTAATAGAAATATGACCCTGGCTGCTGCATTCAGAATGGATTGGAGAGGAGAGAGTTTGTTTAGAGGGAGATCGATTAGAAGAGAGCTGCAGTAGTGAATAAGAGCGACAGTAAGAGTTTTTGCAGTATCAAAGGTGAGAAAAGGTCGGAGTCTAGAGATGTTTTTAAGGTGCAGGTGACATGAGCAAGTGAGTGATTGTACATGGGGAATAAAGGAAAGTTGTGTGTCAACTATGACTCCAAGACAGCAGGCGTGCTGCTTGGGAGTTATGGTGGCACCACCTAAGGAAATTGCAAAGTCGGGTATAGGTAGGTTAGTAGAGGGAGGAAACACAAGGAATTCAGCTTTGGAGAGATTCTGTTTCAGGCCCTTGTTGAAGAATTATTAAAAAAATTCCCATCTGACAAAGCTGGCGGAAGAGGTCACAATTCATTGGACAACCAGGCGAGGGAGACACAAACCAGATGTGGCAGAGGCAGGGGAACACTGTCAAAGGTCTGGGACAGTTTTCTCAGACCCTCCCAGCGCCCAGCCCCTGATACATGGGGTACGCGTGGCATGAACTGTCTCTCCTTAGAGGTCCTCGCTGCTAATGTTTTGTCATAGATGTTTTTTAGTGCCTCCGGGGGCATTATAACTGATATAACTCATAGCCGTATCTGCCTGTCAACTGAAAATGCTGACAGGCTGACTCTTATCAAAATGAACAAGGGCTAGATTGAGCCAGACTTCTCAACACTACCAGTTGATAGCAGCGGAACATAAACTCAAATCTAGTGTTTATGTTTTTGGGAGTGTATTCCCATGCACCCCTTCACACCCAGACATGGTTATACGCAGGGCCGGCGTCAGCACCCGGCGTACCCGGGCAAGTGTCGGGGCCCTGGAAAATCAGAGGGGCCCACCACCCACTCACTGTCGGGGCCCTGGCCGCTTCCTCGGCACCTGTTCAGTGACGCAGGCGCTGCTTGATTGCCGGCACTCCCCCAGACATGGCCGCGCGCTGTGCGGCTGTGTCTGCTAGTAATGACACGGCAGGGTCGACGGCACTGCACCATTAATTGTGCTTGTGTGTCGCCCTTGCCGCGTCATTACTAGCAGACACAGCCGCACAGCACGCGGCCTTGTCTGGGGGAGTGCCGGCAATCAAACATTGTCGGAGGTCCTGCACAGATGGGGGGGAGCGGCCCGGACCCGACCGCAAGTGGGCCCCTCTGATGGTCCAGGGCCATGATGTCTGTGACACACCAGGGGCCCTGCACTGCCCCATACCTGAGGAGCTGCTGGACAGGACACTGGACCAGGGACAGGTGAGTGAGGCTTCCCCAATCCCCATTAAAAATATTTGTAATGAGTCTGTGTGAGTGCATGTATGTGAATGTCAGTGTGTATGAGTGTGTATATATATTTGTCTGTTTTATATATGTTTTTAAGAATTTGTGTAAAAATGTGTGTATGTCTGTATGTGTACATATCTGTGTACCATGTGTGCGTGCGTGTGTCTGCATACCGTGTGTGCGTGCATATGTCTGCATACCGTGTGTGCGTGCATATGTCTGCGTACCGTGTGTGCGTGCGCATGTCTGCGTACCGTGTGTGCGTGCGCATGTCTGCGTACCGTGTGTGCGTGCGCGTGTCTGCGTACCGTGTGTGCGTGCGCGTGTCTGCGTACCGTGTGTGCATGCGCATGTCTGCGTACCGTGTGTGCCTGCGCATGTCTGCATATGTGAAGGATGAGGTCGCAGGCTGGGCCCTGTGTACTATATATATATTTCTCTGCGGTATCTGTGCATCATGAATCGTGTATGTGTTAAAAGGGCCCACTGAGACTCTTTCGCCCAGGGCCCACAAAAACCTGGAGCCGGCCCTGGTTATACGCCTTAGGATTTCTTCTATTTTATGTCACCCTCTTCCTTCTCCTCATCTTCCACCACTATATCACCAGGGAGACCATCATACAATGCCCACATAATTTTTTTAAGAGTGTTTATGACGTACGTAGGAACTATTTTTAGAGGCCTACCTCTAACTTCATATATAACATATATGTATACCCCCCAGGTGTCAATGTTTTTCAGCCCATGCACTTAGTTCTTGGCCATTACCAGTCTAGGGAGACCCACTCCTTAATTATAGAAAATTAATTTTAAATGTGTTCCTCCACTACGTCTCTTCAAATGTGTATTGGAGTGCATCCTAATTTTTGGCAGCCCTTGAACTTGCTATATACGCAATAACAGTATAGGAGACCCACTCCTTAATAATGGGAAGGACAATTCAAATAGATTCTATATTCTACAATATTACTTGTCTTATCTGACAATTGTTTACGGGTGAGCTAACGCAGTATGGATAGCATATTACACCGATACAGCCAGGTATGATTGCCTTATACTGCGTGCTGCTGGTGCTGCAGAAAAAAATACAAATCTATTCTATTCCCTATTGATATCGCTGTTAGATGCATTTACAATAGGGACAGGTGCTGCTAGGTGGTATATCAACTCGAGATGAGTGTTCATTCTGTTTACATAAATCTCTTCCACAATCCATAACTTTTTTTTTTCCATGCACTCATTGACCGATTCATAATTTTTACAGTGATCTGTACTCAGAAATTAATCAAGGTTGACAGAAATTTATCATAGTTGACAGAAATTAATTGAAGTTGGCCGACATTTTTCATATTTGACAGAAATTAATCAAAGTTAACAAAATTGAATGACTTTATGTGTCATTGTCAGTTTCTCTACAGCTTCTAAATGTAAGAGGTAGTGGTGGCAGACTTGATGCTACTGGAGCTGGAATTACTACTTCAGAACTCTCCAGTTCTTTGTTTCCATCCATTTCTGGGTGCTTCTTGAAGTATGTTTGGGGTCATTGTCCTGCTGGAAGACACATGACCTAGGGTGCAAACTCAGCTTTATGATATTGGGCACTACATTGCGACCCAAAATCCATTGGGAATCTTCACATTTCATGATGCCTTGCACATAGTCAAGGTACCCTGTGCCAGAGGCAGCAAAACAACCCCTAAATATCTTTGAATCTCCACCATATTTGGCTGTAAGTACTGTGTTCTTTTATTTGTAGGTCTCATACCAAAAAGCCCTATCTTGGTCTCATCTGTCCCCAAATTGCCTGCTGGCCCTCTAAAAATAGTGGTGACCGCCTGCTGGCACTCTATAGATTGTGAGGGAGGCCTGCTGAACATCCATAAATTGTGAGGGCTGCCTGATTGATATCAAAATTTAAAACTTGGCAGAATATACACGAAAAAGAAAATATGACCATCTCACATGGATACGTTATATTGCAGTAGCACTGTGCGGCTATGAAAAGCATAGCTGGTTGATGACTCTCTAACAATATTAAGGGCCGACTGTTGGCCCTTTAACAATAGTAAGGATCGCCTGATGGCCCTGTAAAAATAGGCTTTGTGACTTTCAGAATCCCTCCTTCATAAATGAAGCAGGATGTGTTTGATCATGTCTCACACACCACATGGTCAGATAAGATAGTTAAATGTTAAAATTACATTTACTGGTGAATGTATTTTGCACCGTAGAAAGCAATGCGAAAGTGCAAAAACGCATCAAAAACACTACATGTGAATATAGCCCAAGGTGTGGAGAAGCTTTTTTTTATTTTTGTTATTTATTTGGCCATATATACAAGTCGTGACCTTGCAAAGAATGTTTCTTAACATTTCTTCCAGGAAAATCCATTTAGCTTCGTTTTTGTATGTTTTATTGTCAGTCTGTAAAAGTGACAAAGTATTCTGACAACATTGTTCACAGATATGCTATTGGTCAGCGACCAAGTGTGAATAGTTTTGAACAACACACACCTGCCAGACTTTAAATGGAGTATAATATTTGGCACACTCCCAAAAAATTCAGGATTTTGGCTTACAAATACTGATATAAAATACTGACAAAATACTGTGTGAACGTGGCTTTACCCAAAGTGTGTGTCTCTACACAGACCTCCTACACAGGCACTGGCCACACTGATTGCACTTTTATAACTCTATAGGTATAAACTTCCATGGTCAATTCCAATTTATGTAATGAATACATTTTTAGGAGGAATAACAGAGGAACACTTTTCACAATTCTAAAAATGTGCTACAGAATCGTTATTTTATGAGGAATATAAGTATTTACTAAAAAACTCACCACTATATATGAATGTAATAAGCTACTACTGATTTCCCACTAGTAATGGGTGTAGAGAAATGCAGGACAGCAGGGCCGTAACTACAACCAGGGCACTGCCCCGGTGCCCCAACCACCCAAGGGGCCCCAAACTGATGGTAAAAAATTGTATTTTAATACTTTAATTTCTCATAAAATACCCAGCTCCTATATTCCTGTCAGGCCAAATGTCACCCGGAGGACAGGAGAGACTATCATTTCAATAATTTCCAGGAGCTCTGCCAGCTGTCAATGAATGGAAACCTGCACTGGCCTGGAGAGTCTCATAGCACAAGATTTGTAACAATATGTTAGTCTGGAGATCACAGAGAGTTGGCAAGGCAGGCACAGTGCACACTGACTGTAACAAACTCTCAGCATCATTGAGAGGAGACAGTCTCAGCAGACACAAATATCTCTGTGACAAACTGTGAGAAGCCCTGCTATTTAATAAACATATACAGTTATTTGAAAATTGTGCAATATTTGGAATTATTCACCTTATTAATTTTCCAAACATATTCACTGAATATTTAACTTCTAAAACTTGCATCATAAACAACAAAATCTATTAAAGGTCTTGCGGAACGTGGTGAAGCCTGTGTGTTGTATACAACAATGCATAGCAGGCTTCACCACGTTCCGCACAACCTCTAGTGATTGAAATGTTGAGGGGCCCCACTATGAAGTTTTGCCCCGGGGCCCCGAAGTTTATAGTTACGGCACTGCAGGACAGTTTAATGCAGGGTCTCTGTCTTAGGCCTCTTTCACATGTCAGTGTCTCCAGCATGTGTGGTGTCCGTTTTCACACATACTGGAGACACTTACACACATAGACCCATTCAAATCAGTCTTGCTTCCAAGTCCATGTGTCCATGGTCAAAACACGCTGACATGTCTGTTTTTTGCATGCCTCACGGGCCGCAAAACGTCTCACACATGTGCACACTGATGACACATGTATGACATCCGTATGTCATCAGTGTGACACATACTGGCACCTGGGAAACAGCAGCACAGTTTACGCTGTTCCCCGATGCCAGGTGCTGGAGGTAAGTCTCATCATTGTCCCCTGCTCGTGCTGAGATCAGTGCAAGAAGGGGACAATGTTGAGATTTGTATTCAGCCCCTCTGTCTTCAAGTGTTAAAATAAGAATAAAATAAAAACAATAATATCCCTCACCAGTCAGAAGTTGAAAGAATCCATAGTGTCCCACGCCATAATCCATCTGTGTAACATTTGCTCATCACCATGAGCGGTGGCTTGAGGTGACCATTCATGTTGAAGAGCAAAGGAAAATGACTCACTGCAGTGAGCGGGCCCTTGAACTGCACTGAACTCACTGAAGTCATAGCAATTCAGGGACCCACTCTCGCTGCATCGAGTCATTCTCCTTTGCTCTTCAACATGAGCGGTCGCTTTAAGCCACTGCTCAAGGTGATGAGCAAATGTTACTCAGATGGACACTATGTATTCTTTCAGCTTCTGACAGGTGAGGGATATTATTGTTTTTATTTTATTCTTATTTTTACACTTGGAGACACGGGAGCTGAATACAACCCTCAACATTGTCCCCTGCTTACAACCCTCAACATTGTCCCCTGCTTGCACTGATCTCAGAGTGAGCAGGGGACAATGATGAGACTTGCCTCCTGCACCCAATGCCTGGGAACAGAGCAAACTGTACCGCTGTTTCCCAGGCGCCGGTACGTGTGAGACTGATGCCTCACACGGTTGCCACACGGACACATGGACACATATCTCCAGTACTGTTTTTTCCAGTACCGGAAATATCAGGACGTGTGAAAGAGGCCTTAGATTTTATTCTCACATTAGTATTTTTCACCAGTATATAATCAGTATTTGTTTGCCAAAACCAGGAGTGTTCAAAACATAGAACAGGAGTCAATCTTTCAATTATAGATTTCCTCTCATTGTTCCCCTCCTGATTTTGGCTTCCAAATACTGATGCAAAATACTGACCAAATACTGAATGTGTGAAGAAACCCTTACTGGGGGCCCCTTAACAATTACATGTCAGCTTTTTATGAATGATACAGCACTGTGAACATTTACAGTTTGGTCCATATATATTTGGACAGAGACTACATTTTTCTAATTTTGGTTCTAGACATTGCCACAATGTATTTTAAACAAAACAATTCAGATGCAGTTGAAGTTCAGACTTTCAGCTTTCATTTGAGGTTATCCACATTAAAATTGGATGAAGGGTTTAGGAGTTTCAGCTCCTTAATGTAATGCACACGCCCGGACTGACTGGCGTGTGCGTGTTTAGTAGTTCCACTGGGCCATGAACCGGAGAGTGCCTGGAGGGGCGTAATTAAGTATCTGCCCGATCCGACCAAGGTCGCACGACGGCATACAACGCCAGTGCACCAGGGAGGAACCGAGCAGAGGGACCAGGGTCTACTCCAGGTCAGACTCCAGACACGGCTGTTGGCCCAGAACTGGGGAATACAGGAACTGGAAGGTTAGGCTGGCACACAGACTGGGGGTATAGGCAGACACGACAGGTTGGAGCACAGAGTGGAATAGGACCCAGTACAGACTGGGACTTCCAGAACAGAACCGCAGATGCGGTGGACAAACACGGAAGGGTGAGACCGCCCGGAGCGGCGGGCAAGAGCAGAGCAAGACTGCCGGAGCAGCGTGCAAAGGGTCAGAGCAGAGCGAGGCTGCCGGAGCAGCGAGCAAAGGGTCAGAGCAGAGCGAGACTGCCGGAGCAGCGAGCAAAGGGTCAGAACAGAGCGAGACTGCCGGAGCAGCGAGCAAAGGGTCAGAGCAGAGCGAGACTGCCGGAGCAGCGAGCAAAGGGTCAGAGCAGAGCGAGACTGCCGGAGCGGTGAGCAAGGCGGAGCAGAGCGGAAACCGCAGGAGCGGTGAGCAAGGAGGAGCAGAGCGGAAACCGCAGGAGCGGTGAGCAAGGCGGAGCAGAGCGGAAACCGCAGGAGCGGTGAGCAAGGAGGAGCAGAGCGGAAACCGCAGGAGCGGTGAGCAAGGCGGAGCAGAGCGGAAACCGCAAGAGCGGTGAGTAAGGCAGAGCAGAGCGGAAACCGCAAGAGCGGTGAGCAAGGCAGAGCAGAGCGGAAACCGCAAGAGCGGTGAGCAAGGCAGAGCAGAGCAGAAACCGCAAGAGCGGTGAGCAAGGCAGAGCAGAGCGGAAACCGCAAGAGCGGTGAGCAAGGCAGAGCAGAGCGGAAACCGCAAGAGCGGTGAGCAAGGCAGAGCAGAGAGGAAACCGCAAGAGCGGTGAGCAAGGCAGAGCAGAGCGGAAACCGCAAGAGCGGTGAGCAAAGCAGCACAGGCTAGAACCGCCGGAGCGGTGAGCAAGGCAGAGCAGGCTAGAACCGCCGGAGCGGTGAGCAAGGCAGAGCAGGCTAGAACCGCCGGAGCGGTGAACAAGGCAGAGCAGGCTAGAACCGCTGGAGCGGTGAACAAGGCAGAGCAGGCTAGAACCGCCGGAGCGGTGAGCAAGGCAGAGCAGGCTAGAACCGCCGGAGCGGTGAGCAAGGCAGAGCAGGCTAGAACCGCCGGAGCAGTGAGCAAGGTACAGCAGAAGGGACAGGGCTCTGTTCAGACGGAACAGACAGGAAGGGAAAGGCAGAACCAGATACACAATCGATACTTGCAATGAAGTAGCGAGTGAACTCTAAACTCACAAACAGAAGTACAGCGACAACGAGAAGGAGTTAGGTGCAGGTTCAGACTCTGCAGAAAAAGGGAAGGTACGGACATAGAGAAAAACAGGAGACAGGTTAGGAGACAGTTCAGACAGGAACTGTTGCTGCGACAAATACAGGAACGAGCCAAGGTAAAGCCAAGTGCTGGTTCAGACAAAGCAGAAGAAAGGGAAGGTACGGACACAGAGAAAAACAGGAAGCAGGTTAGGAGACAGTTCAGACAGGAACTGTTACTGAAGCGAGATACAGGAGCGAGTCTGGGTATGCGGCCCCCAGAGGGCGAGATGAACAGGCAAGGAGCGTGTTCACACGGGCCTGGAAATACAGCCTCCAGGAAAGGCAGCTGGCAAGAGAACACAGACAGGACTCAGTTCAGACACGGGAACTGATACCGCAAGGCAGGAAACATAGACAGGACCTGGCACGTCAGCGACAGAAGCCAACTGACAGAACACAATGCTCAGGCAAGAATTCCAGGGAAGAGCTGGGTTAAATACCAGGTGACAGACAGCAATAGGCTGAAGACGCATCAGGGATGTGTCTGCAGCAGCTACAAGAAGCAGGAAGTTCGGCGGGCGTCGCCCTAAACAGACAGAGCAGACAACATTGAAAGAAGCCAAAGTGGTAGTCTGGACTGGAGATCAAGTGCGCGCTCTTGCACAGTGGGAGATGGACCACTATGCAAGGACGCCACCAGGTATGTAACACTTAACATGTGCCACCCTGTTTTAAAAGGGACCAAAAGTAATTGGACAGATTAAATAATTGTAAATAAAATGTTCATTTCTAGTATTTGGTTGAAAACCCTTTGTTGGCAATGACTGCCTGAAGTCTTGAACTCATGGACATCACCAGACGCTGTGTTTCTTCCTTTTTGATGCTCTGCCAGGCCTTCACTGCGGTGGTTTTCAGTTGCTGTTTGTTTGTGGGCCTTTCTGTCTGAAGTTTAGTCTTTAACAAGTGAAATGCATGCTCAATTGGGTTGAGATCAGGTGACTGACTTGGCTATTTAAGAATATTCCACTTCTTTGCTTTAATAAACTCCTAGGTTACTTTGGCTTTATGTTTTGGGTCATTGTCCATCTGTAGTATGAAACGACGACCAATCAGTTTGGCTGCATTTGGCTGGATCTGAGCACACAGTATGGCTCTGAATACATCAGAATTCATTCGGCTGCTTCTGTCCTGTGTCACATCATCAATAAATACTAGTGGCCCAGTGCCACTGGCAGCCATGCATGCCCAAGCCATCACACTGCCTCCACCGTGTTTTACAGATGATGTGGTATGCTTTGGCTCATGAGCTGTACCACGCCTTCACAATACTTTTCTCTTTCCATCATTCTGGTAGAGGTTGATCTTGGTTTCATCTGTCCAAAGAATGTTCTTCCAGAACTGTGCTGGCTTTTTTAGATGTTTTTTAGCAAAGTCCAGTCTAGCCTTTTTATTCTTGATGCTTATGAGTGACTTGCACCGTGCAATGAACCCTCTGTATTTACTTTCATGCAGTTTTCTCTTTATGGTAGATTTGGATATTGACACGCTTACCTCCTGGAGAGTGTTGTTCACTTGGTTGGCTGTTGTGAAGGGGTTTCTCTTCACCATGGAGATAATTCTGCGATCATCCACCACTGTTGTCTTCCGTGGGCGCCCAGGTCTTTTTGCATTGATGAGTTCACCAGTGCTTTCTTTCTTTCTCAGGATGTACCAAACTGTAGATTTTGCCACTCCTAATATTGTAGCAATTTTTCGGATGTTTTTTTTTTGTTTTTGCAGCTTAAGGATGGCTTGTTTCACCTGCATGGAGAGCTCCTTTGACCGCATGTTTACTTCACAGCAAAACCTTCCAAATGCAAGCACCACACCTCAAATCAACTCCAGGGCCTTTATCTGCTTAATTGAGAATGACATACGAAAGGGATTGCCCTGTCCATGAAATAGCCTTGGAGTCAATTGTCCAATTACTTTTGGTCCTTAAAAACAGGGTGGCACAAGTTAAGGAGCTGAAACTCCTAAACCCTTCATCCAATTTTAATGTGGATACCCTCAAATGAAAGCTGAAAGTCTGAACTTCAACTGCATCTGAATTGTTTTGTTTAAAATTCACTGTGGTAATGTCTAGAACCAAAATTAGAAAAATGTTGTCTCTGTCCAAATATATATGGACCTAACTGTATATGAATTATATAACAAGTGATGTAACGATGATCACAAAATCACGTGAAAAATCTCTATCTCAATGAAAATATTTTCAAAAGTATATAAAAGATTGATAATGGTTTATTTTGATGGCCTCTGGCTTAAAGCTAGATAGGATAGCATATGCTGGAAACCAGTTCTGATGTCTAGATTTTTTTAAATTTCCTCAGATACCACATGTGTGAACACCTGTCCTGATGGATACTATGCAGAAGAAGATGAAAGGCGTTGTGAACTCTGCCATAGAAGCTGTATGACTTGCACAGGGAGGCATAGCATGGACTGCCTGACTTGTAAAGAGGGATCATATGTGCAGCATCACAGCTGTGTAGAACATTGCATGACTGGGTAAGAAATCAAGAATTAAGCGAGGACCACCACTTCGCAACATAAAGATGTTGGTTACACAATGTTACATCACATTTAATGATTGTTGATGGAGTTGTGTTGCAATCCTAAACCTAACACTACCATTTTGAAAAATCCAACACTGCTTGATTTTGACTGATTTTTACAGCCAGATCTAAAGTCTAACACATTGACATGCAGCAAGTTACAGAGAAGTCATACAAAGGTTTTTAGTCAGGCAACTTGTCTAAGAACTATTCTTAGCCCTAGAATAAAATAAATGATTTCAAATAATTTGTAAAAAAAAAAAAATCTCAATCGGATTCAGGAGCCACTATTAAACTGCTATATTTTTTAAAAGGAATTACCAGATTATTACATGAGTTGCCATAAATCAGCATTCTTAGCTGCCAGAATGTCTGGTCTGTTATTTGTTTATTTTTCTCACTTTATAGCGCCATTAATTCCACAGCGCTTTACATATATTCACATCACTGTCCCCATTGGGGCTCACAATGTAGATTCCCCATCAGTATGTCTTTGGAGTGTGGGAGGAAACCAGAGTACCCAGAGGAAACCCACACAAACACACTGAGAACATACAAACTCCTTGTAGATGTTGTCCTTGGTGGGATTTGAACCCAGGACCCCAGTGCTGCAGGGCTAGAGTGTTAACCATTGAGCCATTGTGCTGCCCAACATGGGACTTTTGTTATCAGTATTTGGAGTAATTCCCCTTTCATCATAATCCAGATAGAGGAGGCTAAGAAATATATATTCAAGTCTATCTCAAATGAAGAGAGAGAGGGGGTAGAAAGCCAAGAAGCATATATTATACCTACCATACCTACCAACCATCTCAGATTCAGCCAGACAGTCCCAAATTTGGAAAACTGCTCTGGTAGGTAAGGGATATGTCTCTATTTCAAATGTACAGACACAGTTGAACACAGGTGTTGATCAGAGAGCCGTCAGATTCCTGCTACACCATTTCATCCATGTAGAGACTGAAGGACCTTCACATCAGGTAGCAGTCTCAGGTAAGACGACTGGTCAGCAAAGAGCAGCTCTGTCGCTGAAGAGCAGGTATGTAGGCAAGTGTGATGCTTGTGTGAGGGTCACTATTAAGACCGTAGAGGCATCATACTGTGTTTGGGGGCATCATAATGTGTGAAGGAATTATATTGTGTATGGGGGACACCAGGGTCACTAAATGGTGTGAGTGTGTTATGGGGCACCATACTGTGTGTAGAAAGCTGTGGGCAAAATCAAACTGTGTGGGGGCTGTAGGTGCATCATACTGTGTGTGGGAAGCTGTGGGTGGCATCAGATTATGTGCGAGGCTTTGCAGACACTATGCTGTATGTAGGGGAACAGTGGGGCATCATACTGTATGGGGAGCTGTGGAGGAATCATAGTGTGGATGGCTGTGAGGGTATCATACTGTATTGGGGGCTCAGGAAGCATCATAGTGTGAGGGTTCAGGAGGCTGTGGGGGCATTATACTGTGTGGGGAAAACTGTTTTGGTATCATACTGCATGGGATCGGTCTGCAGGGGACATCATACTGTGTAGGGATGCTGTGAGGGGAGTATACTGTACTTAAGGGGCTGCAGGGGCATCATACTGTGTGCAGATCTCTGGGGACAACATGCTGTGTGGGGGTGACTGAGCAGACATCATATTTTATTTGATGGGCACTGTGGGGGCATCAAAGAGTGTGGGGTGTGCACTGTTGGGGCATTATACTGTGCGAGGGGGCACTGTCGGGCATCATAATCTCTGTGTTGTACACTGTGGGGGCCATGGATAGGGTATTGTACTGTGTGGGAACTCTAATGGGCTATAGTAGGAGCAATATTTCTTTGTAGGCACATGTAAAGAAATTAATGAGGTTAGGGAAGTGGCCACAGCCCCAATTGTGTTGGAGGCTGTGGAGTCATCATTTTGAAAGCAGGGGGCTATGTGAGCATCATGCTGTGTGGGAGCTCTGGGGACATCATTCTGTGTTGGGGGCTAAGGGTGCTGTGGGGGCATACTGTGCGGATGTCCTGGAGGGCTTTATACTGCATTGGGGAAATGTATTGTGGGGGCATTATACTGTGCGGGGGTGAATCTACATTGCGGGTATCATTCTGTGTGAGTGAGACTCTAGGAGCAATATTTCTGTGTGGCCACATATAGAGGACTTGGCACAACTTTCAAATTTGATAGTTATGATAGATGGACCTATTAGCACTCTTGACATGTCAATTTTAGTAAATAAATATATTCCCAATAAAATAATAATTCTGTGTTCCATTTTTTTGTCACCCCTCCTATATTTTTATGAATGCATTAACAAATAGGCATTTGTATCCCTAAACCAAAGCCATATCTAGGCTAAATTTTGTCCCCCACCTTTCTCCAGAGAATGTAGTCCCTAGTTCATAAGGTTAAAGAGGAAAATGTAAATCAATGCTTGGTTTGAGTACTCTACTAGTCACTCTTTAGCGTTTCAATTATATGGTTATCCAGTAACTATAGTTTTCGGATAATCAGCAATTTGATTCATTCCACTCTGCAATCCAATAAATCACCTCCATGCATGCTGACAAAGTATTATGTTGACTGTGGAGCGTAGTGAAGTGGTTTATCAGCTATAAGTGAAAGCTACCATGTTGTAGAACCAGGGCCATAAAACAGACAAGACTAGTGCATGCTACAATAAATGCTCATTTGCAAAACATATAGACAAAGTTTAATCTGTATGGTGTCCTTGTGCTCTAATTCAAGTGAGTGTTGCACCCCTCATTTTACAGCCAGAATAATATACCGTATATACTTGAGTATAAGCCGACCTGAATATAAGCCGAGGCACCTAATTTTATCACAAAAAACTGGGAAAACTTATTGACTCGAGTATAATCGTAGGGTGGGAAATGCAGTAGCTACTGGTAAATTTCCCCATCCTGGTAAGTATTGCCCACTCATCACCAATCCTGGTATGCATGGCCCCCTCATCCCCAATCCTGGTATGCATGGCCCCCTCATCCCCAATCGTAGTATGCATGGCACCCCTCATCCCCAATCCTGGTATGCATGGCACCCCTCATCCCAATCCTGGTATGCATGGCCACCTCATCCGCAATCCAGGTACACATGGCCACCTCATCCCCAATCCTGGTATACATGACCCTATCGTCCCCAATCCTGGTATGCATGGCACCCATCATCCCCAATCCTGGTATGCATGGCACCCTTCATCCCAATCCTGGTATGCATGGCACCCCTCATCAAAATCCTGGTATGCATGGCCCCCCATCACTGCACACGTTAAAAAAATAAACACTTCTACTCACCTTCCTTCCCTCTACTCCAGCGCTGCTCCTGTTCTGCCAGCAGCTCACCTCCTCATCTGAACAGTGCATGAGATCACTGCCATGTGCCCTCAGACGCCGAGGTGAGCTGCTGGGATAGTCACTCCTCTCCACGCCGGGACTATGGTAGTGGAGAGGAGTGAATATCCCTGTTGTTTAATAGCGTGCACACAGTGTCAGCAGCGCCGCAGCTCGAGCTGCGGCTCAGTTATCCTCCATGGCTGATATTAAAGAGAATGCATATTCACCCTTGTCCACGCCCATGTCATTTAGATTTGCATCTTACATTAGGTGTCAGATTAATGTCTCCAAGATTGGTGTCACGGGTTTACCGAGACAGAGAGGAGTCAGAAGACTCTGAGTTCACGTACTACTGCATTGAGTAGAAGCACTTCTCCTTCTTATTAAATGGTGCTAGTTTCTTTCAGCAGTGCATTAGTTAAACTGCTCAGCTTTGTGTCTCTATAGCTTCCTTCTTGGAGGTTCTCAGTTGTGCAGTATCAGCCACTCCCCTCTCCTATATAGTCTCTGCTCTGGCAATCTGGATTGCCAGTGTTAAGTCTTGAACTGCCTGGTGAGGAGTGGAGGATTTCGTGTTTGGTTGAGACGTTTAAGAAGAGTAGTTCTGTGACTGTTGCTTGGAGTTTTGGATGTGTGCATAGTCCCATCCACTTCTATTTTTTTTACCTTCCTAATCCCTTTCCCGCTGTTGTCTGTGAGTGCATATTTTGTGTGTTTGGTATTTTCATTTGTCTCTGTTTGTCCTTCCTTATTTGTCTGGTCGGTACATTTATATACACTATTCCTCCCCACTTCCCTGAGTGGGGGAGGGGACAGATAAGGGCTGATTCAGGAGAACAGCAAGGTACGTGGCCACTACATCTTTGCAATCTGAAGTAACCTGGGGAACAGGGATAGATAGGGCACCCCTAGTGTTAGGGACAGGGTAGGAGCGCCTGGTTCCGGGTTGTCAGACAATAGCAACGTAACGTGGTATCTGTATATGGGGATTTCATTTGTCTCTCACATAACAAGTCTCTTTCCTTGCAAAACAGATGTCTTGAAGAGCAGTTCACTTATTTTGTAATGAGATTGCTACAACAGACGGGAAATTCTAATTATTCCTGCTGCTTTTGCACAAGGTCACCCTGTTCTAAGGGAGAAAATATTATTGAAAGTGTTACAAAACATCTTTAAGATGTGTCTGGAATGTCTTCCAAAACTTTATGGTTCATATATGTCTATATGTCTTGTGTGTTCAATTATTCTAGAACAGCACATACTATTTCACTGAAGAGTGCTTATAGCAGACATGTCATCCCAACATAAAACCATACTCCATTATTAGATGGAAGTTGAGTATTGTGTATTTTACTGGTCAACCTGCCCTATTATACATTGAACTTTGTCAGCAAGATAATATACACAGAAGGGCCTTCATTTTTTATATATAATCGTGGCAAAAAGCCAACTAAAAAGTGCATGGCTTATAGTTACCACAAGCCTACTCAACATTAGATATAAATATAACAGGAGAAGCAGAGTACATATAGGCATAAAATCAATATAGCTTTATTAGATACCAAATATAAAAACAGCCACAACAAATGGCGACATAGAATAGATAACAGGTTACAAAGTGCAGCACATAGTAATGTGTATACAGAGTATATATAACAGAAAAAAAATTTTCCCCAAAGAGGAAGAGGGAGGAGAGGTAAGCACGAAAAGTGCAAATGACATATACCATACATATGCACAAGTCCGCACAAGTGTGCAGGTGTGTATAAAATGTCAATACAGACACAGATATTGCTTACCAGTCACAAATATAAATGAAGATAATAGACAGACCAAGGAACAGGAGAACTAAAGGTACCAGGTGGCCCAAATAGAGCCTCGACGTGCGTTTCGCCCCTTAACTGAGGGCTTTCTCAAGAGGCATGAGTATGTAAGAGACCAGGACCTTTTTAAAGTCTTATTCATGGTCACATGACCGCACCATAGGTCACGTGATCGGAAATAGAGAAGTGATCAGTGCAAAGCGGCGCATGCGCTGGACGCCGAATACTGTCGGTACGGGCAGCGTCCGTCACCCGGCAACGCACATAGCGGAAGCACGTGATGTGTGCCCCGGAAGTGTGCGGCTAGGAGAGAGACGGCCGTGCCCGGGCCGAGAACAGCGCACCTCCAGCGCATGCGCACCGCGAACCGATCACCAAAACAAAGAATAGCCACTGACGAAAAGCAGTCAACCCACGGGAGATAAACGAGGATCAGAGCAGAATATAGGAGACACAGTACTTCTTAGTTACAATATAGCAATGCACAACATGGAATAATCAATAATATAAAAAATTGTAAACAGGCAAACAGTGCCACCAGACATACAAAAGTATCCATGTGTACAGTATGCAACACCAGTCCCATAAGATCCAGTAAGGTTGATCGTCGCGTGGGTCAAGATGTATTTTCATTTATATGTTGTATCTTGGCTAAACATCTTTGTCAGCAAGATGTATTAAGGAAAACACATCAATAGAATTAATTAAAGGAATTGTCCTATACTTTATATTGATGACCTATCTTTAGAATATGCCATTGATATCAGATTGGTCATGGTGCTTAACCTGGCACCCCACTGATCAGCTGTTCTTGGTGCTGGCGGCGACACGGATGTGCTCAGTTGTGATGCAGAACTACATAACTCTGTTAACTGTATAATGACCATGGCGGGGTACTGCAAATCCAGGACTATTCAAATAAATGGACATGGATCTACAGTTCCCTGCTGCAGCCACTATACAGTGTAGTTCCACTCCGCAACAGAGCACTCATTTGCCGCTTGCATCAAGTACAGCTACTGTAGTTGATGGCAATACTGGATTTCTCACTGATATTGATGACCTTTCCTAATGATAGGCCTGCAATATAAAGTACTGGACAACTGCCTTTAAGTGAACACAATTATATTACATTTTTCTTATGTAATATTTAGCATGCATAGATTAGTATTGTAACTAGAGATGAGCGGTGTTTGACTAGAACTGTTCGCCAATCTCAAATTCGAGCTGTTTTGGGCGGTGTTCGAGTTGTTCGACGAACCCGAACGATTTGCAAAAAATTCGGCTGTTCGAGGTTATGTTCGATAACTGTTCGTGCACCAAAAGCGTGTCCTGCATGTCTGGCGCTATTTAGAGCACCAATCATGCAGGGATTGTCTGCCACTCACTGTAATGCCACAGCCATGGTGGTTGTGGCATTACAGTGATTGCCCAAATCGATGGGAACAGTGCCAACAGTGAAACATGAAAAGCCGGCAATTCAGCAGCGGCATACATCGGTACCCGACAATTTAGAACCGAAAGAATAGAGCTTCACACATAGATTAGATAGATATAAACATGTCAGCCACATATATACGAAGTACAGTGAAAGTGCTGCTTACTGTACTTGTCATTTAGCGTAAAGGATTTATCAAAAAAAATAATAGTGTTTTCATGCACCGTCTCTTTAAAAAAGCCGGCCGGCAATTCAGCAGCGGTACCCGACAATTTATAACAGACAGAATAGAGCTTCACACATAGATTAGATAGATAGAAACATGTCAGTCACATATATATGAAGTACAGTGATAGTGTTGGTTACTGTACTTGTCATTTAGTATTAAAATAAAGGATTTATTATTAAAAAAATTGGCGTGGGGTTCCCCTTAATTTTAGGCTCTAGCGGAGGTTAAGCAGACGGCTGGGGCAGATGTTTGAAGCCTGGGAAGGGGGTAATACCCACGGAGCTTCCCAGGCTACTAATATCAGCCCCCAGCTGAATACATAGCCTTTACTAGCTATTAAAATGGGGGACCCCCCAAAAAAAATGACGTGGGGTCCCCCCTAATTTAATAGCTAGCAAAGGCTAGGCAGACAGCTGGGGGCTGATATTAATAGCCCAGGAAGGGAGCCATGAATATTGGCCCCCTCCCAGGCTAGAAACACCAGCCGTCAGCCGCCCCAGAAATGGCGCATTCATAGGATGCGCCAATTCTGGCACTTAGCCTCGCTCTTCCACGCTGCCCTGGTGCGGTGGCAGGGGGTAATAGGGTTGGGGTTGATGTCAGCTTATAATGCCAGCTGACATCAAGCCCAGGTTAGTAATGGAGAGGCGTCTATAAGACACCCCCATTACTAACCCCATAGTCAAAGTTAAAAAAAACACAAACACCCAGAATAAAGTCCTTTAATTGAAATAAAGACACAATCCTTTATTGTTCTAAATTAAACCATACTTACCGTCACGCCCATTCCAGCTGAAGCCAACGATCTCCTGCAATAAAAGAAAAATAATAAAGCAACCTCATCCTTACCTTTCCATGGTTCCCACGACAGCTTCAGCTCTGCTACATCGAGATGACAGGCTGGACCGCAGCAGAACGCTGCCATCCAGCCTCTCATCCCGCAGACACTGAGAAGCGCAGGCTTGCTTGCGCTGCTCAGCGTCTCTCTGTGACGACATCCAGATGAGCCGAGTTCATGTCCAATGAACTCGGCTCACCTCATGCACGTCACTGACAGCGTGGGAAAATTCTCACGCTGAAGCGGTGAGTGCAGGAGAATTCTCCCACGCTGTCAGTGACGTGCATAAGGTGAGCTCATGTCCAATGAACTCAGCTCACCTCCTGCACGTCACTGACAGCGTGGGAGAATTCTCCTGCACTCAGCGCTTCAGTGTGAGAATTCTCCCACGCTGAAGCGCTGAGTGCAGGAGAATTTTCCCACGCTGTCAGTGACGTGCATGAGGTGAGCCGAGTTCATTGGACATTAACTCGGCTCATCTGGATGCCCTCACAGAGAGACACTGTGGAGCGCAAGCAAGCCTGCGCTTCTCAGTGTCTGCGGGATGACAGGCTGGATGGCAGCGTTCTGCTGCGGTCCAGCCTGTCATCTCGATGTAGCAGAGCTGAAGCTGTCATGGGAACCATGGAAAGGTAAGGATGATGTTGCTTTATTATTTTTCTTTTATTTCAGGAGATCGTTGGCTTCAGCTGGAATGGGCGTGATGGTAAGTATGGTTTAATTTAGAACAATAAAGAATTGTGTGTTTATTTCAATTAAAGGACTTTTTTCTGGGTGTTGTGTTTTTTTTAAATACTTTACTAGAAATTCATGGTGGTCATGTCTAATATTGGCGTGACCCCATGAATTTCGGGCTTAGGGCCAGCTGATAATGCCAAGCTGGCCCTAACCCCTTTATTACCCAGTGAGCCACCGCATCAGGGCCCTGGATGAGTTGGGTACAGCGCCAGAAGATGGCGCTTCTATGAACGCGCCATTTTCCGGGGTGGCTGCGGACTGCAATTTGCAGCGGGGGTGGCCCAGAAAGCTTGGGCCTCCCTGCGCTGCGGATTCCAGCCCCCAGCTGCCTAGTTGTACCTGGCTGGACACAAAAACAGGGCGAAGCCCCACGTCAATTTTCTTTAAATTATTTCATGAAATAATTAAGAAAAAAAGGGCTTCCCTATATTGTTGTGTCCGGCCAGGTACAAATAGGCAGCTGGTGGTTGGGGGCAGCCCGTTCCTGCCTGCTGTACCTGGCTGGACACAAATATAGTGCGAAGCCCCACGTCAATTTTTTTTAAATTATTTCATGAATTTCCTGATATAATTTAAAAAAATTGAAGTGGGGCTTCGCACTATATTTGTGTCCAGCCAGGTACAGCAGGCAGGAACGGGCTGCCCCCATCCACCAGCTGCCTATTTGTACCTGGCCGGACACAACAATATAGGGAAGCCCTTTTTTTCTTAATTATTTCATGAATTTCATGAAATAATTAAAAAAAATTAAAGTGGGGCTTCGCACTATATTTGTGTCCAGCCAGGTACAGCAGGCAGGAACGGGCTGCCCCCAACCACCAGCTGCCTATTTGTACCTGGCCGGACACAACAATATAGGGAAGGCCTTTTTTTCTTAATTATTTCATGAATTTCATGAAATAATTAAAAAAAAAGTACGTGGGGCTTCGCCCTATTTTTGTGTCCAGCCAGGTACAACTAGGCAGCTGGGGGCTGGAATCTGCAGCGCAGGGAGGCCCAAGCTTTCTGGGCCCCCCCCCGCTACAAATTGCAGTCCGCAGCCACCCCGGAAAATGGCGCGTTCATAGAAGCGCCATCTTCTGGCGCTGTACCCAACTCATCCAGGGCCCTGGTGCGGTGGCTCACTGGGTAATAAAGGGGTTAGGGCCAGCTTGGTATTATCAGCTGGCCCCAAGCCCAAAATTCATGGGGTCACGCCAGTATTAGACATGACCGCCATGAATTTCTAGTAAAGTATTTAAAAAAAACACAACACCCAGAATAAAGTCCTTTAATTGAAATAAAGACACAATTCTTTATTGTTCTAAATTAAACCATACTTACCATCACACCCATTCCAGCTGAAGCCAACGATCTCCTGCAATAAAAGAAAAATAATAAACCAACCTCATCCTTACCTTTCCATGGTTCCCACGACAGCTTCAGCTCTGCTACATCGAGATGACTGGCTGGACCGCAGCAGAACGCTGCCATCCAGCCTGTCATGCCGCAGACACTGAGAAGAGCAGGCAGGCTTGCGCTCCTCACTGTCTCGCTGTGACGGCATCCAGATGAGCCGAGGTCATGTCCAATGAACTCGGCTCACCTCATGCACGTCACTGACAGCGTGGGAAAATTCTCACGCTGAAGTGCTGAGTGCAGGAGAATTCTCCCACGCTGTCAGTGATGTGCATGAGGTGAGCTCATGTCCAATGAACTCAGCTCACCTCCTGCACGTCACTGACAGCGTGGGAAAATTCTCCTGCAATCAGCGCTTCAGCGTGAGAATTTTCTCACGCTGTCAGTGACGTGCATGAGGTGAGCCGAGTTCATTGGACATGAACTCGGCTCATCTGTATGTCGTCACAGAGAGACGCTGAGCAGCGCAAGCAAGCCTGCGCTTCTCAGTGTCTGCGGGATGACAGGCTGGATGGCAGCGTTCTGCTGCGGTCCAGCCTGTCATCTCGATGTAGCAGAGCTGAAGCTGTCGTGGGAACCATGGAAAGGTAAGGATGAGGTTGCTTTATTATTTTTCTTTTATTGCAGGAGATCGTTGGCTTCAGCTGGAATGGGCGTGATGGTAAGTATGGTTTAATTTAGAACAATAAAGGATTGTGTCTTTATTTCAATTAAAGGACTTTATTCTGGGTGTTTGTGTTTTTTTTAACTTTGACTATGGGGTTAGTAATGGGGGTGTCTTATAGACGCCTCTCCATTACTAACCTGGGCTTGATGTCAGCTGGCATTATAAGCTGACATCAACCCCAACCCTATTACCCCCTGCCACCGCACCAGGGCAGCGTGGAAGAGCGAGGCTAAGTGCAAGAATTGGTGCATCCTATGAATGCGCCATTTCTGGGGCGGCTGACGGCTGGTGTTTCTAGCCTGGGAGGGGGCCAATATTCATGGCTCCCTTCCTGGGCTATTAATATCAGCCCCCAGCTGTCTGCCTAGCCTTTGCTAGCTATTAAATTAGGGGGGACCCCACGTCATTTTTTTTGGGGGGTCCCCCATTTTAATAGCTAGTAAAGGCTATGTATTCAGCTGGGGGCTGATATTAGCAGCCTGGGAAGCTCCGTGGGTATTACCCCCTTCCCAGGCTTCAAACATCTGCCCCAGCCGTCTGCTTAACCTCCGCTAGAGCCTAAAATTAAGGGGAACTCCACGCCAATTTTTTTAATAATAAATCCTTTATTTTAATACTAAATGACAAGTACAGTAACCAACACTATCACTGTACTTCATATATATGTGACTGACATGTTTCTATCTATCTAATCTATGTGTGATGCTCTATCTTTCTGTTCTAAATTGTCGGGTACCGCTGCTGAATTGCCGGCCGGCTTTTTTAAAGAGACAGTGCATGAAAACACTATTATTTTTTTAAATAAATCCTTTACACTAAATGACAAGTACAGTAAGCAACACTATCACTGTACTTATTATATATGTGACTGACATGTTTCTATCTATCTAATCTATGTGTGAAGCTCTATTCTTTCTGTTCTAAATTGTCGGGTACAGATGCTGAATTGCCGGCCGGCTTTTTTAAAGAGACGGTGCATGAAAACACTAATATTTTTTTTAATAAATCCTTTACACTAAATGACAAGTGCAGTAACCAACACTGTCACTGTGCTTCTTATATGTGTGACTGACATGTTTCTATCTATCTAATCTATGTGTGATGCTCTATTCCTTCTTGTCTAAATTGTCGGGTACCGGTGTATGCCGCTGCTGAATTTGCCGGCCGGCTTTTTTAAAGAGAGTGTCTTCTGAGCAGTTTGTCAGCTTTTGGACACCTTTGCAGGTGTTTTCTATGTGTTTCTATGTGTTTTTGTTTGCCTGCCATTGGTTTTAACGGTGTTCGACGGTGTTCTAAGGTGTTCGACGAACAGTTCGACGAACAGTTCCTCGAACATCCCGGTGTTCGACGAACCGAACCGAACCCGAACACTACGGGGGTGGCTCAACACTAATTGTAACTGGCGGATTCTGTTGCATTTAGCACTACAGCCTGACAGTTAGTATATTAATAGGGAATTGAAATGGTGGGACTGTATTTCGTAATTGAACAATATACAATGCCTTGAAAAAGTTTTCATACCCCATGAATTTTACCACGTTACACCGACAAACTTAAATGTTTTTTATTTGAATTTTATGTGATGTACCAACTAGTGATGATTGAGCGTGTATTGTTAACTCTTTCGGCGAGCACGCTCGAGTTAACAATACATGGTCGATCATCACTAGTACCAACACAAAGTAGCAAGTATTTGTGAATTGTAAAAGAAATGGTTTTCTAAATATTTAAATAATATAAGACTGAAAATTGTGGCGTGCATTTGTATTCAGCCCCACTGAGTCAATACTTTGTAGGACCACCTTTTGCTGCAATTAATGCTGCAAGTCTGTTAAGGTATTTCTTTATCAGCTTTGCACACCTAGAGGCTGAAATTTTTGCCCATTCTTCTTTGCAAATTAGCTCTAGCTCAGTGAGGTTGGATGGAGGCGTCTGTGAACAGCAATTTCCAAGTCTTGCCACAGATTCTCAATGGAATTTAGGCCTGGGCTGTGATGGGGCCATTCAAACTCATGAATATTCTCTGATCTAAACCATTCCATTGCAGCTCTGGCAGTATGTTTAGGGTCATTGTAGTGCTGGAAGGTGAACCTACACCCCAGTCTAAAATCTTTTTCAGCCTCTAACAGGTTTTCTTCCAGGATTGCCCTGTGTTTAGCACCATCCATCTTCCCTTCAACTCTGACCAATTTCCCTGTCCTTGCTTGAAAAAAGCATCCCCACATCATGATTCTGCCACCACCATGTTTGATAGTGGGGATGGTGTTTTCAGGGTGATGTGCCGTATTAGTGTGGCACCCCAGGGGTCTGGTTTTCCACAGTAATGTAATGTTATGTCTGAGAGCAGGTGGGAGGTCCTTTGGTCAGGGATCCTGTGCATGCCACACCTCCTGCCCAGTCTTGGGAGGGGAAGAACTTCCCCTGTATAAACCCGGGGCTGAGGCAGGGTGAGTCAGACAAGGAGAGTGGAGACAAGAAGCAGCATAGGAAACAGCAGAGTTACAAGGAGTCAGGGGCTGGCAGCTGCAGAGTTCGCCCTGACTAAGAAGATTCTTTACCGGACCCGGAGTCCGAGGCTGTGGGGACTAACTCCTACCCAGCAGCAGAATCCGTCAGGCAGGGGATTTCAGGTCCTCTGGCCCAGAAGCCCGAAGGCACGGTCACACGCGTGGGACCAGCACCGCCATCGTGGAGCGGAAGCCATTAGAAGGCCCCGAGTCACCAGCCATACGGGTGAGCACCACACGGTACACTCAGGGACGTGGGCTACTTACATCAGCTTCTAGCAAGGTAGCCAGAAGAGTACAGTCAGTTTGGGAGGCCTACAACTACGCCTGGCCAGGGGAGATCCCATCTGCTCAAAGACTGACCAGGCCCCGTTTGCTAGCAAGTACTCCGGGAGGGTCTGTCGTTGTTACCAGTAAAGACCCTGAACTACACCGTACCGTCTCTGAGTGGTTCCTGCTACCCCCATCATCCACGTCGGCTGCCCTGAGGCCATACCCCTCCCGTTGGGGGTTATACTATCACGCTGCACAATCCTACCACCGGCCTCAGCGGTCTGCCCTGCAGCAGCAGCTCCCTGGCTGCACTCAACGGGTGGCGTAGTCCTCAACTATTTACTACTAATAGACTGCCGTCTAGTTTGACTCCCTGGGCACGGACCGGGTCACCGCCACGAGACTACATCCCTCCACTGATCCGGCTCCGGGTAGGCTCCCGCGTGCGCAACGCAGCGCGACATAGGCCCAGGGGCGCGTCAACTTTGGCGTAGTCGGCAGGATCTCGTGCCCGCAACCACCGGGTACTGCGTGCCTGAAAAGCAAAGACTGTTCAAACTTACCAGTGGTGAAGATTCCCGCTATCCGTGGAGGTTTCCCGCCATCCGGCGCCATCTTCTACCTTCTTCCCGCCATCGGTGAAGTTTCCCGCCATCCGGCGCCATCTTCGGCCTTCTTCCCGCCATCCGTGGAGTTTTCCCGCCGTTGGACGCCATCTTGGGGACGCCGCGCGGGAAGAAGAGGGGCGTGGACTCTGAAAGCGCGCGAGAACTGAAGCCCCGCCTCACGTCCGGACGTTGCGTAAGGTCCTGGAAGGAGCCCAGCAGACGCCGACGTCACAGGAGCGCGACGGAAGGTCCTCAACCCTGACGATCCACTGCGGAGCCGCGGCCTACGGAAGAGGATCATCGCAAGGTAGGCCACGGTCCACTAGGGGGGAGGAAGATGTCGGATACGGAGGAGAGCTTCACTGCCCCAACCCCCGCCAGCGCTACCGCTGCTGCAGTTATGCCCTTCACCATGCCCTATATCCCGGGAGCAGCCTGGCTACCCCAGTACTCAGGGGAGTCACATACCCTGCATGACTTTAGAGAAAAGCTGGATAGCCTCTTCCAGGTGTACCCCCTCACAGAAGAGCAAAAAGTGAGCATCCTGGTGGCCCAACTAACCGGGGCAGCCAAAAGGGAAGTAAAATCCTGGCCACCTGGGAGGAAGACTGTCGCAGGGATACTAACCCGGCTGAAGGACACCTTTGATACCCGCACCTCAGCCGAGATTAAGCTTAGATTCTACGGGTGCAAGCAGCGAGCGCATGAGAGTATAAGGGACTATGCACTAAACCTACAAGAGGCCCTGAGGGCCATAAAGCAGACCGACCCTGATGGGGTGGGAAACGAGGACAGGCTGTTGACTGAACAATTTATAGAGGGTTTATATTGCAATGCCCACCGAACCCAGTTGCGGGCAATGGCCTTACAGGATCCCCATCTGGACTTTGCACAGTTCAAGGACAGAGCCATCCGGGTGCTCCGAGAACCGGCACCAGGTGGCGTTGTGACCCACAGACGCCCCACTACCACTTACTACCAGGAGGCGGCGCCCTTGTCAGCAGGGCCTGTGGGAGCTGATGCGCAGGCTTTGGACAATGACCCGGCTCCAGACCTACACCATCAGGTCCAAGAGCTAGCTAAGAGCGTTGCTGCGCTAACCCGAACTGTGCAGTCTTTACAGGTTTCCACCCCAGGGAAGATCCAGCTGGCATCCGGACCGGAGGACATCCCGTGGCGTCGACCAAGGAGGACCCCACCGGCCAGAGGAAGACCCAGTGACCGATACAGCGAGGACGGACGACCCATCTGCCGCCGCTGCAATCAATCCGGACATATGGAAAGGTACTGTTCTTTAAACGGGCACAACCTGGGGTAGAGGGCCAACCCCCAGGAAAAAGATCACCAGGCCCATCGAACTGGCGCGACAGATATGTGGGAGGACGTCCAGTCTTGCCTGTGGTACTGGATGGCATTCCCATGAGTGCCCTACTGGATACCGGGTCACAGGTCACCACCATCCCGTACGTGCTCTTCAAGCAGTACTGGAATGACTCGGATATTACCCACTACCCTGACGACGACTTGAGTATCATCGCCAGCAATGGCCAGCCCGTGCCACAGATCGGATTTAAAGAGGTGGCCCTCAAAATCGGTAGAGTCGAACTGGCCGCACAGGGACTGATCATTGTAGATATTGATAAACATGAGAGTCACCCAAAAATAACTCTGGGAACTAACGTAATTGAAAATTGTCTTGCAGAGGTGATTTTCCTTTTACAGCAGGTTGCCAAGAACGCCAGCTCCGGCGAGCAGCGGGTGCTCCAGAAAGAGATCCGGGCACTGATGCAACGGCAACAAGTGGAACTCTCCGGCGGTGAGATTGGTAGCGTAAGAATGTGTGACCCTTTTCCTATTGCCATGCCCCCAAAAAGTGAAATGATGATTTGGTGCCGGGCAGCTATTGGTCTGAGAGGAAGAGATTACCAGGCAATGGTGGAACCAGTTTACTCAGACAGTAGGCCCACCATTTTGACAGCACGGGGGGTGGTCAATGTACGCCATGGGAGGGTGTCCATTCGCATAATAAATATCGGGGAGAGGGAAGTGTACCTGCCCCGGTATGCCACGCTAGCCAAATTATATACCACTAATCAAAATTCTATACAATCTGTGGAACCCTTGCCTCCATCTCACCCGGAGGAAGGTAACGGCTCTAAGAAAGACATGGAGGACTGGTGTCAGCAACTACATTTGGGTACTGACTCCACTCCCTCACATCAGAAACAAGGAGTCTATCGGGTGGTTCAAGAGTATGAGAGAGTGTTTAGTAAACACCCGTTAGACTTTGGGCGGGTCAAGGGGGTAGAACACCGCATCCCCACGGGAGATCATCCTCCCATAAAAGAGAGGTATCGGCCCGTACCCCCTGCACACTACCAACACGCCAAGGGGATGCTTCGAGACATGAAGGAGGCTGGGGTAATCCGGGATAGCTGTAGCCCCTGGGCAGCCCCACTAGTTTTAGTCAAAAAGAAAGACAACACCATGAGGATGTGTGTAGATTACCGGAAAATCAACCGTATCACACACAAGGATGCGTACCCCTTACCAAGGATAGAGGAGTCATTGGCTGCTTTAAGATCTGCTAACTTCTTCTCTACCTTGGATCTCACTAGCGGGTACTGGCAGGTTCCTGTAGCAGAGGCGGACCGGGAGAAGACCGCATTCACCACCCCGATGGGACTTAGCGAGTTCACCTGCATGCCGTTCGGACTCTGCAACGCCCCAGGAACCTTCCAACGATTAATGGAGTGCTGTCTGGGCCACAGAAACTTTGAGACGGTCCTGTTGTACCTGGACGATGTCATCGTATACTCCAAAACTTATGAGGACCACCTGAAACACCTGGCGGAGGTGTTCGAAGCTCTGGCGAGTTACGGCCTAAAGGTGAAACCCTCCAAGTGTCACCTCCTGAAACCAAAGGTGCAATACCTGGGACACGTGGTGAGCGCTGACGGAGTGGCTCCCGACCCCGATAAGATCACCGCAATTAAGGGATGGCCAAGCCCCTCCAGCGTAAAAGAAGTGCGGCAGTTCCTAGGGTTGGTAGGCTACTACCGAAGGTTTATTCCCGGTTTCACCAAAAAGGCAGCGCCTTTGCAGGACCTCCTGATAGGCCAGTCCCGGAAGGCCAAGAACCAGAAGCCGCCCTTCAAATGGGAGGAGCTAGAAGAGGAGTCCTTCCGCCAGCTGAAGATGGCCCTCACGGGGGATGAAATCTTGGCGTACCCGGACTATAGCCAGCCCTTCATCCTCTACACCGACGCCAGTAACATCGGGCTAGGAGCCGTACTGTCCCAGATTCAGCAGGGGAGAGAACGAGTAATCTCCTATGCCAGCCGAAAACTGCGACCCACCGAAAGGAACCCCGAGAATTACAGCTCATTTAAGTTAGAGTTCCTGGCCGTGGTATGGGCAGTCACCGAGCGCTTTAGGCATTACCTCGCTTCTTCCCGGTTCATCGTATACACGGATAACAACCCGTTGATACACCTGGACACGGCAAGACTCGGTGCCCTGGAGCAGAGGTGGATGGCCCGTCTGTCCAACTACGAGTTCACAATCAAATACCGGGCAGGACGCTCCAATACTAACGCGGATGCCCTGTCCAGGATGCCCAACCTGCCGGACGAAGGAGAAGATCCGGAGGGACTGGAAGAAGTTGAACTCCCTGCGTTCCACCGTCATGGGACTATCCAGTATTCCCACCGGGTAAGGGGTAAGCAGGCTGCTACGTTGAATCCCTTACCCCACTACAACTGGGCGGAAACGCAAGACAGCGACCCTGCCGTCCGACTAGTGAAGGAGATGCTGACTCGGCCGGAGGCTCGCCTTGAACCAGACGCTCCGGAGGAAGCCAAACAACTATGGGCGGAGAAGAGTCGACTATTCCTTTACAAGGGGAAGTTGTGCCGCAGAATGGTCAACTCCCGGACGCATGAACTACTCTGGCAAGTAGTGGTGCCACGAAGAGACGCAGCCATGGTGATGGAGGCATACCACGACGGAGCTGGACACTTCGGGTGGAAAAAGCTGGAGTTCCTGCTGCGCGAGCGGTTCCACTGGGTAGGCATGAGGGGAACCATCGAGAAGTGGTGCAGAGACTGTGGCCCGTGCAATCTGAGAAGGAAGGACCGGGCCAGCCAGAAGACTCCCCTGCAGTCCATCGTCACCCGGCAACCGTTGGAACTGGTAGCCTTGGATCATGTAAAACTGTACCCCGGCTTACCTAATGAGGGCGAGACCTGGTAAGTTACCTGTTGACCTGGAAATGGGAGTCCTGACACCTGAGGACACTTCACCAGAAACAGACTGGGACACAGAGAGGCAGCAGCAGTACCGGAGAGTACAAGAGAGCGTGGAGCGAAGTCTCTGTCAGGCTAGGGAAAGACAAGAGAAGACTTACAACCAGTATGCTCCCGCTGTTCCCCTGGTACCCGGAGAGCAGGTCTTGAAGAGGAAAAGACGGCTCCACAAGTTGGATGACCAGTGGGAGAAGGACCCGTACACCGTACTGCCCTCAAGCCACGAGAACCCGAAGGTCTGTACCATCAGTAAAGACGGAGGGGAAACCACAGCCATTGTGTCCCGGGACCACCTGAAGAAGTGTCCCGAACAACTGAGGAACCCTGAAGAGGAACAAGAAGACCATCGACCCGTGGGAGAAAGGGAAGATATGGTTAGTACCGTGCTCGGGGACTTCCCTCGGTCTTGGACTCAAGTCAATGGTGCAGTTGTGGTACCCGTACTCACCTTCCTCCAACCATCATCCCAAGAACCAACGGAGCAACGGGTAGAGCTGGAAGAACAGCCGGTCCAGGAGGCAGAAGACTCCACACGAGTAGAACAGGAGAATCAACCCTCTGCTTATAGTGAGCCTGCCGTACCCCTAGTGAGACAAAGAGCCGGTAGACAGCTGCCCAGTTTACCCTTGACAGCTCCTACACCCTGTAGTTCAGGGCCAGACAGTCAGCTCCGTAGGTCCACTAGGGCCACTAGAGGCCAGTTACCCGCACGCTGGAGAATTTGAAGTGTAAAAATAGTTTTATTTATGTTTATCTGTGTATTGTTGCTTGTGTATAATTTTGTGTTTCCAGTTGTTTTTAGGAAACCTTGGTGGATTTACCGGGAATCCTTGTACATAGTTGGAGCGTAACCCAGGATGGACTAGAGACTATTAAGGACTCGGGGTAGGACAGACCCCTACCTGGTTACGTCTCCCTGTGTTGGTGAAATGGACACCTTGCTTCTTTCAGAGACTGCACCCGGTTGCGGACACGCCGTAACCATCTTTATATGTTTTCTTATTGTATTATTAATGTTTTTTGCCTTGTTATGTTTTTCTAAATGTGTTTAGTCCCGGAGTACTAAATTTCACTAGGGGGGAATGTGGCACCCCAGGGGTCTGGTTTTCCACAGTAATGTAATGTTATGTCTGAGAGCAGGTGGGAGGTCCTTTGGTCAGGGATCCTGTGCATGCCACACCTCCTGCCCAGTCTTGGGAGGGGAAGAACTTCCCCTGTATAAACCCGGGGCTGAGGCAGGGTGAGTCAGACAAGGAGAGTGGAGACAAGAAGCAGCATAGGAAACAGCAGAGTTACAAGGAGTCAGGGGCTGGCAGCTGCAGAGTTCGCCCTGACTAAGAAGATTCTTTACCGGACCCGGAGTCCGAGGCTGTGGGGACTAACTCCTACCCAGCAGCAGAATCCGTCAGGCAGGGGATTTCAGGTCCTCTGGCCCAGAAGCCCGAAGGCACGGTCACACGCGTGGGACCAGCACCGCCATTGTGGAGCGGAAGCCATTAGAAGGCCCCGAGTCACCGGCCATACGGGTGAGCACCACACGGTACACTCAGGGACGTGGGCTACTTACATCAGCTTCTAGCAAGGTAGCCAGAAGAGTACAGTCAGTTTGGGAGGCCTACAACTACGCCTGGCCAGGGGAGATCCCATCTGCTCAAAGACTGACCAGGCCCCGTTTGCTAGCAAGTACTCCGGGAGGGTCTGTCGTTGTTACCAGTAAAGACCTTGAACTACACCGTACCGTCTCTGAGTGGTTCCTGCTACCCCCATCATCCACGTCGGCTGCCCTGAGGCCATACCCCTCCCGTTGGGGGTTATACTATCACGCTGCACAATCCTACCACCGGCCTCAGCGGTCTGCCCTGCAGCAGCAGCTCCCTGGCTGCACTCAACGGGTGGCGTAGTCCTCAACTATTTACTACTAATAGACTGCCGTCTAGTTTGACTCCCTGGGCACGGACCGGGTCACCGCCACGAGACTACAACCCTCCACTGATCCGGCTCCGGGTAGGCTCCCGCGTGCGCAACGCAGCGCGACATAGGCCCAGGGGCGCGTCATTAGTATTCTGCCAGACATATTGTTTTGCATTTAGCCCAAAATGTTGTACTTAGGTTTCATCTGACCAGAGCACCTTCTTCTATATTCTAGCTTTGTCCCCTACATGGCTTTATGAAAACTGCAGACAGGATTTCTTATGGCTTGTTTTCAACAATGTCTTTCTTTTTGCCACTCTTCCATAAAGGCCAGATTTGTGGAGTATACGACTATAGTTGGACAGATTCTCCCACCTGAACTGTAGATCTCTGCAGCTCCTCAGTGTGACCATTGGCCTCTTGGATGCTTCTCTAATTAGTGCTCTTCTTGCTTGAGATGTCAGTTTAGGTGGACGGCCATGTCTTACTAGATTTGCAGTTGTGCCATAATCCTTCCATTTTTGGATGACGGACTGAACAGTGCTCTATGAGATGTTCAGAGCCTGGGCTATTTTTTATAATCTAACCCTGCTTTACTCTTTTCCACAACTTTATCTCTGCCCTGTTTGATGTTTTTCTTGGTATTCATGATACTGTTTGATCCCTAATGTTCTAAAACAGACCTCTGTGTCCTTCACAGAACAGCTGTAGTTATACTGAGAATAAATTACACGCAGGTGGACTCAATTTAATAATTCAGTTACTTCTACGGGCAATTGGTCATTCAAGATTTTATGTAGGTGTATGACACTACAGAGGGCTGAATACAAATGCTCATCACAATTTTGAGATTTATATTTTTTAAATAGTTAGGAAACCGTGTATCATTAAAAAACATGTATCATTTCCTTTACGCTTCACAAATACTTGCTACTTTGCTTTGGAATATCACATACAATTCCAATAAAAAACATTTAAGTTTGTGGGTGTAACGTGAAAAATGTGGAAAAGTTCACGGGGTATGAAGAATTTTTCAAAGCACTGGAGTAAGATTTTAATTGCCTTGGCACTTTCAAGAGTCATTGTGCAACTACCTGACGCGCCCCCTGGGACATATTCCTTTTTGAGGGGAATACCCGGCACCGGATCAGATGGGGGGTTGTAGTCTCCGAGCGGCTGTGACCCGGCCCGTGCCCAGGGCGTCAAGCTCAGTGTTATGTGGCAGTCCTACAGATGTTATTAAGAGTTCTTTTGTGTCGACTACGCCACCCGTTGAGATGCGGTCACTGTGGCCGCCGCTGCAGCAGGGTCCGCTGAGGCTGATGGTGGGTGCGCAGCTTGGTGGGATAACCCCCAACGGGAGGGGTATAGCCTCAGGGGGGACAGGTGCAGAGGATGGGGGTTGTGGTGGTGCAGTGCAGACGGCAATGAAGACAGAGTCGGGTTGTGCAGTTAAGGGTGTTTACTTACTGCAGATGTTGTACTGGTCACTCCAGCTTCGAGTGACCACCCGAGCCGTGCTGCGTCCACCAGGTCCTGGATCCAGCCAACCCCCAAACAAGTCCGGAGCGTGGCCCTGAGCTCTCCTTCTGTCCCGTTCTCTGGCCGTCCCCACCAGTGATCCACCTAGGTCCAGCTCCCTCGGGCCTTCTGTTGGGACACCCTTGGCCTTGGGTTCCCTGACCCTTCATGTGGTGTGCCTTCGGGGTGGATGTGATGGGTGGCCGTGGCAGATGCTGCCCACGGCCTCCGGTCTCTGGCTAGGGTGTGTTTTCTGCCCCCGCCAGTTTGGGATCCGGTACCCTGTGCCGACTCTTCACCCGGGGATTTAAGTTGGGATCTTGGAGTCCTTTTCTGCTGTTTCCCCCTCTGGGTCTCTCTCTCTCTTCTCCTCTCTCACTCTGGGTCTCTCTCTTCTCCTCTTCCTCTGCTTGCTGACTTGTTCTCTGCATCTGACCCTGTTCTTTGATGGTGCCCACCTTATATACACCCTCTATGTGTGAGCTCAGGTGACCAGCACCCAATGAGCTCCTATCTTTACCCAGGCTGCTCCCCCTATCTGCCCCTACACTACTTGGGATGTACCACCCCCCTCCCACTCCAGCCAGGAACAGACTCGGTCGTACCTGCACATTTCTAAGTGGGAGTACCGTCGGCCTGTTCCCCGGAAATGGGATGTGTGTAGTGCATGCAGCCTACCGAGCTCAGTTCCACACTCCTTCCTTACCCGGGAGTGGAATATCACACCTCTGGGTTGAGGTGCAATACCCCTGTAGCAGCCGAATCCTCAGGGTGCTACATTCCCCCCTGGTAAATCACAGCACGTCCTCGGGCTGTAAGACATAAACAACACCAAAACATACATTTTTTTTTTTTTTTTCATAAACATATAAAACAACATATATTAGCAAATAAAACATTCTCGTCGCCTCTGGCTCCTCCTCCGGTCACTGTGCAACGTGTGACCGGGTAAAGTGCGACAGTCTCTCTGGAAAACTGTTTTTTCCTATAAAACCGGTAGGAGGCGCTTTAGGAAGCGCAACTATATACAGGGGAAGTTGGCCGCTCTCAGTCCTCGGCCAGGTAAAGGGAAGGGAATGGCTGCTCACAGTCCTCAGCCTGGTATGGATACGGAATAACGGGTAAACAGTTCACTCATGCTGGTCCCAACGGGGACTATATATATGTAGCAACAGTTTCTTTGGTACCCGGTCGGGTAACTATTTACATCTACTGCTCTGCCGCACTCAACGGCGTCTTCCTCCTGCTCTTTGCTTGTAGCTGGTTGTAACTTCAGACCCGTCCGGGTCCTCTTGCTCCTCCTCCTCGCACCGCAACTCCTCCTCCGTCAGGCGGTGTACGTGGAGGGCGTAAGGTCCTTTGGCACACTTGTGCCGGGTAAAGGTGACCTCGTCTCCGATGTAGAGGTCACGACCTCTGTGCCCCTCCGGCAGATGGGACTCCACGTCTCTGCGCGTGACAAAGACGTCGCCGGGGGTGTTGTTGTCTCGGATGAAGCCCCACCCATGCTGCTGGTTGAACTTGATCACTGTCCCGATGGTGCGGGGACAATGCGCTGCACGGGGGTCCCTCCTGGTCCGGCTCTTCTGCTCGGCACTCCGTACTTGGGCCTGCTGTTCCCGGACCCGCCTCTCTCTCCGCTCCCTCGCAAACTCTTCGAGCTGCTGTCGGCAACACTCAGCACGCTCCGCTGCAGCTGCCCTGGTTTCCTGAGTGAACCCCATTAGGTCTTCTCCGGTGGGGTCCCACTCAAATTGGGCCTCTTCAAGCGGGGGCGAGATCCGTGCCACGGGCGTCGGAGCCGGAATCAGGGGCTCACACAAGGGCCCTAGTCTCTGCTGCCGTTCCAGCTCATGGAATTCTTCGGGCCAGATGAAGGGCCGCCCGTCCGGCCATGTGAGCTGGCTGAACAAGTCCTCCCCCAGGTGTGGCACCCTTGGTTTTACGGGCGCGGGCGCGGTGGTGGTGGCGCCCGGGTTGCCCAGGCCTTGCGGCCAGGCCTGGGGCACCTGGAAGGTGAAGGGCACCGTTAGGACGGCGGCGCCCTGGGCTACCTGGCCTTGCGGCCAGGCCGGAGGCTCCGCGGAGGTAGGGGGCGCTGTTGGTGATGCGGCGCCCGGGGGTACTAGGCCTTGCGACCAGGCTGGTGGTATTTCCTGCTTTGTCACGCTCCGGGTCGAGGCGCGTGACGTCACAGGGGTCACTGCGGCGGCTTCCGGTCGGGGCTTAGTCCATAGCGGTGACATGGCGGCTACGGGCACAGCAGGGGGACTTTCGGGCTCTGCGACGGGGAGCTGGGGCAGGTGGGCGGTTTCCCGGCTTGGGGTATAGGCGTCCCCTTTACCTGCCTCCTTGCGTCCGGCTCTCTTCTCGGCGCCGTCTCCGGCCTTTGGTCCTCCCGCGCCATCCTCAGAGGCGGTCTGTCTCCTCATCTTGGCTGGCGTGCTCCGGGTCTTGGTTTGCTGGGCCATCTCTCGGCTCCACTCCGCCAATGTCTCTCGCTGTACCCGGGCCATCCTCCGTGCGAGGCCCTCCAGAGCGGTCTGTGCACACTCCCGGTCTCGGGGGAGCTGTGCTAGGACCTCCACTAGGCCTAGTGGGGTCGTGGTGTCTAGCAGGCTCCTGACCAACGGGTCGGTGCTGCTCTGCTCTTCTTCCAGCAGGCTCCTGGCCAGCGGGCCGGTGCTGCTCTGCTCTCCTTCCTCGGTCTCTAGCAGACTCCTGGCCAGCGGGCCGGTGCTGTTCTGCTTTCTCTCCATATCCGGGTAAGCTCCTCCGCTACTCCTCGTTAGACTTCTTGCCTCCGGGTGCGCTCGCTCTAGACTGCTCCAGGCGGCACCCATCTTCGTTCTTTTCTTTCGTCTCCTCCCACTTCGAGGGCGGTCCCGGGGCAACTCGGTGACCGTCAGCTCCAGGGGTAGTTCTTTCACGCTGACAGACACCTCCAGCATCACAGTCTCTGTTGGTGGGGCGGTTTCCACTTTTGGCGCCATTTTCTTTCCTGGCCCACGATGGGAGGCGGCCTCTTGCCCTCCTTTGGCACGCCCATAATGGCGTCCGCTGCTCTTCCAAGGCGGGAAATCTTCGGATTTGGCGGGAAGCGTCGCCCAGTGGCGGGAAACTCTGCAGATGGCGGGAACAAGCTGGAAATGGCGGACAATCGGCGGGAAACGACCTGTGATGGGGTCCGATGGCGTGGACCCTCCGGAACCGGCGGGAGACTTCTTTCTGAGGTAAACTTGCACTTTTCTTCAGGCACGCAGTACCCGGTTGTTGTGGGCACGTAATCCTGCCGACTACGCCAAAGTTGACGCGCCCCCTGGGACATATTCCTTTTTGAGGGGAATACCCGGCACCGGATCAGATGGGGGGTTGTAGTCTCCGAGCGGCTGTGACCCGGCCCGTGCCCAGGGCGTCAAGCTCAGTGTTATGTGGCAGTCCTACAGATGTTATTAAGAGTTCTTTTGTGTCGACTACGCCACCCGTTGAGATGCGGTCACTGTGGCCGCCGCTGCAGCAGGGTCCGCTGAGGCTGATGGTGGGTGCGCAGCTTGGTGGGATAACCCCCAACGGGAGGGGTATAGCCTCAGGGGGGACAGGTGCAGAGGATGGGGGTTGTGGTGGTGCAGTGCAGACGGCAATGAAGACAGAGTCGGGTTGTGCAGTTAAGGGTGTTTACTTACTGCAGATGTTGTACTGGTCACTCCAGCTTCGAGTGACCACCCGAGCCGTGCTGCGTCCACCAGGTCCTGGATCCAGCCAACCCCCAAACAAGTCCGGAGCGTGGCCCTGAGCTCTCCTTCTGTCCCGTTCTCTGGCCGTCCCCACCAGTGATCCACCTAGGTCCAGCTCCCTCGGGCCTTCTGTTGGGACACCCTTGGCCTTGGGTTCCCTGACCCTTCATGTGGTGTGCCTTCGGGGTGGATGTGATGGGTGGCCGTGGCAGATGCTGCCCACGGCCTCCGGTCTCTGGCTAGGGTGTGTTTTCTGCCCCCGCCAGTTTGGGATCCGGTACCCTGTGCCGACTCTTCACCCGGGGATTTAAGTTGGGATCTTGGAGTCCTTTTCTGCTGTTTCCCCCTCTGGGTCTCTCTCTCTCTTCTCCTCTCTCACTCTGGGTCTCTCTCTTCTCCTCTTCCTCTGCTTGCTGACTTGTTCTCTGCATCTGACCCTGTTCTTTGATGGTGCCCACCTTATATACACCCTCTATGTGTGAGCTCAGGTGACCAGCACCCAATGAGCTCCTATCTTTACCCAGGCTGCTCCCCCTATCTGCCCCTACACTACTTGGGATGTACCACCCCCCTCCCACTCCAGCCAGGAACAGACTCGGTCGTACCTGCACATTTCTAAGTGGGAGTACCGTCGGCCTGTTCCCCGGAAATGGGATGTGTGTAGTGCATGCAGCCTACCGAGCTCAGTTCCACACTCCTTCCTTACCCGGGAGTGGAATATCACACCTCTGGGTTGAGGTGCAATACCCCTGTAGCAGCCGAATCCTCAGGGTGCTACACTACCTCTCTCTGGTATTTCCTCCTGACGATCCAAATCTTTTTTATGCAAAGTATGTACACTGCCAATACTTGCAATACAGAGCTAAAAAAAGAGAAATATTCAGAACCCCAGAGTCCATAAAATAATCCAAACTAATTCACGATATGTTAAAAAGCTCATACGCAGAGTCCATAGCCTTGGCAGCTATGCATTTTAGGTAGAAGACCTTTATCAAAGCAATTAAAGAACAGTTCTTCACCACTTAAACTTAAAGATGAGCTTTCATCAATTTTAGCATGTTAATCTGGCCACATTATGGAATATTGGCTTCAGAGTTGAATAAAATGTAAACATTTTTATTTTTTATTTCTCTTCTCCGTTGCAGAGATATTAGCTTGTAAAGTTTAGACTCTAATTTACCTTTTAACTAAGGGGGCGCTATCAGAGATTTGTGTCTATGGGCGGTTACTTTTTCCCCTTCATGATGTTGACGAATCATAAGCAGGAGGCATCATGCAGTGAAAAAAAAAAGAACATGCCCCCAGAGAATATCAGACCTGGCTTTCTCCTGTAAGGCTATGTGCACACTGTGCGTTTTTGGTGTGTTTTCGCGACGTGTTTTTGCACGTGGAAATGTGCAAAAAACGCTAGGGAATCCTTATGCTAGCTAATTATTATTTTCCTGCCAGGATTGTCATTGCATTTAAATCTGCAGCATGTTAAATTTTTGGGGTTTTTACAGCGTTTTTCACCCATTGACTTTAATTGAGTCAGTCAAATCCGCAGAAAAAACTCTAAAAATATTTGCGGATTTGCTGTGGATTTTTGCTGTATATTTGACTGACTCAATTCAAGTCAATGAGTCAAAAAACGCACAAAGAATTGTCCGCAGGAGACTACTCCTCCCATCGTCCTACGGCTGCTCCCGCTGATAACAGCGGGAGCAGGTGTCGTTGAGGGGAGAAGTAGTCTCCTCAGCCAGCGCCTGTGCTCCATGTAAAAAAAAAAAAAAGTTAAAATAATTTTCTATTAAAATAAAAAACACTTCATACTCACCTACTGCAGTCACCACGAGTGTCCCACGGCGATCCGATCACCCAGCAGCACTCTATACACTAAAGTGAGCGCGATCACTCTCGGTATTGTATATCGTTGAGCTGCCGGGACGGAGATCACTGGAGTTCAATCAGCAGATAATCAGCTGAGAGCTCCAGTGACCTCACTTATTTGCACCTGTCCATTACAAGCTAACTTGTTGCATATTACTGTACAGTGATGAAGGTCAATTGTGACCGAAACGTATGTTTTTTGTACTTCATCTCCCCCTATTAAAATTTGAAAAAGAATTTATTGAGTCATATGAGTGCCAAGTTTTTTTAATATGTATTTCTGCAGCTTTCACGCTCAGGTCAGAGAGCTGCCAGCCAGTCCGTGCATTGAGGTGCATTCATTTTCCATGTTATACGACCATCCGACTGTGCCTTGACACTCAGCCTTGCTCTCCACGCTGATCTCACAGCTGTAATTTACTGTGATTTCAAGCAGGGTAGGGGAGTGGAGCTGAACTGTGCGTCATTACATACACTTTCTGCATCTGCAGCACTTATCGCATGGCATTGCCAGTGTGGAGGTATTAGCAGTAGAGTAGTGCTAACAGTGTTGTGGGATGAGAGCTGCAGATGCAGAAGGTGTTATAATAACAGAGAACACAGCTCTACTCCCATTCCCCCTTGTAATCACAGTAGATGCAGGCAATGAGATCAGTGAGAAGAGCAGGGATATTTATCATTACGTCTCACACAGAGAAAGACAATTTAAGGCTGCGTGCCCACGATGTGGATTTAATGCGTTTCCACGGCTGCATTTCCGCCGCGAAAACGCATTAAAAACGCATGTTAAGTTGTCTGCCATGTTTCCCAATGATAATCCGAATGTGCTGTGCACATGCTGCGGAAATTTCCACTGCAGATTATCATTGCAGAAAAATCCGCAGCACGGCCATTAATTTTGTGGAATCGCGGCAAAATCGCCGCCATTGACTTACATTGGACCGCATAACATCCGCATGACTACAAGTACACATGCGAATATTATGTGTTTCAATGCGCGGATGGTACCCGGGTCTGGAGAAGAGGAGACTCTCCTCCAGACCCGGGTACCATAGTACCTGTAGTTAAAAAAGAATTAAAATAAAAAAACCATATACTTACCTTCTGATGGCTCCATGTCTGCTCCCGGCGGTGCTGCTGGCTCTTCGGCTGCTTGCGGTGGTAAAAGGACCTTCCATGATGTAATTTAGCCTTGTGACAGGTCACGTGACCGCCGACGTCAGCGTCGCATGACTAAATGACGTCATGGAAGGTCCTTTTTAGAGCACCACGAGCAGCCGAAGACACCGGACGCACCGGAGAAGGAGACCGGGGGCCATCGGAAGGTGAGTATAATGTTTTATTTTATTTTTCAACATTTGTATTCTTTTTTTTTATTATTGATGCTGCAAATCCGTAACTTGGTCTAACAACATAATTCCATGCCGGTTGCATGGATTTATATAGTGTGACCAAGTTGTCAAGCACTTTTCCAAGTGATGCTAAAATCGCTTGGAAAAGCGCTTGATAACCCGCATGCAAAATCGTATGTTCAAAACGCGTCACAAACGCTTCTACCTGGCAAAAGAAACGCATGTACAATCCGCATGTACAATCCGCATGTACAATCCGCATGCGTTTTTTCTGCCAGGGAGATGCAGAAACACTCAGGAAAAAAATCCAGAGCAATTCTGCATCGTGGGCACATAGCCTAAAGCTTCTCTGGGAGCGTGTCATTTTCCCCCCTGCATGATGCCTCCTCTTTATGATTGTTCAATGTCATGCATTGGAAATAATCAACACCACCAGGGATAAATCTCTGCTAATGCCCCCTTGGTTTAAGGGGAAATTAAAATCTCAACTTTATGAGCTAATATCTCCACAGAAGAGATGGGAAATAAACAAAAACAATGTTTTATTCAGATCCAAAGCCACTATTCCATGATATGGCCAGTTTAACATACTAAAACTGGTGAAAGGCCTTATTTAAAAGGGTTGTCCAGCCACAAGAAAATAAGTTATTAATATCAATTCTATGGGGGTCTGACATCCGGCCGCCCCACCAATCAGCTGTTATAAGATCCGGCAGCAGCCAGATGCAGACAAATTGAACAGAGTAGAACTTCATAACTCCATTCAGTAAGTAGCGTTTGCTTCAAAACAACTCCTTTTCTATTGAATAGGAACTGTTCTTCAGTACACAATGAATGAAGCTGTGCACTGCAATTGTGTTCTACGTGTATTTGTGGCACCCCAGGGGTCTGGTTTCCACAGTAATGCAATGTTATGTCTGAGAGCAGGTGGGAGGTCTCTTGGTCAGGAATCCTATGCATGCCACACCTCCTGCCCAGTCCTGGGAGGGGAAGGACTTCCCCTATATAAACCTGGGGCTGAGGCAGGGTTAGAGAGTTCAGAGGGAGAGTTCAGCCAGGAGGGCTGACAGGGAGCTGTGGCTCCGGCTGGGCCCAGCTCCTGGGCCATGCCAGGAGTAGAGAAGAAGTAGAGACAGAGAAGAGAAGCAGCATAGGAAGAAACAACAGGAGCTCTGTGGGAGCAGTACTACAAAGAGTCAGGGGCTGGCAGCTGCAGAGCTCGCCCTGACTGAGAAGCTATCACCGGACCCGGAGTCCGAGGCTGTGGGGACTAACTCCTATCCAGCAGCAGAAACCGACCGGCAGGGGATTTCAGGTCCTCTGGCCAAGAAACCCGAAGGCACGGTTGCACGCGTGGGACCAGCACCGCCGTCGTGGAGCGGAAGCTACTAGAAGGCCCCGAGTCCCCGGCCATATGGGTGAGCACCACATGGTACACTCAGGGACGTGGGCTACTTATACCCGCCTCTAGCAAGGTAGCCAGAAGAGTACAGTTAGTTTGGGAGGCCTACAACTCCGCCTGGCTAGGGGAGATCCCATCTGCTCAAGGACTGACCAGGCCCCAATCGCTAGCCAGTACTCCGGGAGGGTCTATCTTTGTCACCAGTAAAGACCCTGAACTACACCGTACCGTCTCCGAGTGGTTCCTGCTACCCCCATCATCCACGTCGGCTGCCCTGAGGCCATACCCTTCCCGTTGGGGGTGATACTATCACGCTGCACAATCCTACCACCGGCCTCAGCGGTCTGCCCTGCAGCGGCAGCTCCTTCGCTGCATTCAACGGGTGGCGTAGTCGTACAACATCTACCACTAATACAGCGCCACTTAGTCTGACTCCCTGGGCACGGACCGGGTCACCGCCACGAGACTACAACCCTCAACAGATCCGGCTCCGGGTAAGCTCCCGCGTGCGCAACGCTGCGCGACACAGGCCCAGGGGTGCATCAACTTTTGGCGTAGTCGGCAGGATCTCGTGCCCACAACCACCGGGTACTGCGTGCCTGAAAAAGACTGTTCAAACTTACCTGTGGTGAAGATTCCCGCCATCCGGCGCCATCTTCCGCTTCCTTCCCGCCATCGGTGGAGTTTTCCCGCCATCCGGCGCCATCTTCAGCCTTCTTCCCGCAACACGTGGAGTTTTCCCGCCATTGGACGCCATCTTGAGGACGCCGCGCGGGAAGAAGAGGGGCGTGGACTCCGAAAGCACGCGAGAACTGAAGCCCCGCCTCACGTCCGGACGTTGCGTAAGGTCCTGGAAGGAGCCCAGCAGACGCCGACGTCACAGGAGCGCGATGGAAGGTCCTCAACCCTGACGATCCACTGCGGAGCCGCGGCCTACGGAAGAGGATCATCGCAAGGTAGGCCACGGTCCACTAGGGGGGAGAAGGATGCCGGATACGGAGGAGAGCTTCACCGCTTCAACCCCCGCCAGCGCCACCGCTGTTGCGGTCATGCCTTTCACCATGCCCTATATCCCGGGGGCAGCCTGGCTACCCCAGTACTCAGGGGAGTCACATACCCTGCATGACTTTAGAGAAAAGCTGGATAGCCTCTTCCAGGTGTACCCCCTCACAGAGGAGCAAAAAGTGAGCATCCTGGTGGCCCAATTAACCGGGGCAGCCCAAAGGGAGGTAAAGTTCTGGCCACCTGGGAGGAGGACTGTCGCAGAGATACTAACCCAGCTAACCGAGGAGGAGCTGCAGTACTACCAATACGAGGAAAGCCAAGAGGACCCGGACGGGTCTGAGGACTACCCTCAGGAGGGAGCACAAAGAGGACATAGCTACTGAAGGGAAGTAGCGTGAATAAAGAGCTGTACATAGTTACCCGTTAGGGTACAAGGACTGCTGCTAATTAAAATATGGTCCCCGTTGGGATTAGTGAATTGTTCCCCGTGTGTCCCTATCCCTTACCAGGCTGAGGACTGTGAGCAGCCATCCCCTATCCCTTACCAGGCTGAGGACTGTGAGCAGCCAATCCTTATCCCCACTGGCCGAGGACTGAGAGCGGCCATATCCTGTAAATAATTATGTGTTTCTAGTAATTTATAGGAGTCCTTGGTGGATTTACCGGGAATCCTTTGTACAGTTAGTGGAGCGTAACCCAGGATGGACTAAAAGACTGTTAAGGACTCGGGGCAGGACAGACCCCTACCTGGTTACGTCTCCCTGTTTTGGTGAAATGGACACCTTGCTTTTCTTCAAAGACTGCACCCGGTTGCGGACACGCCGTAACCATCTTTATGTGTTTTTCTTATTGTATTATTATTGTTTATACCTTGTTATGTTTTTCTAAAAATATGTTTAGTCCCGGAGTACTAAATTTCACTAGGGGGGAATGTGGCACCCCAGGGGTCTGGTTTCCACAGTAATGCAATGTTATGTCTGAGAGCAGGTGGGAGGTCTCTTGGTCAGGAATCCTATGCATGCCACACCTCCTGCCCAGTCCTGGGAGGGGAAGGACTTCCCCTATATAAACCTGGGGCTGAGGCAGGGTTAGAGAGTTCAGAGGGAGAGTTCAGCCAGGAGGGCTGACAGGAAGCTGTGGCTCCGGCTGGGCCCAGCTCCTGGGCCATGCCAGGAGTAGAGAAGAAGTAGAGACAGAGAAGAGAAGCAGCATAGAAAGAAACAACAGGAGCTCTGTGGGAGCAGTACTACAAAGAGTCAGGGGCTGGCAGCTGCAGAGCTCGCCCTGACTGAGAAGCTATCACCGGACCCGGAGTCCGAGGCTGTGGGGACTAACTCCTATCCAGCAGCAGAAACCGACCGGCAGGGGATTTCAGGTCCTCTGGCCAAGAAACCCGAAGGCACGGTTGCACGCGTGGGACCAGCACCGCCGTCGTGGAGCGGAAGCTACTAGAAGGCCCCGAGTCACCGGCCATACGGGTGAGCACCACACGGTACACTCAGGGACGTGGGCTACTTATACCCGCCTCTAGCAAGGTAGCCAGAAGAGTACAGTTAGTTTGGGAGGCCTACAACTCCGCCTGGCTAGGGGAGATCCCATCTGCTCAAGGACTGACCAGGCCCCAATCGCTAGCCAGTACTCCGGGAGGGTCTATCTTTGTCACCAGTAAAGACCCTGAACTACACCGTACCGTCTCCGAGTGGTTCCTGCTACCCCCATCATCCACGTCGGCTGCCCTGAGGCCATACCCTTCCCGTTGGGGGTGATACTATCACGCTGCACAATCCTACCACCGGCCTCAGCGGTCTGCCCTGCAGCGGCAGCTCCTTCGCTGCATTCAACGGGTGGCGTAGTCGTACAACATCTACCACTAATACAGCGCCACTTAGTCTGACTCCCTGGGCACGGACCGGGTCACCGCCACGAGACTACAACCCTCAACAGATCCGGCTCCGGGTAAGCTCCCGCGTGCGCAACGCTGCGCGACACAGGCCCAGGGGTGCGTCATATTCACATCAAGCCTCCACTGAAGCTTATAACAGCTGGCTGGTGGAGCTGCTGGATGTCAGACCCATACCAATCTGATATTGATGACCTAACCTGGGTCTCAGTGTATCCTAAATGATGTATAGAGAAGAATCTATATGTATTCTATGTGATGTATCCAGCAGTGACCCAATATATCCCACAGGGTGCATACAGCAGAGTCTCAGTGTATCCTATGTGATGTATATAGCAGTAACCCAGTATATCCCACAGGATGCATACAGCACATACAACAGAGTCTCAGTGTATCCTATGTGATGTATACAGCAGTGACCCAGTATATCCCACAGGATGCATGCAGCACATACAGCAGAGTCTCAGTGTATCCTATGTGATGTATACAGCAGTGACCCTGTATATCCCACAGGGTGCATACAGCACATACAGCAGAGTCTCAATGTATCCTATGTGATATATACAGCAGTGACCCAGTATATCCCACAGGATGCATACAGCACATACAGCAGAGTCTCAATGTATCCTATGTGATATATACAGCAGTGACCCAGTATATCCCACAGGATGCATACAGCACATACAGCAGAGTCTCAGTGTATCCTATGTGATATATACAGTACAGCAGTGACCCAGTATATCCCACAGGATGCATGCAGCACATACAGCAGAGTCTCAGTGTATCCTATGTGATGTATACAGCAGTGACCCAGTATATCCTACATGATGCATGCAGCACATACAGCAGAGTCTCAGTGTATCCTATGTGATGTATACAGCAGTGACTCAGTATATCCCACAGGGTGCATACAGCAGAGTCTCAGTGTATCCTATGTGATATATACAGTACAGCAGTGACCCAGTATATCCCACAGGATGCATGCAGCACATACAGCAGAGTCTCAGTGTATCCTATGTGATGTATATAGCAGTAACCCAGTATATCCCACAGGATGCATGCAGCACATACAGCAGAGTTTCAGTATATTTCATATGAGTTATATAGCACAGCCTCATTGCATCGCGTGATGTATACAGCAGAGTCTCAGTGTATCCTGTGTGATTTACACAGTAGAGTCTCAATATATTCTGTGTGATATATACAGCAGCTCATTGTATCCTATATGATGTATGCAGCAGTCTCACTGTATCCTCTGTCATGCATACAACAGAGTCTCAGTGTGTCCTATGTGATGTATACAGTAGAGTCTCACTGTATTTCATGTGATGTATATAGCAGAGTTTCAGTATATCCTGTGTGATGTATATAGCAGTTTCAGTTTATTCTGTGTGATTTATACACCAGAGTCTCAGTTTATACTATGTGATGAAAACAGGCTGCGCGGGAATCCTCTATAAGAGGGTGCACATATAGCATTCCACTCTACGAATAATGTAAACATTGATTCGGCACTCCAAGATTGATGCAAAGAACATAATGTGTATTTTATTAATACAGATTGATCCACTGTATAAGCAATATTTGACGTTTCGGCCAATAATATGGCGTTCATCAAAACAGGGGAACCTTCTTAAAAAGCCTAGAACGGCGCTGAAGATATGCACTGCTGTGCTGGAGATATGGTGCTCATATCCCAGCCACAGGCAAGGCTTTCTAGTAGTAATACCATGGCAATATAACTAGCTGATAACTCTCAGAAATGCATTCTGCTATGTTGAAGACTTTAAATGCCACTGTCACATTTAACAGTGGCATTTAAGTGGCTAGCTCCAATTGCATCACTTACTGTCAGGTGTTGGCTATGTAACAAAATTGCTAGTTATGCTGCATGTAACGGCTTCAGGTTCTAATCCTGCTCCACATAGTGACATGTATGGTGGTGGTCACTTAGGGGGTTAATATTTTTCTTCTTTCTAGTTGGGTTTGCTGCTGTACAGTATTGTAGCGTTTGGCCAATTATGGCAAATCATTTACTAATATTTAAGTTTTTTTTCTGTATATGTCATATTTTGAGTCTGATTGTTAAGCTTTGATGGACAGTTGTGGTTGTTGTCCACCCAATGTGATGTAAGACCAATCACACATACACTATACACCATCTATCTACATTTGTAGCAGATCTCAACATAATTGAATAGCTTTGCCATCGTATACCTAATTTCTGTGGCCACTTGGAATAACTTTTTCTATTTCTTGTTTGGCTTCCAGATATTTTGCTGATAACTCCACTGCATCATGTCAGAAATGTCACAAGACGTGCAGGGAATGCGAAGGTCCAGACTTGTCTGATTGTCTCTCCTGCCACAACAACTTTTTCCTCATGAGATCTAAAAAACAGTGTTACAGCTCCTGTCCCGAATTCTACTATGAGGACCATGCACAAAGAGAATGCGAAAGATGTCATCCAACCTGCAGAACCTGCAGTCGTACGTAATAACAATAAACCCATTCACAGATATGGCATGGGAAAATGGAAATTGGAAAATGTATTGCCCAGCAGCTGAGAATACAAGAGGCAGGCTCCTGTACAGTAAGCCGCCTGAAGCTATCAATGGTGGAGCTCATTTACTGCTTCACCACTCTTCCACAAAGGCCAGGGTCACACAAGTGTTGATTCTCTCAACTCAGTTTACTGTGATCCGATTTTCTTGCATGAAGAATTGTATCACAAGTGCGGAGAAGATAGAGAACTTAAAGGGAATCTGTCAGCAGGTTTTTGCTATGTAATCTGAAGACAGCATGCTGTAGGGTGTGACACAGTCACTGGTGTTATATGTGAGGGGAGGTATGTTTTCGCTACGGATGCTCGCCTTAGCAAACTGAACCTACAACTTTTCTTCAGCATGTTATATGTTGGGGGGGTTAAATAATCTAAAGGGAGTGTTTTTGTGAGAATGACATAGAGATGGGAGGGAAGTCATTCACCCTAACTCCACCTCAGGGTGTGGCTGAGCAAGGTTAACTGCTCAGTCACTATTTTCTTTTCTGTGGTTTTGTGTCTGGAGAGGCAAGTCTCCAGACTGGAAAGCTTCAGCTCAGGAGGAGTTGAGGGGTGTGATATAACACATATAGGCGAACCCCACACACACATATGGACTGTGCTATCGTTTATATTTTGTTTTGTCGTTATGCCAGAAAGGCCATGTTTATTTTGCTGAACCTGCAGTGCTTTATGCTGTTACAATAAACCTGCAGAGAAAACCGTTTCCTGAGTCAATTTCTGAAAGTAGTCGAGCGAGTCGTCTTGCCACAAGGGGTTAAAACACAGATTTCCGCTATGCCTCTCTTATCAAGCTCCATAGTGTTGTTACTTGCAATGATTGTTTTAGCACCAGTAGCTTATCATTGCTGGGACACAGAAGACTTACTTGCCACCTGGTCCAACTCTGCCCCATCCTGTGATAGGCAGCTCAATGTCTATGGACATTGTACATACAGAGCCTGGTGTGGGTGGGGTTAGCTTCCTCAGCTGTGCTTCATGCTAATCTAAAAACTTTGATTCTGTCAGAACTGCTGCCCTCAGTAAACTAACTGATACATTGTTGGATTCAGGGTCTCTTTGCCTACATCATGCTGCTCTCAGATGAGGTAGCAAAAACCTGATGACAGATTTCATTTAATGTCTACATCTTCACCATTGTCTGTGTCCGCATAAATCAGACTGCACTCAGATGACATCTGAGTGCAGTCCAATGTTTTAGACGCAGCCATAGACTTGTATGGGTTCGCGAGGTCCAATTTGCGGAGCCATTTGCAGAATGCTGGAATTGTTTTTTCATGCTGAATCTGTATGAGAAGAAAAAAATGCAGATCTGCATAATAAATCTGGCGCATAATAAAACTGCACATGTTAGCAATGCTATGGTTAGGTCATCAATTGTTTAGCACAGGACAAACTCCTTTAACATTTTCCATGTGCTGTTTATTACTAGGGTTAAGTTAAAAAATGTAATCTGTACTGGTCTGGCACCCATTCCGTTCCCCCATGACCACCCTCATCATTGATCCAGACTGAATGCTGGGCCAGAGCAGCATGAATCTTTTTGCTTAATGGGGTTATCCAGCCTTAGGATACAAGTCTGCAGTCAGTACAAGTCTGCAGTCACTCTATGTGCCTGTAGACTTGTGGATCCTCACAGCGCACTCACTATGCACTGTGAGAATTCTCCTGCGCCAGAAGCATGCAGTTTGCATACTTCCGGCCACATTCCAACTAGATGTGTCGGCCACATTCAATATACTTGCATTGAGCAAGGCTGCGCACATCAAGTTGGCACATGACCGCATGTATGCAAACCACATACTTGCGGTCACGTTCCCGGTGCAGGGAGAATCCTCACAGCGAGCAGTGTGCGCGCTGTGAGGATTCACAAGTCTGCAGTCACATAGAGTGTAGACTTGTACCCTAAGGCTGAACAACCCCTTTAAATTTATGTATCACATGTTTTACTTCTTTATAACCATTGAAAAATAAATCATAAAAATGCTTAAAAAGTATGAAAGTGTCTTCATGATTTTTCCTATTTAGCAGGTACTTGAATTGCCTGGAGATCTCAGCACCCAGACCCCCACCAATCGCGCCATAGATACCCGAGAAGGACACAGCTCTGCAGACAGAAAAGCACAGCTCCTGTCAGAGCGAGCACACAGATCTTATTAGAGATTCAATAGAATGCACCTTCCTTTTAGACTAAGTTTTTTATTGAAAACATACTCTGGTCTGTATGTGTGCTCGGACAGGAGCAGTGCAGGAGCTCCTGTCTGCTGAGCTGCTCGCTTCTTGGGAGTCTATTGCATGATTGGTGGAGGTCTGAGGATCGAGACCTCAAGCAGTTCAAGTGACATTAAATATGAAAAAGCAGGAAGAAAGTTTAGTTAATCTTTCATACATATGTTTAATGCCTGTATATTTTCTTATTTCTATTATTCTTATAGAAAATAATGATACAGTCAAAGCAATATCGGTATTTGTTTGTCAGAAATTTTAAATCTATATATTTGATACTTGCATTAAGGTTCGGGAGCTCTCTTCTGCACATCCTGTGTAGCCAGTTACCAGCTCTCAGGGAGCATCTGTCACTCAGAGTGTTTTGCTGGAGAGTTCAAACGCACACAGGTAAGATGATAAGAAATTTCTATTAATGCTGTCGGTGCTGATTTCACATTTCAGAAGGTTGTTGGTTAGTGATGGGCAGTCCGGCTATTTTGGGTGACCTGAATCATTTGGCTCTGCACACCAAACAGATCCCTATTAAATAAGTGTTAACACGCAAGTGATCACATATTTAAGGTAAATTCACTGCTGTCTAATACAGTCATATCGGCAGCCGAATGCCATCATTTTACCCTCAGAGCTATTCAGAAACTGCAAATTTCCCTAGGGTGCCAGCTCCCATCCCTCTTTGTTCCGAAACAGTTGCGAAAAAAAACATCGTAACTGTAGGCACAGATTGTCTAGCTCCTTAGACTCGAGTAGTCCACACCTACATATAAATAACTAACAAAAGACTGACTGCCACTTCCAAACAGAAAACTGGTGTGTACAGGTGCAAACTAAGACTAACCATCTCTATACATAATTGTGAGGAGCTCGCCTTGTTCGAAAGACTATTGGACCAATGAACGTAGAGCGGAATCCATGGCTCTAAGGGATGCAGACTTTTTCCAGCACGGAATACACCGTTTACGTCAATCATATTGCTCTTGTATTAGACATTCACTTGATTGTCAGTTTAGCCTCAGGAATCAATGTTTCCATTCAGTGACAGTAAGCAGAGGAAGACATGCAGGCTGGATCTTGCAGCCATTTGGTAAATTCTAAAAAGTTTATTTTTTTTCTCATTAAAGTACACTCTGCACCCCATCTTGACTGAAAAAAACAGAAATGTAGAAATTTTTGCAAATTTATTAAAAAAGAAAAACTGAAACATCACATGGTCATAAGTATTCAGACCCTTTGCTCAGACACTCATATTTAAGTCATATGCTGTTCATTTCCTTGTGATCCTCCTTGAGATGGTTCTACTCCTTCATTGGAGACCATATGTGTTTAATTAAACTGATAGCACTTGATTTGGAAAGGCACACACCTGTCTATATAAGACCTCACAGCTCACAGTGCATGTCAGACTAAATGAGAATCATGAGCTCAAAGGAACTGCCCAAGGAGCTCAGAGACAGAATTGTGGCAAAGCACAGATCTGGCCTAGGTTACAAAAGAATTTCTGCTTTACTCAAGGTTCCTAAGAGCACAGTGGCCTCCATAATCCTTAAATGGAAGAAGTTTGAGAACACCAGAAGTCTTCCTAGACCTGGCCGTTTAGCCAAACTGAGCAATCATGGGAGAAGAGCCTTGGTAAGAGAGGTAAAGAAGAACCCCAAGATCACTGTGGCTGAGCTCCAGAGATGCAGTAGGGAGATGGGAGAAAGTTCCACAAAGTCAACTATCACTGCAGCCCTCCACCAGTCGGGCCTTTATGGCAGAGTAAAAAGTAAAAATAATTCAGCTCACCTGGTTTTCACATGCTCCTGGTGCAGGGAAGCCCGATAACGTGTGGTCTCACATAAAAGCAACAATATAAATGGAAGAAAAAATCGGCTTCCGGGAAATAGAAGTTTCCAAAATGATTATTTATTCATAGAAAAATGGTTCAAAAACAGTACAGGCAATGAAATAAGATTTGATGGGAAAATCACATCATAAGAACCAGCTACGCGTTTTGAGCATGTTGCTATGCTCTTTGTAAAAGCTGGTTTGACAAAGAGCATAGCAACATGCTCGAAACGCGTAGCTGGTTCTTATGATGTGATTTTCCCATCGAATCTTATTTCATTTCCTGTACTGTTTTTGAACCATTTTTCTATGAATAAATAATCATTTTGGAAACTTCTATTTCCCGGAAGCCGATTTTTTCTTCCATTTATATTGTTTATGGCAGAGTGGCCCAAAGGAAGCCTCTCCTCAGTGCAAGACATATGAAAGCCTGCATAGAGTTGGTTCAAAAACACATGAAGGACTCCCAGACTATGAGAAATAAGATTCTTTTTTTTAAGATCTGGTCTGATGAGATGAAGATAGAACTTTTTGGTGATAATTCTAAGTGGTATGTGTGGAGAAAACCAGGCACTGCTCATCACCTGCCCAATACAATCCCAAGAGTGAAACATGGTGGTGGCAGCATCATGCTGTGGGGGTGTTTTTCAGCTGCAGGGACAGGACGACTGGTTGCAATTGAAGGAGACATGAATGCGGCCAAGTACAGAGATATCCTGGATGAAAACCTCTTCCAGAGTGCTCTGGACCCCAGACTTGGCCGAAGGTTCACCTTCCACCAGGACAATGACCCTAAGCACACAGTTAAAATAACAAAGGAGTGGCTTCAGAACAACTCTGTGACCATTCTTGACTGGCCCAGCCAAAGCCCTGACCTAAACCCAATTGAGCATCTCTGGAGAGACCTGAAAATGGCTGTCCACCAACGTTCACCATCCAACCTGATGGAACTGGAGAGGATCTGCAAGGAAGAATGGCAGGGAATCCCCAAATCCAGGTGTGAAAAACTTGTTGCACCATTCCCAAGAAGACTCATGGTTGTACTAGCTCAAAAGGGTGCTTCTACTCAATACTGAGCAAAGGGTCTGAATTCTTATGACCATGTGATATTTCAGCTTTTCTTTTTTAATAAATTTGCAAAAATTTCTACATTTCTGTTTTTTTTCAGTCAAGATGGGGTGCAGAGTGTACTTTAATGAGAAAAAATTAACCTTTTTAGAATTTACCAAATGGCTGCAATGAAACAAAGAGTGAAAAAATTAAAGGGGTCTGAATACTTTTCGCACCCACTGTACAGATTAATAAAGGTAAATGTAAAGCAATCATTTCATTAATCTCATCAGTATCTCAGGGGCCTCAAGATATTGTTGTCCCAGCCACTAGGCCCATTGTGTAGATGGGGATAGTAGACCCAGGATAGCCTTCACCACAGGGAGTCTCACATGCAATCGCAAGTGATAGGCTTCTGGAATATTCTTCATTCTTTGAGCTAAAAGCAAATGTTTAAGACGGAGGGTGTGAACACTTCTGACCATTCAGGGGGCTAATCCCAGGGAGGGAGGAAGAAGCCACATGTTTTAGTCCTAGAGTTGAGAGAGTGACGTCGAAAGGGGGAGGATCTACGCTGAGGTCCTGGAGCCATGGATGAATGGCTTATTGAATTTGGAGATCAGTTGCCGGCTGGGCTAGACACATGTGCTACAATTGTGGGATCTGTCGTCTGGATTTGATGAACTTTCTTAAGAACTATTGCTGCTCGATACATGGGCTTCGGTCGTGTTATCGTCGTCTAGATTTGATGAACTTTCTTAAGGACTATTGCTGCTCGATACATGGGCTTCGGTCGTGTTATCTATCGTTTAGAGGAGCATGGACTGTGGCTACAGACTATACAGGTGGGACCTACAAAATCTGTGGGCCAACCAAAAATTGGGAGACAGTGAGTATCGCTTGGTGCAGAGGCAGTGGAACTACCGATCCCAGGTTGGGAACTTGTGGACTGAGAGCATTGTATTTCAGCCATTTTACCTGGAATTGTTGTGGAACCATGGATGTAAGGAATAAAATATTGTTGCATCGTGAACCTCCCTAGGTGATTATTACAACCTACAACCTCAGATCTTCACAATAAGTAACAAATAAAGTTGCATTCTGTAGTGCTATAATGTGTGAACATGAAATATATGAAATATGAATTGCATTACTGCTGTAGATAAAAGGAAAAAATGGAGACACTTAGCACATAATTTGGGCAGTCAGTCTTTTGTTATTTATACATAGGCTCTCTGACTGAGCACTCCACCCATCAGCCCATGGCAGTTTTAATTGCAGCAGGGTCCTTTCTACCTATATAAATATATGTTTCAGCCTAGGAGAGGATTCACGTTAGGATAGGTCCTTTGCATCAGGAGGACACCTTGTCGTTGTGTAATGCAGGTGTCTGAAATGCAACGCGCAGAGACACGAAATGAGGGCAGTCAGAGATGTGTAAAAACAATTTATATATAAATAGGTCCAAAAGTAGGTGGACAGAAAGTGTAATAAGGTTATGAAGGGGAGATTTATCAAACATGGTGTAAAATGAAACTGGCTCAGTAGCCCTTAGCAACCAATCAGATTCCACTTTTCATTCCTCACAGACTCTTTGGAAAATTAAAGGTAGAATCTGATTGGTTGCTAAGGGCAACCGAGCCAGTTTCACAGATCTAGTTTTCACACATAGATCTCCCCCAAATCTGTTTTCTTTTCAGATAATTCAGATAACACATAATGGCAAATAATTTAAATACAGATCAAAGAAAATGGATTTTAACAGAGTATTGGAAATCTCAAAATGCTGAAACCGTTAGAGCAAATTGGATTGAAACATTTGGTACTCAAGCCCCAAAGAGACAAAGCATTTACCGCATTCGTGACAAATTCAATGCCACTGGCTCAATCCTTAATGCTCCAAACACTGCTCGACCCAAAACAGTCTGTACAAAAGATAATAAACAACTTGTTGCTGAAATATTTGTTTAGAGTCCAAAAAAGTTCACCAGAAGAGTCTCTTTGGAATTGGGAATTTCATGAGCTTCTATCATGCGAATCCCGAAATCTATTGGGTGGAAAGCTTATCATCCACGTCTAATTCATGGTTTATTGGAGGATGATCCAGACAGGTGGCTGCAATTTAGCGAGATTATGCTTAACGAAATTGAAGAAAATACAGTAATTTTAGATAACATTAAGTAGAGTGATGAAGCTTCTTTCAAATTATTTGGCCATATTAACAGACATAATTGTATTTACTGGGATAATGAGAACATGCATTTAACATTATAGCAACAACTAAATGAGCCTGGGGTCAATGTTTGGGGTGGTATTTCAAGTTTTGGTGTTTTAGGACCAATATTTTTTGATGAAACAGTCACAGGAGATAAGTATCTCGAAATTCTAATGAATCAAGTTGTTCCCCAGTTACAGCAACAGCCTAATTCAAATGACCTTTATTTCCAACAAGATGGGGCCCCTCCACATTATTCAAGAGTAGTCCGCGAGTATCTTGATGAAACATTTCCTAATAAATGGATTGGCCGAAGAGGCCCACTTGATTGGCCAGCACGTTCACCAGACTTGATCCCAATGGATTTTTTCTTTTGGGGAGTACTCAAGGACAAAGTTTATAGTCGAAAACCAAAAAGTGTCAGTGATTTGAAAAATTACATAAGAGATGCATTTCAAGAAATTAATACCCAAAGAGACTTGTGCAAAAATGTTTGTTGAAGCGTAAGAGGCAGACTTCAAAGCTGTGCAAATTGTAATGGAAAACAGTTTGAGCACCTGCGTTGATAAAATTTAAGGGCTTTTGTATTATTGTTCAGAAAAAAATGTAATTGTCAATGTTATGCTTGTGTTAGTAAATATAATTTTATATATAAATCAAAATAAATGTTATTATTTTCTGGCCACCTACTTTTGGACCACTCTGTATAACCAGGCTTTAAACAAGGGGTTAGTAACAAGAATGAACAGGTAATTTACAATAACAATGAACAATCTCCCAAAATAATGTGATGCGCCGTGGCGTGGGAGTCACCATGGCAGTTCTTTAACTCTGTGAATGGCCCTAGCAGGGGTCAACGGTTATTCCCTCTAGGCCGCAAGTATTTTTCTAACAAAGTCAATTAAATCCAGTTTGCCTTTTTCCACTTCGCCTATCCCCCTCCCAACCTGACATCCTAAAACTCACTGTCCCCGGTACCGTGGATCATCATTTGAAGTGATGGCCCTATTCAGCGATGCAGTTCCTCTGTTTCTGCTGGCATGACTCCTCTGACACAGTTATCTCTTATCTCCTCTTTGCTCGGCCATTGGAGGCGGTCTCTCGTGCCTTGGATAGCGGGGTCCAGACCTTGTCAGTCGACGGGCAATGTTCGGTACTGTGAAGTCACTCAGTACCACAAGCAGATCCCGGCTCTCCTCAGCGGCCGCGGCACTCAGCGGTGAATGCGGCATTTGTTCACCGGCGTCCACCTGTCCTGCCTCTTAGGTCTCTGACTCCGACCTGTCAGGCTGGTTTCCTCAGTGCATCCAGCGAGCGTCTCCTTCTCTCTGCAGTTTGGCGCCGAAATCACCCCAGGTTTGGCGCGCTCGACCGTTATATTTAAAAACTCCTCACTGGACATCACCTGACCGAGTCTCACGTTCAAATCTGTTCCCCCTTTAACATTCCTAAGGCATCTTGGTTCCGTTTGATTGTGGTCAACCAGCAGATGACAATAAGGCTTTTTGACTTCTATTACATTCCTCCCTTCTTTTTGCTCGCCAGTCCTCGGGCAAGTGGATTCTTTGCGAGATTGATGCCTCCTTCGAGGCAGCGTAAGTTCAGACAAGAGTTGAGCACACTCCTCTGTTTTCTGTTGAATCTGAGACTGGATAAACTCCTCTTGAGCATACCAGTTAGGAGGGATTCCGGCATTAGCCTATTCAGTTCTGCGGGGTTCCTCCCACGAAGGTGATTCTGGGGTATCTGATGAATCAACCAGTTGAGATTGTAAATCGTCTCCTGATCCATTTTGTATCCCACTCGGGACTGAAAGGCTCAATTGCATTGTAGCCCATCCTTCTTCGTCTTCCAGAGTCACTATGTGTGGCACTTCAGTTAATTTTTCCGCAGGCTCAACTCTGTTACAGTCCTCTACTTCGGACGAACAAGGCCGTAGCATTTTACGGTGCAACACCCTAGATGTTGTGGCATCACCCCCTTCAGGCCTAACCTCATAGACTGAATTCTTTGGGTGGATCTACTTCACCACTTGATATGGTACCGCCTCCCAACGATGGTCTAGCTTACTCCCAACCGGTTTCGCCCTCACTAACACACGATCTCCTGTGTTGCTAATGTTCCTGGGACTAATACCTGCCAGGTCACGTCAAAGACTTTCCGGCATAGCAAGCCATCCTTCAAGAAGAGCTTTTCCCACTGGTCTAAGATTTGTAAGGTAGTTGGGAGTGAAGCAGCTCTGGCCTCCTGGTCGGGTCTCTGACCTAGAGCGACCCATTCCCTAAGCTTTGCCAACTCTGGGTCGGACTGTTGCAACTCCATCCACTCGTCTCTTCAGCGGCCCAGGATTTGAGTGGGCCTTGCGTTTTCTTTGGACTCCTGAGCATCGACTACAGCTGCAGCGAATTGATGAAAATCCGTAATCTCGTCACCTTCCAGTTATTCATCTATATCTCTCTTTGACCCCATCTGAGTGACCCAGGACAGGGCATCTGCCTGAGTGTTCAGGGCCTTGGACCGATAAGCGATTTTGTACTGATATTTGGACATCCTTGCGACCCACCGTTGCTCCAATGCGCCCAGCTTTGCTTTCTCCAAATGAGCCAAAGGGTTATTGCTGTCCGCACTTGTACTTCTGAACCTGACAGGTACTCTGTAAACTTCTCAGTCATGGCCCACACCAGTGCCAGTAACTCCAACTTGAACGAACTGTAGTTGTCTGGATTCTTCTCAGTATCCCGGAGCGACCGACTGGCATACGCAATCACCCGCTCTTTTCCTTCCTGCACTTGAACCAACACTGCTCCCAGTCCATGTAAGCTTCCATCAGTGTACAACACAAAAGGCTGTGAAAAATCAGTGTAGGCCAGAATTGGGGCATTCGTTAGCACCATTTTCAATGCTCGAAATGCTTCTTCCTGTGGACCCCACGGCTTCCTTAGCCGTTCCTCTCAGCAATTCATTAAGCGGGACTGCAATCTTAGCAAATTCTTTTATGAATCTGCGATAATATCCAGAGAGTCCTAGAAACGCCCTCAGCTCCCTTAGGTTGACTGGTGTGAGCCACTTCTGCACTGCCGCTACTTTCTCCGCGGTGGGGTACACTCCCGCACTAGACACAGTGTGCCCCAAATATTCAATCTCTCGCTTGAAGAGATGACATTTGCGGGGCTTGATTTTCAATCCATGCCTCTGAAGTCATTCCAACACTTGTTCCACTCAGCGGAGATGATCTTCAAATGTGGCAGAATAGATGATTATGTCGTCTAGATATATTAAAGTAGCCTCGGAGTTGAGGTCCCCCAAGCATCTCTCCATCAATCTTTGAAAGGTCCCTGGTGCATTTGTCAGTCCAAGAGGCATCCGGTTAAACTCAAGCAAACCCATAGGAATAACAAAGGCAGTTTTTGGACAATCCTTCTCAGCCACTGGCCAGTAGCCACTGGCCAGGTCAAGAGAAGAGAAGAATTTAGCACTTCCTAACGCAGATAGAGACTCTTCAATTCGGGGTAATGGATAAGAGTCCCGTACTGTACATGCATTCAACTTCCGATAGTCTACACAGAATCTCAGGGTACCATCTTTTTTTCAAACCAGTACAATAGGAGCTGCCCAGGGACTCTGACTTTCGCGGATCACGCCGTTCCGCAACATATGAGCCAAGAGTTCTTTCACCTCCTGGTACATTTGAGGTGGAATCTGGCGATACTTCTCTCGAATGGGAGCCATATTTCCTGTGGGTATTTCATGTTGAATGTCCCGAGTGAAGCCGAAATCTTCTTCATGTTGTGCAAACACCCTTTGATAACGCTGTAGAAGCTGTTCAATCTGTCTAACTTGCCCAGCAGAGAACTCAGTAAGATTAGTCTCCATTTTCTCTAAGAGGTGACGCCCAGTTAAGAGTTCTCTTTCCGTTTCTTGTCTCTTGAGGGACACTTCCAGGGTCCATGGTTCCCCTTCTACGGGTGCCAACCCTTTACCATCAGCTCTGGTGAGATCCTCTGGCATTACGCAAACTCGCGCCATCTCTTGGCGGGGCAATAACTGCAAACTTGCACCACTTAGATTAATGCAATGCACGGGTACCCTACCCTGTCACACGGTGGCCAGTGTGCGTGCCACCAGAAGCCCAGAGGGCGCTTCCTCTCCCTCTATTGGTTTAATCTGAATGTCCATACCCTCTAAGGACACATGTGCCGGTACTGGCAAAGTGAGTACAGTCTGTCCCACTGGCAGGGTCACTGTAGCTTCAAGGGGCATTGACACTTTACCCAGATACTGAGAGGTAGCAGGGAATTTTTGAATTTGACTGACTCGCATGAGGTGCTGAAACACCCTCTTGCTGGCTGGGTCACGAATGGCGTGAGTCCAGTTGTTTCTGTCAGAACCCTCAGCCAGGAACTGTCCAACCTCTTTAAGCACATTCATGCCCAGGATTACAATGGGCCCATCGCCTCCAGGTCCTGTGGTCAGTACTATCCCTTTTCGACCAAGGTTCTTTCCGCATGCCTGAACCGACATCCATACCACTCCCACTACTGGGATAGGTAATTGATTAGCCGCTACCAACTTGACAGCAGGTTCCTTCCATGAACGAGCAACTTCTGGAAAGTAACTTTGAAAATACACCTCAGGCATAGTAGTCACCTGAGACCCAGTGTCCATTAAACAATGAATCCGCTGTCCATTAAATTCAGCCCAAATAATAGGCCTCTCGGAGACAATGTCTTCAGAGCTCCTTCTTCCACGCCCTGAAGTTTGAAACCCCACGGTATGCTCCACAACCGTTGGGCGTCTTAGTTTAACGGCTGCCCCCGCTTTCTCTTTTCTCGATTTAGACAGTCTTTAGAGATATGCCCCCTACCGCCGCAGATCAAACACTCTGGTCCTCGCTCCACCGATGGGCTGAGTGCATGACTCGTTGGAGCCCGATAGGAACGTCTTTCTCGCTCCGGTCTCCGTCCACGTGGGGCGGAGCGGTCCATTAGCAAGGGGGCCGCAGGGGTCTCCCTAATAGTGCTCAGCTCATCTCGAAGATCAAGAATTTCCTGACGTATCTCTGGTGCCCAGTCGGGCAGTTGGCGAAAAACGGCATGCTGGGAAGCGAGTGGAGAAGGAGTCGTTGCTTCATGACTTCTGACGGTGGCTTTGAGAACGAGTGCAATTTAAAGAGAAGAGAAGACATGCATCTGAGTAGTGATCACCTGAACCAATAACCAGAAATACATAAGATGATAATTCAAAGTACAACAATTTATTACAATATCTCTAGACACATATACAAAATAATGGACATACCAAAAAAAATTGTTAAAACACCATTAAAAATCAAGTGGAACCATCCACTCCTTAAGGATCCCCCTACTTTAGAATCCTTTCATGATTGTCATAGTTATAGATACATGAATAAATAAATCTATACAGGCTATATAGAATGTCTATGGTGGTCAATATTGCACAATAAGTCTATACAAGCTATATGGAATGTCTATGGTGGTCAATATTGCACAAACCCAGGATGTTCATATATCAGTGGAGGCAAAAAAATGTGTATAGTACAGCTAAATCAGAATGATATCTCCAGCTCATATGTCCTTGATGATTCAGGATGAACCCTATCACCTAGAGCCAAAGATGACAGCTCAATAGAATTAAATAACCATATAAGCATACACATAAATAAACCCACTCGTGGTCAATATACAAGGTGATGGGTCGACTGAACAGTATGGAATCGCCACTTCATATGTCCTTAGCAGTTTAAAGTAAACCCTTTCACCCCAGCCAAAGGATAATGACCCCACTAGATTCATCCAGTTTGGGCAGACAATACTCCCCCAACAGAATACAGACCAAACTTGCACTCTGACCAGCAAATAATAAATAAACGCAGCCTGTTAATAGAAAGGTGTAGATGGGACCTTAATGCCCAACGTGTGTCGCCACACACGGTGGCTTCATCAGGGGCCTCAAGGGTACATGTCCCTGTGTCGCTATATATATAGCCAAGAATGAGAATTACCGGACAATCAGCTGTGTTCCGGGAGACGCCGGAGCTGCGTGCGTGCAAAGGCGGAAGCGCGGTCCACAGAGCCGGAAGTCGTCACAGCGGAGCAGGCGCACAACGTGCCCCCTGCACCACGTGAGCGGCTCTCGTGGCTATGGAAACCAATGCCCTCAAGTCAACCTTACCCACATGTGCCGACGCATGCGCGGTTAGTGTCAATATCCCCACCAGTTATTCCGTGCCTGTAGAGCTGTACCTATCAGGCGGAGAATTCAAAACTCCTACAGGAGCTCCGTATTCCCAAGACTCTAATGGAGGGTAAACTTATGGGAGTGCGCAACCCAACATGTATGTGCCATATTAAGGTATAATAGAATGCACAATACTATGTTATAATGTGGTCCAGAATGACATATACATATACAACACCCACATGTCCTGAAAAGATGTGCACCCCAGGCCACCTAAGGGACACTGTGCAATCCCATGGCTTACATACACAAGATATACATACAGTATATACGATTTTATCAAATGCAATTATAAAGCACCCAAGTCCTGCACCAGAACTCTAGGGCAGGGAATTGTGTCTGTATATCCCTCAGTTGGTACCGTGCACCCTTCATGAGGGACAGGTTGAGCACCACAAGCATACACATAAGTAGACCCACTCTGATTAGTGGTCAGTATATATAGGTAATAGGTCAACTGAACACTATAGTATCCCCATATAACAAGATATAATAGAGTATGATATACTATGCTGTAATATGGTCCAGGGTGCTTATTGCTCACAGGATTACATATACACATATATAACCCCCATGTCCTAAAAAATGTGGATCCTGGGCTACCAAAGGGATATTGAACGATCCCGTGGCCTACAAACACAAGATGTACATATAGTATACAAGATTTAATCAAGTGCAGTTATCAAGCACCCAAGTCCTTCATCAGAACTCTGGGGCAGGAAATTATGTCTATGTATCCCTCAGATGACACCATAAACCCTCTATGAGGGATAAGTTGGGCTCATAACTCCCCCCACCTCAACAAGCCCCCCCATGAGGTGCATTTCCTAGGCATATAATGGCTGTAAATAAACACAATAACTTTATTGAACATCATTACAGTGCACCAGCATACACAGAAGGTGGCAGGGTAAGCACCAATGAAACCTATGTGGCGGAGAATAACAGATGTTGTTAAGTGACATGGTTGTGCTAGACCATCTCACCGTATATTGGCTCCACAGACATATCCAGAGACCTAAGGACATAACCCGCACTGGATTTCCTAATTGATAAAAAAAGAGGAGCTAGAACAAAAATGGGTAATCCCATAAATGATTTTCTATGTGGTCCTAAAGTCCATCATATTGTTCCTCTTTATTGTCTATCTTCCATTATGTCTCAGATCCAGGACACAATTCATGGGGTGTCAGCAATCTTTAGTTCATTATTTCAGACTTAGTCCATGATACCGTTCTCTCTTGGGCACTTTTCTCCACCCCTTTTCTTAGGCTATACCAAGGCCATATGCCCTAAATTGATCAACCTCTTCCAATTCATTTAATAGTATGTTCTTGTGAAGCACATAGGTACTATGAGGTAGATGTGGTTTTTGATCTTCTTGGCATCAACCCGTGCTTCTCAACAGACATACCTTGAGAGAGGAGGCAAAGAAACAAGGACAGAGTAAAGAAGATGTAAATAGACCCATCTCATAGCTGTTTATAGAAGTCTGTAAATAACAGTTCACCATTTAAACCCTGAGGAGCCAGGCTTTGAGAACAGGAACTTCCTCCTCTAAAATCTAGCTTCAGCCCCAACCTCCGGGAAACCCAGACCAGGCCTCAAATGCAGCCGCTCCTTTAAGATCTGCCTCAGGGAGGGGTCCTTCAAGCCAGCAATCAATTGGTCATGCAACACTTCATCCCGTGATCCCAGTCCTTGGTTCCCATCTTGAGCCTTCTTGATGATATGGACCATCACTTCCTATAATTCATTAATGTATTGATTTATGGTTTCATTTTCACCTTGAACCCTCTGAAATAACCACAGGCGTAAATGCCCCAGATCCGTGATATCACCGTGCATGTCCTCCAGAATTTTTATTACTTTGTCCACGGTGTCACGGTCCCCAGGTGGACAATACATTACAGTTTGCCAGGCTTCTCCATCAAGGGTTAGGAGAGCCAACTCAGCCTGAGCTAGGGGATTGAGGGGATACATGCGTAACATACTTCTCAGTCTTTCTACCCAGTCCCACAGTGATGTGCCATCCCCCGTGAACTTGGGAAGGTGGCTGAGCATAGCCCCCAAGGGTATACAGTATGTCCACTGACAGACCCGGTCATAGACTGATCCCCCATCTCGGCGTCTGAATGTTGCATCCTGCCGACTACGCCAAATGTAATGCAGATGTCAGAAATGCAACGCACAGAGACAGGAAATGAGGGCAGTCAGAGATGTGTAAAAACAATTTATATACACTGCTCAAAAAAATAAAGGGAACACTTAAATAACAGAATATAACTCCAAGTAAATCAAACTTCTGTGAAATCAAACTGTCCACTTAGGAAGCAACACTGATTGACAATGTAGTAAGCTCAGGGTGTGTCAGGGTTACTAGTGGGGTGCCTCAAGGGTCTGTCTTGGGCCCTATATTATTTAATATATTTATTAATGATCTAGTGGAAGGGTTGCATAGTAAAATAGCAATATTTGCAGATGATACTAAACTTTGTAAAGTAGTTAATACAGATGAGGATAGGGCACAGCTACAGGAGGATTTAGATAAATTGGGGAGTTGGGCCAAAAAATGGCAAATGGGGTTCAATGCCGATAAATGTAAGGTCATGCACATGGGAAAGAAAAACAGCAGTCACCCATACATATTAAATGGGAAACCGTTGGGGAAATCTGACATGGAGAAGGACCTGGGCGTCTTGGTTAACAGCAAATTAAATTGGAGTGCCCAGTGTCAGGCAGCAGCTGCGAAGGCAAATAGAGTCATGGCATGCATCAGAAGAGGAATAGGGGCATATGATGAGAACATTGTTCTTCCTCTGTATAAAGTGCTGGTAAGGCCGCACTTAGAATATTGTGCACAGTTCTGGGCTCCGGTGCTCAGGAAAGACATATTGGAGCTAGAGAGGGTATAAAGAAGGGCGACTAAGGTAATAAAGGGAATGGAGGGACTAGAATACCCAGAGAGGTTGTCAAAATTAGGCTTATTTACGTTGGAAAAGAGAAGGCTTAGGGGAGACCTCATAAACATGTATAAATACATCAGGGGGCAGTACAGAGATCTCTCCCATGACCTGTTTATACCAAGGATGGTGACAAAGACGAGGGGGCACACTATGCGTCTGGAGGAAAGGAGGTTCCTGCACCAGCATAGAAGGGGATTCTTTACGGTCAGAGCCATGAGACTCTGGAACTCTCTGGGAGAGGAAGTGGTGATGTCCAACTCACTTAATGAGTTCAAGAGAGGCCTGGACGCCTTTCTTGAGAACAATAAAATTACATCTTATGCTTAGTGATAGTTAATTAATCCAGGGATTTAATCTGACTGCCAGATTGGAGTCGGGAAGTGAATTTTCCCTCAATGATGTAAATTGGCCTATACCGTATGTTTTTTTTTTTGCCTTCCCCTGGATCAATGCTGCGGAATAGCTGCAGTGCACAAGAAATAGGCTGAACTGGATGGACGCTTGTCTTTTTTCGGCCTTATAAACTATGTAACTATGTAACTAATCAATTTCACATGCTGTTGTGCAAATGGAATAGACAATAGATGGAAATTATTGGCAATTATCAAGACACACTCAATAAAGGAGTGGTTCTGCAGGTGGGGACCACAGACCACATCTCAGTACCAATGCTTTCTGGCTGATGTTTTGGTCACTTTTGAATGTTGGTTGTGCTTTCACATTCGTGGTAGCATGAGACGGACTGTACAACCCACAGAAGTTGCTCAGGTAGTGCAGCTCATCCAGGATGGCACATCAATGTGAGCTGTGGCAAGAAGGTTTGCTGTGTCTGTTAGCGTAGTGTCCAGAGGCTGGAAGCGCTACCAGGAGACAGGCCAGTACACCAGGAGACGTGGAGGGGGCCATAGGAGGGCAACAACCCAGCAGCAGGACCGCTACCTCTGCCTTTGTGCAAGGAGGAACAGGAGGAGCACTGCCAGAGCCCTGCAAAATGACCTCCAGCAGGCCACAAATGTGCATGTGTCTGCACAAACGGTTAGAAACCGACTCCATGAGGGTGGTATGAGGGCCCAACGTCCACAGATGGGGGTTGTGCTCACAGCCCAACACCATGCAGGACGCTTGGCATTTGCCACAGAACACCAGGATTGGCAAAGTCGCCACTGGCGCCCTGTGCTCTTCACAGATGAAAGCAGGTTCACACTGAGCACATGTGACAGACGTGACAGAGTCTGGAGACGCCGTGGAGAGCGATCTGCTGCCTGCAACATCCTTCAGCATGACCGGTTTGGCAGTGGATCAGTAATGGTGTGGGGTGGCATTTCTTTGGAGGGCCGCACAGCCCTCCATGTGCTCGCCAGAGGTAGCCTGACTGTCATTAGGTACTGAGATGAGATCCTCAGACCCTTTGTGAGACCATATGCTGGTGCGGTTGGCCCTAAGTTCCTCCTAATGCAGGACAATGCCAGACCTCATGTGGCTGGAGTGTGTCAGCAGTGGAATTGAAGCTATGGACTCGCCCGCCCGTTCCCCAGACCTGAATCCGATTGAGCACATCTGGGACATCATGTCTCGCTCCATCCACCAACGTCACGTTGCACCACAGACCGTCCAGGAATTGGCGGATTCTTTAGTCCAGGTCTGGGAGGTTATCCCACAGGAGACCATCCGCAACATCATCACAAGCATGCCCAGGCGTAGTAGGGAGGTCATACAGGCATGTGGAGGCCACACACAATACTGAGCCTCATTTTGGCTTGTTTTAAGAACATTACATCAAAGTTGGATCAGCCTGTAGTGTGTTTTTCCACTTTAATTTTGGGGGTGACTCCAAATCCAGGCCTCCATTGGTTAATAAATTTGATTTCCATTGAAGATTTTTGTGTGATTTTGTCAGCACATTCAACTTTGTACAGAACAAAGTATTCAATGAGAATATTTCATTTATTCAGATCTAGGATGTGTTATTTGAGTGTTACCTTTATTTTTTTGAGCAGTGTATATATATATATATATACAGGGTGGTCCAAAAGTAGGTGGACAGAAAATAATAACATTTATTTTGATTTATATATAAAATTATATTTACTAACACAAGCATTACATTGACAATTAAATTTTATTCTGAACAATAATACAAAAGCCCTTAAATTTTATCAATGCAGGTGCTCAAACTGTTTTCCATTACAATTTGCACAGCTTTGAAGTCTGCCTCTTACGCTTCGACAAACTTTTTTGCACAAGTCTCTTTGGGTATTACTTTCTTGAAATGCATCTCTTATGTAATTTTTCAAATCACTGACACTTTTTGGTTTTCGACTATAAACTTTGTCCTTGAGTACTCCCCAAAAGAAAAAATCCATTGGGGTCAAGTCTGGTGAACGTGCCGGCCAATCAAGTGGGCCTCTTCGGCCAATCCATTTATTAGGAAATGTTTCATCAAGATACAAGATCCGTACTGGATTTCCTAATTGATAAAAAAAGAGGAGCTAGAACAAAAATGGGTAATCCCATAAATGATTTTCTATGTGGTCCTAAAGTCCATCATATTGTTCCTCTTTATTGTCTATCTTCCATTATGTCTCAGATCCAGGACACAATTCATGGGGTGTCAGCAATCTTTAGTTCATTATTTCAGACTTAGTCCATGATACCGTTCTCTCTTGGGCACTTTTCTCCACCCCTTTTCTTAGGCCATACCAAGGCCATATGCCCTAAATTGATCAACCTCTTCCAATTCATTTAATAGTATGTTCTTGTGAAGCACATAGGTACTATGAGGTAGATGTGGTTTTTGATCTTCTTGGCATCAACCCGTGCTTCTCAACAGACATACCTTGAGAGAGGAGGCAAAGAAACAAGGACAGAGTAAAGAAGATGTAAATAGACCCATCTCATAGCTGTTTATAGAAGTCTGTAAATAACAGTTCACCATTTAAACCCTGAGGAGCCAGGCTTTGAGAACAGGAACTTCCTCCTCTAAAATCTAGCTTCAGCCCCAACCTCCGGGAAACCCAGACCAGGCCTCAAATGCAGCCGCTCCTTTAAGATCTGCCTCAGGGAGGGGTCCTTCAAGCCAGCAATCAATTGGTCATGCAACACTTCATCCCGTGATCCCAGTCCTTGGTTCCCATCTTGAGCCTTCTTGATGATATGGACCATCACTTCCTATAATTCATTAATGTATTGATTTATGGTTTCATTTTCACCTTGAACCCTCTGAAATAACCACAGGCGTAAATGCCCCAGATCCGTGATATCACCGTGCATGTCCTCCAGAATTTTTATTACTTTGTCCACGGTGTCACGGTCCCCAGGTGGACAATACATTACAGTTTGCCAGGCTTCTCCATCAAGGGTTAGGAGAGCCAACTCAGCCTGAGCTAGGGGATTGAGGGGATACATGCGTAACATACTTCTCAGTCTTTCTACCCAGTCCCACAGTGATGTGCCATCCCCCGTGAACTTGGGAAGGTGGCTGAGCATAGCCCCCAAGGGTATACAGTATGTCCACTGACAGACCCGGTCATAGACTGATCCCCCATCTCGGCGTCTGAATGTTGCATCCTGCCGACTACGCCAAATGTAATGCAGATGTCAGAAATGCAACGCACAGAGACAGGAAATGAGGGCAGTCAGAGATGTGTAAAAACAATTTATATACACTGCTCAAAAAAATAAAGGGAACACTTAAATAACAGAATATAACTCCAAGTAAATCAAACTTCTGTGAAATCAAACTGTCCACTTAGGAAGCAACACTGATTGACAATGGAGTAAGCTCAGGGTGTGTCAGGGTTACTAGCGGGGTGCCTCAAGGGTCTGTCTTGGGCCCTATATTATTTAATATATTTATTAATGATCTAGTGGAAGGGTTGCATAGTAAAATAGCAATATTTGCAGATGATACTAAACTTTGTAAAGTAGTTAATACAGATGAGGATAGGGCACAGCTACAGGAGGATTTAGATAAATTGGGGAGTTGGGCCAAAAAATGGCAAATGGGGTTCAATGCCGATAAATGTAAGGTCATGCACATGGGAAAGAAAAACAGCAGTCACCCATACATATTAAATGGGAAACCGTTGGGGAAATCTGACATGGAGAAGGACCTGGGCGTCTTGGTTAACAGCAAATTAAATTGGAGTGCCCAGTGTCAGGCAGCAGCTGCGAAGGCAAATAGAGTCATGGCATGCATCAGAAGAGGAATAGGGGCATATGATGAGAACATTGTTCTTCCTCTGTATAAAGTGCTGGTAAGGCCGCACTTAGAATATTGTGCACAGTTCTGGGCTCCGGTGCTCAGGAAAGACATATTGGAGCTAGAGAGGGTATAAAGAAGGGCGACTAAGGTAATAAAGGGAATGGAGGGACTAGAATACCCAGAGAGGTTGTCAAAATTAGGCTTATTTACGTTGGAAAAGAGAAGGCTTAGGGGAGACCTCATAAACATGTATAAATACATCAGGGGGCAGTACAGAGATCTCTCCCATGACCTGTTTATACCAAGGATGGTGACAAAGACGAGGGGGCACACTATGCGTCTGGAGGAAAGGAGGTTCCTGCACCAGCATAGAAGGGGATTCTTTACGGTCAGAGCCATGAGACTCTGGAACTCTCTGGGAGAGGAAGTGGTGATGTCCAACTCACTTAATGAGTTCAAGAGAGGCCTGGACGCCTTTCTTGAGAACAATAAAATTACATCTTATGCTTAGTGATAGTTAATTAATCCAGGGATTTAATCTGACTGCCAGATTGGAGTCGGGAAGTGAATTTTCCCTCAATGATGTAAATTGGCCTATACCGTATGTTTTTTTTTTTGCCTTCCCCTGGATCAACGCTGCGGAATAGCTGCAGTGCACAAGAAATAGGCTGAACTGGATGGACGCTTGTCTTTTTTCGGCCTTATAAACTATGTAACTATGTAACTAATCAATTTCACATGCTGTTGTGCAAATGGAATAGACAATAGATGGAAATTATTGGCAATTATCAAGACACACTCAATAAAGGAGTGGTTCTGCAGGTGGGGACCACAGACCACATCTCAGTACCAATGCTTTCTGGCTGATGTTTTGGTCACTTTTGAATGTTGGTTGTGCTTTCACATTCGTGGTAGCATGAGACGGACTGTACAACCCACAGAAGTTGCTCAGGTAGTGCAGCTCATCCAGGATGGCACATCAATGTGAGCTGTGGCAAGAAGGTTTGCTGTGTCTGTTAGCGTAGTGTCCAGAGGCTGGAAGCGCTACCAGGAGACAGGCCAGTACACCAGGAGACGTGGAGGGGGCCATAGGAGGGCAACAACCCAGCAGCAGGACCGCTACCTCTGCCTTTGTGCAAGGAGGAACAGGAGGAGCACTGCCAGAGCCCTGCAAAATGACCTCCAGCAGGCCACAAATGTGCATGTGTCTGCACAAACGGTTAGAAACCGACTCCATGAGGGTGGTATGAGGGCCCAACGTCCACAGATGGGGGTTGTGCTCACAGCCCAACACCATGCAGGACGCTTGGCATTTGCCACAGAACACCAGGATTGGCAAAGTCGCCACTGGCGCCCTGTGCTCTTCACAGATGAAAGCAGGTTCACACTGAGCACATGTGACAGACGTGACAGAGTCTGGAGACGCCGTGGAGAGCGATCTGCTGCCTGCAACATCCTTCAGCATGACCGGTTTGGCAGTGGATCAGTAATGGTGTGGGGTGGCATTTCTTTGGAGGGCCGCACAGCCCTCCATGTGCTCGCCAGAGGTAGCCTGACTGTCATTAGGTACTGAGATGAGATCCTCAGACCCTTTGTGAGACCATATGCTGGTGCGGTTGGCCCTAAGTTCCTCCTAATGCAGGACAATGCCAGACCTCATGTGGCTGGAGTGTGTCAGCAGTGGAATTGAAGCTATGGACTCGCCCGCCCGTTCCCCAGACCTGAATCCGATTGAGCACATCTGGGACATCATGTCTCGCTCCATCCACCAACGTCACGTTGCACCACAGACCGTCCAGGAATTGGCGGATTCTTTAGTCCAGGTCTGGGAGGAGATCCCACAGGAGACCATCCGCAACATCATCACAAGCATGCCCAGGCGTAGTAGGGAGGTCATACAGGCATGTGGAGGCCACACACAATACTGAGCCTCATTTTGGCTTGTTTTAAGAACATTACATCAAAGTTGGATCAGCCTGTAGTGTGTTTTTCCACTTTAATTTTGGGGGTGACTCCAAATCCAGGCCTCCATTGGTTAATAAATTTGATTTCCATTGAAGATTTTTGTGTGATTTTGTCAGCACATTCAACTTTGTACAGAACAAAGTATTCAATGAGAATATTTCATTTATTCAGATCTAGGATGTGTTATTTGAGTGTTACCTTTATTTTTTTGAGCAGTGTATATATATATATATATACAGGGTGGTCCAAAAGTAGGTGGACAGAAAATAATAACATTTATTTTGATTTATATATAAAATTATATTTACTAACACAAGCATTACATTGACAATTAAATTTTATTCTGAACAATAATACAAAAGCCCTTAAATTTTATCAATGCAGGTGCTCAAACTGTTTTCCATTACAATTTGCACAGCTTTGAAGTCTGCCTCTTACGCTTCGACAAACTTTTTTGCACAAGTCTCTTTGGGTATTACTTTCTTGAAATGCATCTCTTATGTAATTTTTCAAATCACTGACACTTTTTGGTTTTCGACTATAAACTTTGTCCTTGAGTACTCCCCAAAAGAAAAAACCCATTGGGGTCAAGTCTGGTGAACGTGCCGGCCAATCAAGTGGGCCTCTTCGGCCAATCCATTTATTAGGAAATGTTTCATCAAGATACTTGCGGACTACTCTTGAATAATGTGGAGGAGCCCCATCTTGTTGGAAATAAAGGTAATTTGAATTTGGCTGTTGCTGTAACTGGGGAACAACTTGATTCATTAGAATTTTGAGATACTTATCTCCTGTGACTAGTGTTGAGCGATACCTTCCGATATCAGGAAATATCGGATCGGATTGGATCGGGCCTGACACTGTGGAGCGCAAGCATGCCTGCGCTTCTCAGTGTCTGCGGGATGACAGGCTGGATGGCAGCTTTCTGCTGCGATCCAGCCTGTCATCTCGATGTAGCAGAGTTGAAGCTGTCCTGGGAACCATGGAAAGGTAAGGATGATGTTGCTTTATTATTTTACTTTTATTGCAGGAGATCGTTGGCTTCAGCTGGAATGGGCGTGACGGTAAGTATGGTTTAATTTAGAACATTAAAGAATTGTGTGTTTATTTCAATTAAAGGACTTTATTCTGCGTGTTGTGTTTTTTTTAAATACTTTACTAGAAATTCATGGCGGTCATGTCTAATATTGGCGTGACCCCATGAATTTCGGGCTTAGGGCCAGCTGATAATGCCAAGCTGGCCCTAACCCCTTTATTACCCAGTGAGCCACCACACCAGGGCACTGGATGAGTTGGGTACAGCGCCAGAAGATGGCGCTTCTATGAACGCGCCATTTTCCGGGGTTGCTGCAGACTTCAATTTGCAGCGGGTGGGGCCCAGAAAGCTTGGGCCTCCCTACGCTGCAGATTCCAGCCCCCAGCTGCCTAGTTGTACCTGGCTGGACACAAAAATAGGGCGAAGCCCCACGTATTTTTTTTTTTTAATTATTTCATGAAATTCATGAAATAATTAAGAAAAAAAGAGCTTCCCTATATTGTTGTGTCCAACCAGGTACAAATAGGCAGCTGGTGGTTGGGGGCAGCCCGTTCCTGGATGCTGTCACAGCCAGACACTGAGGAGCGCAAGCATGCCTGCGCTTCTCAGTGTCTGCGGGATGACAGGCTGGATGGCAGCTTTCTGCTGCGATCCAGCCTGTCATCTCGATGTAGCAGAGCTGGAGCTGTCCTGGGAACCATGGAAAGGTAAGGATGATGTTGCTTTATTATTTTACTTTTATTGCAGGAGATCGTTGGCTTCAGCTGGAATGGGCGTGATGGTAAGTATGGTTTAATTTAGAACAATAAAGAATTGTGTGTTTATTTCAATTAAAGGACTTTAGTCTGGGTGTTGTGTTTTTTTTAAATACTTTACTAGAAATTCATGGCTGATAATACAAAGCTGGCCCTAACCCCTTTATTACCCAGTGAGCCACCGCACCAGGGCCCTGGATGAGCTGGATACAGTGCCAGCAGATGGCGCTTCTATGAACGCGCCATTTTCCGGGGTGGCTGCGGACTGCAGTTCGCAGCGGGGGGGGCCCACAAAGCTTGGGCCACCCTGCGCTGTGGATTCCAGCCCCCAGCTGCTCAGTTGTACCTGGCTGGACACAAAAATAGGGCGAAGACCCATGTATTTTTTTTTTTTACTTATTTCATGAAATTCATGAAATAATAATAAAAAAAAGGGCTTCCCTATATTCATGTGTCCGGCCAGGTACAAATAGGCAGCTGGGAGTTGGGGGCAGCCCGTTCCTGGATGCTGTACCTGGCTGGCATACAAAAATATGGCAAAGCCCACGTCAAAATTTTGGGGAAAAATTAATTAAAAAATAAATAATAATTTAGTGACTGCATCTTTATTAACCCCTCAAGTGTCATTTAGTGTTAAAATAAAGGATTTATTAAAAAAAAAATTGGCGTGGGATCCCCCATAATTTTAGTCTCTAGCGGAGGTTAAGCAGATGGCTGGGGCAGATGTTTGAAGCCTGGGAAGGGGGTAATACCCACAGAGCTTCCCAGGCTACTAATATCAGCCCCCAGCTGAATACCTAGCCTTTGCTAGCTATTAAAATGGGAGACCCCCCAAAAAAATGACGTGGGGGTCCCCCCTATTTTAATAGCTAGCAAAGGCTAGGCAGACAGCTGGGGGGTGATATTAATAGCCCAGGAAGGGTGCCATGAATATTGGCCCCCTCTCAGGCTAGAAACACCAGCCGTCAGCCGCCCCAGAAATGGTGCATCCATAGGATGCGCCAATTCTGGCACTTAGCCTCGCTCTTCCACGCTGCCCTGGTGCGGTGGCAGGGGGTAATAGTGGTGGGGTTCATGTCAGCGCCAGCTGCCATGAATCCCAGGTTAGTAATGATGGGCATCTATAAGACACCCCCATTACTAACCTACAAAGTGTTAAAAAGAAAAAACACACACTACTCCCAGAAAAAAATAATTTATTTTAAATAAAACACACCATTTTATTTAATTCTTAGTTTACTAAAAAAAAAATAGTTACCTGTCCACGTTCCTGCGCTGATCTCCCATGCACAGCTGTCACATCTGGAGATGGTGACAGCTGTGCATGGCTGCTGTAAGCTCACACTGCCGGGAACACGTCCGCTCCCGGCAGCGTGAGCCCCAGACTGAGGTCACCGGAGTGCATTCAGTCAGCGCAGCTCCGGAGACCTCCTTTACGGCACTGCTGTACCGTGGGAATTTCTCACGGTACAGCAGGGCCGTAAAGGAGCTAACCGGAGCAGCGCTGCCTGAACTCCGGCGAACCCGCTTATGCAATGACGGGGCTGCTTTACGGCCCCGGCATTCTAGCGTCGGCAGCGGTTCAGAGCGGTCACATCGTGGGACACTCGTGGACTACTACGGAGGGGTAAGGATAAGGTTGTGGTTTATTATTTTATATTTTATTACAGGAGATCGATGGCTTCAGGGAATTAGGTGTCTAGGTGAGTATAGGTGTAGTTTTTTATTTTTTACTTTATTTTAGGTGGCGATCGGCGGGGACAGGTAATGTATAAACTAATTTATTTTAGGTAACCACTAGCCACCAATGAAATGTATTTAAAATTTATTGGGGACCAAAAACAAATATATATGGGGGCCTAAAAGAATAAAAGATGTATAGGGGCAAAAATAACATATGGGGCAGTTTAAATAGCAGGATCAGGCTGATAGGAAATACTGCTCCCATCAAGCTGATCCTGCTGACACGAGTGGACGGGGGACAGACATAGGCCGATGGGAGTAGTAGTGTCACATCGGCCTATGTCTGCCTGCACGCACACACCCGCAGACATCCCACAGACACCGCGCACACCCGCAGACATCGCACAGACACCGCGCACACCCGCAGACATCGCACAGACACCGCACAGATACCGCGCACACCCGCAGACATCGCACAGACACCGCACACACCCGCAGACATCGCACAGACACCCCGCACACACTCGCAGACATCGCACAGACACCGCGCACACACTAATCATGACGGGTCTGGGAGGTGAGGCTGACCTGTGTGGCCGTGGGAAAGTTCATGTGAGTTCATGCAGTCAAGCATGAACTCACATGAACCCTCTGAGGGCACCGCGGCTACTTCAAATGAACAGCTGATCGGCATCACCTGATACCTCAGCCGTTCATTTGAAATAACCGGCGGGAAAGCGCAGCACAGAACGGGAAAGCCGGCGGTGAAGTCTTTTCACCGCCGGCTTCCCCGCCCGGGTCCTTCGCTCCCCGCTCCTTGGTGCTGCGCTCCCCGCCCGGTCCTAACTTACGATCAGGATGGGGGGAGCGGAGGATCGGGGTGGGAGGCTGCGGGGAAGCAGTATGGGGCTGTGTGATTGTTTAAAAGCCGTCGGCTTTTTACCGCCCGCCGGCTTTTAAGCAATCAGGAGAATTCTCTCACGCTGGGATGGCATTCTGATGACAGGCTGGATCGCAGCTGAGCGCTGCCATCCAGCTTGTCATCCTTCAGAGACACTGCAGAGCGCAGGCATTATGGGAACTTCCGATTCCGGTATTCGATATTCTAAAAGTATCGGAATTAAGTATCGGAATTCCGATACCGCGAATATCGGCCGATACCCGATATTTCAGTATCGGAATGCTCAACACTACCTGTAACTGTTCCATCAAAAAATATTGGTCCTAAAACACCAAAACTTGAAATACCACCCCAAACATTGACACCAGGCTCATTTAGTTGTTGCTCTAATGTTAAATGCATGTTCTCATTATCCCAGTAAATACAATTATGTCTGTTAATATGGCCGGATAATTTGAAAGAAGCTTCATCACTCCACATAATGTTATCTAAAATTACTGGGTTTTGTTTGATAAATCTCCCCCTTCATAACCTTATTACACTTTCTGTCCATGTACTTTTGGACCACCCTGTATAACCAGGATTTAAACAAGGGATTAGTAACAAGAATGAACAGGTAATTTACAATAGCAACGAACAATCTCCCAAAATAATGTGATGCGCCCTGGCGTGGGAGTCACCACAGCAGTTCTTTAACTCTGTGAATGGCCGTATCAGGGGTCATCGGTTGTTCCTGCTAGGCCGCAAGTCTTTTTCTAACAAAGTCAATTAAATCCAGTTTGGCTTTTTCCACTTCGCCCGTCCCCCTCCCAACCTGACATCCTAAACCTCACTGTCCCCGATATAGTGAATGATCGTTTGAAGTGACGGCCCTATTCAGCGATGCGGTCCCTCTGTTTCTGCTGGCGTGACTCCTCTGATGCAGTTTTCTCTTAGCTCCTCTTTGCTCGGCCGTTGGAGGGGGTCTCTCACGCCTTGGATAGCGGGGTCCAGACCTTGTCGGTTGACTGGCAATGTTGGGTACTGTGAAGTCACTCAGTACCACAAGCAGAACCCGGCTCTCCTCAGCTGTCGCGGCACTTGGGGGACCTCTGCGGTGAATCCAGCATTTGTTCACCGGCGTCCGCCTGTCCTTTCTCGTAGGTCTATGACTCCGACCTGTCAGGCTGGTTGCCTTAGCGCATCCAGCGCGCATCTCCTTCTCTCTGCAGCTTGGCGCCGAAATCACCTCAGGTTTGGTGCGCTCGACCGTTATATTTAAAAACTCCTCACTGGACATCACCTGACTGAGTCTCATGTTCAAATCTGTTCCCCCTTCAACATTCCTAAGGCATCTTGGTTCCGTTTGATTGTGGTCAACCAGCAGATATTACAGTTGGCTGCAGGGTATGCATGAATTGGCCTTTGTCAGGTCCCCCTGTTGCCATATCTGGATTTGATTAACTTTCTTAAGGACTATTGCTGCTCGATACATGGGCTTCGGTTGTGTTATCTATCGTGTTGTGGGGTGCCAACGGGCTGATCTCGCGATCTCCTTTTATCGGGGATTCCTCACATGCCACTGTCACTACTTACAGCAGCAATATGAGGAGTTAAAGCGCTGAGATCAGCAGTATGTCTGGTCTTAGCACTTGCAGCAGGAGCCTGATGGAATCTGCTCTAAACTAGATTGCAATAAATAAAGTATTATCTTTATTCTGTTGGTCAGTATGAATATGTATGAATATACTGTTTGAAAAAAATAATTTGTTTTCGGGTTGCCATATTCTGAGAACCACAAGTTTCACAATTTTCCATCAGCAGAAATATATGAAGTCTTATTTTTTACGGGATATGTAGTTTTCGTTGGTGGAATTTTGAGGTACATGTGACTTTTTGATCACTTTTTATTAACTCTTTGGCAAGCAAAAAGAACAAAAAAATTGCTATTTTAGATTTTAGTTTTTTAAACACCATTGGTATAATTGTCATGTTATCTTTATTCTGCAGTTTGATACGATCACGGAAATAACAAATTTTATATAGGATTTTTTTTATGCTTTGCTACTCTTGCATGCGAAATTACTTAATAACAAATATTTTTTTCTGGTCACTATATGCTGATACCCATAACTTTCTTATTTTTCTATAGATGGGGCTGTATGAGGGCTTGTTCTTTTGCGGGACAAGCTGTAGTTTGTACTGATACCATTTTTTTGTACATATTACTTTTTAATCACTGTTTATCTTTTTTTTTGTCGTAGGCATTACAAAAAAACATAAAATCTGGATTTGTTTTTAATATTTGACTGACATACTAATGATATTCTGCTGGTCAATATGATTGTGTTGATATCCAATTTGTAATTTTTTTTATGTTTTACTACTTTTTCACAAAAAAAAGGCTTTTTTAGTTATTATATTGTTACTGTACTGTATATTGTATTTCATTGATACAGTTTTTTAGTACAGTTTTTACGAAATTTGTGACACCAAATATATGATATTTATCTGTGGGCTGGTTGGAGAGTTGAGTTTTGTTTTACAGATATGCTATATTTATTATTAAAACTGTGATTTTATTTTTTTTTATATTTTTTGGAACAGCACTTAAAAACATTTTTTTTTCTTTTTACAATACTTGCGAGTCCCATAAGAGGACTGTGACCTGCGATCCTTTGATCGAATTGATACACTACATTGTACTACAAAACATTATCTTCCCTGTCAGTCTTTGATTGACAGTCCCGCTCCCAGCAGGATCTGATTAGCTGAAAGATATGGCAGACAGGGAAGCAAGCCTTTGTCAGACCCCACTGTTGCCATATCAACCATTGGCACCTTGCAATCGTGTTGTAGGGTGCCAGTGGGCTGACAAAGGGAGTGATCTCCTTATATCAGATTCCTCACATGCCGCTGTCAGTACTTTCAACAGCAATATGAGGAGTTAAAGTGCTGAGATCAGCAATATGTCCGGTCTTAGCACTTGCAGCAGGAGCCTGATGGAAACAGCTCTAAACTAGACACTGTCCATTCAAAAGATTGCAAAAATGTTTCAGAGAAAAAAAAATTATGTAAATTGCCTCTTCACAGAGGAAGAGGGCTAGAATTGATGGAAAAGCTCAGAGTACGCCGTAGTCTAAAAGAGACCATGTGCACATACCCTAAAGGCACACATGTCTACCTCTGGCCCATGGGCCAAATCTGGCCCGCAGGGTGATTATATTTGGCCCGCGATGTCGACACCGCCCCCATATCATACTGTATGGAGGCCTATACAGGGCCCATTATACTGTGTGGAGGACTATGCAGGGCCCATTATACTGTAGGGAGCACTATGTGTTGCCCATTATACTGTATGGAGGGCTGTTAATAGGTATCAAGGTTGGCCCGCAACTTTGTCCAAGTTTTTTGAGTTTGACATCCCTGCCTTAAGGTATGCGCACACTTTTTTTTAGGCAGACAAAAACAACGAATTGTCTAGCTGAAGCAATGTCAGAAAATAATCCTTTATTTGGGGAGTTTTTGAATGATTGTTTCCTGAAGTGGATTTGAAGAGATTTTTTTTTCCTCTGGGATCTAAGGGGTAATGTTTCTCCTTGTGGAGAGTGACAAGCCAGCCCCGGCATGTCAGTGTGAGGAGACTTAAACACCTTGCATGCTCCTCTGGGAAATTAAAAATTGCCTCTTCAGAGAGGAAGAGGACTAGAACTCTAATGCCACCTATTGGAAGTAGCAATTGTAAAAGTCAATATTGCCCCTTTAACATGACGTTTAAACCTCCTTACATTGCCATGCCAGGCATGGCTTGTCTTTCTCCACAAGGAGAAATGATACCCCTTAGAGCCCAGAGGAAAAAAAAAATCTCTTCAAAACCACTTCAAGAAACAAAAAAAAATGTAAGTAACTTTCTTTTAACTGAGCTCACCTGGCAAACACAGGCGTTTAAGATTGATTTCAGACATCCAAAGAGCCCCAAGACACAATACTATCCATGAGTTTATTTGAAAAACAAAAAGTTACATCTTCATGACACTTAAATACAATTTGCATAATTTGGAACACGGCGTTGGCATCAATAAATGTAATATCTTTTGTGACCTCAAATCCGCATGCGGAAACGCACAAATAATGGACATGTTGCAGATTTTTCCGCAAGGAAAATCCGCTGCGGAAAATTCCGCAGCATGTGCACAGAACATGCGGATTTTCATTGGAGACCATGGGGCACGTATTACCAAGCATTTTTAAAGCATTTCCGCTGCAGAAATTCCACATCAAAAATGCTTGAAAAGCGCATAGTGGGCACGCAGCCTGAGGGGTGCACGCATGTGGGGTGGTTGCATGCGTCTTCTTGTGCAAAGTGTCTTCGGAGCTAAGTGGCAGTTATGTCAGGGCAGGAGTCAGGTGACCCACACTTTGACTGCTTACTCTCTTTTAACTATGTTTTTGTTAGTTTTTACTTTTTCCCCTATATTCCTCCACTTTCTACTAACCCCCTTAATCCGCACACCTAGTAATGAACTCTTCATCTCTCCCTCCATCCTCCCCATCCATCTCACCTCCTCCTCGGAACTATTCCTCAACATTCAATCCTGTGTCTCCAAACACAGACAACCACCCTATGCCCTCTCCTGCTCCCACCTGCTCCTCCTCACTGCCAGTGACATCTCTCCAAATCCTGGTCCTCCTCACCACAGTCACTTCTACCTCCTATCCACGATCTACTACAAACTCTCGCAACCTTTCTAACCTCATACCCATCTACCCAGTCCCCGCTTTCCCAGTTGCAGTAACAGGTGCTCTATGGAGTGCTCTCTCCGTCTGCAACAAACTTTCCTACATTCATGATCTTTCATTACTGACAAACTTTCCTTCCTTGCCATCACCGAAACCAGGCTCACCCCCTCTGACATGGCCTCTCTAGCCGCACTTTCGTATGGCAGATTCCACCTTTCCCACACCCCTGTAAACATGGTGGAGGCATAGGTTTTCTCCTGTCAGACACCTGCGCCTTCACCCAAATCCCACTACCGCCCTCCGTTACTTTTTTTGAGGTGCACTGTGTGCGCATCTACTCCCCCTCCAACCTCCAGCTGGCTATCATTTACCGCCCCCGAGGGCCAGCCACCACTTTCTTTGACCACTTCACCATCTGGCTGCTTCACTTCCTCTCCACTGACATCCCCACTATCATCATGGGTGACTTCAACATCCCCATTGACACTTCCCACTCATCTGTCTCTAAGCTCCTATCCCTCACTTCCTCCTTCGGCCTTGCTCAATGGTCTGCGGCAGCTACTCACAAAGATGGCCACATACTAGACCTCATCTTCACCCGCCTGTTCCCTATCTAACCTCTCTAACTCACCTCTCCCTCTTTCTGACCACAATCTACTTTCATTCTCTGCCTTCTCCTCTCCAGGTCCACAATCCCCACTTCAAAAACTTACACACCCTCGCAGAAATCTCAAACACTTTGACTCACACTCACTCTCTGAATCCCTTCTCCCTCTTACAGGCATAAATTCCTTACAGATTTTGCTGCTGCATTATATAACACCACAACAGCTGCAGCTCTCGATTCGGTCTCCCCTCTGACACATACCAAAGCTCGCACACTCAATAGGCAATCCTGGCACACCAACCTGACTAAAGAACTGCGAAGGGTCTCCAGGGTGAGATGGAAAAGATCCCACTCCAACAAGCACTTCATCGCATTCACACAATCCCTCACTATTTTCAAGTCCACACTCACAGCAAGAACATACTTCTCATCTCTCATATCCTCTCTGTCTCACAACCCAAAACAGCTATTCAACACTTTCAATTCTCTCCTCCATCCCCCAGCGCCTCCTCCCTCTCCTCTCAGCTGAAGAGTTTGCCTCCTTCTTCAAGCAGAAGATAGACACCATCAGACAAGGCTTTTGCCTAAAGTCCCCAAAGCCTCTCCTCATATCTACTCAACCTTCCTCCTCCAAAAATAAATTCTCCACCATTACAGAAGATCAAGTTTCCTCTTTACTCTCCAAATCACATCTCACCACCTGCGAACTTGACCCAATCCCGTCCCATCTCATCTCATCTCTAACCTTACCACAGTCTTTATCCCAACCCTAACCCACCTCTTCAACCTGTCACTAACAACCAGCGTCTTCCCTTCATGTTTCAAACATGTCTCAATTACACCCATCCTCAAAAAGCCCTCCCTTGACCCATCCTCTCTGACTAGCTATCGCCCCATATCACTTCTCCCCTATGCCTCAAAACTACTGAAACAACATGTCCACCTTGAACTGTCCTCCCATCTCTCCTCATGCTCCCTCTTTGACCGCTTACAATCTGGCTTCACTCCACTGAAATTGCCCTGACTAAAGTCACCAACGACCTACTGACCGCCAAATCCAAGCGACACTACTCCGTCCTCCTACTCCTGGACCTGTCATCTACCTTCGACACAGTGGACCATTCCCTCTTACTACAGACTCCAGGGGCTGCTGTTATTAAAGAGGTTGTCCATTACTTTTACACTGATGGCCTATCCTTAGGATAGGTCATCAATGTCTGATCGGCTGGGGTCCGACCCCCGGCACTCCCGCCGATCAGCTAATATCGGTGGCGGAGGCCGGAAGTACTTACTTGCGGAGCTGGCCATCTACTTGTAGTGGCCGCCGCAGGGTACTGCACATTCGCCTCCTATTCAAATCAATAGGAGGCGGATGTGCAGTAACAAGCCGCGGCCAGCTCAGCAAGTAAGTACTGCCGCCACCACCGACAACAGCTGATCGGTGGGGGTGCCAGGTGTCAGACCCTGGTTATACAGACATTGATGACCTATCCTAAGGCTATCAATGCAAAAGTAGTGGACAACCTCTTTAATTATTAAAAATTGTTTAGAATATTTCATTTCAGGTGTGATGTATTTTGATACATGATGTGATGGATAAAGAATGGTGTCTAGGATTTTCACCAAAATTTTCTGACACATTTTTGAGAAAACATCCACTCCTTCGCAAAGTTGCTGAGTAGAGTTGGGTGGGTCGATTCACGGGACTCCAGTCTATTGTCTATATCAGTTCTATGTGACCGCTAGATGGGAGGTCTCCGACTCTCTTACATTTCAGGATCCCTTGCGTGGCTTTTGTTTAGCCGGACTGGCACAGCAATATATGTGTGCAACACTGCAATGATAATTTCTCCCCAGCCCAGTTAATCGAAAGCCGGGCTGAGGATCCCGGTAAGTAAGAGAATCATGAGCCTCCTATCCAGCAGCCAGAAACGAGTGACCTGGTAGATGGACTAGAATTCTGCGAATCGATTAACCAAACTCTATTACAGAGACATGTTCATAGGACAGCAAGTGATGTATTACAGAATTAGGCAAACACTACACTAAAACCCAATAAGTGATTTTTCTCATATGTGTAGAAAAAACAGACAGCTATCCATCAGTCTACTGAATCAGATTTTCATCAGTCTGTTTTTACCATCAGTTTCATCAGTTTTTCTCATATTAAAGAAGCACTCCCATTAAAGCTTTTATCCTGTTAATATATTGTAGTCATCATATTATATAACACTGTGTACTTCCAATTGCTCATTTTGCCCCTCTATCCAGCTAATTATTCTCTTTTTCTCTATGAAGAAACAGGAAGTCTCTTGTCCCTGCATTTATCATCCCTCTCTTCAACTCCTGACACAGCTGCTCTGCTCGTCCCGCTGCCATTGACTTTTGCAGTGACTACAGGGAAAATGTACCTCCTGTTTCTACATAAAGCTTAGAAGGATCAGCTAGTTAGTTTTTAATCAAGTGATATCATAGACCTAATGGAAAAACAGAAGAATTAGCTGGGTAGAAGAGCAAAATGAGCAATTGTAAGTACACAATGCAATGTAATATGATGACTGCAATATATTAAGGCTATGTGCCCACGATGCAGAAATGCTGCATATTTTTTACGCTTCTCCCTGGCAGGAAAAACGCATGTGGTTTTTACATGCGTTTTTCCCACCAGGTAGAGGCGTTTGTCAAGCGTTTTTGAATGCATTTCTGCATGCGGGTTATCAAGCGCTTTTCCATGCGATTTTAGCATCACTTGGAAAAGTGCTTGACAACTTGTTCACACTATATAAATCCATGCAACCGACATGGATTTATAGTAGTGTGACCAAGTTAGTTAAAAAAAAAAAGAATAAAAATGGTAAAAAATAAAAAATAAAGATTATACTCACCTTCCAATGTCCTCCCGGTGCTTTCTCCGCCGCGTCCGGTGACTTGCACTGCTCGCGGTGGTGTGAAGGACCTGCTGTGACGTCATTCAGTCATGTGTCTGGTCACATGACTCATTGACGTCATGGCAGGTCCTTCACAACAGCGCGAGCAATGCAAGAGACCGGACGGAGCGGACAAAACACCGGGAGGACATTGGAAGGTGAGTATAATCTTTATTTTTTATTTGAAATTCTTTTTTTTTTTACAGTTTCTATGGTACCTGGGTCTGGATGCGAGTCTCCTCTCCTCCAGGCCTGAGTACCATCCGCACATTGAACCGTGTGATATCCGCTTATCCACATGTAGTGATGTGGATGTCACGCGGTCCAATGCAAGTCAATGGCGGCGATCACGCTGCGTGTCCGCAAAATTAATGGACATGCTGCGGATTTTTGAGCGCAGCATAAACGCTGCGGAAAAATCCGCAGCATGGGCATTGACATTGCGGCTTGTCATTGGGGACCATGGGGGACGGATGACCAAGCGCTTCCCAAGCGTTTATGCTGCGGAAATTCTGCAGCATAAACGCTTGGAAAATGCTTCGTGGGCACACAGCCTAAGAGGATAAAATCGTTGACGGGAGTGCCTTTTTAAGAATAAACTAAGTTTCTCAAGCAATTGTTAAAAAACAGACAGCACTAGAATGCAACTGGGATGCAATCAGAGTCCTGTCCGAAATTTTCACAAACGGTTGGCAAGTTTGATCTATGATAGGAATCAAAAACGAACATGTCTCAGTTGGTTGAATTTTTTCTGCAAACACTGCAAAAAGAAACAGATGTTGGGTACATGCTTTATCCATGAAAAACAGCGAGAAAAACTGTACGTGAAAAAAATGTCTGAATGAGGCCTAAAGATACATACTAGCATACAACTCAACTATTAGTACACTTGTTTTAGGAAATATGTCATATTATGTCCCATTACATTTCCCATTAATTAAATGTATGCATTTTTATTCTGCTTGGTCTCTTGAAGGATCCCGATGCACAATGTGAGAAATGCCATGAAAGCTGTATAGAATGTAAGGGGCCCGGACCTCACAATTGTACTGTGTGTCAAGCAAGCTTCTCACTTTATGTAGATGAAGGAAGGTGTGTGCATTGCTGCAGTGCCAAACCAGAGGGTGCAGGGGAATGCTGTGACTGCACTGAAATGCTGGGTGAGAACTCCTCAAAATAAAAATGAAATCTACATACATTCTTGTTTGCTTATTTAAAGGGCTTTCCTCTGAATACATATTTTGGTTTGAAAATTACAAACTCCACTTCCCCTACTCCAGTCCAGCCTCTCGGCTGCTGCTACACTCTTTGTTGACAGGCTGCATGGATGACATCACAAGCATAGTGTGCGTGAATGCTGCTGCCAATCACTGGGATCAGCGGTAATGTAGCAGAGAGATAGTTTGGTATTGAGTAGCCGAGTTTGGTATTTTCAACACATTAAAATTCTTTGAAAATCCCCTTTACGATACATTTTTTATCCATAGCTATTTTTTCTGTATGTATTGAAAAGAAATAGTCCAAAAATATAAAAAAACTAAACATATCAAATCAGAAAAACTGACATCTGTGACACAAATATTTAATAAAGACACAATCCATTCAAACCCTGCGCTATAATATGTAAATTCCAACCTTATACCAATTCTTGGTTGGCTAGTTTTGGCTCAATACGGCCATCCTAAACCTGTCTGAAATATTTAATAAATGCAACACATGGTATACATGCTAGAATTCAGTCTGAATTGGGATAATAAAGACTATATTCATATTTACTAAGTCATACAAAATCCTGAAAAATAATAACAATCATGAGTCCCACAAGAAAAGATGGTGGCATTCAGAGGGGGTTGTCCATGTAGTGTACAATCCCTTTAGCAGTACATACCCATAGTAAAAACCCACTAGGATGGTGCTAGCTCATCCCAACAAGTTACTTTACTGTGCCTGTTGTAAATGTTACACTTTTCAAAATACATGTTGCAAGAGTAATCACTTTACAGCATTGAGAAGACAAGTAATCCTAGGAGATTTCAGCTCTGAAGCTTCCAGATTTGTGAATGCAGTTTAGGAATATGATACATGTTGTATTTCAGGAACAATGTGAGCTGTAAATACAGAAAATGCAAAAAATAAAGAACATTAATTGTACAATAATTTACATAACAGAAGCCGTATCCTAATACTCATGTCATTTGATTCTGCTCTCATTTGTTCATATTGTAGAAGAATGTATCCTGATAACAGGGCTTTTGGAAGAAAAACCTGGACATAAAAAGGCAGCATTGGCTGTGGCGATATCTATTCTGCTGGTGCTTACTACCGTAGCAGTCATTTTCCTTTGGAGACGGGCCCGTGCAAAAGCTTCGCCTGTCAATAAAGGCGGGTATGAAAAGCTGCCAGACCAAACAAAATCCTTCCAGTCTTTCAAGAGTACTAGAGAAAGCACCTCCAGCTTCCAGCATGACCACGTGGTTGAATATCATGATCGTGAAGAGGAAGAAGATGAAGATGATGATGAGGATATTGTTTACATGGGTCAGGATGGGACAGTGTACAGGAAATTTAAATACGGACTACTAGAGGATGATGATGAGGAGGATTTAGAATATGATGATGAAAGTTATTCTTTTAGATAATTAATGAATATATCAGCATTGAAATAATGGTAAGGGCTAAAGACTAATTGGGATTATAGTCATTTTCCATTGTGGTATATAAAATACCTTTGGACTACAAATTAAACTATATTCATATTTGTTTCTCCCTTAAGACATGTTCACACAGAGGTTTTTTTATGCCAATTTTAAAGAGGATCTACTTCAAAATCCACATTATAAACTCCTTTAAATTCTCTTTGAATATATTTCCCCTTACAATGGGAAATTCATCTTGCTGTTCAAACAGCAAGTTTTTTTCCAATGAGGTTTTGAAACTTCGCAACAGGAAAAAAAAAAAAAGGAGACATGTCACTTCATTGATTTGGATTACTCATGGAATCTACACCAAACTTGACATTGAAGTCAAAAGACGACAATAAAAAGTGTAAAAAAAAATTCTTGCAAAAAATTTAAAAGCTTATAAGAGTGTAAAAAAAAATTGCATTGAGTTGGATTTCTCCTGAAAACCACAGAGGATTTTGCCCCCACCAAAAAAACTCTGTGTAAACATACCCTAAGGCTGCGTGCCCACGTTGCGGATTACAAGCGTTTTTGATGTGGAATTTCCGCAGCGGAAACGCTTGTAAAACGCTTGGTAATCCGCACCCCATGGTCCCCAATGAGAATCCGCAAGTCCTATGCCCATGCTGCGGATTTTTCCCCAGCGTTTATGCTGCGTTCAAAAATCCGCAGCATGTTCATTAATTTTGCGCTTCCGCAAGCGGAATTGCCTTATACAATGCATGAAAAAACGCAAGGCAATTCCGCATGTCGAAAACGCGCGATAAACGCTGCTTCATTTCTGCAACGTGGGCACATAGCCTTAAAGTACTGCTGCTTTCACAGGAGCGCAGCACAAGCACATTTTGTGTGATCGTGGTACAACCACAAATCCTGGTCTGACCATGGATCGTATAGGCCAAGCTAATATGGCTGCAGATTCCTAGCCATAAGTCCTATGTCCTAAAGTAATGGCTGCACATTCCTGGCCAAAGGTCCTATGTCTTAAACTAATGGCTGCACATTCCTGGCCATAGGTCCTATGTCCTAAACTAACACCATTATAGATCCCCATGATATGGGTAGTTGGAGTCATCAGACCCATGGTTGGCCCTGTGGTATGCTCATGTGAAATGTCCTAGGTTTTGGTTTTTTTGTCAGTAAAATCCTTTGTGTAATGAGATTTATTCTTCAGACTGGAGAATTCTGCAAAATACAGCTACTTTATATGCAACTATGGTAACACGTTTATTAGAATGGAACAAGTTCTGTAACCCCCTTACTTCAAACGTGGTATTTTCTTTGAACAATCCTTATATATTATGGGAAAAAAATCATCTCTAAAAAAAAGAAAAAAAGTAACTGTTGGTTTTGTTGAACTAGTTAATTGCATATAACACATTTCCACGTTAGAGTGTATGGTAGTATAAAACATTGGTCTTTTTAACGTCCACAAAAAAGGTCACACAACACTGACAAACCCCATAAGAGGACCTGTCATTAGGTCAAAGTAGACAGTTTTTGCTCTTATTTTACTCTTGCTGCTCCCGACTATTCGTTTTTTTTTTTGTTTTTTTTAAATCCGCTATATGGTTGCAGAAATGTGGACCTTTTTGCAATTTTTATGGTTTTTATCAATTGTGTGGGACGTACAGGATTCTCTGGGGTTGTGTCTTAAGGCTGCTCTGCATTATTACCCAATTGGTAAACGAACATAAAAATTAGCTCTAAATAAAAAGGCTGATATCTCTGGAACCGTATGGTGGACATTAAAAAATAAAGAAAGCAAAACCATATACTCACCGGAACAGCACCATTGTTAGGAGACACAGTGAGACTAGACTAGTGCCAGCCTTTCCAATTCATGCCTGTTTTCCCCAGACCAAAATCCAGCCGCACAGGGGCTTCTTCTAGCACTGGCAAGAATTGCTGTTCCTCATGTATACAGGTTCACATTTTCAAGTTAAAGATTCTAATGAGGGAAATATAATACGCCAACTTGTTTTTCAAGTCCTACTACAATACTTAATGTAAACTTGCTTGGAGGCTAGGGATTCTACTTTAAAGGAGTATTCCAATCTAAGCAAATTACTTTTGCTTTGTATAACAAGTTCTAAAATTCACCTATATCTTTTCTAAATCCATTTCTAAGAGATTGCGAGATCTATGCCTGCTGTCATTGAAAAAAAACTGATATCAGTTCCTGTCATGGGCTTGATACAAAGACGTTTCCTTGTTACCGTACAGTAACCTGAAGTTTTGCACCTGTATGCCCAGGACACATTTTTATCACCTATCCCCCATTTTTAATCCCCCAATCCATAGTCAACTAATACACAAAGTTCATTGGAACATTTTGGACAACTTTACACTATAAATGGAATAACATGGTCCACTGTAAAGAGTTCAAGTAAATATATTTTGGATTTTGCAACCATCAACGTACTGCAAATATTATAGCAAATACTGTGTTGCTCCGAAAATAAAGCAGGTAATTATATTGTTTTTTTGCTCCAGAAAAGATGAGTTAGGGCTTATTTTCAGGGGATGTCTTATTCCCCCCCCATGATAAACAACTCACATTTATTCTTGAACTAAAAAAAAAATAAATCAAAATTTATTCAAATATAATCATGTTGTCATGATTCCTCCCCTCAGTGTATCACGGGTGCAGTGAGTGACAGCTCAGTCACTCAATCGGGGGCAGGGGTATGCTGAGCTGTCAGTGTGTTGATTGACAGCTCAGATGTCCAATCCAATGCAAGGGCATGCTGAGCTGTACTTTGATTGACAGCGCAGACGTCCAATCTGAGACTGGGAGGTGCTGAGCCTCTTGCAGGTTCTCCATTTCTTAGCTGAGATCTCAGCCCCAGATCTCTGCTAATTGTGGCATCCGCTTGATGGTGCTGTTTGCCTGGTAATTCTGTGTTTATTGATTTATTGCTGCTTGACTTTGGACCTCATTCTGAACATCCGATTGCTCAACCACTTTGCTCTGATCCACTATTTTCCTGGTATTCTGACCTCGGACCGTGATCTGACGTTGCCTTTGTCTTTTCCCTTTTGTTTAGTATGAGCTCTCTTGATATCTGACTTTTGACTACCCTGCCTCATGGGTTGTCTGTAAGCGGTGACTAGGAGTTACACATCAGCACATTCTGGAACATCAACATAACTCTTGAAAGGAAAAGAGAAGAGAAGAAAAAACAGCTTCCAAAAATAGCAAAATTTATTGAAATAAATCCACGCAGTTAAAAAAAAATTTATGTCATGTCAGGGAATCTCACATAGAAAAAATAGCTAACACGGGGCGATATGCTAATGAGAACAATGGCCCTGATTCATTAAGACTGGCATTGTGCAGGCCAGTCTTAATAAATGGGACTGCTGGAGTAAGATGCACCAAATTCATGAAAAGGAGCACATCACGAAATAAATTAGGAATCTGACAATTGCTGTGCGCCTCTGGCATAAATGTACATATACACACTGTCACGGCGGTAACTTGCATGCCTCCTTAGCGCTCCTCTACACACTGTGCAGTTTTTCCCCGCGTTGGCCGTTCCGCTGAGTCGGATTCTTGCATCACTGCTGCTTCTGCATATGGCATTGATTTAGCCTTAGGGGGCGTGGCTTGTCTCTGCAGAAATTTAACCCTGCTGTGTCCTGCAGAGATTAGGTACCTTGGCCTATCCCATGCTAGAAGGCCTTTATTAGGCAACTCCTCCTACCACTTCTCGCTCGAAAGTTGGTTCCTATGGTGATAGCACCTGTTTATGTATTTTCTGTCAACGACCCGGCTTGTTTACCCGTCCTGTCTGACCTCTCTGCTCCTGACTTCGGTTATGTTTACTGATCCTGGGCTGCCTGCCCCAACCTCGGACCGTCTGACTATACCTCTTTCTCACACCTCTGTACCTCGTACCCGCGCCTCTAACCTTCCGGTCAGCTGCTGCTGACCCAAGGACTGCTCTGGAATGGCACCTGGTGACTACCGGGGGCAAAGCCTATCCTCATCATCAGAGGGGCGGACAGGCAGGGGGGTGGGCAGAAAATGTTACATACCAGCCTGTCTCTTCAGCTCTAGACTCCTGCAGTTAAGAGACTTTTCGTGACATCATGGTCACATGACCATGATTATTACCAAAGGTCCTTAAGCATTCTTAACCTCAGAATAGAAACACTGGAAGCCCCTAAGAGAGTGGGGACCCTGGGCAACTGCCCAGTTTGACCCCACCTAACTCTGACCCTGACTGTAACTTAGGCTTATTTTTGGAATAGGGTTTATATTTCAAGCATACTCCAAAAATCTTGTAAAATCATGCAAGGGCTTATTTTCCATGTACTTCTTATTTTTGGGAAAACATTATTTCTATACTTAATAATTTTTAGGTAAGATGCCTAGATTTAGATTCTTATGGCCCAAAAGTGAGATAGAAACAAACGATCACAGAGCCACATATCTAATCCCATTTTGAGTGATACAGCCTGCAGAGCCACGTATCTAATCCCATCATATGTGATATGGCCCACAGAGCTGCATAGCTAATCCCCATCATGTGTGATACAGCCCACAAAGCCATGTATCTAAACCTATCATATGTAATACAGCTGGCAGAGACGCGTATCTAATCTCCATCATGTGAAACAACACGCAGAGTATCTAATCCTATCATGTGTGATACAGCCCCAGAGCCAAATATATAATATGGTCATGTGTGATAAAGCCCATAGAGCCACATAGCTAATCCCCTTAATCTGTGATAAAGCCTACAAAGCCATGCATCTAATCCTATCATGTGTGATACAGCCCACAAAGCCATGTATCTACAGTATTTTTCAGACTATAAGACGCACTTTTTTCCTCCAAAATTTTTTGGGAAAAAGGAGGGGGTGGTGTTATAGTCAGGATGTACGGTTCAGCTGTGGATGGTGGGAGGTGTGGGGGGAGCGGGTCACAGAAGCAGTAGCAGGTCACAGAAGCAGTAGCCACCTGCAAAACCTAACATGGTGCCTGCTGTTTTGTTTTCAATGTTTTATTTATTGAAGAAATAGACATAACAGATAAATAACATACACACATTTTTCAATCAGAATTAAATCATACAAAGAAAAGTGTACAACAAATTTTAAATATTTGAAATGTATGTACACGGATTTGTCATGAAGATTGCAGCAAAACATAGTAATACAGATGATGCAATTTGAATATATGATCAATGTATAACATAAAAGAGACGTAATTGTCTCTATATATAAGTAATGACAAAATAAGAAACAAGGATAAGAATACGTAAAAAATAAATAAGAATAAAAAAAAATCAACTGGGTAATGAGGAGAGAGAAAACTTGGATATAAAAGGGGGGACAGACAAGGTAAGAGGAAGAGAATGAGAGGGGAAAGTGAAGAGGGGGGAGGGGTGGAGGGGAAGGTCTAGTCACTGTATGAAGAGGTTAAAAATAAAAATAGCATATATTAAAATGTTGAGACGGTTTATGTGATAGAGGATAGGTAGGAGGCGGAGTTTCTAAATTTCTGCCAAGGAGTCCAAACCCGATGAAAGGAGGTGAGATTTGCATTGACAAGGCTGCCAGTTGTTCAGTTTGGAATAATTGGTCGATTTTTAGAAGCAATTGCTTCTTGCTTGGTAAATCTGGTGTACGCCAAAGAGGTGGTATGAGCAGCTTACCCGCCGATAGAACAAAAGAGACTAATTTAGATGGAAACTTTTTGTCCGATTTAATTGGGAGGTTTAAGAATATGTGTTCAGGGGTTAAGATCAGGCGTATGTGTAGTAATTCAAATAGGGTTTGAGTATCCTTTTCCAGAATCTTTGAATAACCGGGCAATTCCACCATATGTGTAAGTTTGATCCTTTATCTTTTTCACACCTCCAACAAAGGTCTGGGGTAGTAGAAAACCATTTATGAGTCTGGATGGGTGTTGTGTACCATTGAGAGATTATTTTATCGGAATTCTCTTGAACCCTGACACATTGTGAAGGACCATGTGAGAAATTGTATATTTGTTTGATTTGGGAATCAGTAAAAGAGATACCTAATAGTGTTGAGTATGTTCTATTAACCCTTTCGCCGAGTATGCTCGGGCCGAGCTCCGAGTATTTATAGCTGCTCGGTGATATGGTTGAATCGCTCCCGTGTGCATGATTTGCGACTGTTTGACAGTTTTATTACATGGGAGGAATGTTTATTTCTTACACATTCCTCACATGTAATAAAACTGTCAAACAGTTTCAAATCATGCACACGGGAGCGATTCAACCTTATCACTGAGCAGCAGTAACTACTCGGAGCTCGGCCCGAGCATACTCGGACAGAACATACTCGCTCAACACTAATACCTAACTCTTTTTCCCATTTTAACAAGAATGCTCTCTTCAGAGAAATATCCTTCAAGAGTAAGATGTTATAGAGAGAATAGAGGATTTTCTTTGGCGGGTTTATTAGGTTTGTTTGTGCGCATAGAGATTCATAAGCAGTGAGTGGTCTAGAGGGATCCTTTATCAAGGCTTGATGAATTGCCTTTTTTAAGGATTCGTAATGGAGAAAATTAAAGTTGGACATTGTAGGCAAGGTTTTCATTTCTTGGAAGGTGATGAAGGAGCCATCCTTCAGTAATTGATCTATTAAGGGGGAGGTTTCTATATGTCTTTCTGCATTAAGTGATTTGGGTTTTCCTAAGCTTGGGGTGAGGAAGTCCAATGCTCGAGATAATGGAGATAGGAGGGGAGCTAATGTTAACCAACATTTGACCGTCATGTGGGTTAGTTGGTTGTGAAATGTAATTTTATGTGTTAAAATGAGGTTAGACAGTATTATTGAACACAGTGGTATAGGTGACATATGTTCTTCTATGGAGAGCCATAGCTTCTCCCCCGGTTTTCTGATCCAATCCGTAGTTCTGGAGAGTATGGCGGCTTGGTAGTATTTATGGATATTGGGTACTCCCATACCGCCCGATCTCTTGGGGAGCGATAAAGTTAGAGAGTTCAATCTTGGTCGGTGTTTGTTCCAAATGTAATTAAAAAAAATGAGTTAGTTTTCGATAAGTATGTTTTAGACAGAGAAATGGGAAGCATTTGAAAAAGGTGCATGAATTTGGGTAAAAGAACGCTTTTAATTAGGTTTTTTCTACCAAACCAAGAGAGATAAGGAGCCCTCCATTTCTTGATGTAGTCTAGGTCTGTAACAAGAAGAGGTTTATAGTTACGTTTAAATTAGTCTTTATAAGATGCACTAATCTTGATGCCCAAATAAGTGATGTGACTTTCTGGCCATCTGAACGGGAATTGGATTTTAAAGCGGTTTGTGGTGTGTATTGGTATGTTTCTTTCCCAGTGCTTCAGATTTGGAAAGATTTATTTTGAAGTTGGACAAGGAACCATATTTGTCTAGAATCTGCATAAGGGCCGGGATCCCTTTGTGGGGTTGTGTCATTGAGATGAGAAGGTCATCAGCGAAGGCCATGGTTTTATGGTGGATGTCATTGATATTGACCCCCACTATGTCCTCACATAAATTAATGGATTTAATCAAGGGTTCCATCACCATAATAAGTAAAATAAGTACATCTGGAGTATTGCCGATGTCACAACAGGAGGAAAATTAAAGCTATTAAGTGTCTCTTGTAAGAATGTCCAGTCTACCCTGTCAAAATCTTTCTCCGCATCGGTGCCTAAGAGCACCAGTGGAAGTTTATGGTGGATAGAGTACTGCAGAAAGTGGAGAACTCGCCAGGCATTGTCCTTACCCTCCCTTCCCTTATAAAACCAGTTTGATCTGGTGATATCAATTTTGGCAAAAATTCCACTATACGTTTTGCCAGCATGCTAGCATAAGTTTTGAGATCTACGTTTAATAAAGAAATCGGTCTGAAGTTACTACAACATTCCGGATCTTTACCTTCTTTATGTATGAGAGAGATGTGGGCTTCAAGCGTTTGGGGAGGAAAGGATTCACCCTGGAGTACTCCATTGCACATATTGAGAAGGTGGGGTTCAAGTATCGAGGAGAAGGTGTTATAATATGTAATAGGGAGACCATCAGGGCCCGATGCCTTCCCTTTGGGGCTATTTGACAGGATAGACCTAACCTCCTTTATATCAAATGGCCTAGAAAGTGCTGCTTGTTAGTCCTTAGTAAGTTTTGGTAGTCTAAGTTTTGTTAAGAAGGATTGTATGTCTAAACGTTTCCTAGTTTTTTCTTGACCAGATTCGTCAGGAAAAAGGTTATATAGATTTGAATAATATTTTAAGAATTCTGATGTAATAATGTTGTGATCTGTTGTACGGTGGCCGCTGGAGGTTTTCAGAGTATGAATATAGGTTTGGGCTTGCCTAATTTTAATTAAGGACATCATCAATTTGGAAGCCTTATCACCATGTACAAACATGCGATTTTTCCAATTAAGGTATTGATTAGCAGATTGCTTATTTAATAAGTGTTTTAGCTGTTGGCGTTTAGCTGTAAGTGCTTCCAAAGTTTGATGTAGCAGAGTTCTTTTGTGTTGTGTTTCTAGATCTGCTATTTCCTTGTAAAGGTTTTGTGTATGTTTTTTGCATTGTTTGTTTATGTAGGACGCAATGGAAATCAGTTTTCCTCTGATCACTGATTTGTGAGCTTCCCATAGGGTTGAGAATTTGGTGTTGCGTTGATTTCGAAGAAATTGGTTAGGGTGGTTAGGATGCGCTTTTTATTGACGTCAGACATTAAGATTGATTCGTTCAGTCTCCATGTGCGGTGGATAGAATGGGGTTTAGAGAGAGAGAAGCAAACAGAGACTACTGAATGGTCAGAATGAACCGAAGGAAGCATTTCTGATTTAACGGTTGGTGAAAGGAGAGACTTGGGTAGGAAAACATAGTCTATCCTATGATAGGAATTATGCGCGTGAGAGGAAAAAAAGTATAGTCTAGCTCAGTGGGATGACAAAATCTCCATGTCAATGAGTGAGACTGTATGTAGTGATTTTTTTATCTTAGCTAGGTCCCTGAGGGAGATATGACTTTTTTTTTGAAAAGTCCAGAGAAGGCTACAGAGGAGTGTTAAGGTCCCCTCTAATAATTGGAGTGCCTTCAATGATGGCCCGAAATTTGTTTAATATCCATCTGATCTGCTTCTTGTTAGGGGCGTATAAATTACCAATTGTAACTAAGGATCCTGCTAAGAGGCCCTTCACAAATATAAAGCGTCCCTCAGGGTCAGTTAAAGATTCGCTTAGTAGAAAAGGCGTATCTTTAGCAAAAGCTATCGAAACACCTCTAGAACCTTTCTGGGGTGAAGTAGCATGGTGCCATTGGTTGAAATGAGCTTTTTCAAAGGAGTGTAGTTTCCCTGTTTGGAAATGGGTTTCTTGAAGAAGAAGTATGTCAAAATTTTCTTTTCTGAACCTAGCTAATGTTTGGGATTAAAGGGGATATGGTGGAGAACAAATATACTTATTGTCAGTTGAGTTGAACCAAGGAGTGGGTTGAGTCATTGGGAAAAAAAAAGAGGGGAAAAAAGACAGTCATTAGAAAAATGGAATTAGTGATAGAACAAAAAACAGCTGTAGTTACGCATAACAGCAGCGTTAACCAGTAAAGCTAGAGGGAGAAAAAGGAGGTTTTAAGCATAAACAGGAACATGATGGTACCACAGAGGTATGCTCTGTAGATCTTAGGAAAAATCCGAGTCTCCTATGGGACTAACCGCACCACATCTCTTCAATGTGAAGGTAACGAGGGTGGTAACAAAAAGAGTCCCACAGGTGAGAGAGGTCTAATTAGTATGCTGAAATACAGAATTAGGAATCAAACTAGGCATTTTTGTAGCGCTGGCGTCCCTGCCCTCTGCTAGGCAGGGACGCTGCTCCCCTCACCGCTCTGCTCCGTGCCCGGCGTCCTCTCCCCGCTCTGCTGTCAGCGCGCGCTCCTTCCCGGCGTCCTCCTCCCGCTCTGCTCTCAGCGCGCGCTCCTTCCCGGCCCCTGTGCTTAGGGCGCGCGCGCGCTCCCCTCCTCTTAAAGGGGCCGCGCGCGCCGTCCTAAGGAGTCCTCGGCCAATGGCCGGAGGACTTCATCATATATAAGGCACCTCCTCCAAAATGGAGGTGCCCGAGCAATGTTGTTTGCACCTGTGTCTCACCTGTGCTTCAGCCCTCAGGTCCCGTTGCCAGTTTCCTGCCAGTTACCTGCCAGTTTCCTGCCAGTTACCTGCCTGATTCCTGCCTGAATACTTGTTACCTGTCTGCCAGTCTGAGGTCCAACGGTCTGCCTTACTACTCCTGTCAGTCTGTCTAAAGGACCAGCCTGCCCGCTCACCTGGGAGCGCACATCAGCTACCTGCCTACTTTCCTGAGGTCCGACGGTCTGCCTTACAACTCCGGTCAGTCTGTCTATGGACCAGCTTGCCCGCTCACCTGGGAGCGCTTCTCCGTTACCTGCCTGCTTGCCAGCCCGGAGGCTCCGTTGTCACGTGCTGTGACCATCAGCTACTTCAGACTCTTGTCCGCTCACCTGAGAGCGCTTCTCCGTTACCTGCCTGCTTGCCAGCCCGGAGGCTCCGTTGTCACGTGCTGTGACCATCAGCTACTTCAGACTCTTGTCCGCTCACCTGGGAGCGCTTCTCCGTTACCTGCCTGCTTGCCAGCCCGGAGGCTCCGTTGTCACGTGCTGTGACCATCAGCTACTTCAGAGACTCTTGCCCGCTCACCTGGGAGCGCTTCTCCGTTACCTGCCTGCTTGCCAGCCCGGAGGTTCCGCCGTCACGTGCCGTGACCACCTGTTATTCCAGAGACTCTCGCTTGCTCACCTGGGAGCACACATCTACCATCTGCCTGCTAGCCTACCCGGAGGCTCTGCCATCACAGGTCGTACCTACCCTTTACCCAGAGACTGCCCTGATCACTTGCCGTATCTCCCTGTCCGTTCATCCAGAGACTGCCGCCCGCTACCTTACAAGGGCTGCCCCCTTGTATAGTAGCTCAGAGGTTCCGCCTCGCAGACCCGTTACAGTTTGCTCGGGCCATGGAACCCGGTGGCACCCAAGCTCCCTCGCTCTCGGACCTCTGTCTTGAACTGTCCCGTCAGAGGTCCCAACAGGAGTCCATCCTGGGTCACCTGCGGAATGTTAATACTCGCCTGAACACTCTGTCTGATCCACCAACAACCTCCGCCAGTGCCATATCTTGCAATCCGGCAGCTCCGCTGCCCACTAATACCATGGTATCCTACCCCGGACCCCGGCTTTCTGCACCTCCTCGCTTCGGAGGCGACTCCGTCCAGGCTCGGGGCTTCTTAAATCAGTGCACCCTGCATTTTGAACTTTTGTCCTACCAGTTTAACTCCGACCGGGCCAAAATTGCCTTCATCATGTCCCATCTCACCGGGGAGGCCCTGGCCTGGCTAAATCCTCTATGGGAGAGAGGAGACCCCCTGGTGTCCAACTTGCCTGCTTTTCTCACGGCTTTCCGGAAAGTCTTCGACGAACCCGGACGGAAGACCTCATCTGCATCATCGTTGCTACGCCTCCGTCAGGGGAGTCTCACCGTGGGCCAATATGCCATACGGTTCCATACCCTTGCCTCGGAGCTGACCTGGGATAACGACGCTCTGGTTTCCGTCTTCTGGGAGGGTCTGTCCGGCCGTATTAAAGATGAACTTGCCGGTCGGGACACTCCTACCACTCTCGATGACTTAATAACTCTTGCCACCCGGATTGACCTACGGTTCCAGGAGCGTGCCAGAGAGGTCACCCGTGAGAGGAGGTTACCACGTCTAGCTCCTACTTTTCAGAAACCCGTCACTCCTTCTGTCTCTAACCAGGTACACCCTCCTGAGCCTATGCAGGTCGACCAGACCAAGATGGTCAAGACCCGTCAGGACTTACGCCGGTTCGAGGGGACCTGCTTCTACTGTGGCAGTAAGGAGCACCAGATCCGTGCCTGCCCGGAAAGGTCGGGAAACGCCTGTGTCTAGGTTCGCTCAGAGAGGTCCACCTAGACAAGAATAAATCCTCTCCATCCCTGCTGTTGTCAGTTTCAATCGTCTACGGGGAGAACCGTTATTTCGAACTAGCCCAACTGGACTCTGGAGCAGCCGGGAATCTTATTTCACAGTCCCTGGTAGAGAAATACCGCATCCCCACCAAACCTCTGGCTGTACCCTTGTCTGTGGCTGCCGTGGATGGGGGGCTCTTACCACGCCCCATCCAACTCATCACCGAATCCATTACTCTGCAGGTGGGAATGCTGCATTCTGAGAGTATCTCCTTTCATGTTCTGCCTGGACTCTCTCACGCCCTCTTGCTAGGTCTGCCTTGGCTCCAGAGACATGCACCCGTGCTTGACTGGCAAACCGGAGAGGTCCTTCGCTGGGGTCAAGACTGTCATAAGACCTGCCTGGTTCCCGTCCATCCCGTCCGTCCCTCTCCTACCCCAGCTAATCTACCTGGACTTCCAATTCCTTATTGGTCTTATGCTGATGTCTTTAATAAAAAGGAGGCAGAGACATTACCCCCTCATAGACCATATGACTGTCCCATCGACCTGTTACCCGGTACTACTCCTCCCCGTGGGCGTATTTATCCTTTATCCGCTGCTGAGACCCGGTTGATGTCCGAATATATTGAGGAGAATCTGGCCAGGGGATTCATCCGGAAATCTACCTCCCCGGCGGGAGCAGGCTTCTTTTTCGTTAAAAAGAAGGACGGCTCTCTCCGTCCCTGTATAGACTATAGAGGCCTAAACCAGATCACGGTGAAGAATAAGTACCCCCTTCCGCTCATTCCAGAATTATTTGATCGTCTGAGGGGGGCTAGAATCTTCACCAAACTAGACCTCCGTGGGGCGTACAACCTGGTTCGTATCCGTCAAGGGGATGAATGGAAGACGGCATTCAACACCCGGGACGGCCACTATGAATACCTGGTAATGCCCTTTGGTCTCTGTAACGCTCCTGCCGTCTTTCAAGAGTTGGTCAATGACATCTTCCGGGACCTTCTCTACTCCTGCGTAGTGGTGTACCTGGACGACATCTTGGTCTTCTCTCCGGATCTCCAGACTCACCGGAGGGACGTTCGTCAGGTCCTGCTCAGGCTCAGGCAGAATCACCTCTTCGCTAAATACGAGAAGTGCCTCTTTGAGCAGACCTCGCTTCCGTTTTTGGGCTACATTATTTCTCAGACCGGCCTACGAATGGATCCAGAGAAACTGTCTGCCATCGAGAAATGGCCTCGACCGGAGGGGCTGAAGGCCATTCAGCGGTTCCTGGGCTTCGCCAACTACTACCGCCTCTTCATACCACACTTCTCTTCCCGGACTGCCCCAATTTCCGCGCTCACCCGTAAGGGTACTAATCCCAAAGAGTGGCCGCCCGAAGCAGAAGAAGCCTTTCTTTCCTTAAAACAGGCCTTCTCTTCCGCCCCGGTGCTGCATCGCCCGGACGGCAACAAGCAGTTCTTCCTGGAAGTGGACGCCTCCTCCTCTGGAGCTGGAGCGGTACTTACTCAAAAATCTTCTTCCGGGAGGATGGTAACTTGCGGCTTCTTCTCTAAACTCTTCTCCTCCTCAGAGCGCAATTATTCCATAGGAGATCGAGAGTTATTGGCCATCAAACTGGCATTGGAGGAGTGGCGTTACCTGCTTGAGGGGGCTCTTCACCCGGTAATAATTTACACTGACCACAAGAACTTGGCTTATCTCCAGCATGCCCAGAGACTTAACCCGCGCCAAGCCCGGTGGTCCTTGTTTTTTGCTCGTTTTGATTTTGTCCTTCATTTTCGCCCGGCTGACAAAAACGTCAAGGCGGACGCCTTGTCTCGATCCTTTCTGGTATCTGACCTCGAGGAAGATCCGAAACACATCATCGATCCCGCCAGAGTAATGCAGGTGGCTCCCGTGAGTCTAAATAGTCTTCCTACCGGAAAGACGTTCGTATCAGTACCTGATCGGGAGAAGATCCTTCACTGGGGTCACTCGTCTAAACTGGCTGGCCACGCTGGTCAGAAGAAGACCCTCCAGCTTATTTCCCGGCACTACTGGTGGCCTACCCTGCACAAGGATGTAATAGACTTTGTTTCTGCCTGTGTGTCCTGCGCCCGCAACAAGGTTCCGAGACATCTGCCAGCCGGTCGCCTCCTTCCGCTCCCAGTACCTGCTGCCCCCTGGCAGCATATTGCAATGGACTTCATAACTGACCTCCCACTCTCTGCCGGTTGTACGGTCATTTGGGTGGTCGCTGACCGCTTCTCCAAGATGGCTCATTTCATTCCCCTGCCAGGCCTCCCGTCTGCACCCGAGCTAGCTAGAGACTTTATTCGTCACATCTTCCGTTTTCATGGCCTGCCCCTCCACATCGTGTCGGATCGTGGGGTACAGTTCACCTCACGCTTCTGGAGAGCCACTTGTAAACTACTAGACGTCTCCCTGGACTTCTCTTCCGCTTACCACCCACAGTCCAATGGTCAAGTGGAGCGGATCAATCAGAACCTGACCAGTTACCTCCGGCACTTCGTTAATGCCCACCATTCTGACTGGGTGGATCTCCTACCATGGGCCGAGTTCTCTTACAATAATCACGAGAGCGAATCCTCCTCCAAATCCCCGTTTTTTGTAGTCTTTGGTCAGCATCCTCGGATTCCTTTTCCTGTCTCCACCTCGGTGGACAACCCGGCTGCGGAATCTCTCGTTAGCAAATTTTCCTCCATTTGGGAGAATACCCGATCCGCACTCCTTCAGTCTTCCGAGCGTATGAAAAGACACGCTGACAAAAAACGTCTGGACCCTCCTCAATTCCGTCCTGGGGATAAAGTCTGGCTCTCGTCCAAATATGTCCGGCTCAAGATCCCTTCCTATAAGTTAGGGCCTCGGTTCATCGGCCCACTGGAGGTCATCAGTCAGATCAACCCGGTGGCCTATAAATTGAAACTCCCGGTCAACTTACGGATCCCTAACTCCTTCCATGTATCTCTCCTCAAACCTGTGGTACTTAACTCTTTTTCCAAGTCTACAGGTACGCCTCCTGCTCCGGTTTCTGCTGAGGACGAGTTTGAGGTAGAGAACATTCTTGCTACCAAAAGGGTAAGAGGAAAGACCTTTTTTCTGGTAGATTGGAAGGGGTTTGGTCCTGAGGAGAGAACGTGGGAGCCCCGGGAGAACATCCATGCCCCTCTCATCCTAGCTAAATTTCTGTCTGGCCTAAAAAAGGGGGGGCCTAAAGGGGGGGGTACTGTAGCGCTGGCGTCCCTGCCCTCTGCTAGGCAGGGACGCTGCTCCCCTCACCGCTCTGCTCCGTGCCCGGCGTCCTCTCCCCGCTCTGCTGTCAGCGCGCGCTCCTTCCCGGCGTCCTCCTCCCGCTCTGCTCTCAGCGCGCGCTCCTTCCCGGCCCCTGTGCTTAGGGCGCGCGCGCGCGCGCTCCCCTCCTCTTAAAGGGGCCGCGCGCGCCGTCCTAAGGAGTCCCCGGCCAATGGCCGGAGGACTTCATCATATATAAGGCACCTCCTCCAAAATGGAGGTGCCCGAGCAATGTTGTTTGCACCTGTGTCTCACCTGTGCTTCAGCCCTCAGGTCCCGTTGCCAGTTTCCTGCCAGTTACCTGCCAGTTTCCTGCCAGTTACCTGCCTGATTCCTGCCTGAATACTTGTTACCTGTCTGCCAGTCTGAGGTCCGACGGTCTGCCTTACTACTCCTGTCAGTCTGTCTAAAGGACCAGCCTGCCCGCTCACCTGGGAGCGCACATCAGCTACCTGCCTACTTTCCTGAGGTCCGACGGTCTGCCTTACAACTCCGGTCAGTCTGTCTATGGACCAGCTTGCCCGCTCACCTGGGAGCGCTTCTCCGTTACCTGCCTGCTTGCCAGCCCGGAGGCTCCGTTGTCACGTGCTGTGACCATCAGCTACTTCAGACTCTTGTCCGCTCACCTGGGAGCGCTTCTCCGTTACCTGCCTGCTTGCCAGCCCGGAGGCTCCGTTGTCACGTGCTGTGACCATCAGCTACTTCAGACTCTTGTCCGCTCACCTGGGAGCGCTTCTCCGTTACCTGCCTGCTTGCCAGCCCGGAGGCTCCGTTGTCACGTGCTGTGACCATCAGCTACTTCAGAGACTCTTGCCCGCTCACCTGGGAGCGCTTCTCCGTTACCTGCCTGCTTGCCAGCCCGGAGGTTCCGCCGTCACGTGCTGTGACCACCTGTTATTCCAGAGACTCTCGCTTGCTCACCTGGGAGCACACATCTACCATCTGCCTGCTAGCCTACCCGGAGGCTCTGCCATCACAGGTCGTACCTACCCTTTACCCAGAGACTGCCCTGATCACTTGCCGTATCTCCCTGTCCGTTCATCCAGAGACTGCCGCCCGCTACCTTACAAGGGCTGCCCCCTTGTATAGTAGCTCAGAGGTTCCGCCTCCCAGACCCGTTACAATATTACAAATAATTCAATAAATTATAATTCAATATTTGTATCAAAGTACAGTCTCAGAAACCCTTTCTGTTTGAATGCATAAGAGAAAAAGAACAGACAACAAATTTTTAGGTTAATACCAACAATTTATTGAAAAAAGGTTGTAATACTAAAGGTATTTTAAATGATAGGAAAAGACCAGATCTTGAAAACCTTGGATCAGCCATATTCACCATCTTTAGGAGCAGACAGATGTGTAGCTGATTTGCACCTCTGGCGCTGTGATTTAGAAGTTGGAACGGCACTCCTTGGTGGAGGAGGGGAAATGTGCTTTAGAGGAGCTGTATATTGGGATGCTTCTAAATCTGGATATTTTTCCAGAGTGATTCCCAGTTCGTTGCAGGCTTCCTTGATTTCTGTTGAAGATTTGGCTTGGATACGTTTGTCTTTAGTGGTAATTGCTATGCCAAAAGGATACAACCAGCGGTATTCGTATTGGTTTTGGCGTAGGGCTTCAGTGAAGAGTTTCAACAATCGCCTCTTATTTAAAGTTGAGGAGGCCAAGTCCTGAAAAATCGAAATTGATGAGTCTTCGAAAGATATATCAGTTGCTTCTCTTGCTCTTTTTAAAATTAAGTCTTTGGTGCGAAAATCCAAGAAACGGCAAATGACATCACGTGGTGGGGGGGGTCATTCGTTTTAGGTCTGGGTCTTAGTGCTCTATGGGCTCTCACTATTTCAATTTGTGGGGCAGCTTCTGAATTCTGGATTTTGGAGAAAGTTGGAGTGATTATTTCTGATGCTACACTCTCCGGGAGGCCCTTTATGCGCAGATTGTTCTGTCTTTCTCGGTTTTCATGGTCCTCCAGGATGGAATATATTTGGTTGATTTGGCTTTCTTGAGACTGAGCACAGGTTACCATGGCATTAGTTTGTTGGATCTGTTGGATCATAGAGGACTGTGTGGATTCTAGAGAGTCAACTCTTTGTCCTATTTGTGATATTTCTTGTTTAATATCAGAAAGATCCTTTACAACAGGTTCTAGTGATTTGGCTAAAATCCTTTTAATGAAGGAGCGGGATACTGGATGTTCATTTGATGAGAGACAGTCTTCTAAATCACTTTCCACTTCAGAGTCTGAGTCATGTGTTGAGAAGTGGTCTGTGGGTGAAGACTTTGATGTAGAGGTTTTATTCAGTTTTTTAAGAAATTTGCCCATGTCTATTTGTGTGAGAGATGTAGACGATTTAGAAGTGGCCCCCCGATTCTTTGTTGACGATTTTGACCATTGTGAAGAAAAAAAATTAGAATTGCCTAGAGTATATTGAAGTAGCACCTGTCACATTCCCCAAAACATGCTAGAGGTGGTAGAGGATTAATACATGTTCAAGATTTGTATTGCCACTCAATTACATCAGGAGAAAATTGTTAGTATGAAGAAACTATTGAGTGGTCATGAAATACAGTTCTTTCCTTTATCCACTAGATGGCAGCCACAGCCTAGTTATGAGATTTAGCTCTGTTTGCTTTTTTACTTTAACTTGTAGTAGTGATCAGTGTCTAGTTTTACACTGGTATCAACGCTATTGGGATGAGGGGTGTGGGGGTTAGGTGCTGATGTTAGTTATCACCTTGCTTTGAGAATTGTATCAAAAATAAAGTGATACTGGTATCAAATGTTGAGCACCCTCCTCATCCCACAGTCTCAAGGGTCTGGGTGGCTTAAATGTCTCTATGGATTCTCTTTACAAAGAATAGGAGGGTTTGTAGGGGGGTGGGGGAAGGTTGTAGCTGTAAGGAACTGGAGTGAGGAGCAAGTCTTTCACTATGATGGAATGGGGTCGGGGTACACACCAGGTCTCTTCGGGTGTCCCGCCGTCACACCCCAGTCCCAGCTCCGCAACCACGCGTGGAGGGCCCCGGGAGCATCCAAAAAATGGCCGAAGCGTCCACAGACCCAATCCCCCTGCCTTGCAGCGCCAGGGTCCACCGCCACTTACCGTGGTCCCTGAGGGTCTGCGGTCACACCACGTCTCCAGGGCAGGACAGGCTCTGGACTCACCTTTCTCTCGCCGTCTCCAGAACACCAGCACCAGCCGGCGCGTGAGGGAGCAGACAGCAGGAACCGGACCTCACCTCGCTGTTTTCTCCTCTCCGGTGAGCCGGGACAAGCGATTCAGCTGCTCCGGCGGGCGGGTCTTGAGGTCCAGGCTCCAGATCAGGTAAGCGCTGTGTGGCGTGGGTCCGGTGTTCCGATCTGCAGGATTTTCAAGACCGAGCTGCTCCGGGTACGTTCTCAGGGCCCGGGTGGTCTCCGTGGCAGGATCCCTGCAACGGGAAGGGCCGGGTGTGCGGTGGCGAAAAAAACTACGCAGAGGCTTCGGGCCTACATGTAAGCCCCAATTAGGCCTTGAGCTCAGATTAGAAAAAATTGGCTCCAGGGGAGAAAGTCTCAGGTTCATACAGTCTAGAAGATCCTTTTAAAAGGATATAGGATGATGGATGGTGAGTAAAACCCGTGATTTGGAGGGATTTTAAGCAGCAAGGCAGAGAGCTCACAGATGTGTGTCTTGCTCCTTCAGTGCCTAGACACGCCACCCACCGTGCTTGCTGTTAAGGAAAATTAATATTCACTGCTCCCCATGCCCATAGGCATGGTGAGCAGTGAATACAGTGGGTATGGAAAGTATTCAGACCCGTTTAAATTTTTCACGCTTTGTTTCATTGCAGTCATTTGGTATATTCTAAAAAGTTCATTTTTTTTCTCATTAAAGTACACTATGTACCCCATCTTGACTGAAAAAAAACAAATGAACTTTTCAGAATTTACCAAATGGCTGCAATGAACCAGAGTGAAAAATTTAAAAGGGGTCTGAATACTTTCCGTACCCACTGTATTAAATTTCCTTAATAGAGAGCAATGTCAGCCGCAGCATCTGGTCGATCATGTGTGCTCACTATTAAAGAAAATGAATATTCACTGCTCCCTATGACCAGACTATGAGAGTGGAGAGCAGTGAATATTCATGCCCTTTAATAAATCGGGCACCCGTGATCGTCTAGCAGGAGCCGGCGGCTGCGGCTGCCACTGCGCGCTAATAAGGAGAATGAATATTCACAACTCCCCCAGCCCATAGTCCAGGCGTGGGGAGTAGTGAATATTCCAGCAGCTGATCATGGCGTCTGAGGGCGCATGGCAGTGATGTCATGCGCTGCTCACACACTGAGATCAGCTGCTGGCATCAGAACAGGATGCAGTGCTGGAGCAGAGGAGAAGTGAGTAGAATCCTTTATTTTATTACGTGTGGAGCGTGATGGGGATGCCATGCAAACCAGGATGGGGACCAGATAGGGATAGAGAGCATCCAATAACAGAATCGGTGACATTGTCCACATCTCAGTATCACTTTGTAGTCACCAGCTAAATGTCTTCTCCTTGTAATCCTAATTTATCCCACAAAGGGAGAGCCAGTGACAGCAGAAACGTGGGCAGATCCCGCCCATATTTACAGCAGTCGTGATGCAAGCTTGCAGTAAATTAGGTTTTCATGGCAAATTTCAGCAGCTGCTCCCCCTAGTGTTTAAAAGTGGAAAATATCAACTTTAATTATTTTTTATACAAAAAAAAGTTGATTGGAGCACTATGTAGGATACATTATTCTATATGAAGGACGATGTATGACCCATTATTCTGTAAGGAATGATAAGGAAAAATGTCCTCAATTGTAGACAGGTTTTTAATAAATATCAAAGTTGGCCCGCGACTTTGTCCAAGTTTTTAATTTTGACCCTCTGTGTAGGAGTTTGACATCCCTGCTTTAATGTAGCATGGTTACAATTACTATCACCATGTCATTCAGTGTGGGCCAATAGTACCTGGTACTGTAGCTTGGCATATTCACCGATCTGTGGTGGAATCTCAGATAGGACTTTAATATTTAACTCTCAGCAAACATTTAAAGAAACCTGACAATTCTGGAATAATTTTTTTTTTTTTTTCGGTTCCATTCTGTTCTAAAGTTATGCCTCCTGTTTGTACCTTTATAAATTTTCCCTTTAACAACTGGGCGTGTACCACTGAACTCTGTGGACATTTGCTTTACCTCCCCTGATGCTGGCCAATCAAAACACAGCCACACCCACAGAGAAGTTCTGTGGTACACACCCAGCTGGTTGAAGAAAAAATTAGCTTCTTTAATACTGGGGGATGGAACTTTGGAATAGAGGGGCACAAAAAAACAAAATGAAAAACTGTTTCAGAGTCAGAAAACAGCAGCAATTGAAGGAGGTATGCCGTTTAAATAAAAAAATAAAAAAAAAAAGTGAAAAATGAGGCGGCCACTAAACTGACAGCGCAGTGGTGTCCCACAACATACACTGATTATAAATGACCTTTGCTAGATCTAGTAGCAGCTGATTAGAGGGAGTGCCAAGTGTCAGACCACCATTGATCTAATATTGAAGAAATAATAATTATTAATAATAATAATAATAGCAAATGCCTCCAATTAGAAATGTAGTATAGTATTTTTGATTCGCTATTTCTCTTTCCTCATGTGCAGGCATTGCAGGACCTTAGGTATCCATGGTTACAACCACTGGCAGCTAGATAACTAACTGTCACTATATCAGTGGACGTAACCATGGATACCTAAGGCCCTGGAATGCCCTACACATGAGGAAAGAGACATAGAAATGTAGTATAGTTTTCCTGATTCGCTAATTGGAGGTAATTTATTATTATTATTATTATTCCTACTACAATATTAGGATAGGATCTTGGAGATGGGAATACCCCTTTAAGAATAAAATTATTAATATCTTGAAAAACATCTTTAAAACAAAAACACACCTCAGATGTAATTAAAATGAAAATTTTTGAAAAATTATTTTTAAACAATTTAAATACCTATTCACATTCAACAACACATTGGTGGGTTTAAGCTCCTAATATAATAACGCTGAATTCAAACCCTGTGTTCTCCAAGTGACTATGTACAGATCCCAGAGAAGAATGGTTAAAGGAGCACTCCCATCAAAATTGTTTTATCCTGTAAATACAGGGTGGTCCAAAAGTAGGTGGACAGAAAGTGTAATAAGGTTATGAAAGGGGAGATTTATCAAACATGGCGTAAAATGAAACTGGCTCAGTTGCCCTTAGCAACCAATCAGATTCCACTTTTCATTCCTCACAAGTCCACCAGAAGAGCCTCTTTGGAATTGGGAATTTCATGAGCTTCTATCATGCGAATCCTGAAATCTATTGGGTGGAAAGCTTATCATCCACGTCTAATTCATGGTTTATTGGAGGATGATCCAGACAGGTGGCTGCAATTTAGTGAGATTATGCTTAAAGAAATTGAAGAAAATCCAGTAATTTTAGATAACATTATGTGGAGTGATGAAGCTTCTTTCAAATTCTCCAGCCATATTAACAGACATAATTGTATTTGCATGTTCTCATTATCCAAGTATTTAACATTAGAGCAGCAACTAAATGAGCCTGGTGTCAATGTTTGGGGTGCTATTTCAAGTTTTGGTGTTTTAGGACCAATATTTTTTGATGAAACAGTCACCGGAGATAAGTATCTCGAAATTCTAATGAATCAAGTTGTTCCCCAGTTACAGCAACAGCCTAATTCAAATGACCTTTATTTATTTCCAACAAGATGGGGCCCCTCCACATTATTCAAGAGATACTCGCGGACTACTTGATGAAACATTTCCTAATAAATGGATTGGCCGAAGAGGCCCACTTGATTGGCCGGCGCGTTCACCACACTTGACCCCAATGGATTTTTTCTTTTGGGGAGTACTCAAGGACAAAAGTTTATAGTCGAAAACCAAAGTGTCAGTGATTTGAAAAATTACATAAGAGATGCATTTCAAGAAATTAATACCCAAAGAGACTTGTGCAAAAAAGTTTGTCGAAGCGTAAGAGGCGACTTCAAAGCTGTGCAAATTGTAATGGAAAACAGTTTGAGCACCTGCGTTGATAAAATTTAAGGGCTTTTGTATTATTGTTCAGAATAAAATTTAATTGTCAATGTTATGCCTGTGTTAGTAAATATAATTTGATATATAAATCAAAATAAATGTTATTTTCTGGCCACCTACTTTTGGACCACCCTGTATATTGCAATCATATCATAGCACTATGTACTTACAATTGCTCATCTTGCCGTTCTAGCCAGCTAATTCTTCTTTTTCCATTAGGTCTATGAAATCACGTGATGAAAAACTGACTAGCTGAATTCTTCTAAGCTCTATGTAGAAACAGGAGGTTATTGTTCCCTGTATGAGTCATCAGTCACTGCAAAAGTCACCGACAGTGGGGGGGGGGGAGAGCAACTGGGTTAGGAGTTAAAGAGAGGAATGATAAATGCAGTGAAACTTCCTGTTTCTACATAGAGAAAAGAGAAGAATTAGCTGGATAGAAGGGCAAAATGAGCAATTGTAAGTACATAGTGCTATGTAATATGATCACTGCAATGAAGGGTCAAGGGTCTGTCTTGGGCCCTATATTATTTAATATATTTATTAATGATCTAGTGGAAGGGTTGCATAGTAAAATAGCAATATTTGCAGACGATACTAAACTTTGTAAAGTAGTTAATACAGATGAGGATAGGGCACAGCTACAGGAGGATTTAGATAAATTGGGGAGTTGGGCCAAAAAATGGCAAATGGGGTTCAATGCCAATAAATGTAAGGTCATGCACATGGGAAAGAAAAACAGCAGTCACCCATACATATTAAATGGGAAACCGTTGGGGAAATCTGACATGGAGAAGGACCTGGGCGTCTTAGTTAATAGCAAATTAAATTGGAGTGCCCAGTGTCAGGCAGCAGCTGCGAAGGCAAATAGAGTCATGGCATGCATCAGAAGAGGAATAGGGGCATATGATGAGAACATTGTTCTTCCTCTGTATAAAGCGCTGGTAAGGCCGCACTTAGAATATTGTGCACAGTTCTGGGCTCCGGTGCTCAGGAAAGACATATTGGAGCTAGAGAGGGTACAAAGGAGGGTGACTAAGGTAATAAAGGGAATGGAGGGACTAGAATACCCAGAGAAGTTGTCAAAATTAGGCCTATTTACGTTGGAAAAGAGAAGGCTTAGGGGAGACGTCATAAACATGTATAAATACATCAGGGGGCAGTACAGAGATCTCTCCCATGACCTGTTTATACCAAGGATGGTGACAAAGACGAGGGGGCACACTATTCGTCTGGAGGAAAGGAGGTTCCTGCACCAGCATAGAAGGGGATTCTTTACGGTCAGAGCCGTGAGACTCTGGAACTCTCTGGGAGAGGAAGTGGTGATGTCCAACTCACTTAATGAGTTCAAGAGAGGCCTGGACGCCTTTCTTGAGAACAATAAAATTACATCTTATGCTTAGTTAATTAATCCAGGGATTTAATCTGACTGCCAGATTGGTGTCGGGAAGTGAATTTTTCCTCAATGATGTAAATTGGCCTATACCGCATGTTTTTTTTTTTTGCCTTCCCCTGGATCAACGCTGCGGAATAGCTGCAGTGCACAAGAAATAGGTTGAACTGGATGGACGCTTGTCTTTTTTCGGCCTTATAAACTATGTAATGTATTAAGAGGATAAAAACTGATGAGAGTGCTTCTTTAAATGGATACAACTTCTTCCCTTGGGAATTCATATTGTAGAAACATGGAAACCACCATTTAATCATACATGGTTTCTAACAGGACAGAAAATCGATAGCTAAAATATGGTCCTACATGACGGAATATCCTGCAGACGGTCAATCTACTATGAATAAAAAGAGGTTATCACATGCATCACAAGAGCGACCTGTCAGAGGGAATAGACTTATTGTATATTAAAGGGAACCCGTTAACACTATTAACCTGCAGGTTAGTAGCATTATAAAAGGTGCCTGGCTGCATTACTAACAGTGCGGCACCCAGGAGAAATATGTAATTTTTTCCCCAAGAGCCGTCGGCTTTCAGTTACGTGGACGTGCCTAGAGCTATTACAGTCACCGCTCACAGCACTAAAAGTGACGGCTGTAAGAAACACATTGCACTGAGCAAGGCCGCGCCAATCTAGTCGAAATGTGGCCAGGAGTATGACTATCGTCTACTTGCAGTCACATGACTGCCTGCTCCCGATGCCAGAGAAACCTCAAAGAGTGCGAGAGGTGAGGATTCACAACCTTGCCGTCACATAAGAGTGACTGCAGACTTATAGTTCAAGACCAGACGACCCCTTTAAGGGGGGCACACCTCTTAATGAATTAAAAGCTTCTGCTGGGTGGCTTACACCTCCATATGCCACACCAGCTCCAGATTTCTGGCATAGGGATCGCCAAAGCTTGTCATGAATTAGGATATGTGCACACGATCCGTACTGTCAGCGCTTTGAAAGCAGTATACTTTATGCTGTGTCCAAAGCACTGCACGCAGGTGAAGCCGCATGTGTTCATTGAACCATGCGGATTCACCGCATTCAATACATTGTAGTGATACAATTTCTCTTGCGGAGACGAGCGACTCCGCAAGAGAAATTGACATGCTGCGGTCTGGAAAGACACGCTGCATGTCCATGGGTGATCCGCAGGTGCACGGAGACACATAGTGGCTATGGCATTTCTTGAAAACCCATCCACTTTGCGTGTAATGTAGAACGCTGCGGTTTACACGCAGTGCAAGTGCACTGCACCCAATCCACAGCGTTTACTGATAGTGTGCACATACCCTTAGCGTGGCGTCACGCCCTCTTCCCACCTCAACTCCATCTATTTTGGCAAATGGGACAAACTGGCACGAAAATGGCAAAAATCTCAAATTTTGCGACTTTTCAGAACAATTTACGCCAGAAATCTTGAAAAATTGCTTTGATGAATCGGGGCCAAATGTCTTTTTCAAGTGTAATCTGCCTTGAACAGCACTAAGGAAAACATCACAAAGAATGAACATAATGCACAGCAATGTCAAAGCGATTTGCTGTGCATATTTTCTGTCTTTTGTAACTTCTTTTAACAGTTTCAAAAGTCATGAAGCAACTAAAAAAAAGTTACCGTACCTGACCACTCTTCTGGCATGTTATATATGCAATTAAAAAAAAATCTATTTACACCAAAGATGGTCACTTGATCCCAAAAAGTTCATAAATCTATGTAAGAAATTGAGATGACTTTTAGCTGCATTTTCCTGCATTCTGGACGGGGAATTTCCTTTCCCTGAAATAAATCTGCAGTCCTCAAGAGGAAGAGGATGATGGCATGCTGCCAAGTAACGCTGGGTGTTTTCTTACCTTCTCTCTGACTCGTTATATAATCATTGTGTACTGGTTTACAGTTTGTAGATTAGGGATAGCACAAAGAAATAATTAAAGTTTAAATTTAAACTATTAAGAAGTTTAAAACTATGAACAAAGTTTCTTCAAATTGGTTTCACTAACAAGGCAGCTAAACCTACAGCATGTAGCTTATGAGGTGTTTTAACAAAAAAAAAAAAAAAGCCAAAAGTCACTTACAAAGTTATAAGAAAAAAAAACGTATCAATAATCACATAAGATTATGATCTTCAGTGCTGAAAACATATGTTAATGCGATCAGACCTTTACTACAATTCCTGCCAATAATCCCATTACATGGTCAGCCCAAAAGATATTTAAATTGTGACAAAAATTGCATTCAAAAGCAGAGCAAAAAGTCCCATATAATGGACACTAGGGGAGAAAAAAAACCTAGTTAGAAATCACATTTTGAAGTATAATATAAAAAATTTATTTATTTTTTTCATTTTCAATACCTCTATCTAATATACTACCTGTAAGGAATCATGGATTTGGATTCCACTCATAATTAAAGAAAATAAGGTTTTAATATTCAAACATTCATTAAAATAAAAAATAAATTTAGAAGGTTACTAACTAGCCATGCAGCAATCTGTGGTCACATTGTAGAAATAATCAAACATATAAAACGTACTTAAAAATGCCTGTGGTTCATAAAAGCACAAGTGCAAATAAGATAAAAACACCACGGTTACTTACCGGTAGCCGGTTTTTCCTGAGCCCATGACAGCACACCTGGAGAGAGATCCGCCCCACCAAGGACAGGAAACCATTTACAGAGCATTGAGAGGACCTCCCAAAGAGGTTAGGCATATAACCAACACCTACAATATATATACATATATATAACACCCAAAACAGTGCACACCAGGGTGTGAGAAACAGAAAAAAATAGCGAGGGAAAACTACGGGTGCTGTCATGGGCTCAGGAAAAACCGGCTACCGGTAAGTAACCGTGGTGTTTTCCCCTCACCCATGACAGCACACCTGGAGAGAATTTTGGAGAATTATGAGCACCCTAGGGAGGGACCACCGCCTGAAGTACCCTTCTCCCAAAGGTAAGGTCAGAGGAGGACAGATCCAACAGATAGTGTTTAAAGAAGGTGGATGGTGTAGACCAAGTAGCAGCTCTACATATCTGATCGATTGAGACGTCTGCCCTTTCCGCCCAGGAGGTTGCGACGGCTCTGGTGGAATGAGCCCTGACATTGTCTGGGGCCGGAACTCCTGTGGACGTATATGCTAGACAAATGGCCTCCCTAAGCCACCTAGAAATGGTACCCTTGGACACCCCGTGACCCTTCCTATTCCCCTGAAAGGCCAGGGACAAGGAATGGTCCTTCCCCCATACACTAGTCATGTTAATGTACTGTAGTAGTGATCTTCTAACATCTAGGTTATGGAATCTAACTTCCCCTGGGTTTTTAGGATTGCTGCAAAACAAGAGAAGCACAATCTCCTGGTTACAGTGAACTCTAGATACCACTTTGGGAAGGTATGCTGGATCTGGACGCAAGGTGACTATCATCATAAATTTGTGTGTGGGGAGGATTAACCGAAAGGGCCTGCAGGTCACCCACCCTACGAGCAGACGTTAAGGCCACTAAGAGGATGGTTTTAAGGGTGAGGATCTTAGGAGAGACATCCTGTAGGGGTTCGAACGGATCACTGGTAAGTGCATTCAAGACCAAATTCAGGTCCCAGGAAGGAGCTCTTAGGGACCGAACCGGTCTGGCTCTGGCACAGGAGTTGATAAACCTCGAGACCCATCTGTTCCCCGCCAAGTTACAATTATAGAGTGCCCCCAATGCCGACACCTGAACTTTAAGAGTCCCTATGGCTAGACCTAGGTCGCGCCCGTTTTGCAGAAACTCCAGGATTCCCCTGATTGGAGGCTTGTCTGATAATGGGGTATCTATAAATTCTAGGAATTTACTCCAGACTCTTATAAGTTTTTGTCGTCATTGGTTTCCTATTACCCAGCAAGGTAGAGACTAACCCTGGTGAAAACCCCTTGCTACTTAGTAGTGACCTCTCAAATTCCACGCCGCAAGATGGAAACCTCAGGCTTGGGCGTGGAATACTGGTCCCTGAATGAAAAGGTCCGGCCTCTCTGGTAGAACCCAGGGATCTGAAACCGACATTAGTCGGAGCAGGGAGAACCAAGGCCTCTTGGGCCAAAAAGGGGCTATAAGAATTACCCTTGCACCTTCCTCCCGAATCTTCCTCACCACTACTGGAACCATTACTAACGGAGGAAAGGCATAGGCCTTCCTGAACTTCCAAGGGATCTGTAGGGCATCCACGGCATGGGGACTTTCTGCTGGATTTAAGGAACAGAATCTGTCTACCTTCCCGTTTGCTCCTGTGGCGAACAGGTCTATGTCTGGCTGCCCCCATAACTGGACAATCTGTTGGAAGACCTCCGGGTTCAAACTCCATTCCCCCTGAAAGTCTGCTTTTACGTTTTCTACCCCCTTTATGTGAAGGGCACTGAGGGATGGGAGGTGTCGCTCTGCCAGATGAAGGATTCTGTCTGCCACAGCCATCAGAGAGCGTGATCTTGTTCCCCCCTGATGATTCACATAGGCTACTGATGTTCGGTTGTCGGACCTGCCTATGAGGGATCTCTCTACTGCCCAAAGCTCCTTTATGTTTGAGGATGCCCCCATCTCGTGGTATGTCCAGTGACCCTGTATTGAGAGCTCTGCCAGATGACCCCCCTCCCCCATCCGGAACTGCTCGCATCGGTCGTAATCACCCGATCGACTGGCCTGGACCACTGTACGCCTGAGGTCAGATTTCCCCTGTCTGTCCACCACGAAAGGGAATCTACAGCTTCTGGGGAGAGAGAGAACTTGCTTTCTAAATGCCCATTGAAGGTCCTCTGCGCTGACAGGACCTCCCACTGAAGAAGTCTCATATGCCCCTGAGCCCATTTGACTGCTGGGAGACAGGCCGTCATAGAGCCCAGGAGGGGCATTGCCTCTCTTAGAGACATCACTGGAGATCGCATGGCTTTCAAGACTAAAAAGAGCAAATTGCAGACCTGGTCTTCTGGGAGGAAGCAGGCTTGGAGAGGAGAGTCTAGGATTAGACCTAGGAAGGTCTGAGTCCTTGAGGGGGTTAGTTTTGACTTTTGGGAATTTACCAACCACCCTAGCTGATGCAACACTGTCGCGACTTCTAGAAGTTGACTGGAGCAGTGGGCTTCTGATTTCCCTACTATTAAGAAATCGTCTAAATAGGGCACGATTACTACGTTCTTGATTCGTAGAAAGGCTGTTACTTCCGATATTAATTTTGTAAATATTCTTGGGGCTATGGAGAGGCCGAATGGGTAGGGCAGCAAACTGAAAATGCCTCAGCTCTTCCTGAATGAACAGGGCTACTCTCAGATACTTCTGGTAGTCTGGATGAATTGGGACGTGATAATATGTGTCCTTCAAGTCTATTACTGCCTTAAAGCAAATTGTGGTGTAAGAGCTTCACTGCCGAGCCCACTGATTCCATCTTGAAGGTCTGATTTTCTATTAACTGGTTCAGACTCCTGAGGTTGATGATGGTCCTTAGGGACCCGTTGTTTTTTTTTTTTTTTTATCATGAACAGAGGGGAATAGAATCCCTTCCCTCTTTGTGGTATCGGCCCTTCGAGAAGGACTCGCCCTACTAGCTCTAATATCTCTGCTTCCAGTGTTATCTGTTCTTCCTGGATCTTCCTTTTGGGGGTAACCACAAAGGTCCGACAAGGGATCTGGCTGAACCGTATCTTCAGGCCACCACTTACAATGTTCAAAATGCAGGGGTTTGCTGTAATTGCTTTCCAAGCTGGAAAAAAGTGGAAAAGCCTCCCCCCAACCGTCGGCATGGCGTCATTGGGAGGATCTCTTTGTATTTGAGGACGGTCCCCCAAACATATAGCCCGACTCCTTTTTGGACTTGGTCTCCCATCTTCTCCTGTCTCCTGGAGGGCGACCCCGATTAAATTTCCTCCTCCGAAAACCAAACCTTTTTGAGTCCCCTGAAAATCCTGGTAACCCTTTGTTTTTATCGCCCGCCTTTGCTAAAAGGTCTTCCAACTTTTGGCCAAACTGGAGTCTACCATCACACGGGAGGGAACACAATTTATGCTTCGACTGTAGGTCGCCTGGGCAACCTTTGAGCCACAAGGCCCGTCTGGCAGCATTAGATAGACCTGCTGCTCTAGCCGAAAGCCTGACAGAATCTGCTGAAGAGTCCGCCAGGAAGGCCGATGCAGCCTGCATTAGGGGTAGATTTGAAAGGATTCTATCCCTAGAGACCTTTTTATCCTTAAGCTGGTCCTCCAACTGTTGGAGCCACACCATTAGGGATCTTGCCACACAGGTGCCTGCTACAGCTGGCTTCAGGCCTCCTGCTGCAGCTCCCCAAGTATGACGGAGAAAGGAGTCAGCCTTTTTATCAAGGGCATCTTTTAGGACGTCTGAGTTCTCCAAGGGCAGGGAAGATTTTTTGGACGACCTGGCTACAGTCCCGTCAACTTTGGGGATCTTATCCCAAGGCTCAGAGTCCTTCTCTTCGAAGGGGTACCTTCTTTTAGAGAAGGAGGGTAAGGTCCCTGATCTTTCTGGTCTCTTCCACGCTCTGTCAATGAGGCCCTGAATTTTAGTGTTTACCGGAAAGGAGCGCCTCTTTCTTTCTCCCAGGCCCGCAAACATAATGTCTTCCCGGGATTTGGATGCTTTCTCCTCCCCCAGACCCATGGTTGATCTGACTGCTCTAACCAGTCTGTTCGTACTCTCATTTGGAAAACAGGGTCTACCGTTATCCGATGAGGAAGAGGATGATGAATCACTCAGCCACAGATCCTCGGACTGGGAGGAATCAAGAGTTGGAGGAGACATCTCTATGGGATCTTTTCTTCCCTCTAAGAAACCCCTTCAGGGACCCCTGAACCTCTGCGTGGACTATAGACTTTAAATTAGATGCGAAATCCAGGGAATTTTCCGCTATAGTTTTAGCAAATTCAGGCAAAGAGGCTTTTGCCAATCTATGGTGAGGGAAGTTTGGCATAGGGCACACATTCTGTGCTTTTGCTTGGCGCTACTCTTCTTAGGCTCCTATAAAAGGAAGCACATGAGACTTCCTATTACTAAAAGGTGACATTCACGAAGATCACTCACCCCTGGAAGTCACAAACGGGTATCGGATTCGGAGGCTGTAGCGGAACCGATGATTCCTTTCTGGATGGACCAGAGGCGCTTGACACCTTGCTCCTGCGGCTGCCACTGCGATTGCTCGAGCGGCTGTCGGTGTGAGGCATCCCTCTGCTTCTTCCGTTGCTGAGGGAGGGGGTGTGGGGGGGGGGGTTAGCTGCTGCTCTTGGCTATCCTGGTCAGTCATGCTTCAGAAGCGTACCACGCTTTCAGGATAACCCCCTCCTCCTAAAATAGGGCCATCCAGCACCTCCTCCGGTTCATGGGGCCCTCCCCCCTTCCCAGGCCGGAGCTCCATCGAAAAAAACGGCCTGGAACGCTTCACAGAGCGCCGCCATCTTGGATCGGGTGCCGCCTCCTGACACACCTCCCCAGAGTGCCCCGCGCTGTGACGTCAGACGCGTCCTACCCGGAAGTCACTGTGTGGCCAGCAGAAGCGGCAGGGGGAGGGCGGCGCAGCGGTCTACGGGAGGACGGAGCCTGCCTCACCGCGTGCGCCCGCTCGGCGCAGAAACCCCAGGGGAAGCTGCGGCCGGCTCTTCTGGGATACTGAACTCGGTGCACAGGCCAGTGCCCGCTCTTCCACACCGGGACAGCCCCAGGTAAGTCTTCTTTCTTCCAGACAGGTTCCCCATCAAGGACAGGAAACCAACTGAAGCGAGGGAGAGGTACCGCCCTTTTATTTCAGACGGTTTCCTGTCCTTGGTGGGGCGGATCTCTCTCCAGTTGTGCTGTCATGGGTGAGGGGAAAAGGTAAATTCAATCCATATATTGAGTTGCTGCAAGCATAACGTACCAAAGCAGTGCTAAAGAGCATACAGACAAGGGACGCCACACTACCGCCATCTGATCCTCCACACCTCTTTACCAATTCCCCCATTGCATGGATTCTCTTTGGCCTCTTCACTCCAGGACTTCAGGCATCACTAGGCCTGACTTCCCTGTACGTTATGATGCACGTCGTCTAAGGCCTGGTAAAGCTAAAAGAAATCCAAAGAAATGAGCCGGAACAGAAGTTGGTATACTGTACATGCAATGTGTAGGAGCAAGTTCACACTGTGGCCATTTAACAGAGAAAACCCAAGATAAAAACAAAAAATGAGCATATACCTTGTGGTGAGTAAATAAGAAAATAGTAATAGTTAACATTATTTTGATCAAAAAAGTGTAAAAGCAATCCCACCACGACAAGGGGAGGAGTCCTGAGGAGATAATTTGCATATTCCCACTGCATTTTGGGGTAAGTGAAGAGTCTCCGCGAGCTCAAAGAACACTGGATTTTGGCTGTTGGAGCTAAAAAAAAGGACATCGGTAAACCATTTTGAAGCTTTTTTTTTAAGCTTTTTTCACTGTTTTCAGAACATTAACAATAAGAACATGGAAGAGTCCAGGAGCCATTTGGTGAGCTGCATATCCTGCTACATGTTCACAGACTTGCCAGTGGAAAAGCCAAACTTCACATGCCAGAAATGCAAGCTTGTGTCCCTGTTGGAGGAAAAGTTGCAAAATCTAGAAGAGAGGTTAACTACCTTGAAAATCATTAAGGAAGGTGAAGAGTTCTTAGACAGAGCAGAATTATCTCTTCATGATTCAGAAAGAGAAGAAATTCGAACTGCACCTGACGAAACAGAGGAATGGAAGCATGTGACCCACAGAAGCAGGAGGATCGAGAGGCAGTCAGCACCCATACTGCTCAGGAACCAGTACCAGGCTCTCACGCAGGAGAACCATGAAGAAATACAGCAAAATAAGACTTTGCCAGCAATGAATAACCTTGTAAGCCCTCAGAATCCTCCTGGATGGAGAAAGAAGAATGTTGTGAAGAACAAACAGAGAGTGGTGGTCATGGGGGATTCCCTGTTAAGAGGAACAGAGGCCGCTATCTGCAGACCAGACATAACCTCAAGAGAAATGTGCTGTCTTCCAGGAGCAAAAATTAAAGATGTGTCTGACAGGATATCAAGACTCTTCAGACCTACAGATCACTATCCATTCCTGCTAATACATGTGGGGACAAATGACACCGCAAGAAAGGACCTGGAAACCATCTGCAGTGACTTTGAAGACTTAGGCAAGAAAGTAAAAGAATTGGGAGCGCAGGTGGTCTTCTCATCCATCCTCCCAGTGGATGGCCATGGAACAATGAGGTGGAATAAGATTCTACAGGTGAACAACTGGCTACGTCGATGGTGCCGTCAACAAGGATTTGGATTTCTGGATCACGGAATGAATTACCTATACGATGGACTACTTGCTAGAGATGGGGTGCACCTTACGAAGACTGGAAAACATGTATTTGGAAGTCGCCTTGCTACACTCATCAGAAGAGCTTTAAACTAGAACAATGTGGGAAGGGAAGCAAAAGGCCAGAAAAAGCCATACAGCTGACAAATACTATTGAGATCTCTGCTACTGGAAGTGGAAAGGAAGAACAAAGACAAAACAATTTAAATAATAAAAATATGGGAGGAAGAGAAACCAATCACAAACTAAAATGTTTTTATACAAATGCACAAAGCATGGGCAACAAACAAGGAGAATTGGAACTACTAATGCCGGAAAAGGAATATGATGTCATTGGAATCACTGAAACTTGGTGGGACGATACACATGATTGGAATAAAAGGCTAAAAGGATACAACTTATTTGCAAGAAACAGACTTGATAAACGAGGAGGAGGTGTTGCATTGTATGTTAGAAAAGCGTATATCTGCACAGTGATTGAAGCTTCAGAGACTGGGAGTTCTGTGGAAACTGTTTGGGTAAGAATACAAGGAGAGAACAACGGAAAGGACACCATTGTAGGCATTTACTACAGGCCACCTGGGCAAGCTGAAGATATGGATGAACTCTTTATGTATCAAATGACCAAGTTCTCCAAAAAATATGACGTAGTGGTCATAGGAGATTTCAACTATCCAGACATTTGTTGGGAATCTCTCTCAAGTAAAACTAACCGGTCAAGCAAATTCTTATCCTCTCTTGCTGACAACTTTATCTTCCAAAAGGTAGGGGAGAAAACAAGGGGATCTGCTACTTTGGATCTAATCCTTATAAACAGGGAGGAAATGGTTGAGGAGGTAAAGGTGGCTGGGACCCTAGGAGGCAGCGATCATGCTATTATAGAATTTTGGATAACTAGAGGAGGAAGACATGTGAAGACTCAAACTTCAAGGTTAGATTTTAGAAAGGCAGATTTTAAGAGACTCAGAAACAGAATAGGAGGGATCCAATGGCTGGATGTCCTTAAGGACAAAAATGTCCAGGAAGGATGGGAAATTTTTAAAAATGAGATTCTCAAAGCACAATCGTTAACAATCCCGAAAAGTAGGAAGAATGGGAAGCATTTAAGGAAACCAGAATGGATGAACACAGAACTTAAACACATGCTAAAAAGAAAGAAAGAAATGTTTATTAAATGGAAAGAGGGAGGCATATCTAAAGAAGATTATAATGCAGTCTGCAGATCCTGTAGGGCACATATCAGGTTAGCTAAAGCTGACAATGAATTAAGGCTTGCAAGAGATGTCAAAAGCAATAAAAAAGGATTTTGGGGGTATGTCAAAAGTAAAAGAAAAGTCAAAGATGCTATAGGATTTTTACAGGATGAAAATGGAGAAATGGTAAGAGAGGATGTTGAGAAGGCCGAACTTTTTAATTCCTATTTTGCATCTGTTTTCTCTCAGAAAGAAAATGTAACATCAACTGATCTTCACTGTCCTTTTAAAGGAATAGAGGAATCCAAGTTATCTGTAAACAGAAAGATTGTGAGGGAATATTTAGCTAACATAAATGAGTTCAAGTCTCCAGGTCCAGATGAATTACACCCCAGAGTACTGAAGGAGATCGTAGAAGAAATTTTAGAACCACTCTCCATAATCTTTGAAAATTCTTGGAGAACAGGAGAAGTCCCAGAAGACTGGAGAAGAGCAAATGTTGTTCCTATCTTCAAAAAGGGGAAGAAGGTGGACCCAGGGAACTATAGGCCGGTGAGTCTGACTTCTATACCAGGAAAGATCTTTGAACAAATTATTAAACAACATGTATGTAAGTACCTGGATAAGAATGAAGTGATTAACCAAAGTCAAAGTCATGTCAGACTAACTTAATTTCCTTCTATGACAGAATCACTGAATGGGTGGATCAGGGAAATGCTGTAGATATAGTATATCTTGACTTCAGCAAAGCATTTGACAAAGTATCTCACACCATCCTTATTGAAAAAATGACCAAGTATGCAATGGACCAGGCAACTGTTAGGTGGATTCATAACTGGCTTAGTGATCGGACTCAAAGGGTGGTTGTAAATGGCTTCACATCCAGCTGGATGAATGTCTCAAGTGGGGTACCACAGGGCTCCGTCCTGGGACCTGTATTGTTCAACATCTTTATCAATGATTTAGATGAAGGAATTGAGGGTAAACTGATTAAATTTGCTGATGACACAAAGCTAGGAGGGATAGCTAATACTAGAGAAGAGAGAGAGGATTCAAAAAGACCTAAATAAACTGGAGCAGTGGGCAGCAACCAACAGAATGGTTTTTAACAGGGAAAAATGCAAAGTACTACATCTGGGCAATAAAAATGAAAAAAGCATATACAGAATGGGAGGAATAGAGCTAAGCAACAGTACATGTGAAAAAGACTTAGGTATACTAATAGATAATAGACTGAACATGAGTCAACAGTGTGATGCAGCAGCAAAAAAGGCAAATACAATTCTGGGATGTATTAACAGAAGCATACAGTCTAGATCACGTGAAGTCATTATCGGTCTTTACTCCTCTTTGGTCAGACCTCATCTGGAATACTGTGTACAGTTTTGGGCACCACATTTTAAAAAAGACATAGACAAACTGGAGCAAGTTCAGAGAAGAGCGACCAGAATGGTGACTGGTCTGCAAACCATGTCCTATGAGGAACGGTTGCAGGATTTGGGAATGTTTAGCTTGCAAAAAAGAAGACTGAGAGGAGACTTAATAGCTGTCTACAAATATGTCAAGGGCTGTCACATTGTAGAAGGATCATCTTTATTCTCATTTGCACAAGGAAAGACTAGAAGCAATGGGATGAAACTAAATGGGAGGAGACACAGATTAGATATTAGAAAAAACTTTTTGACAGTTAGGGTGATTAATGAGTGGAACAGACTGCCACGAGAGGTGGTGAGTTCCCCTTCAATGGACGTCTTCAAACAGAGGCTGGACAGACATCTGTCGGAGATGATCTAGTGAATCCTGCTTTGAGCAGGGGGTTGGACCAGATGACCCAGGAGGTCCCTTCCAACTCTACCATTCTATGATTCTATGAAGGTGTACCCAATTGGGACAGTCCTATCTTCTAGTAGTAAAACCTCACCTTGTGTCAGCCGACCTGCTCTGCCCCATCTATATTGGTGGTCGGCTGACACAAATTGAGGTTTTAATACTAGTGTGGTACTGTCCCGATTGGGTACACAGGGTCGGTGGGATGGCTTTTACGCTTTTTTGATCAAAATAATGTTAACCAAGTACCCTATGTTATTTACATGGACTGTTACTATTTACTTACCAAAGGGTAAATGCTCATTTTGTTTGTATCTTGGGTTTTGTCTGGTAAACTAGAAATCTGGTTAACAGTGAGGATTTTCTGGTGCTGAGAGAGGGTGGTCATGTGACTGCAAGTATGTGATCTGCATACATCTGGCCACATTCCAACTAGACTATCAGGACTCACTCAATACACCAGCATTAAGTGAGGCTGCACCCATCTAGTTGGCATGTGGCCACATATATGAAAATTACCTACTTGGACACAAGTGACCACACCTTAATGATCTGGTTGTTTTACACTTAGCACAAAAAGGTTTTGGCTCTTTTAGAGGTTGATTAACATCACTAGCTACATAAATAAATCCTGAAATCTTGGCATTTTTCACACCAACCACTGAGCCTCATAATAGGCTGACACTTCTATTTTGTAGAAATAAAGTTATTTTCTCACCATCATCACAGGCAGGATTACAATGAAGGGTAACACCTATACTATATTTGGAGATGGATACAAGGTTTTTCCACTTCCAATTGATTATTGGGCCTGATCATCTCTTCTTCACTGTCCAGGTTACAGAGCATGTCTAAAAATGTGCCAATAGACAGACAAATGTTGATTAAAATTGATGATTTCAAACATCTCACCTGGCGAACACTGGTTTAGAGAAAATGACTGTTTCAGCAAACCAATGACACAGCATTGTCTGAGAAGTGCATACAGTTGGAACGATATCTAAAGTGGACCTGTCAGCTGATATATACTGTACACTGATTGGGAAGTATATATCAAACACTGGCTGTATGATCTCAGCCAGGTCACTGCAGCATTTCAGAGAATACCACACTTCAAAAGCTGTGTGCGTATAGGGAGAGACCTGTCAATCTAGGACAGTGGGCGGGAAGAAGCAGTCAGGAACCCACCTGACTAGTCTTCAGCACGGTCTTGGCCTCCAGAGGCTTTTAAAGTAGATTTCTCTCTCAAATGTTGCTGCTTTTCAGAATCAAACATACAGCTGGAGTCTGATACATGCTGCCCAGGTTCACTTTAACAAGACAAACATTTATTTAAAGTATTAGTCCCATCTTCATAGAAACAACCAACTTTATAATTAATCTTTAAAAAATCCTTTGTGTTTTGATAAGATGATTTTTTTTTGTTTCTACAGCTTCTTGCCAAGGGGGCCAGGCACAAATACTGTCTAGCAGCAGTGTCTTAACATGACCAGTGCTTACATGCTCTTTTATATTGAGCTTGTAAGCACTGCTGCTAAAGCTGGATAGATTCACTGGAGGGCACCGTTCACCATTGATCCCAACCAGCTTCAATCTGACTGCTGCGGTGTAAGTGGCTTCATATAGTAGCCTTGGGAGTGCACATTCCGGGCTAGCAGCGCAACCAGGTTGCTGACCCAAATTGTCAATCAGGCGTGTCACCCCCCCACCCCACACACACGCCGTGCCCCCATTACCCCCAGCAATCAAGCGTGCCATCCACCCACCCCATTAACCACAATCAGGAGTCTCTAACCCCTCACCATCACCCACACCCTGCAGTTACCCTAGCAAACAACCATGCCACCCTCTAATTGTCACCAGCAATCAGCCGTGCCGTCCCTCATTACCCACGGCAATCAGGAGGCTTTACAGCGGTGTACTCCTGGATATGAAGTCCTTTAGTAGTATAACCACCTGCTGGAGGACAATGATTTACAAAAGCTGGAGAAATCTTTTAAAATATGATATACTGCTTAAACCATAAGATTTGGTTAAGTTCCGACTGCCTTAGAAAAACATGATCCTGTTCATACTTTATGGAAAAAGCTGTATATGTGATCACAAGTTTTCCTATGAAAACTGAGCAATACCATCCCCCCAACATAGCAGGCATCCATCTCAAGTTCTTGCCTTTCAACCCCCCCCCCCCCCAAGTAACAATGCTGAATATGCCAGTACCACCAATCTAGTGGGCACATAACCTGCATCATGTGGCACGTGCTTCATATACAGACACTTCCTTTCCATGCTCAGCACAAGAGGCACCTGACCCACAGATTTACAGAATAAAGTAATTCATGGTAACTAAAAAGCCATCTTTGGCGAGAGGAAGAAAAATAAACGCTGTTGTAAAGCCAAATAAAAGACCTTTAATATTAAAACGGCCTTCTACAATTTAAAGGGTTAAAGACACGTAAACTGTGACACAGAGGCAGAATGATTGCAGAGCATCAAGCAGTCGGACACAGACGTACATGGGATAAGAGTTTGGCACACGATGGACCGTTTTAGAACATTTTAGCCATAACAGGCACTTATTTCTGTAGCATAAGGAGTCAGACACAAAGCCAAGGATGAATCAGTCACTCTTTGTATATAACCGTGACATAAACGTGAAGAAACTGCAGCAGACAATAACAGAAAACTAAGTGTTCTTCCATTATCCACAGGAATGGACGTGTACCCTCATAAAATAACAAAACATAGATAGGCCAATAATGCATTCAGAAAAATATAATAAATATAAACTTTTCTAGAACAGGCAACTAGACAAGATTTAGAAATTCTTGGCAGCATCACGCCAAAACTTATTGGTTTAAAGGAGTTCTACACGAGATGTTCAAAAAGCTGCCCATAGCCACCAATATAGATAAACCAAGGCCAAAACCCACAATTCCAGAGCAGTGCCCCGATCCTCCGCTGCTCTTCTGATTACCTTGTGGCTGCAGCACTGACCTCCCGTATAGCCCAATCATCGTCCTCAAGGGTATACGGCTTGGGAGCGCAATGACCAGCGATTAGTTGCAGCAGTCACGAAGGGTATATGGGAAGCGACCACTGGTGCCAAACTACACAGAGGACCAGCCACGAAGATAGGGGGCACAGTACTGAGCCCACAGGCAATAAATGGACAAGTAGTTTTACTTATTTTAGCTGTACTGGTGGCCATGGGAAGATTATTTTTTATTTTTTTTATTTGCTTAAAAAAACCTTTGCCCCAGGGAATTTTCTTAAACAAAGCTGTGCTTTACATACCCTCCCCAAGTCTAGTGTTGAGTCACCACTGTTGTTCCTGGTGTCTGATACTGTCAGCAGCACTGACATGCTGAAAGCACTGCAGCCGATCAGTAATCTCAGCAGCTTGTGCAGAGCTGCGCGATTGGCTGCAGCATTGTTGACATGACATCAGTGCTGCAGCCAATAAACACCAGGAGCAGTGGAAGTCACCACACTGGACCAGGGGAGGGTGAGGAAAGGACAGCTTGTTTTTAAAATAAACTGGCATGGGGGACAGAAGTTTTCTGAGCCAGAAATCCCCTGTAAAGTTGCTGGAAGATGCTACAGATCAGAAGATACACATGGTACAGCTATAGTAAAGCCATGGGAATGACAGAATTACATGCAGAAGATATTAGTGGAACGTCACTGCGGTTTTATGTCATGTAACGTCTGTAAGCTATACGGCACCCTGTCAAATAGGACAATGTAGCAGCTCAGCTGTAACCCAATCTGTATATGTGCGAAACCTAAAACATTTGTGTGGAAAGCATTAGCACTGATGACCAGTCACATCCAGGCCATGAACATTTTAAATATTAAATATGAGATGGTCTGATGTCCACTGAGGTTTAAGGCCCCATTTCCCGAGTCCCGAATTCACATAAGAGTTTTTTTAATTTTCTTTTTTCTTGAACGATGGCCTGACATTAAGAGGCCAGTGCAATGTGAAAGCATTCCATTAGGGGGCAGAAGTCAATGACCGTTCAGAATTTTATGGGAATTGCTGAAGTAGCGCTCCTTGAGCTTCTTTCGCTCTGGTAGGTCCAGCTGCTTCTTTGCTTCCTCGATGTCACTGTGAATTTCAGCAATCAGGGCATCTGTGGGCAGAAAAGGACGGGTTGGTTAGCAACTTAAAAAAAAGTTGAAACTGGAGCAAGTTAAGAGAAGAGTGACCAGAATGGTGACCGGTCTGCAAACAATGTCCTATAAGGAACGGTTTGAGGATTTGGGAATGTTTGCAAAAGAGAAGACTGAGAGGAGACTTAATAGCTGTCTACAAATATCTCAAGGGCTGTCACACTGTAGAGGGATCAGCTTTATTCTCATTTGCACAAAGAAAGACTAGAAGCAATGGGATGAAACTGAAAGGGAGAAGATACCGATTAGAAACTTTTTGACAGTGAGGATGATTAATGAGTGGAGCAGGCAGCCATGAGAGGTGGCGAGTTCTCCTTCAAGGGAAGTCTTCAAACAGAGGCTGGACAGACATCTGTCTGAGATGGTTTAGTGACTCCTGCACAGAGCAGGGGGTTGGACACGATGACCCTGGAGGTCCCTCCAACTCTTAACATCCTATGATTACTCACAGGAATGACAATTGCATGCAGAAAATCTGAGAGGAGGTGGGTGGTGGTGGAACATGGCTGAGCTTCTGAGACACAGATTTATTACATATTTCTTCGTTTTATTTGCAATATAAGGCCAACTAAGATCAAACAAGATTAGACCATTACTGAGATATTTTTTGGAGCACTTCGATGTGTGAGGTCTTGGGGCACATGGCTGCCCACAGCAAACACTAAAAGGGCCGCAAAGTGTGTTTGACACTTAATGTTTGGCTAAAAGACGCACTACCTGTGAGATGCTGTCAGTCTATCACTCCCTACCATAGGTCATGTGGCTACTCCAGGAAATAATGTGAAGACTGACAATTCAAGACACTGAGACAGCAGACCATGTCCCACCTTGTGACCTCCACCATGTGATGCCATCTGATCATTAATGATTAATTCCACCCAGCAACGCCTTTACCCAGACTACTTGCAGTGGCGGAGAAATGACGCCATCCTGTCTCCGCTACCAGCATTAACTTCCCCCAGAAGTAGGTGCCAAATAAGGAATATATAGAGGTGCGGCGAAAAGGGTGTTAGGTCTGTGTTCACACTCTGCAGTTGGGACATGCACAAAAAGCGCAGCAGAACCAAGCCGCCGATGTATTTTGATTGCTCCTTAAACCATTACTTAGTGATGAGTGCAAAAGACTCATGTGACAATACAGTCCCCACGGCCGCTGTTAGTCACAAAACATTGCAGGGATTGCCCATGTTTGTCAGGCACTCCCCGCATGTTTTGTGAACGTCTAACAGCTGCGAGACATACTGCCGCGGGGACTCCAACATGTACTCGTTGCTCGGGTGACATGTGCTCATCAGTAGTAATCATGCAAGGAAACCACTATCTCACCCACAAATCTGTGTGGCCAATCACAAACTAAGCCAGATAATTGCCAAACACTTACCCAAAGAGTCAAAGCATTTTTCTGGTCTAATATAGCCCACTATAACAATCCTCAGCATTTCTCCATAGAAGTCGTCTGTAAATTGATGAATAATATGGGTTTCCTGATGGAAAAAAAAAAAAGGTGATAAAAGAAGTGTGTGCAAAAAGTCAAGTGTTTATTGCTATAGACCATTAAATATACCATACGGGACTGAACAAATAATAACGTGCAGGCAAGTCATACTGAGTGAACAAGGACAGGACAGCGAGTCTGATATCAATGGCATCTTGAGGGAGGCCAGACATTTTACATGAAGATAGTCCTAGACGTACATGCTCGGTTCCCAGAACCTGCCCAGCACCACTATGACATGTCACCTTCCATGAGAACAGAGGATTGGGCATGTTAAAATCCAACATGCCCAATCCAGCCAGGCCCACAGAAATTGGAGGGTTCAGAGGTCAGTTATCTAATGAGTAAAAGCACCTTAATATACAGTTGTGCTCAAAAGTTTACATACCCTGGCAGAATTTTTCCTTTCTTGGACTTGTTTCAGAGAATATGAACAACAACAAAAAAACTTTTTCTGCACTCATGGTTATTGGTCGGGTGAAGCCATTTATTGTCAAACTACTGTGTTTTCTCTTTTCAAATCTTAATGACAACCAAAAACATCCAGATGACCCTGATCAAAAGTTCACATACCCTGGTGATTTTATAAATCCATGCAACCGGCATAGATTTATATAGTGTGACCGTATAAGTATGTTTAAAAATAAAAAAATAAATCTATACTTACCCTCCGATGCCCCGGTGTGTGCTGCCGCATTCGTTCCTGGCTTGTTCCTGGCTGCCGGGATATAGCGAGACACTGCGCTGAAGGGCCTGCGGTCACATGACTGCGACGTCACCGAAGGTCCTTCAGTCTTGCACGCGAGCAGAGGGAAGGAGACCGGGGGCAGTTTACGCTGCGGAAAAATCCGCATCATGGGCACAGCACATGCGGATTTCAATTGGGGGAACATTGCTGCCCTTCTTCCATGCGTTTTTAATGCGTTTCTGCGGCGTTTACGCAGCTGCAAAAACGCCGCGGAAACGCATTAAAAACGCATCGTGTGAACTCAGCCTAACACAGGAAAGGGATACAAAAAGATATCCAAGGAATTGATAATGCCAGTCAGCAGCGTTCAAACTGTGATTAACACATGGAAAATCAGGGGCTCTAAAAAAAAAAAAAACCACGGTCAGGTAGAACAAAAATTTCAGCCACAACTGCCAGGAAAATTATTTGGGATGCAAAGAAAAACCCACAAACAACATCAGCTGAAATTCAGGACTCTCTGAAAACTAGCGGTGTGGTTGTTTCAAAATGCACAATAAGGAGGCACTTGAAGAAAAATGGGCTGCATGGTCGAGTCGCCAGAAGAAAGCCATTACTGCGCAAAGTATCTCGCCTACAATACGCCAAACAGCACAGAGAGAAGCCTCAAAACTTCTGGAACAAGGTAATTTGGAATGATGAGACCAAAAATGTAACTTTTTGGCCACAACCATAAACATTACACTTGGAGAGAGGTCAACAAGGCCTATGATGAAAGGAACACCATTCCTACAGTAAAGCACGGAGGTGGATCACTGATGTTTTGGGAATGTGTGAGCTACAAAACGCACAGGAAACTTGGTAAAAGTTGAACTGGAGGCAAATTTGCACTCATCAGACCAGAAGCTGCGCATGGGATGTACTTGGACATTCCGACATGACAAAGATCCAAAACACAAGGCCAAGTCGACCTGTCATTGGCTACAGCAGGACAAAGTGAAGGTTTTGGAGTGGCCATCTCAGTCTCCTGACCTTAATATCATTGAGCCACTCTGGGGAGATCTCAAGCGCGCAGTTCATGCTAGACAGCCCAAGAATTTACAGGAACTGGAGGCTTTGTGCCAAGAAGAATGGGCAGCTTTACCATCTGAGAAAATAAAGAACCTCATCCACAACTACCACAAAAGACTTCAAGCTGTCATTGATGTTAGAGGGGGCAATACACGGTACTAAGAACTGGGGTATGTGAACTTTTGATCAGGGTCATTTGGATGTTTTTGGCTGTCATTAAGATTTAAAAAGAGAAAACACAGTAGTTTGACAATAAATGGCTTCACCCAACCAATAACCATGAGTGGAGAAAAAGTTTTGTTTTTTTTTTGTTATCATTCATATTCTCTGAAACAAGGCCAAGAAAGGAAAAATTCTGCCGGGGTATGTAAACTTTTGAGCACAACTGACATAGGTTAATATTTCCATGCATCTTAAAAGGTATGAGCATACCGTGTCTTTAAGACAATAGCGGAGGTTTTCATAGGCAAAGCAGATCGAAGAACAAGCAGGCAGTCTTGTCATCTCTTTTTGGGGTGACATGGCCAACGGCATCTTTTTCCTTTTGTTTCAACCACAAAAGGTGAGCGGCTTCCAAACAAAGCCTGCTGAACAATGAGCTTGCCACTTTACTGCTTCGATATTTGGAAGCCGTTGAAAGAGGTAACACAAAACTGAGCATGGTCACAGCAATGCCATTTTCACTTTCAATTATATTCATTTTTGGCAGTGCTTTTTCTGGTGAAAGACATTGTGTGCACATACCTTTAAAGGGGTTTTCCAGTTTCAGCAGAAACTCCCATCTCCAGGAGCACTTTGCTTTAAAAAGAAAAAAAAAAAAAAAAAAACCTCCGGTCTCTGCCGCTGGTGTACATCTGAGCTCAGTGCTTCTGAAGGGCTCGTGCCTTCTAAACTGGCAGATTGGCTGAGCTTACTGACTGGCTGCAGCGCTGGCGACGTGAATGATGCAGGCAATACCAAGCACCAGGGACAGCAGCTGAGACTCAGTGCTGGACCTGAGCAGGGTGAGTAGAGCAATTTGATTTTGTTTAAATCAAACTAAACCTGGGAACGGGGAATTTCTGACACTGGAAAACCCCTTTTAAAGTTTAAGACAATGGATAAGTGCTTGCTCCAAGCAGACCCACTGATGATGGCACATTGCATGGCTCTGACAGGTTAGCGCCCAGGGCACAACGGCCGCAGAGCCGATCCCTGTGGGGTCATACATATCAGATTTAGGCTAGAGAGTCCCCCATGTGTCCTGCATGTTGTGGTAGAGGTGAGGATCACAACAATACGTGGCTTACCACAGATTTCTTGGTGTTCTTGTAGAAGGGATTCCAGCCAATACTCATAACCATTTTGTAAATGTCCCCAGTGCCGACACAGCCCCAGCCGTAGTAGATGCCAGTGGTGAGGTCACCTGGAAGGCTGTCCACAACATGTTCTGGGAAATTAGCTGCAAGAAAGGAGCAAAGCTGGTGAAGAGGACACCCAGGCCTAGCATAGCACTGCACACCAGAGGGGGAATCTTCAGAACCTCTTGTTGCTGTCAGTGAGTAACCACGGGCAATAGAAGGGCGAAGACTCGAACTGGTGTGAATTGATCCTCAGGACTCGGTAGTAATCTGCAGTAGATGGGAGAGGAAGTACTGCCCCATACCTCACGAGACTTGTGGTTCTTCTCTTGATTAGCCAGCCTGACGCGACCCAAGGCCACCACACAAGACTATTATCAGCAGAACACCCCCCACAACATTGACAGGTTCTGCAGACAATTTGATTTGTATGGAGCGCCAGCAGACTGACGGTCGGGGAGATGTCAATCAAGCATGTCCGATTTCCAACAGCTGAGCACACTGATCTCCTGGAGATACGACGGGTCAGCCGGCGGCTTTCTCAGAGAACACAGGCACTCAGGCCAAACAAGTGTTTGTATGTGAGTGCCGGCCAAGGTGTTCAGCCATCTAATGTGGATAGGCGCCATAACATGAGGTCGTGTCAGGTCAGCTAATCAAAAGCAGAGCCGCGGATGCCATCAAGTAAGAGTAGGATCTCCAGCCTCTAGTCCAGTGACTTCAGATTACTGACATGGCCACTGGATCAGGTCTTGCAAATCAATTGGCACCAACTTACTGGAGACCTGTTCTGATCAGACAAGGGGGAGCTGGAATTACCCATCCGACCCCCAACACACCCATGTAAAACTGACTGTTTCCTTTCTGACACAAGCAGTGATCTTAGAAGATGGAGAATTACACCCCAGGCATATTGGAAAGCTGTACATTAGTGATCACACATCCCAGTATGACACTGACACCCACCGTAGTGCGGTACACAGGCTAGGCTGCTATATGTAGGGTGAGAGGAGAAAGGTCAGGGCACAGGTCACCCCTACACCAGTGATCACACATCCCAGTATGACACTGACACCCACCGTAGTGCGGTACACAGGCTAGGCTGCTCTATGTAGGGTGAGAGGAGAAAGGTCAGGGCACAGGTCACCCCTACACCAGTGATCACACATCCCAGTATGACACTGACACCCACCGTAGTGCGGTACACAGGCTAGGCTGCTCTATGTAGGGTGAGAGGAGAAAGGTCAGGGCACAGGTCACCCCCAGCCCTGATCTTATGTGTAGTATTAGCGCACAGCCGGTGTGTGCCTTTGTCATCAGGTCACGCACACTGACGCCGGAGGGAGGCTGTGTATGCTGAGCCTTGTGGTCCCACAGCGGTCGCTCACCTGTCGGGATCCCCAGCTCCTTGGATCCCCTGCCTAAGCCTCTGACCACCTCCCCGCAGCAGTAGTAGGGCAGCTGGCTCATGACACAGCCCCTGGCCGCTCTCTTCCTCCCCGTGCTTAGCGGCGGCTCTGCAGGGTGAGCGGATAACACGCGGAGACCGTCCGGAGAAGGTAACGGAAGCGCTAAGGCGGCGGCGGCAGCATCTGCAGAAGAGCTAGTGCCGGAGCCGAGCCGGCTGCTACACGCAAGGGGCTGGGACATCTCAAGGCTTAGCCCAGGACGGGGGTGTTCACACACAGAAGACGTCCTGAAGGAGGCGAAGACGCTGTCAGCAGAGTCCTGACTCCCCCCGCGTCACTTCTAGTGCAGTGATCCGCAGATCAGACGTCAGCACTACGGGGGCGGAGCCTTCCCGTCACAGACCCAGCTCTGCTGCTCTCACCGTGACTGGTGACTTACTAGCCTCTACTCACGTGGTCATCTCTCCGCGGCTGCATTCTGGGTCGCGGTGACGTCACCGGTCGTGTTCCAGTAGAACGTTTTCGAAACTTCCGGTTGCTGGGATCAGTTAGGGCCGGAGCTCGGGCGGACGGGGTCACGTGCCTCCGGCCCAATGGTCGTACAGCGCCCTCATGGTGTGATAAGCCTGGCCCGGGCATTCCACCAGGAGCCGTCTCTGACTACCGCCCTCTTTAGGGAGTTTATTAAGGTTTTATTTTTTGGAATTTTACTTACGTTACATTTTTTGCAGCCTTTTGACGTGATGTGTCTGGGGCAGAGGGTATGTGTGGTGAGAAGCATGGGAATTACCCAGGGCCCTGAGCCCACACAGATACTGCACTGCTAGTACACCGCCTGTAGTGTCAGTGCAGGTTCTAAGCTTACATCTATAGAGGGACCTTTGATGACATCATAGTCATGTGACCAAAGGTTCTGCACCCTGCAGGAGTTTGGAGTAGTGAAGGGCAGTCCTAATTATTGGTGATCTGGATTATTTGCTCATCAAGCAGAACCGGCTCTTTTTGATCTTAAACGGAACTCTATTAAATGTGTGTTCATTAGTGATGGACGAGCACTAAAATGCTCGGGTGCTCGAAGCTCGGGTCGAGCACATTGGAATACTCGGGTGCTCGACCCGAGCAACGAGACCAATGTAAGTCTATGGGAAACTCAAGCATTTTTCTGGCGGTTACCCCCCCCGGCGGTCTGCAGAAGGTCAAAAATTGCCCAAATCGATGGGAACAGTGCTCAACTAAACGTCAGGCAGGCAGAATATATAGGCAGACAGGCAGGCAGGGTATATAGGAGGGTGCATGAAAAACATAGCAGGGCACTTGGAACACACTAGTGCCCTCCGACTTTCATGCACCCGTCTCTTAATTCATCTGCGGCATACACCGGTACCCGACAGTTTAGAACAGAAAGAATAGAGCATCACACATAGATTAGATAGATAGAAACATGTCAGTCACATATATAATACGTACAGTGACAGTGTTGGTTACTGTACTTGTTATTTAGTGTTAAAATAATGGATTTATTAAAAAAAAAATAGTGTTTTTGTCTCTTTAAAAAAGCCGGCCGGCAATTCATCAGTGGCATACACCGGTACCCGACAGTTTAGAACAGAAAGAATAGAGCATCACACATAGATTAAATAGATAGAAACATGTCAGTCACATATATAAGTACAGTGATAGTGTTGATTACTGTACTTGTCATTTAGTGTTAAAATAAAGGATTTATTATAAAAAAAAATTGGCGTGGGGTTCCCCGTAATTTTAGTCTCTAGCGGAGGTTAAGCAGACGGCTGGGGCAGATGTTTGAAGCCTGGGAAGGGGGTAATACCCACGGAGCTCCCCAGGCTACTAATATCAGCCCCCAGCTGAATGCCTAGCCTTTACTAGCTATTAAAATGTGGGGTCCCCCCTATTTTAATAGCTAGCAAAGGCTAGGCAGACAGCTGGTCCTGATATTAATAGCCCAGGAAGGGTGCCATGAATATTGGCCCCCTCTCAGGCTAGAAACACCAGCCGTCAGCCGCCCCAGAAATTCTGGCACTTAGCCTCTCTCTTCCCACTGCCCTGTAGCGGTGGCAGTGGGGTAATAGGGTTGGGGTTGATGTCAGCTTATAATTCCAGCTGACATCAAGCCCAGGTTAGTAATGGAGAGGCGTCTATGTAGCATCGGCGTCTCTGCCCCCTGCCAAGCAGAGACGCCGTCCCTCTCACCTCCCCGCGTGGCGTCCTCCCGCGCTCCTCTTCCTGCTGCTGCCGGCGCGCGCACCTTCCCAGGCACTGTGCTTAGGGCGCGCGCGCTCTCCCTCTCTCTTAAAGGGGCCGCACGCGCCGTCCTAAGGAGTCCCCGGCCAATAGCCGGAGGACCTCCCATATATAAGGCACCTCCAAAATGGAGGTGCCCGAGCAATAGTTGTTGCACAAGTATTCTTACCTCTGCTTCAGCCCTCAGGTCCAGTTGCCAGCCTGACTACTCTCCAGCCCGACAGTCTGTCTTCCGTTCAACCCGCCAGTCTGTCTATGGGCAAGCCCGCCTGCTTACCAGGAAGCACCTGCCAGTTACCTGCCTGCTACCTGCCGTGCCTGCTAGTCTGCTCACCTGGGAGCACTCGCCTGTTACCTGCTAGCCTACCTGGAGGCTCTGCCGTCACTTGACGTGATCACCTGCCTGCTAACCAAGAGACTTCAGCCTGCTTGGCCGTCACTTGCCGTGACCACCTGATAGCCTACCTGGAGGCTCCTGTCGTCACTTGCCGTGACCACCTGATAGCCTACCTGGAGGCTCCTGCCGTCACTTGCCGTGACCACCTGTCTGCTAACCTAGAGACTTCAGCCTGCTCTGCCGTCACGTGCTGTGACCACCGGTCAGCTAACCCAGAGACTTCTGCCTGCTTGCTGTGCCCATCCGCTATACCGGTCAGTCCCAGTCATCTGACCCGTGGGAGCCACCTGCTGTCTTACAAGGTCGTCCCCAGAGTAGCACCTGGTCCCTCTGCTCGGTCCCTCCCTGGTCACGGAGTCGTTAGCCGCCGTACGACCAGGGTCGGTCTGAGTTGATACTTAGTTACGCCCCTCTGGGTCCCTCCTTGCACCACGGCACAGAGGTTCCACCACCCGGATCCGTAACAGTCTATAAGACACCCCCATTACTAACCCCATAGTCAAAGTTAAAAAAAAACACAAACACCCAGAATAAAGTCCTTTAATTGAAATAAACACACAATTCTTTAATGTTCTAAATTAAACTATACTTACCATCACGCCCATTCCAGCTGAAGCCAACGATCTCCTGCAATAAAAATAAAATAATAAAGCAACCTCATCCTTACCTTTCCATGGTTCCCAGGACGGCTCCAGCTCTGCTATATTCACATGACAGGCTGGATCGCAGCAGAACGCTGCCATCCAGCTTGCTATGCCGCAGACACTGAGAAGCGCAGGCATGCTTGCGCTCTGCAGTGTCTCTGAAGGATGACAAGCTGGATGGCAGCGCTCAGCTGCGATCCAGCCTGTCATCTCAATGCCATCCCAGCGTGGGAGAATTCTCCTGCTGAAGCGCTGAGCGCAGGAGATTTCTCCCACGCTGTCAGTGACGTGCATGAGGTGAGCTGAGTTCATTGGACATGAACTCGGCTCATCTGGATGCCGTCACAGCGAGACACTGAGGAGCGCAAGCATGCCTGCGCTTCTCAGTGTCTGCGGCATGGCAGCTTTCGGCTGCGATCCAGCCTGTCATGTGAATGTAGCAGAGCTGGAGCCGTCCTGGGAACCATGGAAAGGTAAGGATGAGGTTGGTTTATTATTTTATTTTTATTGCAAGAGATCGTTGGCTTCAGCTGGAATGGGCGTGATGGTAAGTATGGTTTAATTTAGAACATTAAAGAATTGTGTGTTTATTTCAATTAAAGGACTTTATTCTGGGTGTTTGTGTTTTTTTTTAACTTTGACTATGGGATTAGTAATGGGGGTGTCTTATAGACGCCTCTCCATTACTAACCTGGGCTTGATGTCAGCTGGCATTATAAGCTGACATCAACCCCAACCCTATTACCCCACTGCCACCGCTACAGGGCAGTGGGAAGAGTGAGGCTAAGTGCCAGAATTGGCACATCCTATGGATGCGCCATTTCTGGGGCGGCTGACGGCTGGTGTTTCTAGCCTGGGAGGGGGCCAATATTCATGGCACCCTTCCTGGGCTATTAATATCAGCCCCCAGCTGTCTGCCTAGCCTTTGCTAGCTATTAAAATAGGGGGGACCCCACGTCATTATTTTGGGGGTCCCCCATTTTAATAGCTAGTATAAAATTACGGGGAACCCCACGCAGGGCTGTGGAGTCGGTAAGCCACAGTTGCGACTCCGACTCCTGGATTTTATCAGCTTCTGACTCCGACTCCTTCATAAATGGCCAATTCGTAACAATAAATTTACTGTTGTAAAATATTAACATTGTGCTTATTCAGTTTCTCACCATCATATAAGTAATCAGACCACTTAGAGCAAAAACTATATTTATTAGAATACAATTAGAATATAGCAAATAACTTTTATAAACTTTTCTAAACTCTTGTAAGTAAATATGCAATAAACACTGTTATGCAGTTAATAAGAAGAAATCTATAAATTTGTCCTCAGAAAAAGTATTGCCTCTGTCAGATCCTCCTTCATGGATGCCCTCAAATCTGATCTAATTATTTTGAGAGCAGAGAACAACCTCTCTACACTAACTTGGGTTGGTGGCAAAGCAGTAACCACTCGGGCAACATCTCTGACAATGTCAGGATACAGAGGAATCGCTTGTTGCACTGTTATTTTTGATGAACGGTCAAATGGCAGGACGACCAAATTCTTCTTGTTCCTCCTGGCTGTTCTGCAACCCTTTCATCCTTACTGCTATTTCAAACAGAGCTTCTTTTCCTTTAGTTAGCTGTTGATCATCTAGAAGAATCCGATGCATTGGGTCTACATAAACAGCTGCCAAAGAATGTTATTTTGTAATAGTAGCTCCTCTCTCCTTTCATTGATGTAGCAATGCCACTTGCAATTAACCCTCCTCTTTGGGACAGGCGAAACATCAGGTTCTTCCACTCCTTTAAGAAAATACCTGGAGTTAAGTCCTCTGCTTGTCATTTTTTAGTCACTGATTCCACTGACTTTCATTTAGCGTCAGTTGAGGGTTAGCCATGTCTACAAGAAAGGTTTTCAGTTCAACCAAGCGCTGAATCATTAAGTAAGTACTGCCCCATCGTGTGGCTTGATCAATAATTGCCCCTTTTCCAGCACGTCTCTTCAAAATTGAGTCAACTTTAGGGGTTCTGGCAACAGTAGCCAATTTTCTCACCTTGCCAATCAGTGCAGCAGCATGTCCTTCTTGCAGACTGTCTCTTATAGCCAGCTGTAGCGTATGCACAACACAGCGCATGTGATGAATGAAAGAACGTATTGACACAGTTTCAACAAGATTATCTAGACTATCATGTTGTTGTTCATCTGAAGCAACTTCAGTTTGCTCCTCAGTTACAATACTGTGTTCCTCTATTTCAAACATTTCTGTGTCTGTGGACCCAGAATGTTATTCTAGCTGCTGGTGACCATCATTACTCTCATTCATTAGCTTAATAGTACTTATCATATTTGAAGCATTGTCAGTTACGACAGAAAGAACTTGCTCTTTTTTAAGTTCATAGTCTTGCAGAACCTTTTCCACCAAGACCTGGAGAAACTCACTGGTGTGATGAGCTTTGGTGTCTTTTACTGCCAATGTCTTGGTAACTATTTCATTTTTGTCACAAACAAATCGGACATTGATGGCAAAATAGTTCACTCTGTGACGTGTGCAGGCATCCATTTTAAGAAACAGAAAGCGTCCCTTGAGAGTTTTTTTAAGTTCTTCCTTTTGTTTAAAAGCTTCTTCGATTACTAATTTTCTAATACTCTCTCTCTCCAGAGAAACACCAAGCTTGCGGGCCATTTCCCCATTCAGACACATAAAAGCTGGTCGTGAAAATAATGAAATAGGCACACTATCCTTTACAACAAGCTCTATGATCTGTTTTTTAAATGTATCTACTGTCATTGTCACAGTAACTTTGTCACTGACAAAATATCTTGCAACTGATGGCTGCAAAGTTCTCTGCTCCTTTGTTTGGCTGGAAGAGCTGGGCACTGGTTCATTGGTTTGGATGCAGTCTTTCTCATCCACTGCTTTCAGTACTTCTGGATGAAATCGCTGTAAATGTCTCTTTAGATTAGAAGCTCTGGTAGGAGCATTTTTATCTTTGCCTGAATATGCACTGATCTTGGCTTCACAGCATTTGTTTTCGTCTGGATCATTTGTCATACACTGACAGACATAATGTTTTCTATCTTGAGTGATGGTGAAATGTTCAAATACAGCTGATTTAATGTGACGCTTCTTTGACATTCTCAGGTTTTTAATTCTGCATTCACAATCCAAATGACAATTGTTTTTCCTAAAAACAATTGTACCAAATTATTGCCAGGTCGTGCAACTGATATAGTGGTCAGTAAAACTGTTATTCCTCATGTACTCACAGTTAACTGATGCAAATTTTGTTGAAAGGATAATACTTCTTACAGTCTTCCTCTTCTGAGTAGCAGCTGTGAGATGCTTGGAAGACGCACACCTAGTAAACATCTAGTCTAGAGGAGGAGCTTTACTACTAAGAATTTGCAACACATTTTCACTTTCAGTTTCATACATTGTAAGTAGGGGGGTTGGGGCAGCATGAGGTTAACCAAGTATAAGATTAGATAAGGGCAGTGAGTGGAGAACAGTGACACACAAGAAGTAAGAAATGTCTCTATCTCCAGCAGAACTGCTTATCACTGTTGTTCATAGTTTGATAGAACATATATATTTGAGTAACATTTATAAAATTCATATGAAAGTTCAATTATATAAATATTAATAAATTTTTTTAAAGCTGGAGTCGGTAAATTTCTACCGACTCCGACTCCAACCAAAACTAACTCTGACTCCGACTCCACAGCCCTGACCCCACGCCAATTTTTTTTTAATAAATCCTTTATTTTAACACTTAATGACAAGTACAGTAATCAACACTATCACTGTACTTATTATATATGTGACTGACATGTTTCTATCTATCTAATCTATGTGTGATGCTCTATTCTTTCTGTTCTAAATTGTCTGGTACCGGTGTATGCCGCTGATGAATTGCCAGCCGGCTTTTTTAAAGAGACAAAAACACTATTATTTATTTTTTAATAAATCCTTTATTTTAACACTAAATAACAAGTACAGTAACCAACACTGTCATTGTACTTATTATATATGTGACTGACATGTTTCTATCTATCTAATCTATGTGTGATGCTCTATTCTTTCTGTTCTAAATTGTCGGGTACCAGTGTATGCTGCTGATGAATTGCCGGATTTTCATGTTTCACTGTGAGCACTGTTCCCATCGATTTGGGCAATCACTGTAATGCCACAACCACCATGGCTGTGACATTACAGTGAGTGGCAGACAATCCCTGCATGATTGGTGCTTTAAATAGCGCCAAACATGCAGGATGGGGACCCGAGCTCCCGCCCGAGCATCGCGCAAGTACTCGGCGAGCTCCAAGTATCTCGAGTACTGAGATGCTCGGGCGAGTACCGAGCAGTGGCGAGCATGCTCGCTCATCACTAGTGTTCATCCATAGTCAAACACATCGTTGGGCTATGGCACGGTGGCTCAGTGGTTAGCAATGCAGCCTTGCAGCGCTGGGGTCCTGGGTTCAAATCCCACCAAGGACAACATCTGCAAGGAGTTTGTATGTTCTTCCCGTGTTTGTGTGGGTTTCCCCCAGGTTCTCTGGTTTCCTCCCACACTACAGACATACTGATAGGGAATGTGGATTGTGAGCCCCAATGGGGACAGTGCTGATAATATCTGTAAAGCGCTGTGGAATTAATGGTGCTATGTAAGGGAGTAAAATAAATATTGCAACAGTTTTCAGAGAAGTCCCATGACAAAACATCTGTGCAGCTCGCTGTCGTGTGATTGTTTTACAGCAGTGATTTTGCTGTATATAAAATAGCCAAGTTGCAGACAAATCTGTAACTGAAGCCTGTTGCAAGTGAATTACCTGCGTTCATTGGGGCGATCACAGAATCATCAAAAATTTTGTTGCAAATAGTCAACAGGAACACAAAAAATGTGTTAAGAAAAAAAGACGCACATTAAAAGATTTTTTATTTATTTATTTTACTCACTTATATAGCACCATTATTTCCACAGCACTTTACAGACATTATCATCACTGTCCCCATTAGGGCTCACAATCTATATTCCCTTTCAGTATGTCTTTGGAGTGTGGGAGGAAACTAGAGAACCTAGAGGAAACCCACACAAACGCAGGAGAGCATACAAACTCCTTGCAGATGTTGTCCTGATGGGATTTGAATCCAGGACCCCAGCGCTTCAAGGCTGCAGTGCTAACCACTGAGCCACCATGCTGCCCATCAAGAAGAATCAAATGTATAGTGACCAGGAACCCTTTATCCTCCAGTGCTGTCATATTCCAGAGCTACAACTTCCCTGGAGTGCCCAGTAGTAAAAGGTGTTCAGTGCTCAGAGACATGGCCGAGGTAGGGAGGCTGAAAACCTACCACCACTGAACAAGAAACATAAATTAAAATATTTAAAGACAGATTTTTCAAAGGTTTTATGGACTGATCAGATGAGAGTGACTGTTCTGTCTCTACATAAGGTCAATGGAGGTGTAGCTGATTGATAAGCTGCTGTGAGATTTTTTTCCCTACCTCTGTATCCAAGATGAGGAGCAGACACGACCAGCACAGACTCAGCATCCAAAGACTTGAATGGAGAACCACAGCGAGGGTACAATTCAAGACTTGGTTTATTTAAACCCGGATACAGAAATAATAAGGCTGTGTCCCCATGATGCGTTTTTTAAGCGTTTCCGCAGCAGCAAGAACGCGGCAGAAACGCTTAAAAAACGCATGGTAGAAGGCCTGCCATGTTCCCCAATGATAATCCGCATGTGTTGTGCACATGCTGCGGAAATTTCCGCTGCGGATTATCATTGCGGAAAAAAACGCAGCACTACCAATTATTTTGCGGAAGCGCTGCGTTTTCGCCGCCATTGACTTGCATTGGAACGCATGGATTCCGCATCACTGTATATGTAAATGCTCATTCCATGCGTTTCAATGTGCGGATGGTACCCGGGTGTGGAGGAGAGGAGACTCTCACCCAGACCCAGGTACCATAGAACCTGTAAAAAAAAGAATAAAATAAAAAATATATGTTATATTTACCTTCTGGCGGCCCCCGCTGTGCTCGTCCTCCCATGCCGGCAAATCGCGATGGACTGAAGGACCAGCGCTGACGTCATAGTCATGTGACGGGTCACGCGATGCTGACGTCGGCAGGTCCTTCAGTGTACCGCGATCTGCCGGCAGCCAGGACAGAGTGAAGCAAGACTGCGGGGGCCATTGGAAGGTAAGTATAGATTTATTTTTTTATTTTTAACCATTCTTTGGGGTCACACTATATAAATCCATGCCTTTTGCATGGATTTATATAGTGTGACCAAGTTGACAAGCACTTTCCAAGTGATGCTAAAATCGCTTGGAATGCGCTTGTCAACCCGCATGCTGAAATGCATGTGAAGAACGTTTCACATCCGCTTGTCCCTGGCAGGATAAACGCATGTACAATCCGCATGCGTTTTTTCTGCCAGGGGAGATGCAGAAACGCTCAGGAAAAATCCGGAGCATTTCTGCATTGTGGACACATAGCCTAATTGTTGGTACAATACTGTAACTTTCTCTGAAGCCGCTGACTTCGGTTGCTGCTGGTCAGAAGTTGATAACTTCACAAGCTCAGCAAGTGGTCCCTGTCTCAGAGCAACTCTGGCTATAAAATGGATGCCTAGCGTAAGTGACCCACCAACTGCCATGTGAAACCTAGCTCAGTTTGAACCAACTTAATTGGAACGAACAAGAGCAAGTGGTAAACAAATACTGGCCAGCAGATGGTGACGTAGCAAGATAATACATTTAGCAGGTAACTAACAAATGCAGAACCTAGTTTCCTAAGATATGCAAACCAAACAGCTGAATAATAATTATCTCTGGGGGAACAGCACACTCCCAGTCTGAAATTCCATTAGGGATTTCACTATTCAACTAATGTCCTTTGAATATAGTCTAAAAACCTATAACGATAAAGCCATGTTAGCATGCAACAATAAACACTTAAACAGATCTTATTTTCCATTTTTTTCCTATTCCGCTTCTCGTTCTTCTTGCGGAGCATCTCCTGTTTCATGAAGTTCCTCTGCTCATTAGCGGCATCAATGGCTGTCTCATTTTCTTCTTTCACAGCCTGCATTGCCTTCTCCTCCGCCTTGGTCAGGACTTGCGCCCAGTCCTAAATATGACGGAAGTCCTAGTTGGTCATGATCAGGGACAGGCCGGAGGGGACCTCGGAGGGCACGATAAGGTCCCAGATCAGCTCCTGGGGATTACCTGGATGGTCTCAGGCTTGTGACCCCGTGATGGCGCTGATTTACGACATCCGGTGTCGCCTTTTTTTGCAATCAGCCTAATTTCTTACTTGTTGCTTCCCTCCAAACAGACTCTCTTTTATCTCTGAGCTCAGTGCCTTGGTGCAGTATTTTCAGGCCTTCGATCGATGGGAACCAACAGATCCAGAGATGATTGGCCCAACAAAGCTCTCTGGCATGTCTGCGCTTGG